>NW_022145599.1:8556896-9756896 GCF_000002235.5 Strongylocentrotus purpuratus | reverse complement strand
GCCATCGTTAGTGAAATGATACAAAATGCGGAAGATGCAGGAGCTCAGGAAGTTCGCTTTCTCATTGATATGAGAAAAAACGAAAATGCAAATCTGAAATTATTCGATCCTGAAATGAGGTCTTGCCAGGGACCAGCCCTTTGGGTATACAACGATGCCGTGTTCACAGACCAAGACTTTGAAAATATTCTCCGTCTTGGAGGGCGTACCAAAGAAAGGGACGTTGAAAAGATCGGTAGGTTTGGGACCGGTTTCAACTCGGTGTACCGTATAACTGATGTTCCAAGTTTGGTTAGTAGGAACTACATGCAGTGTTTCGACCCTCATACCACACACCTTGGAAACGTTCTCCGGGACAAGAGTCAACCTGGTGTACGTCTCAGATTGAATAGCACCAAAGCACTCCGGAGATTCCCAGATCAGTTCAAGCCATTCAAGGGAGTGTTCGGGCTCGATTTCAGTGGAGAAAATGAGCCTTTTGACTACCAAGGAACACTCTTTAGACTGCCCCTCCGTTCTAAAGAAGCTGCACAGAAAAGCCAAATATGCAAGGAGAGCTACGATGGGGAGAAACTGATCAACCTGATGCAGAAAATGTGGGAATCATCACAAAACCTCCTGGTGTTCACCAAAAAGGTTAAGAAGGTTGCCTTGTTCTACCTTTCTGAGAATTCTAGCGATCCTTCGAGGGCTGAGGAGTTACTCACCATTCAGAAGACCATGCATTCTCCTAGGCTGAAGGATGATGATACTGTCGTGTCAACTGAATCATTCTGCTGCACAATGACCTCAAGGGGAGCTGAAGTGTTGCCAAAAATTGAAGGAATAGGAATTCGGGAGCATCCAAATTCTTTCGACACCTTCAAAGTGGTATGCAAGACTTCAAAACAAGCATCAGTTGTTGCACAGTCTCAGGAAGGAAAGTCACATGGGCTTTCTCCAGAGGCTGCCGTAGCTATCCCAATGAATGTAAGAGACTCGCAGAAAATCGAGGGGGAGATCTACTGCGGTCTACCTTTGTCAGTTCCAAGCTTTCTTCCATTTCACATGAATGGTACGTTCGCCATTAACGAAGATAGAAGAAGTCTACAATCACCGACACCACATGGGATGACTTTTCCTGAAAGATGGAATCATATATTGCTCTCTGACGTGATTTGCCGAGCATATATCTCTCTTCTATCAGACAAAGAATTCATTCAACAAATCAAGAATACATACGGGACAGATGTATCGCCGGAGTTGTTCTGGCCTGATGTTGATAAAGTACCTGAGATTTCAGTATGTTCAGGGCTGTTTAATGCTTTCTACAAAACGATAATATGTGGATTGGATGGCAAACAACCTGCAGTTTTCTGGACAAATGACGAACCTCGTCAGTTTCACAATGTAGTATTTTTCGGCGAGGAACTGCAAACGATGAAAGGAATCAAGGACGACTGTTTACAGATTTTGGCAACGTATCTGAATGAGTACTGTCACAATGGCCGTATGGTGGAAGTGATAGAGCTATCAAAGAAGACGTGGCAAGCACTCGAGAGGGCAGGTGTACGTAATATGGTAGAGACTAGAACATACAATCTGAACAGGTTGTTTGATGAAGCGTTCCTGCCATATTTAGATAGAGTGCCACAGGATCTGAGAGATCACCTCATTCTCTTTGCGCTTGAAATGAACGGTAACCTGCATCAGAAACTTCGAGATGTGAAATGCATCACCGTCTTAGGAGGAGCCGAACTAAAGACACCACGCGCCCTCATGCGCCAAGATGACCCTACACTCCGTGAATTGTTTGAGCTTCAGGGAGTATTTCCAGGTGCACCATTCGATTCAGCTCATCTGATGCCAGCTTTCAACCGCCTCGGTATGCGAGGACAGAATGAAGTTACTCCAGTTGAAATGGTAGAATGTGTTGATCTAGTTGAGAAAACACAATGCCCCAAGAAGGCCAGAGCTTTACTCGATCTCCTCGGGAAGAACCCTGGTCATTTTGACCGTTCACTGGTCGACGGCAGCACTGTAAGAGATTTCATGATGAACAAACGATGTATCCCTTGTAAACAGTCTCCGCCAGAATATTACCCACCGGATATCGAATGGTGTGGGAACACTTCATCCCGTCTGACAACTCCCCAAGAGATTTTGATAGAAACGAAGCAAGCCGTGCTAATATCTGGAGCTTCCAGGTCTTTTATTTCTCAACAAGATGGTCTGTTTTCCACAGCTTTAACTCCGCTCGGAATAACAAACCGCACTCCAGTGATCTCGGACGTCATAGCACAAATAGAACGTTGTGTAAAGTATGCCACAGACAGAACAGAACAAGATGTAACAGACATAATACCAATGCTCAAGGAGATTTATGCATTTCTGAGGGAAGAATGGCAGCGTAATTCAAACGTAAGGAACTGCATATTGGATCGAGTAAAATGTTGTGTATGGAATGGCAACGGCTTTTCAGAACCAAGGAAAATGTGTACAGGTAATCTTCCGTTTGATATAGCTCCTTACATGGCATCTATTCCTAAGACTACATGTGCGTTTAAGGATTTGTTTGAAGTGCTTGGAGTCAAAAGAAACATCGACACAAATTCGGAAGCTCTGGTTGAAATACTACATGAAATCAAAAGCAAATGTGACGCCCCGGGAGCAAATGTAATCTTCCAACAAAGACAGCGCCAACTTGTACTGCAGATCCTTCACCATCTAAATGCCACAGGAGAGCTCTCAGAAGAAGCTCGGGTACGATTATTCGTTCCATCGCAAAGAGGAGAATGTCATCTCATTCCAGTTGATGAGAGCGCATACGTGGACAGAGAGTGGTTGAGACAAAGCACCGACGATGAGGAGATGGATGACGATGAAGACTTTACTTTGATTCATTCAGATATCTCCATGGACCTTGCAAAATTCCTTCAAGTCCGACCTGTCAGTCGACTTCTTCTGGATTCAGAGGAATTCCAGGGCTTCATACCAGCTGGGCAGCATGAACCCCTGACTATGCGCTTGTGGAATATTCTCAAGAACAACTATGTGGACACCGCCATCGTTAGCGAAATGATACAGAATGCGGAAGATGCAGGAGCTCACGAAGTTCGCTTTCTCATCGACATGAGAAAAAACGAAAATGCAAACCTGAAACTATTCGATCCTGAAATGAGGTCTTGTCAGGGACCAGCCCTTTGGGTATACAACGATGCCGTGTTCACAGACCAAGACTTTGAAAACATTCTCTGTCTTGGAGGTCGCACCAAAGAAAAAGACGCTGAAAAGATTGGGAAGTTTGGGATCGGTTTCAACTCGGTGTACCGTATAACTGATGTTCCAAGTTTTGTTAGTAGGAACTACATGCAGTTTTTCGACCCTCATACCACACACCTTGGAAACGTTCTCCCGAACAAGAGTCAACCCGGTGTACGTCTCAGATTGAATAGCTCCAAACGACTCCGGAGATTCCCAGATCAGTTCAAGCCATTCAAGGGAGTGTTTGGGCTCGATTTCAGTGGAGGAAATGAGCCATTCAACTACAACGGAACACTCTTTAGACTGCCCCTCCGTTCTAAAGAAGCTGCACAGAAAAGCCAAATATGCAAGGAGAGCTACGATGGGGAGAAAATGATCGACTTGATGCAGAAAATGTGGGAATCATCACAAAACCTCCTGGTGTTCACCAAAAAGGTAAAGAAGGTTGCCTTGTTCTACCTTTCTGAGAATTCTAGCGATCCTTCGAGGGCTGAGGAGTTACTCACCATACAGAAGACCATGCGATCTCTGAGGATGAAGGACGATACTACCGTCATTTCAACTGAATCAATCCACTGCACAATGACTGCAAAGGGAAATGAAGTAATGTCACTGAAACGAGAAGTTAGTGGAGACCTTGACTTGGTGAAAGTGATATGCAAGACTTCAGAACAGGCAGCATCTCTTGCAAAATCTCCGGATGGCAAAGAGTGTGGACTTTCACCTGAAGGTGCGATTGCCTTTCCTTTTCATAGACCACCAATGTCTGCATTTGAGAAAAAGATTTACTGCTTTCTTCCCCTCTCAATTAACAGCATGCTCCCGGTACATATAAACGGATCTTTCGCTGTAAAAGAGGATCGACGGAGTCTTTACATGCCAGTGGCCGATGGAAGGTTGATTTCTGAGAAATGGAATCACATACTTCTGGCAGATGTGATATGCAGAGCGTACGTTGCTCTGTTGTCTGACGGTGAGATTATTCAACAAGTGAAGGACACATACGGCTCAGATATGTCTCCTGAGGAATTGTGGCCGGATATTGATGACGTACCAAAGAATTCAGAATGTTCAGCACTGTTTGATGCTTTCTACAAGGCAATGGTACATGGGTTTGATGGTCGTGAATCATCATTGTTCTGGAAAGATGGCAAATCACATCAGTTCACGAATGTTGTGTTCCTTAGTGAAGAAGTTCAGAAAGAGACATCAGTCAATGAAGTGGTAAAAAAGGTACTAAGCGACCATCTCCCCTCAATGGAAGTGATGTCATTGACCGAGAAAACTTGGAGAGCCATAAGAAGAGTAGAGCTGATAGATGAAGTTCTCAAGAGAACTTATGATTTCAACAGGTTCTTCAATGAAGTGTTTCTCCCACAAATCAGTCAGGTGCCGGACAACATCAGAAACCAACTGGTTCTGTTTGCACTCAATAAAAGCGAAGACACACTGCAGCAGAAACTAAAAGATGTGAAATGCATACCAGTACAGGGAGGAACTGAACTGCGGAAACCTTGTGATCTAGTACACCCGAAAGGCAAAGTTGCACCTTTGTACTCGGAGTCTGATAAGGTTTTCCCTCTGGGAGAAAAATTCACTGACATCAACACATTGGCGTCACTAACTAAGCTAGGAATGATGAAAGACTATCTTCATGAGGATATTTTCGTCGAGCGATGCGAGACTGTTCACATTCTGCATTCAAGCTGTATGGAAGGAGCTCAAACGAGATGCCATGCTGTACTGAAGTATCTGTCGGAGATGTTGGGGAGTGATTGGAATAGGAAGAAAAACCTCAAAGAACGGCTGGCCAGTATACCATTCTTGCCTATCTTGTGTGAGGGAAACAGAGATCCAGCTCTACCATGGGTGGAAACAGACTGTGCTTATGCATCTGCTAACGATGTGTACTCTCATTCTAAAACATATTTGGTAAGCAGCACGTCAAACGTTGTGGACGAATCAGAAGAGTGGAAGCTTCCCAGGAAAGTCGAGCACTTTCTTGGTCTTGCAAATAAATATCCCTCCGTCAAAGATGTACTCAAGCAATTCTCGAACTTTCGTAGTCACTACGAAATGAATAATGAATCCATTTCTGGTCATCGGTTAGAAATGATATGCGAAGCGGTCTACGAGCATGTTGAAATTGCTTGTAAAGAAAATAGTCCTGATATCTCCAACGAAGCTCTTCAGAATCAATCATTCTTTCTTGTAGATCGCAAGTTTGTAGTGGCCTCTATGGTTGCCGATGGAGGCAGAGATCTTCCACCGTATCTATTTAAAGCTTCCCAGTTCCTGAAACAATATCCTAGTCTTTTGAAACGTGCAGCATTGAAGAGGGAATTTTATGCCGGAGACTATCAAGGTGTTCTCCAATCTATATACGAGGATAGCAATGGGAAACCTCTAGATGATGGGGTCTTGGAGGTTGCTATCTTAGCTGCCGATCGACTTGCTAGTTTCCTCAAAGATGATGATGATGAGAGACGGTCTCCCGATGCATTTCTCCCAGATGAGCACAAGTGCATGAGGCCTGTATCAGATCTCTGCTACAGTGACGTTGACTGGTTTGAATACGACGAAGTCAAACTCCGCAAATGTCACTTGAAAATCAGTTTCATGCTTGCAAAAAAGCTCAAAGTGAAGGATGTTCGACAACAGATGCTCCGGTCATACGATATGGGTTTCCCAGGGGAAGAGTTTGGCCAACATGAGAAACTTACAACCCGTATCAAGCGGATTCTTGAATCATACCCATCTGATGAAACAATTCTGAAAGAACTTCTTCAAAATGCAGACGATGCTGGAGCAACTCAAATCCACTTTGCCTACGATCCTCGCTCACATAATGGAAAGAAACTTCTAGGAGATGGCATGAAAGCTTTGCAGGGTCCAGCTCTTTGTGTCTTCAACGACAAGTCTTTTACAGATGAAGATATTCGTGGGATACAGAATCTTGGAGAAGGTAGCAAAGCTGATCATATGGAAAAGATAGGCCGTTATGGGGTCGGTTTCAATGCGGTGTATCAACTTACGGATTGCCCAAGTTTCATCTCCAAAGGTGAACGATTATGCATGTTTGACCCTCTGCTGAAGTATATTCCTGGAGCAACATCGACTAAGCCGGGCCGTCAGATAAGGGTTAATGGCAGTGTGCGTTCTTCGTATCCAGATACCTTTCAATGCTACTTGGAAGACATTCTTGCAGATGGAGAGCAGGACTATACTGTTTTTCGTTTTCCATTGCGGGAGGAAGCTTCAACACTCAGTGAAAACGTATGGCGACCAAAGGAGATTCGGAAGCTACTACAAGACTTTGAGAATGCTGCATTTGAGAGTCTTTTGTTTCTGAAAAACATCACTAAAATCAGCATCTCAGAGCTAACGAGCTCAGGAGTTATTGGCTCTACTCGTGCTATCAAAGCAGAGATTACCCCAACTGAATGTGCCAAGAAAAATGATTTCCTGCGCAAAGTTCAAGATATCAGTAGCGCAGAACAGGATGGCGGTACCTGGCAAACCGAACCAGCAGAAGTCATATACCAGATGAAATTGAGAAGAAAAGGAAGAGATGAGGATTGGGTGATATGTCAGCAAGTAGGAAGTGCAGACACGGCTGAAGTAAACATAATGCGAAAATACAAACTACTTCCAGTGGGGGCTCTTGCTGCCTGTCTGACAGATAAAAGAGTGGGACTCAAAGGAAGGGCCTTCTGCTTCTTACCCCTTCCAATTGCAACGGGACTTCCAGTTCACGTGCACGGACACTTCGTCTTAGACTATGAGAGTAGAAGACACTTGTGGGAATGCAGCAAACTAGATGAACAAACAAAGTGGAACCGTCACGTCATCCAGAAAGTTATTGCACCGGCTTATGTGAAGTTGTTGTTGTGGATACAGGAATTCTTTGTCACGAAATATAAATGGTCAAGATCACTGTCATGCGAACAGAAAGCTCACACTTTGAAACTCCTTCAGAAATACCACACCTTCTTTCCCAACACCAACGACAAAGGGCCGTACTGGGAAGTGCTTGAAGCCACTGTATACGAAATTGTTGCCTCGAAAGCCCTGATGCTATTTCCTTCTCTATACAGAAAAGATGATGACAACAGCGACTTTTTCCTAACATGGAAGACCCCTGTCGTGCACATGCAGCCACCAGACGAATCAAAGGTGGGATATTTCAACACACTGCCAAACCACATGAGTGACAACTTCACATTACCTAGCTACTTGAAGGCTGAGAATCAAGAAAATGTGAACAAACTGAAGGAGACACTGATTGAAATCACATTTCCATTACTAGAGTCTTCGACGAGGGTAATGCACCGTCTCCGTAATGCATGCAAACATCTCAATCAGGAATTCATGAACCATGAATCAGGAAACTATGAAGTTCTTGAAGTTTTACCTTCAAATGTGGTGTCTTTCCTTCGCGGAGACAATCCCCTTCAGAGGCAATTACCAATGCCACTTTCAAAATCAAGGATCCACGACGAGGGGAGACTGAAGGGACTCATAGATTACTGCAAAAAGGGAACACAATCTAACTTTAGGGACAGTCTCCACGGACTACCATTGCTCTTCACTCAGGATGGTAACTTGAGGAAGTTATCACGTGATGAGCGGGTCTTTGCATCGGAATTCTGTGATCTTTTCATTCCTCAGAGTCATAGGTTTCTACATATCAACTTTCTACACACTCTACCACGAAATGTCGATCTCTTTTGTAAGCTTGATGTGAGAGCAGTATCTGCGCTTCTTGATGATTGCAACCCTTATCTTTTTTGTAATTCAGATGAAATACTAAGGCTTCAGCACCACCTTTCATCTGAATGGTTTGAACGTTTGTGGAGTCTTCTTGAATCCTTCTGCACAGAGGCGAAAAGGTGGACTGATGTTGCTGACGATATCAGAGTTGAACTTCGCCATCGGGCGATATTACCTGTCACAGAAACAACAGCTCCGTATCGTCAAGAAATTAAGCTAATGGCACCTGTCAGTTTATCCTCAACAATAATAGTCGAACCAACCGAGTCGGAAAAGACATGCTGGCCAATATACTCAGCACTTAAATCACTGAACGTCTACAAGGTCGAAAAATCCATTCTACGCGACGACAATTCTAGATTAATACATCATCTCGTCGCACACATGGGCAACAACACGAGGGTTTTAGATGCTCTGATGTACTGGGTAGAAAGAGACTTTGTGAGATTCAGAAACCTCAATGCTGATCAACATGAAGAAATCCTGAGATTCTTCAATAACTGTGAAAGCCAAGCTGATCTCCAGAGGTTGAAGAGCCTGCCTTGCTTCAAATCGATTGCAGGTGACTTTGTCAGTATCAGAGAATTCGACACAGTTCTTGTCCTCCCAAGTATGATTCCAAAAAAGGAACAAGATAAATGGGTTAGTACCACTCGCGCTATATTTCTACAGTTCAACATATCGCTTAAATCTCTATACAAGAAGCTAGGATTGACTGATACAACAGAGATTGACGTGTATGTACAGTACATTCTGCCGGTCTTTGACCAACTCAGCGAGAACAGTCGTCTTGAACATCTTGTGCGGATCAAACAACTACTACAAGAGCTACCCCATCATAACCCAAAGAAGTCCTTTAGTGGAACTAGGGAGGTAGCTAGTCAGAGATTAAGATTAAGTCACCTGCGTTTCATAACCGGTGCAAATGGGGAATTGCTGAAGGCTGGGGACTTCTATGACCCAGAAGTGGAGATATTTTCTCTAATGTTGAACAAGGTCCGGTTTCCACCAGATCGCGTCATAGTTTCTTTAGGCCTTCCATTCCTTCGAGAAATAGGACTACAAGTTGTTATTACCAGAGACTTATTCCTCTCCTTTGCCCAGCAGGTGCATGTATCACACTCTGACCTTAAGGAGATGAAAAAGAAGTCCAATGCACTTGTGTCGGAATTGAGAAGGAGATGTGATCTTCACAAAGACTCTTCTTTCCTAAAGCGAGTCGGTATGGTTGACTTTCTTGTGAGTGACGGGATCAGCACAGAGATGAAATCTATTCATCCACCTTTCATGAAGAAAGGAACTCTCATGAGGTATTCTGGATCAAGTTATCTCAAACACACACAACTGTTATGGTCAATCAACAGCATCCTGCCAAATTATGCGACTTCTGGGAAATGCTTCCCTTGTGGTATAAGTATCCATGAGAAAATGGGCGTTGCACAAGACCCTGAATTTATGAGTGTCGTCCAGCATTTACGGAATATTTGTAACAGACTCCAACAGAAGAATGACAAGAAGATATCTCACCCTGAATATCTAGCTAGTGTACTACAGAAAATATTGACATTCGTTTCCTCCGAGTGCGCAGGACAAAACTGCTCTCAGGAACATCCCTGTGAAAGGTGCTGTATCATCAGAGATGAGTTGCGAAACGTTCCTATCGTCTTTTTGGAGCTCGAGGATGAGCATCGCTTAGTCAAAGCAGAACAGATATCACGTACGATGGAAGGAAATCTAGAGCCTTTTCTCTACCAGCTGCCAGACAAGTGGGTTCCTTTCTTCAAGTTATTTCAAATTCTTGGCGGAACAGTGAAACCTTCCATTCGCCAATATGCTTTTGTTCTTGAAAGCCTCTACGAAAGGGGACAGAGTGCATGGTCAAACCCAAATGTAGTCAACATGGTAGACAGGGCCACGTGTGGCCTTTATGAAGAGTTAATGAAGACCAACCCTGCACAGATAGCTGCTGCTTTCGTTCCCGGACACTCACTGTATCTACCTTCGTGTCAGCAAAGCTTGGAACGATCAGATCGCCTTCTAGTGAATGATGTCGAACACTACACAAACCGACTTCTTAGATCTAATCTCCCACTCGTCAAGATCTTTCAAAGTCACGAACGAATCGCGCGAGAAGCTATCTCCATGCTTCCTGAAAGTATGAAACCGAAAGCAGTAAGCACAGAGGTGAAAGAAATGTTGAGCAAGACTGGTCACGATTTGCAAAAGTGTTTCTTGACTGGAAACGATCCATGTGAGTTTGAAAGAAGACTTCAAATCCTGCAGTCCAAGGAGTTTCTTAGTGCGCTTTGCGCCATCATGAGGCACAACAGGCAGGAAGAAGTTGCCGAGGAGACCAGGAAACAGTTTAGAGATCGCCTAACTGGACTCAAGATTACATGTATGCAGCAGTTACATTCAATCCTGCAAATCAATGGTCAAGACATAGAAGGAAGTGAAACCGAAGTACCTTCCTTCATCAACAGTGATAATGAGCTGTTTGTTCAGCATAGTGAAGGAAAAAGTATAATGGAAACACTATTAGGTGTTGCAATCCATGTCAACCAAGTCCTTGGTAATGTGTTTGAGGATAGATATAATATGGCTATCCTGCTATCTCAAGAATCTCCAGCTACTATCCCGAAAGCACTAGCGAAGTTCGGCATTGTCGCAGAAAAAATGGAAGATGACACAAGTTTCATGTTGCCTAAACCTGGAAGTACTATTCCAGAACAACTCTACCACCTCATAGAACACGACCCCTGGACGTCTTTCAGCAAAGGCGATTACGTAGGGTACGCACAAACCGATGAAGACAGTGACTATTACATATACGCAGTAGTGATCAAGAGGATACGCAACGAGTCACTCAAGTCAGTTTATCTCATCGACATTGGAAAGGACAGCCCTATAAAGGCCAACGTGTTGGACATGCACAAGATTCACATCCCGAAGTCCACATCAGGTATGGAGCTTGTTCCATCTGATAAAGTAAACTCAGATGATGGTGGACCGTGTCATTCTGGTCATCGGGAATCATCTCTTCCGACTGATGTTGAAGAAGCAAAGCGACAGGTGACCGCAGAATTGGAGGAGATCTGGCAGCTTCCAGAGGAGCAGAAAAGGAAGGCTCTCCGCCGATTGATGCTAAAATGGCATCCAGACAAGCATCCAGAAGGTCCGAAGGAACTGTTTGACGAAGCATTCAAACATCTCCAGAGTGAACTTCAAAGACTAGAAAAGGGTCTTTCAAAAACAAGTTCATCGTATGAAGACCTTTTCAAGTCAGCTGAGCAGAGAGCAAGGGAAGACAGACGACGGTATACTCACTTCGGAGGATTTGCATCAGGATTTTGGGCAGGAGCTGGTTTTGGTTTTGGAGGAGGAAGGGGTAGAGGAGGTTCTAGATCAGCTAACTGGAAAAGCTTCTTCACTGAAGCTTCGAGATCACCAGATATCCGCAATGCTCGCCGTTGGCTACGCCAGGGACAAGAAGATCTCCGTGCTGCCCAACATGATCTTAACCCACATGATGAGCCTTCACTAGAGTGGGTGGCTTACAAGTGCCACCAGAGTGTAGAAAAGGCCCTCAAAGCTGCTCAAGTTGCCATCAGAGGATGTTACGATAGTACCCATAGCATTGATGGTCTAGCCCGTGACGTGAGTGAACACTTAAACTCATCAGAACTTCGCCAGAACGTGTGCCAGCTCAGCTCTCTCGTGGATGATCAAAGGCCTCGGTACCCAGATAGATGCGCCTCCTCACAGATTCCTCACGAGGTCTTTAGCGACCAATCCAAAGGTGAGGAAATGATCCAGCTCACCCGTGAAATTATTACAGTGGTTCAAACATCATTGGTTCCGTCCAGATCATGAACACAAGGTTCGAAGTATACGTATCTAGGTATACACAAATATCGCTTTCGTTTCCACTTCTTTCACATATTACGACATACCCGCATTGTGGAATCGAAGAAAGACGTGAGTGGCCATATTCTAGTGACTCTTGCGAGAAGATTTGAATGAGTTGATATGTACATGTACTTATGACAGCGCTATTAGTATTTGTAATCATGCGAAATAGCCCAGTTCGTAGTTAGCACAAGATACACTTGACCCCAAATATCCACAGATCTTTTACACATTGACCTGTCCCACTTTAGATTAGATTTATCACTGCCAAAGGCATGGTTGTACATTTGTTTGCTCTTTTGAGAAGAATTCTTCCTTCTGTATTCATTATAACCGTCGGTGTATACATGAATAATGATGACATAACTTTCATGAGCACGTATCCAATATTCGTCTGACCTTCATCTGCCTTTGCGCAGATTATATTCATGAATTTGCTTATTATTATCACTTTCGACTCAAAACCATACAAATAGTAAATTCGGTTGATTTATGAATTGATTACTGATGCTATCAGGCCCTTTTGTTCCTCTCACTCTGGTCGATATCATATTTCGTTCACTAATGCATCATTCAAACGAAGTACTTTAATTCGTATGCATTGACGTTTGATTTAAAGGGCGATCCAACCCCTGTGATAACTTCAATTGTATGAAAGAAAAATAAGAGAAACAGAATGGCGAAAGTTTGAAATAAATGATTAGCAGTTTGGTGATAATTTTGATTATGACGTAGTTGCGGATAACTCTCCCGTTTGTCGCGTACAAAGATATCATTAATTCCTGTTTTTCTCCTAATTGCCTTCTCCCTTGGGGCACTACTCAAAAATATTATGGATAACATCTAATCAAGAATAGACCAATCTGAGTCATACATATTTTTTTTAATTGAAATTTTAATCATTTTGTGTTGGAACAAATGGGAATTTTATCCCACACTACATCACAGAGACATTACCAATACCTTTACCTGCTAGACATTTTGATTGACACAGCGGATGCGTATTATAATGTCATTAAAAATAAACATTGAACGTGCAACGTAAATAGTCTTGTTATGTCATCCGTACAGAATCAGAATACACAGGTATAATTAAGTATAGTGTCGTTTGATATCAATGATCGTAATATTGAATATTGCGGAAATTGTTTACCATTTAAAATATACCATATTATTGAGTTTATGTGTGATGTCAGCACAATCGTATCTATTAGGCCCTCACTGAGAAAATTTAATGATAGCTATTCAGTTTAAATGTCTATCTTCTACTGGTGTAATGAAAATTGTGGTTTCTCTTGCTTTGAATTGCGAATACAATTGTATCTATGATTAAAAGGAATATATTCATAATATTAATGATATCAAACAAAACAACAAACAAACTAAAATGTAAATATTACTGGCACTTTTGTCGTCGAATAATATGTTTTTTTAGCATTAAAACAAAGAAAATCAATACTGAATACCTCATCATTAAAATTAATGATAGATTACAATATGTTTTGCCAAAACTGTTATTAAGTGTACACCCTTTCTGTGATACACATTTTCTTAGTTGTTGCTCTACTGTAGAAGAAGTGTTATATTTTACAGATTTGTTGTATACATCCTAATCTTTGTGAATTTATGATAGATTATAATATGTTTTGCCAAAACTGTTATTAAGTGTACACCCTTTCTGTGATACACATTTTCTTAGTTGTTGCTCTACTGTAGAAGAAGTGTTATATTTTACAGATTTGTTGTATACATCCTAATCTTTGTGAATTTATGATAGATTATAATATGTTTTGCCAAAACTGTTATTAAGTGTACACCCTTTCTGTGATACACATTTTCTTAGTTGTTGCTCTACTGTAGAAGAAGTGTTATATTTTACAGATTTGTTGTATACATCCTAATCTTTGTGAATTTATGTTTTGTAATGTTAACAGCAATTATAGAATATAACAATATATGGTAGTTATGAATGTACTGTATTCTCACTGACTTATTCACATACATAAGTTGCATTGATATATGATAATGTCCTAACGACGAATGACTTTTTTATTCAAGTGTCATACGATGGAGAAATTTGTGTAAATAATGTTTTACTTTTGTACATAATCGTTTGCGAGACTTGTACATATTATATACCTGTTCTGATTGCGTCAACATATTCTATCAACAGAATATAATGAAGCCATTGGCGCCACAATACAATGGATTGACTTAACCGTATTATCTTCAAGATTTCATATTATATCATAGTATTACATACTATTTTGTACTGAAAACTGTCACTAATGTAATATTATTGATATATCATTCTTAATTGACACATATCCTTTCATCTATAGAGAGCATATTGTGCATCTTTGTATAGAAGAATTTCGCATTATTCATTAAACACTTGAAGGTTGTACTATTTCAACACAACAACATTGACAAAAATATTAACTGTAAATAGTCTACCTGTGATATACACCCGTTACTGTACATTGCAGGATTTGAGCCGAATTGCGACAGAGAAAAAATCTTTTGTTTCCCCCTCACTCATGCGAAAGTTTTACCATGGCAATTCGCTCTTACGGAACTTACCAGATCATGTTATTAAAATGGATGAGTTTGGACAAGATAGAGGGGTGTACTTCATTCTCCTGAATTATACATGTTAAATGAACTTCATGTATAACTTTCAATCATTAAAATAATATTGAAAGACATTTTACTTTTTGCAAGACTTAGGAATGTTGTTGTTGTTGTTGTTTATTGCGTCAAAATATACTGACAAAGATATTTTATGGACGCGTTGATAATGATGTATGTTAGAAGGTGAATTCATATAAATATATTTAGTTATATATAAATATTACACGGTTTGTACAGAAGTGTAATATCAACTGCAGAAATAACATTGCTTGCTGCCACATTTTTTAACTTGAAGTATTTACATTATTTGGATTGCACGGAGAAAAGTGAATTTATCAATGAACTACTTAATGAAAATCAACTACTAAATCATAATGATGTATTTAGAAGGTGAATTCATATATACATATATATATATATATCGCATGCTTGTACACAAATTGAATATCAACTGCAGAAAAAACATTGTTTGCTGACACTTTTTTTACTTGAAGTATTTACATTATTTTGATTGCACGATGAAAAGTGAATATATAATTCAGCTCCTGAATTATGGATGTATTTAAGAAGATGAATTCATATATATATATCGCACGTTTGTACAGAATTTGAATCTCAACTACAGAAATAACATTGTTTGCTGACACTTTCTGAACTTGAAGTATTTACAGTAATTTAATTACACGTAGGAAAGAGAATACACCAATCAGCTACTGAATGCAAGAGTATATGATTTTATTCTGTATATTTCGCAAACATATATTTGTATACACTGTTACTTTAACAGTACTGAGAGGAATAAATGGATTGTAAATAATGTGTCTTTAGCTCACAGTTAGGATTTACAGAATATTTTGTGATACTACAACTAAATTATATACAAAGTACAATGTATATAGGTATGCACACGGAACTGTATGTTATTGAATTTCACTGAATTTCTTCAACACGACAAGGGCAGCATTCTATATATTAATTCACATCAGTGTTTTCTTGTTAATACAAAAAGAGCATTTTCCCATGAACTTGTGATTAAGTTGATGACCAAAAATTATTTGTCGTTCATGAAATTTGGCACATTCCATTTTATCTCAAATAATGTATTTCATGATTTTGTAGAATCTTGAGTGACTCTTTTGGTAATTTTACTGACAATATGATATCGCAGTTAATATTTGTATACAGAGCATACCACTCCTGTAAGCTATTATGGGGTGTATGTTTTCTTTATTATCATAATGTGTATGTATATATTGATTATGATGTACATTACATGATGTAGTGTAACCTTTAAGAATTGAAGGGAAACGATAATTTCTCTACTGATTATATTAAAATATTGGTTTGTACTGAGCATACGTGCATGGAGCCCCGATCTAAAAGAAATTGCAATTTGGTTCCGTTACGAACAGAATAACCTATGATCTTCAATAGCTTACGAAGACTCCTTTGTTTTCCACGTACACTTGTATTATATAGGACACTTATGATTGTCGAGAAATTGTATGCATTCTGTTACAAACATGATTTAACTGTTAAGAAGATTGTTATTCATAGTTTGTATTTGTGCATGTGTGTATATACTTGATTTTATATCCTGTATGTGCAGATGAGTAAGTAGAAGAAATAGGAAAAAGCAAAATATGATAAAAAAAAATACAATGTTGGTTTGATATTTACACGATTGTGTATAAAATATTTTACAGTTAATTTGAGAATGTTTTTTCTTTTCGTTTTTCACTTTATTTACCAAGTCAAGAAAGTCACTTAACCTGTTGTTTAGTTGGATCAAATCTTAGAGTTAAAAGTTCAATGTTTAGTTCAAGTTAGTACAGAAGATGAGTGTTATCTTTTATAAATTAAAAGTATTATTTTGTACATAGCCTATATAATGTTACTGAAAATGCTTTTACAGAATACTGAGAGAATCCATGCCAAACCTCTTCGAAGAAGAACCCCTTTCAATGGTTTTGTTTGCCTATATTTACGGATTGTTTAATTGCTGTTGTTGTTGTTGTTCTTATCACACTGACAGGTATGCCTGTATCGATTACTAACGAGTAAGTATTATGATGCAGTATTCTTCGTGAGATTTTTGAAGATTCCTTTGTTTTCGTGATTGTCGCTACACTGATCATTCCAATTACCAGGAGAACATACTGTAATTGTTCATGTTACATTCATACACTAGTTGTTACCCTGGCATAAATGTTTCCAGATTTCCATACACAACATAATTTGATATTTTACACGATTACAGACATTCGTCTCCTTTTTTTTCTTGCAGAAATGTTTGAGAATGACATAATGTCGATGATGAAAACAATATCATACCAACAGAAACAATGGAGTCTTTTAAATTTTAGATATACGAGTGATAGTTTGGTTCAAAATAACAATGCAGTTTGGTGTGATAATAATGTTACCATAGTTGTAAATATTGGTATTTTTCATTAAATTCATTTCATACATCTGAAACCAATGCTTCACTTGAAATATGTGTCAAATATCGCCATACTGAGCAACAGAAAGAATATTGAAATATTGAGACTATAAGCCTAGACAAAATGTGTGATTTAAATGACGAATGTTTAACGCTTACGTTTGTTTGTTTGTTTGTTTTAGCGTTAACAATTGAAATGGCTGTAATAAATGGGAGGAAAGTGTAAAATGTATATGATGATATTTTGATGATTGTTTCAAGAATTGTGAAACCTCACGTTTTTGTGCAACATTTTGTATATAGTGTTATATATAGTTGTTTATATAGATTTTGTTCTTCGCCTCAAGTATGTATGACGTTTCTTGAGGCTTTCATACAATGCTATCTATATAGTGACACATACGTTTTCTTGAGTATCATGTTCATGTATTATAGCTAATAACGACTTCAGAGATACTATCTGCTTGTATATTGGGGATACGTTGTTTTGTAGAGTTTCTTGCAATTAAATATGATTAGTATTCCTGATAATGCTTTTTCAAGCACGTGAAAGAGAAATGATTACGAACGATAATTTTCGTGATGATAAAATGATTATGTATGCATTAATTATGATGGCAAATGTATATTCTACATTTTGTTAAGGCAAGTATCTGTCATTTTTGTATTATTTTGCTTAGTTCATATGTGATACTTTGATATGCAATAGAAAAAATAGAGGGTAATGTTACAAATTTAAATCAGAGAAAACGTAAGTGACTTTAAACATTTTAAATGATAGCTACCATGTGGTATTTTGACTTTCTTTATCTTTCCAAAAGAAACTGTGTTTTTATTCTTTTAGCTCCCTTTTGTTCCTATCAGTCATATCACATGTTTCATTCACATTGAACTAAAAGTGTCATATGTTATGTCAAAGTAGAAATTCACTGCTTTCGAACCGGATGTTACATGTCAACGTTGCGTGTCGTTTTGAAACCAATTTTGATGAATAAAAGTTTGCTAAATAATAAAGTGCTGTTGGTGACATTGTGCACTTTTGGGTCGGCTTTCTGTGATTGCGAAACGATGAGAGAGATATAGTTATGCTGAGAGATACAGGGATAAATAGGGGGAGGGGAGAAAAGAAATAGAGAGAACGAGAGAGGCTGATAGGGGTGGGGATAGGACAGGAGAGAAAAGAGAGGGAGAGAGAAAGAAAAAGAGAGATGGAGATTATGAGCGGTAGGCCTACGCTGTGTCCATAGAGCGACTTAGAGCAACTTTTTCTTTAATAAATTCCCCCCAACCTTGTTCGCTACGCTCGCTCGCATTTATAGTTGATATAATTATATTCCTTATTAAATGTCCAATTCAGACGTTTATGATTGGATTGTGCTCAAAACCCAATCAGGATTGTTTATTTCCTCTTTATAATATGTTATTATTCGCATTGCGACCTCAGAAATCTCAAACTTTGTGCTCGTAAATTAATATTCATACCATCACACCCTACTGCAAAGTGTGATGCTTATGCAGTACCTTAGACCATGTAAAGAGATGTACAAATATTGAAAACATCCCTCATAATGTAATAACACTTTAGGGGTCTATTCTTGCTTTGAGGTTTCCCTTTGCAAGTGCCCCTTTTTGTTGTTGACCCCCCCCCCCCCCACTATGGAAGACGCTCCACTGCCCCTTGGGTGTAAACGGCAAATAAGTTTGCCCTAATAGTCTGCTGTGTATAGCTACATCGACCATAACCCAAAAAGATGTTCATATCTTTGCTACTTAAAAAAATAGAATATTTGAATTTGGATTGATAGGCCTCATCAATATTAGTTTCTTTAATGTATTTGAAAAAAAAAAAAAATCGTATCAGGACAATTAACCCCAATGACAACTATCCCCGATGACATTTACTCCCAGCAAAACTACCATCCGCCGCCCCCCCCCCCCCCAGCGGAAAACTACCCCAACTTTCATTAAAAGGGGAAGCCCACCCTGAAAATAAGCTTGTTGTTATAAAGGTATACTAAAAAAAAGTAGAAAGAATTATTATTGCAATTTGCTACATAATAATTCGAAGGACATGAATATAACATGGGAGCATTGACAATGAATTGGAAGCTGGGCAAGATATGACACATTTTGTTGGGATCTATGAAATAAATGATCTAGTAATATGATATTTTATTCTTTATCATTCTTTTCTCTTAATTCAGTTACTAATCCGTGTTTTTCTCCTGCATTTGTTCAAATTAATTCGACGTAAGGCTGATCTACGCCTTTAAAACTGGGTATTCCCAGCTCTTCCGCAAATGGATAAAGCGCGCATGCGCATGAGAACATGGATATTAATAGTTAAAGACCCTTATTATTTGTTTTTTCCCCGCTTCCAGAGACTGAGTAATGTCGTATGACACGGATTTCTCGAGGGATCATAAAATATATTAGTGTAAAACATACAATTCAAATCAACGTCAGGATCTTGTTGATGTGTACAACGAGTACAGAAATATACTGACCACTATACTAAACAACGCACAAAGGAATTACTATTGCAATCAGCTACATAATATTATGAAGGACATGAATATAATGTACATGGGCCATTATCAATGAAGTGTTAGTTAGAAAGGACATATCACCGAGAGGGTGGTGAGGTGGATAGAATTTTTAAGCAGGTTAATGGAAAAAAATTGTGCAGCTTACGTCTGTATTTGATATTGTTAATCAATTTAAAGAATTTCTGGTAAATATTGGTCCGATTTTATCAAATGAATTGCCGAAAGAAGGTATGGCATATAGTGATTATTTGGGGCAGAATATGAGCAATTAATCTGTATTTTGGAAACCAATAACTGCAGTTGAAGTTAGAAGTCATGTCTTTGCTACTTGATTCCAATGCAATTAATTAATTACAGTCCTCCCTATATTTCACATCCACTGGCATATGTATTTAACTTAATTGTCATTGGAAACTGGCAATAAAAATGGGCCATCAACAATGAATTGGAAGCTAGCAAAGATAAGACACATTTTGTTGGGATATATAAAATGAATGATCTAGTATATGTTATTCGTCATCAACCCTTTCTCTAAATTCTCTTAATAAGGTTAATCCGTGTTTTTCGTCTGCATTTGTTCAAATTAATTCGATGTTAGGCTGATATACACCTTTAAAACTGGGTATTCCCATATCTCCTGCACATGGATAAAGAGCGCATGCGCCTGAGAACATTATATACCTTTTTTGTTCGATTTTGTTCGCTTCCACAGACTGAATATTATCGTACGACATGGATATCTCGAGAAGTCATGAAATCTATTCGTGTCAAACATACATGTACAAAGGATTTACTAGTGCAATTAGCTACATACTAATATGGAGGATATGAATATAAGATGGGCGACTACATCTGCATTTGATGTTGTTGATTTATTTAAAGACTTTTTGGTAAATATTGGACCGCATTTAGCAAATGAACTGCCGAACAGTGACCACGACATTTGGTGATTATCTAGGGCAGAATCTAGAGCAATCTCTATTTTGGGAACCAATAACTGCAGCTGTCATTAAAAGTCAAGATTTTGCTACTTGATGCAATAATGGCTTGTTGTCACGATAACATTCCAGTGCAATTAATTAAAGATAGTGCTCCCTATATTTCACATCCGCTGGCGTATATATATTTTATTTAATTGTCATTGGAACCTGTCAATGTTCCAGATGACATAACAAATTGCAGAGGTTACTTCCTTACACAAAAAAAGGCCAAGAGAAGATCCAGGTAACTATAGACCAATTATATAGGTTCTACCTGTCATACTGGGTAAAGTTTTTAAAATATTGATAGATATAAGATTTGATAAGAAAATGACTATGCAGCCTATTCCGAACATCTGTATACATGTAGATTATGTAGATTGATGTAGATTCGTGTAGATTCACAGTCATACATTATAGATATTAATTCTGCCAGGTATCCGACTATTTAAAAATGTATCGAAAAGCTGACTAGCGAGTAAACCAGTAGCGGATAGGGGAGCAGGGAGCACGCGCCCCTCGTCCCAACACCCCCCTGCCGATCGAACCAAAGCTGGCATACGCTCAATACAAACAATATATATAACTTGACAAATTTGCACACGTATGCCCCAGAATTTGATAACCTTTATTATTATAATTTCTTGCATGTCAGCTGAGAAACAGGCCACAAAATAGTGTGCCACGTACGTATCCCCCCCCCCCCCCCCACACACACACACACCTTCCCCCGCGACGGTAGGTATGTCACATCGTCTAGTTTGAATTTCAGTGAAAGGAGACTAATTCCAATATTTTCATGGATTATAGTCATATCTTTTCGTCTATGCAGCTACTCTGTATGACAAAATTCCTTTTGTTGATCAAAATGTTGATTCACAGTCACTAGCTAGCTATGTCAGTCCTCCATCTTCCAACAACCCTCTCAATAGCAAACTCAAAAGTTCGGTAAACTATTGATCTATGTGATTGGATTGAAACATAACTATTTTAACCCGAAATATTAACAAAATTCAACATAAATGGAGGTAGACCTAACCTATTTACAACTTGGTCTGGAACTCAACCATGCTCACAATTAAATACATGATGTAGCCCCCATATAATCGATTTTGAAGTTGTAGTGAAAACAATCATGTCAATACAAATAGCAAAGCACACAAACATGAGCAATTCAATTTTTAATCACAATGATAAAATATGATATGATATGATAAAATGATTTGTATTGGCTAAAGAAGAGGAAGGGGAAGAAAATGCATTCATTGCACCTACATACACACCCCCCCCCCCCTTACTCCGGAAATTTGGGACCGCATGCGTGGTCCCAAAATCTCCGGCTCGTGACAAAGAAAAGATCTACCCGTATTTACTTTACACACCCGACTTATGCTGAAATGGGGGGTGCTGGGAACACCCATATGCGTACCCTAAATAACACTGAGTGGGGGGGGGGGGGGGATTCCCATCAACCATGTATTTGAATAGCGATATAGTGCACTAAGTGCAATAACAATTGATTCTCTATTCTTTCTTTTGGTTGGAATTGTCCTTACTGATCAGGTCGAGTTATGTCAGGCTTATTTTATAATGGATTGTGGGCCATGATCTTGCTTGTTGAATAGTTAATCCTTTTCATTATCAATATTGTTTTACACTGTTGTAAAAGTATTTTTTCAATTCTTTTTATTTTTATAACGAAATTTTTACTGATAAGATTTACGTTTTTCTTTAAATTTGGGACGCTGTGACTCATTAAGGCAATCAAGATGGCTGCCGGGCTCACGATCAATTGGGAAAAAAGAATTTCCATTTTCGGTTTAACTTAATAAAATTTGGAGTGGACTTTAAAAAGATTATTATTATTATTATTATTATTATTATATAATGTTCGCTATTATTTATCGTGTATGATTCGATTTGATCAATTTTAAGCTGTTTTATGCGAAAGTGTAGGGTATGGCTATACATGCGATACATGTAAATATTTGGGTTAAATTTACCACCGTCTATGTACACATGCACGATTCAGCCACTGGCTGCGAGGCATGTTTGAATAAAACATTTATTGAATTGAATAGAATTGAATAGTGGGGAATTTCCATCGACCTTTCTAATGAAGTTCATGTAAATAATAGCACGATCAGTCTGCACGCAGGTAAGCCGAATAAATTACGCAAATTATCATTAATATTTGATTCTCTTTATTAAATAACTTTGGGGAATTTCGTAAACGCACTGTTTACATTCAAAAGTTGAACGCTTCCAGGTGAGGTCCCCGCGCTGCCAACTACATTATTGACCTCCACCTAAATCGCATGATCTTGTGGCCTTGTTCTCGCCTATTTGCCCTACAAGAAAGGTGGACGGAGAATCTGGCTGATTTAGGAAGGGGAGGGAGAGAAGGGCACAAGTAAAACAAAAAAACGCACCCTTGGCTTGTCAGCATTTTTAAAGGAATATCGGACCCTCTTTTATTTATCTCGGATCCGCCTCTTATCAGAATTTTGTTTAAGTATAGTGATGAAAATTTGTTGGTGTATGTGGGGGCGGGGGAGGGGGCAGCACAAACAAATCCTGTTGATATATAGGCCTATATAAGTCGGGGTGGTGGTCTAAGGGTGAAAGGGAACCAGATGGCAGACAAACGTGAAGAAAAAAAAAGGGAGAAAAAAGACGGATAAGAAGAAGAAGTTAAAAGAAGAAGAAGAAGAAGTTAGAAGAAGAAGAAGAAGAAGAAAACGGAGAAGACGTAGAAGAAAAAGAAGTAGAAGAAGCAGAAAGAGAAGAAGAAGAAGAAGAAGAAAAAGAAAAAGAAGAAGAGAAGGGGAGAAATTAACAAGAATAAACAAACTATACAAACAAGCTAATGCGAACTTGATCAGATTTCTTACGGGTAGTTGTATGAATGAAGTTTTTAATATGAAATGGGACAGTGGCTTCCTCTATATTGTTATGCATGCGTGCACCGCGTGTTGTTGTATCTAGAGATATGTGCATGCGCTATATTGGCGTATGTATCTGGCGGACTCGCGGTCGGACATTTCATTTCAAGGTCTAGTCTAATATACGTGGACGTTTTGAGAGATTCCCGAGGCCCCATTACGAAAAGACAGGACGATACGTACAGCACTACTGCACATGCTTCAACAGATAGGCGTTTTATATTCTTTTAGTTTGTTTTAATGACTCGATGAGGTCTTCAAAGTAGCCATGGATGCTTTTCATTTCATGGTCGTAATTACCACCTGCACCGCGCTTATATCTTTGCCCAACGAAGAATAACAAACGTTTCTGTTGGAGTGTTGGGACTCTCGGAGTCGATCTCGGGCCGTGAAGTTGGGGAAAGATGAACCAGTTTGATCGATAAATGTGCAACATTCTTCACTAGTGTCTAACAAAATGGTAAGCTTTATTTTACTTTCAATAATTTATGAGACTGTAATATACCTTTGGAATTGTACGGTACATGCAAATATTCAGTGTTCCGGGCCACTTTTCCAAAAATATGAATTGCCCCAACATTCACTTTTCTCTATATTTAAGGGATTTTGCTGACTACTGACTTGGAAATTTGTGATTATTTGTACACATGTATGGTTAATATCATATTCTAATCCCAAGATCATTGCACTTCTAACAGACATGTGATAGCGCTCTAAAGTTAACAATTTGATATTGGCTAAAACGGCAAGTCGGGTCGCTAAGGGCTGTCTTCTCCTTAGCAACGCAAGCATCTACTCGCGATAAAATCTATTTGTTGTTATCTCACTGTATAGTGAGATAACAACAAATACAGTTTATCGCGAGTAGATGCTATCATCAAGCAGACCGTCTTCCTAGGTAGTGTGATGTCAGATTATGCAGTTTCATACTTCTTTCTCAGTTCCTGTTCATATGGTAATATAAAGCCTGGCAACCAACTAATATTATACTGTGTTTCAGAAGCCAAATTAAGCTATTGGTCGAATACTACGTATAATAAGACCTGATTCCCAGCGACAGACATGATTTGCAGCCCAACGACCTTTTACAACATTCCATGTCTCAAAAACCTAGTTTGCCCTCTAGATTCCTAGGGGCTATCCCCGATTTGGGGGGGGGGGTAGACAGGGGAAGTTGTAATATAAAAGGTCGTTGGGTATCAAGGCGGTCAAGGCACCTCTCTGCATAATTTATAGGTGGACAACCTTGAGATTATGCAACAGACATGATTTGTAGTACATGGTGTGGTTTAGAACTTTTATCCTACCCCCTCCCCCATTAAAATTAAAAGCAGTGTTGTAATGGGGGCAATACATTGTATGCTGTGTAGGGCGGCGCCAGGTAAAAACGTGAGAGGAAAAAATGTGAGAGGTAAAAATGTAAGAGAAAAAATGTCAGAGGTAAAAATGTCAAAGGAAAAAATGTAAGAGGTAAAAATGTCGGAGATAAAAATGTCAGAGATACAAAAAAAATGTCAGGTACACTGTACCAAAAAAAATGTAGGGGTAAAAATTGGTGCTGTCATAATATCTCATCACTTTATCACACAAAATGTCGAGACGTAAGCTACTGGGCTAGTCTATTATATTTTATAAATGACCGTGTATTGTACTTCGTACATGTCCTGAGGATTATACAATGTGGAAAATAAATTTGAAACTTATATTTTGTAACCAGGTTTGCATATTATATTAATTTCTATCATTTTTCGATATTTTAAATTGGTTGATGTTTTAATGTTTATTTGGTTTTGAGGAGGTAGGCCTAAGTACATAGAATATTAAGATTGAATGAGATAAAACAGGGAATCATTTATAAAAGATCGCACAGAAATTCCACAAATTCAGTAATTAGACCCATCTTCATGTCAATCCCAGCAAAGACTATTATGACAAGAAAACATTAATAAAAAGACACGGATGCTTTGTCCCCCTCATCAATACTTTATTACAAAAGTTTAACAAACAATATCAAAGGTTCGCTTGAAGAATGTCAGATAGTAGTCCTATAAGTGGTAAACGTTGAGACATATCTACCCAGGTATTTTGTCATGTGCTTTCGACGTAACTTTATATTTTAAAAAAACCATGTTTGTGATTAAGAAACGTGGGAGAAATACAGTTTAAGTCCCTCAATTGCAACTGTTTTTTCTGACAAATTCATGATGCCTTTTGTTTAATCTGTAGACTTGTACGAATATGCGAATATGTACCTGCTGGAAACTGTCGTATATAGTGTATGCCAGCACACCCTTTATAAATCCTGCACCAAATATCATTCAAACAATATTATCATGTATACAAGCAGTATCATGATGCTATATGTTACTCATGAATAAATATTTGCCAATTTCAGAGTTTGATCTCTCACAGCAAATAGACATTTTTTTCTCTGACATTTTAACCTCTGACATTTTTTCCTCTGACATTTTTACACCGAGCCCTGACATGGTATGTCTCCAGAAATGATGTAGGCTATTGGTCGAGTGGTACAGGGAGGTGGGAGGACGGTACATGTACATAAAATAAGTCTGGATCCATGCAGGTGGTATAGTCATGATTTTCAGTCTGAAGCATGAAGACAATTAAGTTATCGTGGAGTTCAGAATTCGAACCCTTACCCCTTCTGAGCCCCCCTTTCTTTTTCTCCTTGAATACAAATTTGTGCAAAGCAATATTCATAAAGTATGCATTGCAATCGAAAAATTATATTTTCCCAACGAATCTTCTCCATACATTTAAAATGTAATGATAATAATTGCATGGAAACGTGTTTGTCAATGCATTTCCCTTTTTAAGAGGACATTTTTTAATTTTTTTTTGGTCTCAAAATTTGAGTTGGGGGGGGGGGGGTAAGTTTGGCTTTTTGGGGTTACCCATTACCACAATTTTTTTTTTTTTTTTATTAAAAAAAAAGGGGGGGAGGGATTTTCCTCAAGAACATACACATACAAAAAGGTTAAAGGGGGGTTTAACCCCATCCCCCCCCCCCCTGCGTACACACCTAGCCTTACTCATTCGTTATGTATAATGACTTAATTAACCAGCCATGTTTAAGATGATAAAAGACATGGATTCAAATGATAGACTGGTATCACTCTTTAACAACTATATACTTGAAGGTTGGTGGTTTTTTTTCTTTCAAATAATATTTTATTTCGTATTCAAAACAACATAATATGATACAATATATTACAGAGTTGTGACATGATTAATTTTTTTAAAAACATTAAAAAGCATTCTATGGCATCTTGTAAAATATAATGAAGGGGATCGATCAGGGATTAAATTAATTAGATTAATCCACTGTCTGAACCGTTTTCGCCTCCTACTCCCCGCGCCAAGAGCGCAGCCCAGTACAAGGATCCACCGCACCGCGCTCCAAACACTTAAAGATCGTCACCACTACTGGGCCAGAAGGGATTAGACCATCGAGGTCACTGTGACAGGTGGCTATCTCATTAACTCAGCTCTCATTTAACATAAAAAAAGAGGATCATGGGGGACCAACAGGCACCGATTAGGGAAGTTTTCTATATAGAGGGAGCAAGTAGCTACAAGTTTGGCCGTGTGCCTTTAAAAGGGAAAGAGCACACAAACGATCTATAGCAACCGACGAGGCAGTAGACTATGCTGAATATGCGGAAGGAAAGAAAATGAACACTTCCTGAATAAAAATAACACATGAACAACGTCCGTTTGCATTCGTTAATAAGAATGTTTCATTAATTTTGAGGGGTTAGTTCATAGTTACTGTATTCGCGAGTGGACCTCACTTCTGGACATGTACATTTACTTCTCACTGTGTTTTTGCTATGTGTAATTCTTCACTGTATGATATTGATAAAACATTTCAAAGGAAATGTGTTATTACATTTGCTTATATACAGTGCGTCCCAAAAAAAAACTATACACTTTTGAAATGGCTGCCGAATATGACTTTCATATGACACCAGAAAGTCCGAAAATAATTCATGCTTGGGTGAGCACTGCTCACTTTTGTAAAGGGTATGACAATTAGGTTGCGCAGGAATTAGCCTTCCAATTGTTGAGAGTTTAATCCTTTGGTGCTTACAAAATCGAGGGTGATATGATACATTCATGATTTGCTGAGTGAATTACATGATTTATAAAACCAAACTTTTATGCATGAGTGAACAGGAATTTCATTTTTTATTGTAGCATTGTAACTTTCCCTGGTAGACTCAGTGGTGTGTTCATGGGAGTCAGGATGGGGTGATGGTACAAGTTGTAATTTCCATCTTACAAACTGTTATTTTTTACATCTGTGACTTTGAATAAAAACCTTCACCCCACATTTCAGTTATTGTAAGATTAGTTGAACATCTCATTGATTTACTTAATAACCAGATGGGGATTATGCAAATTGATTATTCAAATACGGTTTGTTGAAAAGAGGAATATCACAGATGTTGGCTACTTATTCTTCAGGTTAC
The DNA here is from genome assembly GCF_000002235.5 of Strongylocentrotus purpuratus. Taxonomy (NCBI): domain Eukaryota; kingdom Metazoa; phylum Echinodermata; class Echinoidea; order Camarodonta; family Strongylocentrotidae; genus Strongylocentrotus; species Strongylocentrotus purpuratus. Next base: position 9,728,924 of record NW_022145599.1, on the reverse strand, counting down.
CCATTTACCATTTCCAGAAACTCAAGTGCTTATATGAGTGGTTGGTTGGTTGATAGATTGAGTGATCGACAGAGTTATTGATTAATTATGATTGAATGATTGTAATTGATTGAAATACTGAATGGTGATTGAATGCTTGATTGATTAATTGATTGACTGATTGACTGATACCGTACATTGTTGATTAAATGATTGATAGCTGAATGTAATGATTTGTCAAGATATGCACAAGCACACCCAGGAAGATAGAGAGAGAGAGCGCGAGAGAGAGAGAGAGAGAGCGAGAGAAAGGGGCATACATGTCCTTTTGACCCTTATCCCATCTACCAAACAAAGTCCTACCCTACATCTCACCTCCCCTGCACCATGTACATGTACCATCACCACGTCCTGACTCCCATGAACTCTCCACTGAGTCTACCATGGAAAGTTACATTGCTATACGGTAATAACAAATGCAATTCCTGTTCACTCATGCATAAAATGTTAATTTCATAATCCACAATTTTCACTCAGCAAACCCAAACTCATGATAATTGATCATAAATTGGTCATATCATCCTCAATTCCGAAAGCTCCACAGGATTTACCTCTCACAAATTGGAAGGCTAATTCCTGCGCAACCTAATTTTCATACCCTTTACAAAAGTGAGCAGTGCTCACCCAAGCATGAATTATTTTCGGACTTTTTGGTGTCATATGAAAGCTGAGCTTATGAGCTTTCCATACATATAAAACTCTTTCCCCATAATTATATATTTTTTTTATTCGGCAGCCATTTCAAAAGTGTATAGTTTTTTTTGGGACGCACTGTATATATATTTCTTAGCTGTAACTAAAAATGTGATGTTTAAGCCTTTTGTTTGTACACTCTTCTAATACCCCTGTTATCACCGTCTTGTCATCGAGGAAAGAAAAATAAATGAAAGCAAGAAACAACATGACATCATTCCACAATATTTGTGTGACTTTACCACTTCACAAGTCCAGATAATTTGTTCGACTGTTTCATATTCAGACCATCCGAACGAACAAAAAGGGGACGAAACCGATTTCATTTTATAAATGGTTCAATGCCAAAATATTATTAATACTTTGAACTGAAATTCTGTTGCCGATGGTGACCAAGCAGCTCGCTCGGCATTCGCCGACTCCTAGCTCGCTAAATCAGTGCTCGGGGAGGGAGAGAGAGAGCGCATCGCACTCCGATGGGCCGCGTGGGAGGTCGCAACCATGACAACGGGGACCTCACTGAATAGAATAGAATTAGAATAGAATTAGAATAGAATTGTATTGACTCTTTGAGCCCGTCGGGGTATGAGAGTACAAACAAACATTAAAGTATGAATAGCAATGCATGACTTATGAATACAATTTTCATACATTATACACAGATACAAACGATAATAGGTATTAAAGTACAAACATGAACAATGAACCAACTAGTAAACACGAAGCATAATAAACATGTGTTATAATTTATTTAGAAAAGTGCTGTATTATGTTTTATTTATCTAAATCTTCGGATATATTATGGTACATTATATTACTATATGCATTATGTCATGTTGACAACAAGAAAAAAAAGAGTGTTTCTGCTGGATATAATTTTCCTTTTGTTTTGCTATAAACACTGCATTGTAAATTGATTTATACGGTATATATGTTTACAAACAGAATGTTGATTTGTTACATTACATTGTAAATTTATTTATATGTTTATAAACAGAATATTGATATACATCAATGAAGTTTAATAAATACAATACACCAATACATGTACAATGTAGATAGTGACAATAATAAAATGTATAAGTATAATGCAGTCTATTTAAAAGCTAAATAGCAAACAAAGTAGGCTGTTTCACTATCCTACGAATACGTGTAGGTTCAGCTCTAATTGTACTTCCTGAAATGCTTGAACTATCTTCTTTCTCTGTTTTTTGATAAAATTCCAACATAATATGGAGAGTAAATCTTGCTAAATTCTTCAACTGAGAAGTGCTTCTAGTATTAAAAAGTTCTGTCATGTGCATAGCACTTGGGAGCTGAGACTTAAAAACCCTTTTTGATAAATATAAACATCTCTCCCTTTGAAAATATGGACGAACAAAAATACAGTGAAATTCATCTCCTATAACAGTGGACAGGTAGAGTGTGCACTGCATATCACAATGTGGTGTGTTCGCATCAAACCGACCTTTGTTTACAGGTAATTTATGTGATCTACACCGAAACTAATAGCTCGAGTAAAAGCATCAGTTTTATTTAGGGTGAGTAAATAGCTTTGAAATAACTGGTTGCCTTTAAATATTCTATAATTTGTGCAAATGCGATTTGACCATACTGCATCTCTCCATTCCTGACCAAAAATATCATTTAGTCTCAGTTGTAACAAAGAATTAATATTTAAGCCAAATCCACTATTTTTGCCTAGCCAAATATTGGATAGACCAGCCTGATTAGATGTGTCTTCAATACATTTTATCCATGAGGAAGTAAATTCCAAATGTTCATCTTTATGAATGGCAGAAATGCATTTTAAAAGAACATATGAATATTTACTATCTTTACCTCTCAAAAATTCTTGACCGAAAAATAACTATTCTACCCTTCACATGATTCAAAATCAAACCTCGTTACGGTCCAGTTTCTCCATATACCATACAGCTAGGGTATATTAACCTACAGATAATAAAGTTCTGTGGAATTTCCTATAGATGGAAAACTTCAATCTGCTTTATATCTTCATGTCCCCAGACTTCACTAGCATACAATAAAAAAAGGCAAAATCAACTGGTCAAATAAATGACATTGAATATCAATGAAGATTAGCGGAACTCGTTTCTTTGTCAGCGACGACGTTCACACAGCGACTCGCAAGGAGCACCTGACCTGATGAAGAGGTTTTGAGTGCTTAGCGAGGCTGGGCCGCGTCTCACGAAACCGTCAGAAGTACAAGTTCACCAACATCCCATTGAAACGCGTGTTAAACTTAATACACGCATTTCAATGGCATGTCGTTGGACTTGTACTTATGACGGTTTCGTGAGACACTGCCCTAGAGATTTCGCTTGTTTCCCATGGTCCGTACCGCCAATCATTGGGGACTGTTAGATTTGCCAGACGACAACGTGGATTGCTACGATCGACGTCCTTTTAATGCACTGCCTTGAATGGACGTCACACGTATCAGTCCACATAAATCTAAAAGTCCCTATTGTGGCAAGGAGGCGCCAGACCCACTGCAAACTCTCGGCCTAAACGATGTCTAGAGTTCAATACAGGTCAGAGGACACCATTATTTGTTAGAAGACACATCCATAGTATAACAGACCGTTGACAGAGAACCAATAATATTATGAAAGGGAAATCCAACTTCCTGATTTATTTTTTAATATTTGACTACAAAAGCTATACCATGAGGCATGAGCAATGAAAACTTCAGTTCTTTCGTTATACTTCTAATCCAGTTTCGTCGTACTTCCATTGCCTTTATATTTTATCGATTAAATATATTATTTATGCTCTCTCAAGAGCAAAAAGGTACATTATTTTATAATGCAGCAGACCTGCAATGGATCTAACTTTGACTGTAAACAAACAAGTAAGAAATACGTGTACCTACCGGAGAGAAGGAATAGATTCGCATTCTTCAGGAGTTTACACTGCATTTGCATGTAGTTTTTGAAGGATCAAACGTCAAAGCAGACAAGAATCAACCTTTTGTACCCAGTTTGATTTATGCGATTTTGGGCGTTTTTACAACCCAAAAGTAAAACAATATACATGGCGTAAACGTGATTTATCTGGTCAACGCAGACTTGATTACTGGTTTATCCCATTCGCTCAACGCGATTACGTATTAAACGTGATTATAATACCGTCTGTGTCGACTGATCACTCTGCAATTTTAATAGGAATATAAATAAAGAAAAGAAATTATGAAAAGGGTATTGGAAATTTAATTCATCATTTTGCTCCGCTAACCTCAAAAAAAGAAGAATGAGGTGAATTTGTTTAAACCTTTAACTCGGTGGGACTATTTAAAATTCAAGATCCGTCGATTCTCTCACAGTTCACATTGTAAAATTAAAGCACAAACTGAAAAGCTAAAACGTAATGATTTAGAAAAGACAATACAGGGTTTTGAACGGTTAGGCGAAAATATGAGTGAGAGGAAGAAAAAAGATTAGGAACAGCTAGGCTAAACAAAAATGAGATGAATATTAATATACAAATAATGAATGGTTATGAGTTCAATAGTGCGAATATTTTCATGAGTTGAAAGATTAACATTCTATTCAACGAGGCGTCAGCCGAGTTGAATAGTTAATCTTTCAACGAATGAAAATATTCGCACCATTGAACGAATGAAAAACATTCATTATTTGTTTTATACAACATCGAAGAAGATCAAATAGAACGTTAATCAACAAATTATGCTTTACTCCTTATATTAAAGATAAATTCAAGTTGGATTCAAGCCTTCTCGATTACATTCAGATTGCCTTCGCGTCAGATACACGTAGGGATACGCGCGCGCACGGCAGAGAGGTAGCAGTCTGCATATAACCAAAAGTGCACGGCGCATATAACCAAAAATGCACGACCGTGCAATATAATTATTCGATCAAAAGCAGACCGGACAGAATATGGGGAAAAAAATATAAATATTTTTATAATCCAGAACGGCAACGTTAAAATAAGTCTAGTAACAGCTAGCGATAGCGATTTAGATACAAATTCAGAGTTTAAATTCAAAACAGTCAGAAGAGGTACATGACGAAAATGCTATGAAGTTCTTAAATGTAGACGGGAATTGAGCTTTGTGAACGCCAACCGTCTAACGTCGAGTGCTAAGTGCTATGTGAAATGCCTTCTGGTAAGTCTTCTGGTAACGACGGCCTAACTAAAGAATTTTGTGTTGACTTTAGGGAACTCAATCATTGTTGTCCTCACTAAGCTATTCTTATGATACTCTGCAACTTTGAATTAGTAAAAAAACAAAGCATGATTATAATAATATTAAAACTGAATAAAGATAAGAGAAAGTTAGAAAATTATCAATTCATTTCATCACTCGAATGTGGACGCCAAAATAATGTTCGAAAGCCTTAGACGCAAGAACACTAAGGCCCGAATTCACAAAGAAGGTTTGTCGACAAACCTTGGTTTTCGTACGTCATATGACGCGTTTTACGCGTTTTTTACAAACCTGGTTTGTAAAGAACAAAAGGAGGTTTGGCGAAACAAAAGGAAGTTTGAGCTCAAACCTTGGTCCGAGCTCAAACCTTGCTTTGTGAATTCGGGCCTAAGTGTTTTGGATGAAATAACCCACCCCGACCAAAATGCAATTATAAAAGGGAGGAATATAAGTGAAGTTATACATGGTATGTTTCATTCTTTAAATACTGGACAAAAGAACGTTTTTATTATATCGACAGACTTGCAAGAAGGCATTCGATTCTATCGACCATAACTATTTTTGTTGTGCTCTCCGTATTTGTTTTTAATTGTTGTAGAAACTCTAGCAATTTGTTTGCGCACTTCCAAAGATATAGCAGGAATCAAAATATATTATGAAGAATGGACCGGACCCGCCTCCCCCCCCCCCGGAGGGACCGCATGCGTGTTCCCCAAATCTCCGGTAGAGTCCGGCCCGCCATTGACTTTCACACCGGAGGTACGGGAGGGGGTGCTTTCAAAAAGAGGGAACATGCATAACCGTACTATTTATAACATTTAGTGGGGGTGGGGTGCTGGGGGACCGGATCGAGCTGAACGAAACGTCATGATGCAAGACTTAAATAATGGAGATTTGAAAATGATAGACGTTAAATCATTTTGTAGACTCCCAACAACTAATTTGGATCAAAAACAACTGAGGCCCGGAAATACGCAGGTTTGGTACCATATCCTTAATTACTATGTAAAGAAATATGTAAAATATAAGAAATAATTAGAGAATACAATAATGACAATAGACAAGATGGCATAAATTAATGTCTTTAAGCTTACCCTTATTTGCATCTGGCTAGAGTTTCGCTTGGGTTATTTGGTATTGGATAATTAAAATGGAAAAATGAAGACGAATCAAGAAAAATCGGAATTTCAGAGAATATTGAGATTTTCAACAACATAAAACAAATAGTTTGCATCCAATAAATTGAGATGTCTGTTTGATTATGATTAAAATTTGAGTCATTTCAAGTAACAAAATAAGGCCCGTTGCCAGGGAAATTCTTATTCTTATAATTATAACTATTTTTCTTATTCTTATAATTATACTTATTTTTTTGCAAAACATCGTGTGCCCAGGATTTAATGCTTTAAACTACATCCAAGATGTCTACCAAAACTCTCAATTAGTTGAGGAAATATTATCAAGAGAAAAAAAAACATTTCAATATAGCTTTTTAGAATATTAAGTAAAACATCTAGAAGAAGAAAATAGAGAAAAAAGTAGAATATGAAATAGAAAATCTTAAGAGAAAAAAAAGGAAACATTCGAATATAGATTTTAGAATAAAGTAAAATATACAGTGTGAGTCAAACAAAAATTTACACCTAGAAAATTGCTAATGATTTTATAAATCATCTATGAACAGTAAATTATTATACATCTTATGAAAGAGTGTTTTATCCCGAATCATTTAGTATTATTTTTGTATGACATGTGTTCACGCTTGGATGAACAAGAGGCATTGTTTGCGAGAGTGCAAAATCGACTTGCGTCAAAGTTGCGTATGTGATGTTTGAATAAAACAATTGGGATAGTTGGGTATAAATTCGGTCATTGCAGATCCAAATAACATCCCTAACAAAATTAATCATGCCACACATATCAACTATGAAAAACGACATTTGTGTGCGCGCGTGTATGGGTGTGTGTGTGTGCGTGTGTGCGTACGTGTGTGTGTGTGTGTGTGACTTTGCTTCTGCAAAGAAGCATATGCAATGCATTTCATTTTGATACGTTCAATTCATTCTCTCACTTTAATCCCAACATATCACATACTGTAGCTCTTTCCCAATGTTGATCCTTCCAACCATAACAAATAATGACAGATGGCAGAAGAGTATGCTTACTCATGCTATTAATCATGACCCTAGTTCTGACGTCACATTTACACATATCACCAATAGCATTGAGCCTACATTTATCTATATGACCCCTTACTAGTCGGGTTAAAATACGAGATAAAATGCCCCAACCCAAAAAGAAATGCAACAAAGGTTTGCGAACGGTTTCCGGTAGTGGTAGACATCAGGAATGATAATAAATCTAAGAAAATCGGACCCCGGAAAGGGGTTATTTTCAAGATGGCTGCCAATACCTTAAATCGGCAATATTTCATGATATATGAATTGAAATCATGGCAACATTAGGAGAAAACTATCACTATAACACTCATTTATGATATATCTATCTTGTCATTTGAGATGTCATGTTGGTGCCTATACCCAGGCTTTGGGGTCGAATGATCCATTTTACTTCTTACAGTAGGTTATGGCCACCGGGACATCTGGAAATAACAGATGGTGTCCAACATGGCCGCCAGTCTCTTTACTATTTACAGTAGTTAGCTCTAGTTAGCAAGATTAAAATATGTTTGAGATGTCAGTCTATTCACGGGTTAGCTTCAATTTTTCTTTAAGGATTTAGAAGAGCACAATGTTTATAACAATACAACTTGAGATGGCCCCCATTTTTTTAATCCAAAATGGCTGCTGGAAACCGAAATAAGACATAAATCGTGTTATTTATATTTAAGAGATGTTTAGAAAACTACATGGGTGTATAGTATGGACTATGTTGTGTGTTAACTAGTAATTCCACATAATTCCTTTTTTAATTAAACTAGACTACTAAAAAGCAGCATCCCTCCAGACAACTAAACACATAATAAATGATCACATTAAGACAAATTGATTATGATTCAATCTTTATTTTTGCTTTATACCTCTCTCATATACTTTGGTGGCAAGAATATAATAAATCTCTCAGAATAAGCGAAGTTATTATTTGGGGTTCGGTTTCCTTTAACGTTACGTGAGTCCTGGGAGTTGCGTAGAAGATGCAGACGATGATCGGCGCTAGATGAATACAACGATGATGAAGACGATGATGATGATAACGATGATGAAGACAACGATGATGAAGACGATGATGAAGACAGCGATGATGAGGACAACGCTGTTGAAGACGATGACGTTGTTGGCGACGGTCTCTTTGATGATAGTGATGAGACAGTCAATTAATAGATGAATAATGATGATGAAGTCAATGTCAATCATAGATTTCTAGATCAACTTGTGATACAGGTCGAAGAATCTAATGTCGAGACAATAGAATCTAGATCTATAGACCTCTATATCATATGAAGTCGATGATAAAAAGTTGTCAAACAATAATGCAGGTGACAAAAAAGGATAGATCATAAATGTTCTATTCTCATTGCACGGCGAATGTAAAGTGTCGTCAATGATGAACACAAGAGTCAAAATATATATCTTGCAAAAAGTACAAGACGTAATCGGTGAGCAAGTCCACCGGAAATGGTCCGGGGACGAAGTAGTTCAATCCTCGTAGGATAAATTTGACCGGTACAATATTAATAAAGTGTGTACGGTACCGATATTTTAAAAAGCCCACTGATTTCCACACAGGAAAATCAGAAAAGCCCCAATCACAACTGCAGCGTGATTGGTTCAAACACGCGCACATGTATGTTCATTAATCACGTGATCTAAAAACTTATGAATAGGGATGCGCACATATATGTTAATTAATCATGTGATAGAAAAACTTATGCATAAACATCGTTTAAGTAATAAATCCAGTGTTATTTTGTAGAAATTTAATTCATGAAATATAATGCGCTGTCAGTTTGAAAAGTTATGAGTTATTTGTAATATTTGTTGACAGATGTATTTTGCCTTGTGATTTACTTGTATCGAGTGTTAAGGTGGAGTAGTCGGCCAAAACGTGAAATTTACATTCAGCATGTTATTTCATTTGGTAAATGTATACATTTTGATGATTGTGATCTATGGTGTAATGAGTTAGCCAAGATTGAAAATAACTACTGGAGACTTGCTTACAATGTATTTATCATACTTGATTTTTGTCTTTGGAATATAAATACAACTTTTTCGATGTTTTGGTTATTGTTCTCATTGTTATGTAGGAAGGTGAAGTACGAGGCAAAAAAAGGAAAGCCCAGGAGGTCCCCATGAAGGATGAGAGAGATGAAGTAAAGGTAAGCTTAAACTATTTGTTAAGGCTGGACATTTGATAAATTGTTAATGTTTGACCTCACTCTCAACATGAAATAAGATATATTGACAAACAGTGGATACTGCAAATGTTAATCAAGTAGTGTGGCTTCTCGATGAGACTTGAACTAAACACAGATTATGTTATAGTAACAGACTTTGAAAATATGTGTCAGAAAGACACTTTTATGGCGAAAGTGTAGTCAAGAATACCCTGCTTCAAAATGGTTTGATCCAAGAACTTGTGCACTTTAAAACTTCATGGCAATTGTATTTCTAGTAAGTGATGATATTCTTTCTGTTAGTGATGGCCTATCGGAAGAATTTTATATTCTAATCTCTTTTGAGAATCAATTTCTATATATTAAACGTTGTTTCATCTTTTTAAAAGTGGTTTTTAAAATGAATGGGGATATGTTAATTTTTCCATAACGGAGGAATTGTCTTTTGGTTTTCACAATAGAGCAATAAGCAATACAACTTGATATAATTACCTCAACTTGAAGTTAATGGGGAAGATGACCTAATGTTTATTCAATAGACTTGTTTTCATTGTGCACAATATATTTCAGAGGTGAGAGAAAATTTGTAGCGGTCAACCTAAATCGGAGGGGGCTTCCAAAACGACGTTATTCATTAATAATATTAAATTGACATGTGGAAATGGGCGGTTGTGTCCCCCCCCCCCCCGCCTTGATGACGAAATAAATTTGCTTGATATAGGTGTTGTATAAAATCATAGTTACAATAAGTTTATTCAGCGGGCATGTATGACTGGAAATTGACTAATGGGCAGAAATAGACATTTATGATTTGTTTCATTACCGAGCAAATGGGAGGGCCCTCGCAATATACGTAACAGAGTTGCCAATTTGTGTTTTATCGCATCATCAACATTTCATAACTTATATTTGATCAGATATTGCTCCAAATTTTTGTTGACACATTCCTCTCACTTATTTTCTATTAAAACCAGCTTCATATCAGGGTGGAATTCCCCTTTAAAACTCTTATTTCATTACACCAAAATGACGGAGGGGCCAAAGAAGACGAAGACGAGACTATGGGATCGCTTCTCACACTCTGTCTTATCCTTCTTGATTTGCGGATCTTTTTATCTTCAAAAAGAGCCTGGTGCCCCCCCCCCCCTCCCCCTCCCCCTCCCAATGCTAGTGACTTCGCATTAGCTTGACTGACGTTAAGCCACTGTAATGGAGAGCATCTGATTACAAAGACTGCAGTTTGAATTGTGTTTTAATGATATATTCTGGGTTGGTTTATTCTATATTTTTCTCATCTTTTTCTTTTCGTTTTATTCACATTCACAGGCAAAGAGAGAAGACAATGACAGTGAGTACAATTAATTCCAACACATTCACGAATTACGCCCTCAAAATGTTTATCAACGGATCATTTTTCGCTTAGTAAAATGAAACATATCTATCTTGGTTAGGTCAATATTGTTAATGAAAGGCGGAGAGGTTTTTCTTGGTTTCAAAACATGATCTCTGCTTATCTGTTCACATGCATAAAATCATTCCGAGAAAAACTTTTGCACCACAAGAGACCACTTTCCCTGTACTTCAGAACATTGCTCGATAAGAGTATTGGGAAGGAAAAGTGTAAAGGATTTCAAACACTTAATCAAAAGAGGAATTTTCTTAGTAGATATCCAATAATACATTGAATAAGGTTATTCAGATATAATGTAACTTAATCCCAGTTAGCTCTTCTACAGAGGTTTTGAGAGGGATATGGGGGGGGGGAGGTTGTGGTTTGTTGTCTTAAAAAGAAAAATTTGTACCGCCATCCAACCCCCCACCCTTTCTTCTTTTTCTTCAGGTTACTTGCCGAAATATCGCAAAAATTTTACGAAATACTATTTACTAGAATTAGGGATGCAAAGAAGTTTGATTTTTTGTTTTGTTATTTGCTTTTAATTTTGTTGCTTTGTTTACGGTATATAAGAAAATTGTATTCGATTAAAGGCAAAGGCATCATTTCTACTACACGCAATGGCCCAACGTATAAATTTACTCTTACTCATGTATTATACATTTGTTTCTATATTTTGTATGTATTGTTTGCATACCTTATGTTTTATATAATTATCCATATTTGTTGTATAACTGATTTGTTTGATTGCAGAAAATAAAGTCTTTGAAATGAAAAAATGAAGATTCATGTAATTAAAAAAAAAATTAATATAATATTTTTTTTTGGGGGGGGAGGGGGTGTTTTTGGGGAAAATCAAAAGAAATCACAATATTTATAAATAATTACATAGAGTGTAATTAGAAGAAAAAAATATCACTGAACAAAAACAGAGACTTTACTCTTGGACATATCATAATAACGGTAAGTCAGCAGCATTCTACACAGTAACAATCAATTGCAAGATTGCAGATTGAGAAGTTGACTCGTAAAACTAAGTTCCCAGCCTCGATATACATGCACGATAGTAAAATAGTTCAATCAAAAGCCTCTAAAAATAACTCTGGCTCATGTGAACGCGTAACGCACCGAAAGTCCTAACCATAAAGACGTTAATGACCCCAGCTCATGCCCCAGTTTTTCTTGTGCGATAAACAATTTCTTTGAAACCGCACGTGGTGTCTGGCTAGTTGGCCTTGATAAAAGCACATGGCTGGGCATGGGTCACTGATTATTCGTAACTCAAAACTAAGTACAGTTGGGCTTAAGTTTTAAAGGAGATATAAGTATGGTACTCTGCTGTATGAATTGGTACGAATATGTTTGACGAATTGCCCTGTCCTTTTTTAATCCCTATATCATTACACCTCCAGGAGAAATTTGATCTGTATCCTATAGTTAGTGAAACTTTGGGAAGTTACGCGCAATTAAGGGCGCATTCATGCTTGATTTTGAAGGTAGAATGAGCGATCTGAAACGCTCATCGTAAACGCTCATCGTGATCGCAGTTCCACGGTGTACTGTTCATGCTTACTTCTCTGGCTCATCCACGCAATTCTCCTTGTGTGGCCTAATTGGTCTTCCAGCTGGATTCGCAAACCTTCACTGTGCGTGCTACGTAGACCCACTAGAGGTCAGTGCGTTGACCCCATTTAAACGCGTTTACAAATTGTAAACGCATCTTTTTGTGAGTTTAAGATCGGCGATCGTGATCGCCGTTTTTCGGTGATTCTACAAAAGTAAGCTAAGACGCAACCGTGTTTTAAACTAAACGCGTAACAGATGCCTGATTCTGGCCAGAAAAAGTGAAGCATGAACACGCCCTAAGGCGCTAATCGCCATGACGAGTAGCTATTTTCATCTCTATTTTGAATCTTTCTTCAAAGCAATAACTCCAATGCGACTTGACGAGGAAGACGTTCAACGAGACAGAATGGCTTCACTCCCAAACAGCAGCCGACTGGTTGACCAACCTTCAGGTGATGGGGAAGTACAAGAGAACTGCCTTGATAATCTGCCAGGTATGTCCTTGATTAATTAAGTTATCGCTTTATATGCCACAAAGATTATCTCCCTGTCCAACATTGTATTTATCATGGGATAGATACAGTATATTTGAAGGCTTCAAGATTATTTAACTGTTTCCAGTACAAGATCAATCTTTACCAGTGTTTAAAAGGCATGGAGCTAATCAAGACTTGGAAATGTCTTTTTGTTGTAAAATCAATTGGTGTCTAAGGTTTTGTACAGATGAGCGACTGTTCGTAGATGCGAAGAAAGCAACCAAAGTGTTGTAAAAGTAATTGCTCCTCAATCCATCGAAACAATTTAGCTTAAGCTTGTCATAAAATGAGACTAGTTTTTCAGCAATTCTCTAGAAAATGGTCAGAGCTCTATTAAGCTCCCTGTTTTCAATAACAACCTCGTCATAATTAATAATGGTGATAATAGTAAAAGTAATGATAGAGATGATGTGGAGCTGTAGTTGAGTGCCCTCTCTACCAAACCAAAAAGATGAATTTGTCTACTTTATGGCCTTTTTATTACGCATATATCATAGAAATTATGGCAAATACTCCAGCATTCTAGGTTATTATGCATGTGGTGCTTTGTACAACGGAGTGGGTTTCATTTAATAATTTTGTTTACTTTTTTCGAACTGGTTGGTTAATTGAATGTACATTTTTTTAAATGTTAAAGGATATTTATGACATCTGTATTGTGCTTAGTAGGTTACTGTTTTTCAGTGCTTTTTAAGCCCTCCGTATATTGGATCTAAATATTTGGAGGCCAAGAAAAGCCGTTCTGCCTTCCTGAAATGCAACATGAGTTCATGAACTGTTCAGTTTTAAATCCGCCCCCCCCCCCAAAAAAAAAAGCACGACACCATGACATTTTTCAAGAGGCCCAATGGAAGTGACGAAATTACTTCAAACCCAAAGAGAAGTCTATCTTGAAACACGTATGATCAGCTTGATATGAATAAAAGACAAAAATCACTGGTAACAAATTAATTTAATCCACATAAAAAATCCTTTTTGCAGTCACAAAGATGACTACAAATACCATCAGCTCTGTATCTAATTTTCATTTTTGAACTATTTTCCTTTCGTTTTCGCTTTAAGATTAATCAGTGTTCTGTTTATTAAAATCCTTCAGAGCTCACCGAACTCATCCTGTGGAAGGTCAGTGAGGTCATTTCACCGCGTAGACTTATGTCATTGGGACTGAAGCTTGGTCTTTCTCAGATAAAGTTGAAGATCCTGCTTGATGAAAGAAGCACCATTTCCCAACAGGAAGAGATAACCTTCAAGATGCTCTACCAGTGGTACAATGACCAAGTAGGTGACCTGTCCAAGTTCTTCTTCAAGGTTCTGACAACAGACGCTGGCCTTAAACAGGAACAGGTCTTCAACTTGTGTAAGTTCCAAAGGTAGTGCTATAATACTGGGGAAATGGATGTACGACGAAATTCGCTAAACAGGGAATGGGATAACAGGTTTCTCTTCAGGGCGTTCCTAGAATGTAAAGAACATATGTAGGACCAACTTTTCTATTACAATATGAGAATGGGGGTAAAAAGTTTCTCTTGGTGATCCTGATGACTGACAAGGACCTATACTAGAAACAAGTCCTCAAATTGTGTAAGTCTAAGGGTAACTATAGATTATTTAGAAAGCATTTCTGAAATAATGTAAAGAATGTGATGATGGATCAAATTTTGCTAAATAGAGAACATGAGAATGGGGAAGACAATTTGTTATAAATGCCATGTTAAATATCTACTCTGAAAACAAAGCTCCCTGCTTTGGTACTACACTGTAAGATTAAAAGTGAAACAAAATCCATTGTGTTTTGGTTTCTTTCAGTTTTTGAGAAGCAGCACACATGCACAAGTTCGTCTGGAAGATCTTTCCAGGATTTTCAGTTGTGGGAAATAGCAGAGGAACTCCATGTAGATAAGCTGATCCCATTGAGTCTTCGATTAGGTATGACCTATGCAAGGATCTGCAGAATTCGAAAGGAAAGCAACTTTCATTCTGTAAATGTTTACTACAACGTCATCATGCAGTGGCAGAAGGAACAAACATCTCAGAATGACCAGGTTGAAACTCTCGCCAGGATTCTGGATGCCTGCCACGAGAGAAGAAAAGCATACAAGATCCGTAAGTTTTCAGTAGATTCATGTTGTTTCAATGATTAATTTATTTCTTTTTTCAGAAGTGCAACGTCTAAAACACACATATTATTCTTGATTTCATATCCATTTTAATCATTTTAGACTTGATTGAAATATCTCAGAGAATCTACATTCAGTCTAGGTAGCATGGTTACATTTTGGTTGACCAAACAAGACTGAAAAATACCAAATATATTTCTTTCATCATAGTGGACAGAGTGATTGTAGTATTAGAATGAGCAAAACAGCGAGTAGATAATACAGGAGGTGGAAATATTTTGGCATCTACTGTACCTGAAACTAATGCAAAGATGTGTTTTTTAATCTATAGGCCAAAATCATTTGGGTGTCACCAATGAGGGGAAGACATTGCTTATCAGTGAAGACCAGCCTATGAAGGGAGTGACAGGTAAGACATTCTATATTCACTTTTGCTTCGGTGTACAGCATTTGCTCCTGCAACAATAATCGTTCAGCATCTCTGACCAAATTCTTAACTTCATCCCTGGACCCAACATGATATACCTGTCTCTAACCCTAGAATCCAAAACCTAACGTAAAGCCCACTTGCAATCCCAACACTAATGCTATACATGTAATGAAGTAAAGCCAGGAGCAATTGTCGTGGTAGCAAATGTCTGGTCAATTTAAGACATTGCTAATATATAATTATCAGCCTATGAAAGGTGTTGCAGGTAAGACATTTTATATTTACCATCACTTCAGGAAGGATTCCAAGTCAGGGTGTGCTTCTTAGATGTTTGATTCACCTATAGCAGAACTGCCATGATTGCTTCTGATAAACGTCCAATAACATATACATTATATAGTCCTCTATGCTATTTAATGACACCTATCAATGTTCTAGTTTTTATGTTGGTCTCTGTTTTGGGGCCATATCTTTCTTTTTTTCCTTTTTTGTGTAGAAGAACAAACCAATGCATTTGTTCAAGTTATGTATTGGTGATGAATCTTTGTATTCCTAAAATATAATTTCATGAATTAAACTGACATAAGCGATGTTTACAGCTAAGCTTATTTTGATAACATGTTCTTGTTCACGAATGGTTCATGTTGTGTCTTTGTTTCCACAGAAGTTCAGCTCAATGTCACCCATTCCAACCAGTTGGTAAGAGAAGAAGCACAAGGTAAAATAAAAGCTCTCCTAGATGCCAGTTCCTCAGAGGTCAGTTTGGTCCCATCCACAGGAGTCGCAGCAGATTTTCTAGAAGGGCTGAAGACATTCAGCAACTTGTGTAAGCGTCACTCAGACTTGATGAAGGACTTGGAGAGGAGCATAGGAAGGGATGGATTCTACAAGCTCAATGGATTAACTCATGATTCTATTCATTTCCATGTGAAGGTGTACACCATCGAAGGGCTACGTTGGCTTCAAAGTGATGTCCAAAGCGGGCGCATCGGACATCAGCTTGGAAAGGTGCTCATCTCTGAAAAAACCAAGCAGCAAGTTCAAAAGGAAATCGTTCTAGATGTCGCGCCGGAAGGAACTGGTGCTTGGGATCTACTTTCCCATGCAGTCATTGCCCCAATACTTCCAAGCTCTAGTCCATCAACATATTTTGAGAAGAGGGAAGCATTAAAAGAAGACCGAACATCATCGTCAGATCTCATGGCCCATCACGGACACCCAGTTTTCCAGGAAGCCACTGTCAGAAAGCAGGTAGTCACTCAGGAGGAAGAAAATTGTGGTCTCCTAGCTGGTAGTTCTCCTCCGGTAACACCTAGAGAAGTTGCTTCATTGGCATCTCATGTATCAATGAGACAGGAGAAATGTGGGCCAGAGGATGCTGTGGACAAAGAAAAAGAATCTCTAACAAGCACAGAGAAAGCATATACAGGTAAGAACAATTATATAATACATTGAGCTACTTGTCCCTATCCTTACATCTTTTACATTGAATTTGATTTTTTGTGATTTGTTAAAAGGCACAAACTTTATTTCAAGCCTTTATCGGAACCATGTGTGTTTAATCTGTTGAGGAAACATAACTGAAGTAAAGGGCAATCCAACCCTTGTAAGAACTTCATTTGTATGAAAACAGAAAAATAAGACAAACAGAATGGTGAAAGTTGGAGATAAATTAGATCAAAAATAAGAGAACTATAGGTACATTCTCCGATAAAGTGTGCAATTAGAGTTGTACAAATGACAACATTTCAACATCAGAGATTTCATGAAACTCTTATGAATTAAGAAACTTTAATGCCTTAAGAATACAAAACAATCAATGGGTGATTTTTGGCATCCAACATTAGTTCAAGAAATAGTTTAAACACAATGATCCTTTATAACATTTTAAAACTTTATCTGAAATACGTTACCAGTGGCAATATTTTAGAAAACCTTTGATATTCTGCTTAATTCATGCTTCAAACTGTCAACACCTTTGTAAAAGTACAAGCTGGAACATGTACAGACATCATGGAAACATTTTGTAGTCAACTTTGACCTTTCAGAAATAAAAATTAATGTGATTTGTGAATTATAGGTTAAAATATAAGGCAAAAACATATATATATTTCTACCTGAAATGGGTAACGCTAAATTGAGTTTCTATCTGTAGTTTAATTATATCAATAATGTAATTGAATATGAATTAAACGTAATGCACAGGTATTACGCTTGTGAGAGAAAGCACATGGCACGTGACATCTCTACTAGATTTCATAAATTATGGATGCAAAGAAGAATGGTGTATGGTAACGTATCTGACGCATCGGAATTCCCGTTTAACATACGTTATACAACTACAGACTGGACAACAATAAATGCACTCTGACTCATTTGTGTGACATCCAAATATGACTAAGTTCGTAAAAAGACTACCTCCTTCTAACCGTGAAGAACAACCTGTATACATTAATGTATATATATTTCTACATATACCATGGGAATATTATGTAAAGTACGCTTGAAAACATTCAACCACAAAACAAGAGTGGTGTTCTGATATAGATCTGAAATGTTCAATTACAGACGGCGGCAAAAATGAAGTTGCAGGAAGATTTTCATGAACAAAATACTCTTAAATGTTGTTTCCCTATATTATTCTTGTACTAATAATTGTCTGAAGAAAACATAAACGATGGTAACGTATTTGACAATGCATTATTCTCAATTACATAATATTGAACGCCGAATAATTCAACAAGTATTTCGATTTTTTTAAAAAATGATACAAAATTTACTTACATCCAATCCAGTCCTATGTATTTTCAGAGCATAATTATACAACTCAAGAGTGCTCTTGACATTCACAATTTATTGTCAGATAAATTTCCGAATATTTCGATCTCCCCTACTAGGGCTTTAAGACCACAAATGGTGGACATTCAACAAACGAATTCCTTGAACCTTACTTTGAAATGATATTTTTTGCAACACTAGCCAATCCTTCAATTAGAGTAAACTGTTCCGGGGTATACTGAAAGGTTCTCTCAGACTTTCCAAGCGGTGTTGGATGTGATACTACGGTAAGTATATCATCAAAGGGTATCCAAATTACATCAGGTGGATGTGGCCACTTGAAGGTTGTAGCCGTCTTTGATGTCTTACGGACCATGAATGTTATCTTGGCATCACGATCCGCAATTTAAGATCCACTTCCAACACCTTCCCCACGTACCACTCATCCCAGTACAACGCTGCAACTATTTGGTCAACAGCTGGTATGTTGTCCACGACACGACCTTCTTCAGCTGTTGGTTGAATATCTTCTACTAATTCATCTACGGCCTCAGGGGACTTCGGTCTCTTACGTTTCGGACTTCAAATCATCCACCCAGCACACCTGTTTTCTCCCTTTAGGCAGTTGTCACAGTAACATGAAGTGTGTTTCACAAGCAGTCTTTGGTTGACGGGATGAGCAGAATGGACTTTCATGGTGCCTGGAATCGGTTGACAGTCCATGGAAGTTAGCATCTTTGACGCTTCGTCGTAATCTTCCTTTGAGTACATCACGTACGTGATTTCTTTCTCGTGTGAAGACGCCCACGCAAAGAAATCACTGGCATCTTGGATGACCACCTTGCCCTGTTTCACTGCATCTGATGCTTGCCGTTTCGCTGTCCCGCCTACTCCATCACAAACGCTTTTGCCATGACCACACTCGAAGTAGTCCCAGCTAGCGCCTACACCGAAGATGTCATTGTGTTGGCATAGAGTGTTGAAGATGAACCGATTTCGATATTGGGAGGATGGACTATCCGTCCAGTAATGGATGTTCGCCAAGTAAGGAATATGTTCTCTCAGGAGGGGAACAAGCTTCTTTAGAATGGCAACAACAGTCCTCGCATTGTGATCCCCAACTTCAGAAACAAATACGAAACTCTTGTGTTGTAGTTACCCATCTGCGTCTCTGTAGTATGTCACGACCGGATTTCTTCTGCACTCTGGCAGTCAACATTTTCTGCGAAATCCATCTGGACAATCGCATCATGAGGTGGCAATCTCTCCTTTAAGTCAGTCAGTGCCTTGTACTGCGCACGTACCCTGTCTACGTGACCGAGGAATGAAGCATATTCTGTTCCCATTTGCTGGACAAACTCCGCACGGCACTTCTGCACCCTAGCAATCCGCATCTTCTTGTAGCCATTAACATCGACCTTCTGCCATGATTCATATTCGACTTCTACGTTTATTGTGGACAAAAGTTGGGTCATCTCTTCATTACTAACAGTCTTTGCTGCAGTTTCTGGGTTTGCCGAAATGTCTAATCCCAAGTCATGGACGCTCTTTAGTTTAAATGCCATATTCTGATGTATGGTACAGAGGCAGGTGTTTCTAGACAGGACCGACGTTAGTTTAACATGCAATGGACAAAGCTTGCAGAATTTGGAGAATGAAACCTTCACATCAGGATTGTCGCAGCAGAACTTATCGTAAGTATTGCGCAAGTAATCAGTCAGTATGCGATTCGGCACCTTGTTGGTGGCATCCCTCTTGCCAGGCATACATCGGCTAACGTCGTCTCTTTCAAAGAAAGAAAGAACTCTCTTCTGAACGGCAGTCACCCTGCGTTCTCGCTGGCGTCGAACTTTGGATAAGGTTGATCGACTGATCCCTGTTTTTTTGTGGAGCACTCTAACGCATCGGTACTTTTTGACTATCTTTCCTGATATCGTACCCAACAAAATCCTTCTCTGGTCTTGTTTTGTATTGTCCTTTCGTTTCAGTCTTATTTGGTCCGTCAGGACGTTGGCAAACAGCAGCATCTTGCGCACTGCTTGAGGCAAAGCATCCTGGTCAGACCAGCTTCTCGTAGTTCTGATCTTGTCTTACTTCTAGGAGTCATCGCTGCTAGCATAGGAATGGAAGATGATCCTTTGGAATTCTTAGCAATCCTCTGTAATCTTTTATGGAGTCTTTTCACACGTTTCTTCAGTTCGATATTTTTGGTGGTGGTATCTTTCAGCTGTTTTTGCTTGTCTCTTAGAGCTTTCGACCTTTTTGTGGTGGTGTTTCTTTTTGCGAACGCAAACTGGATTAGCAGTGGCGAAGAACGAGAAGATTGTGAATTTCGTGTCGCCCTACCATGAACTTTTGATTCTGAAGACGTACTGGGGGCTCCATTACCCGAGTGTTTCCCCTTTTTTTCCCGGTATTTCATTGAGTACAGTCTGTTCTTACGCCGTTTTGCTTCCAACTTTGCCTCATCTTGCTCAGCAACAGGGACGCGATAATGACGTTGTCGTCGTCTCTCTCTTTCTAGAAATGTTGCATCGTTTCTCTTTTTTCTCTCCCTATATTCTCTCTGAATTTCAGCTCGAGTTTTCCGCATTTTCCTGAAAATAGGGCAAAAAAGAAAGGAAATACGAACAAGGAAGGTTAGACTAGATTTTATGATAAATTATATGACAGATAATACTTATAATATATATACGTTGAAGCCATTGTACGGACCCACACAAGACAAAAGTGGTCTTACATTTTTGAGGACTTGAGCTGCACTGCTAGATTTTATTACAACCACAAAATGGCTGCCAAGATGGCTGACATGCAGTCCATGAAACAAGAATCACCAATCACAAGATTGGACAATAAGTAAGTAACCAATAGAAAAGCTTGTAAAAGATAGAGTGCCATGTGTGCTGGGTTGAATAGCTAAGAGATAAGGAAGAGTGTGTGTGTGTGTGTGTGGTGCTATAGCAGGTAATGTGAATGAGGATGAATGAATAGGGACAGAACAATAGAAGCCAAGAGCTAGCAGACATGAGAGAATGAATGTAGGTCAGAAGTACACTGAAGCATAACGGAGTGGAAAGCTAAATGTACAGTGTAAAATAAACAAGTAACCACTTGGATCAGTAAAATTAAAACCTTACATAATATTCCATCTTCACAGAAAAATGTCCTCATTTTAAAAGATACTTCGTATTAACATGCATTTGTTTCCGAAGAAAAATGAGTCACATAAAATTTGCTTGAAATACCTGAACAAATCAAATCATTAAGTTTTCCTTCTGTACAATTCCCTTTCTTTTTTTTTAAAGAAATAGCATCTATTCATATTAGGGAAAATTAAACTGTTTAAAATGAAAAGGTCACACATATAGCAAATACAAGAAAATGGTATGCTTTCATCAATGAACATCTTCCAAACAACTTCCTAACTTCAATGGGTTCTATCCTTTCTCACCCTGAAAATTCCAGTCTAATCATCTGTAGACATACACATTAAATAATTTCCCTTCTTTTTTTTTTCCCTGTCAGTAATGACAAAATATCAAATATTTCATATCCAATTTGGCAATTTTCCAAAAATTACCCCCCAAAAATGTACATGGCAATGTCTTCACCTAAAAAAATATCACTGTTTTGTGAATCGCTGTTAAAAATTCTTTTAAAATAAGTTAGCCAATTGAACAATGAAATACAATGTACACAGAGAATATGCACGCATTCTGACATATAACTCTTTCAAAACAGTCTCAGATTTAAGGAGACATTATACAAATACAGTGTCTATGGTCGATATAATCTCGACTACACATGATTTATGTAATGAGAAAAAACACATCTTATGAATTCATGTATCAATAATCTGTTTTAAATCCGAATATCTAAAAACATCAATATAGGACAAATGAATAAAAATATTGTTCAGAAAATGATGTACCCATATACATGTACACACGTTGACTAATTACATCAATCCTTTTGACACATTTATATAGTCATCGTTGTAAAATAATTCAGGTCAACCCTGTGACCAATACAATCTGAATCTCACATTCTTTTTTTGTTTTGGTATCTTAAAATTCAGCACAATTGCAAAATTTGCAATCAAAATTGACATTTTAGTCTTTTTTCTTCTTTTTTAAAATAAAACATGGGCGCATTAAGGAGTTCACCCAATTGACGTGCAACTAACAAATTCGATGGAAAAAAACGTGACAAAATGTTTGAAAGGTTGTCTTCTTTTTCCTGTTTAAACATTTAAAAAACTGACAATTTAATCTTATCTTTACTGCCAATTCCTACGAAAATACCATATAACTTCCAAAACGTTCCCAAATCAACAATTCCCTCAATAACATATCGTCACAAACAATGTGGCGATGGCGGATGCAAGGTATGACAGCGAAAAGTTAAAATGTCTTTCAATTATCTATCACGATTGCAAACATTAGTTCTCAAAAGTCTTTAAAGTTTGTAATCTTGAAACTTGGCGGGTACTTTAACCTGTCGACCAGATCTCGAACGTGCGGATGAGGACGGCTGAGGTTGGGGTTGGTCAGCGGATGATGACGGCTGATGTTGGGGTTGGTCAGCGGATGAGGACGGCTGAGGTTGGCGTTGGTCAGCTGACGAGGATGGCCAAAGTTGGGATTGGTGAGTCGTCGACCTCAGTTGATATTGGGGTCTGAGTTGAAGTTGGCCAACCGGCGAGGACAGCTGATGTTGGGTTTGGGTAGTCGGCAGGGATGGCCTAGGTTGTTGCTGAAGTGGGGCTGAGTCAATTAGCCTGGATTGGTGGCTAGAATTGGTTGGCTGGTTTGATGCTTGTTGCGAACAGACAAACTTGACCGTGATGGTTGGTCATGGTCTGACTGTCGGTGATGGAGGATGCGTTCTGTTGAATCAGTTGGCTGGTTTGAGGCTTGTTGCCGAACAGACAAACTTGACCGTGATGGTCGGTCATGGTTCGACTGCTCGTGATGGAGGATGCGATCTGGTGGTCGAGATGACCACGTGATATAGGCTGGTCCATGGCTAGTAGGTTGATTTGACTGCACCTTTCTCCTAGTCTCGTCTTCTGCTGGGGGACCTGGTGGGTAATGTGTCGTTGTCCTCTCAGTCCCATGTATTGACGTAGGCTGTGTGGTTGATGGGGATGGTGGAGTTGACATCACTTGTGGGGCTCTGGCTCGATGCGGTTTCAAACGATTATGATGGACCCGTCGCTTGAACTTTTCATCATGGACATGAACTATGTCATAATTTAGTCCATCATCTGATGAGGAAGATACTCTGAAAGGACCTTTCCAGTTTGGTTCGAGTTTGTTCCTGATGTTGGTTGGGTCATGTAACCAAACAAAGTCACCTGTGTCGTACTTGGAAATGCGTTTCTTCACATCGTACTGTCGCTTCTGTTGTTGCTGTTGCTGTCGTATATTCTGTATGGCGTACTCCCATGCTTTTCTCAATCGCTCAGACAGGTTGGTTGTGTATTCGAGGAGTGTCTTGCCAGATGACGATGGAGGGGGAGTTGAACAGGTGATGTTCGCAGGTGTACGGGCTTCCCTGCCATGCATGATGTAGTATGGCGTCAAACCTGTTGAGGCATGAGTACTTGTGTTGTACGCTAACTGGACTTGATTGATGTGAGTGTCCCATTCTCCTCCTTGATGAGAAATGTACTTCGCAAGTTGATCTTTGATGGTGCGATTACATCGTTCGACTATGCCAGCTCCTTGGGGATGATAGGGTGTCGATCTAGACTTTTTGATGCCCAATTTGCTGCATAGTTCTTGCACTAATCTCGACTCGAACTGTCGACCTTGGTCTGTGTGCAAAGTCTCTGGAATACCATGTTCTTTCACATATTCTTCAAACAGATGTTTGGCGATGGTTGGAGCAGTCTGATCTTTCATTGGGAAGATATTGACATATTTGCTGAAATGATCGGTCACAACGAGTATGTAGCGAAATCCTCGTCTTGTAATTGGAAGCTCAGCAATGTCGGCAAAGACCATCTCCAAAGGGCGAGTAGTGGTAATGGGACGTAAGGGTGCTTGATGCTTAGGGGTTGGTAACCGGAAGGACTCACAAGCTGTGCATGTGTTGCAGAAATCAGTGATTTCCTTTTTCCTGAAGGGCCAATAGCACATTGACTCTGCTCTCTGTATTGTGCGATGAGCGCCGAAATGTCCGGATGATGGGTCACCGTGTAATTCTTGGAGTACCCTTGGAATGAGGGAGTTTGGTACGACAAGTTGGAATGAGAGATTACCAAGCTTGTCTTTTTTCTTCCTGTAGAGTATACCGTCTTGGAGGATGAATTTGGGATACTGCCACAAGAGACGTCTAACCCGGGGGTTGTGTCTACGGATCTGTCGAATGGTTGGCCGCTCACCATTGTTGACGCAATCGATGACTGTGCTGATGTCTTGATCCAGTTGCTGTTCATGTTGAACATCTACATCACTGTCAAGGATTACACCACGGTAAAGATGAAGGACGTTTGGTGCAGACTGCCTCGTTGCATCATTGGGAGTAGATGCGTTTGTTGATACTCGTGATTTTGATGAACGAGTCTCGACTGCATTACACAGTGGATTGGTCACCATGTGCTTGAGTAGCTGATCCGTCAATCTTGGAGTGACTTGGCTCTCTTGACTCGGGAGTCTAGATAATGCATCTGCACTTCTGTGTGATTGTCCTTTCTTGTGAATAAGGCTGAACGTGTAGGAATTGAGTTCCAATATCCACCGTGTTCTCTTCCCAGTTGCATCGTCTTGAATTGGGAACTTCCTGAGAGCCAAAAGAGGTTTGTGGTCTGTCAGGATAGTGAAGTGTTGGTGTCTCAGCTGTAACAATTGTTCTCGATCATAGGTAGACCATTTCTTCTGCGTAGCGCTGAGAGTTTGGCTGAAGTAGGAGATTACACGTTCTTTACCATCTTGAGTCTATGAGAGGACAGCACCAACTGCATGAAGGGATGCATCCGAAGATAGGATGAACTCCTTTTCAAAGTCTGGATAGGCGAGGAGAGGTGGATTGGTTAGAGCTTCTTTCAGATGTTGAAAAGCAATTTCACACTCTGCTGTCCATACAAACTGTTGACCTTTTTGTGTAAGGGTCGACAAGGGAGTTGCAATCTTAGAGAAACTCGGCACAAAACGTCGGTAGAAAGATGCCAGGCCAAGGAAGGATCGGACATCAGTCGGTGTCCTCGGCTGAGGCCAGGACTTGACTTTCTCAACGTTGTTTGGGTCAGGTTTCACTCCTTCGGTGTTGATTATGTGGCCAAGATACGTAACTTCTTTCTTGAAAAAGCCACACTTTGAGGGTTTGAGTTTGAGTCCAGCGTCTCTGAATCGTTGCAATACTTCTTGGAGGTTCTTGCAATGATCATCGAAGTCCTTGCCCATGACTATGCAGTCATCAAGGTATGCAAGGCATGTAGACCAGTGGAGGCCATGTAGAACGGCTTCCATGAGGCGCTGAAATGTCATGGGAGCGTTGACCAGTCCGAATGGCATGCCAGTGAACTGGTAAAGCCCTGTGCCTGTGGTAAAAGCAGTCTTCTCTGTATCTTGGGGATCGAGCTTGACCTGCCAATATCCACTTGATAAGTCCATGACGCTGAAATATGCTGATGAAGAAAGGGAGTCAATTGAATCATCTTGACGTGGAATAGGGTGAGAATCTCGAACAGTTACTGCATTGAGTTTTCTGTAATCCACGCAAAATCGGTATGTGTTGTCCTTCTTCTTCACCATGACGATTGGGCTCGCCCATGGGCTGAAGCTCTCTTTAATGATGCCTCTTTGCAGGAGTTCGTCCACTTGCTCCTGAATTTCCACTCTCATTGCTGGTGAAGTTCGATACGCCCTCTGTCGTATTGGAGTAGCTGTGGTGGTGTCAATGTGGTGATGAATAATGTCAGTCTGACCAATATCCTGAGACGTCGTGCTGAAAATATCACTGTAGGTCTGAAGAAGATGTTCAGCTTTCTCGTACTCTGTTCTCGTGAGTTCTGAAGAAGGGAGAACACCAGCAACTGGCGACTTGTCTGTCACTTGTGGATCAGCATCAGTAGTTACGCTCATGATCTTGTATTCCTCTTCGGTATCCCCAGTAATGGAGAAGAATTGACCAAGGCAGGTGTCTGCAGGTAAATCAACTGCTTCGTCAGAGGGATTAATGAGGCGTACCAGAATAAGACCATCTTGAGGCTTGAACAGAGATCTGGCACCGATAACAGGAATGTGATCTTGCAATGTTGGTTCAAAGTAGCCATCGTAGTCTCTTGGTACGATGTCGAACTGTGGCGACGACAATCTTCCCTGGACGTGAGTTTCGCAGCTTGGGGGAATCCGGGCTTGTCCAACAAGAGAAACTTTACATTTCAGCGGGGCTTGGTATTGCTGACGATCGATGAAGGGAATAACATTTCCAGGCATGTTGAACGATTTTGACGATATGCAGGCATTCTGGCTGTCAATAAAGTCCCATCCAAGGACAACTGAATGAGTGATGTTGCGTGCAACAACGAACTTGTGTTGTGTAGCCTTGTTCCCTAAGTGCAGAGATGGTACGATTGTTCCAATGTTGTCTACCAGCCCATCTGTGATAGTAGATGCCATGGATGTCAACTTTTCCAACGGGCTCCTTTGCGATGCTGGAATGGATGACAAAAATTTGGCACTCAACAGAGAGATGAATGATCCACTATCTACGAGTGCCAATACATAGACATTGTCGATAACGATAGGGATGTAGGGCGATTTCTTTGGCGAAATAGGTGCTATTCGTATTGGGGCCTTGGTGTGTGTAGTTGATGATTGGCCCTCGTCCTCAACTACCAGAAGTTTCCCTGCTGCTGGTCTTCGAAACGAACTTGACGATAGGGAGCCTGTCTATGGGAGTCGACTTGATAACCTGCAGTGGAAGGATGCAGCTGCTGATTTCGGCTGCTAGATGATTCATACGGCCGTCGAGAGGGCGAAGTCCTAGATTGGTGCGCGTAGCTCCGATTAGGGCTTGGAGATGTGCGTCCTCCATATTGATCTGAATATCCGCGTCTTCCATATTCAGGAGATCTGTGTCTTGCATAGTCTGGAGATCTCTGTCTCGAATATTCTGGAGATCTCTGTCTTGCATATTCTGGAGATCTCTGTCTTGCATATTCTGGAGATCTGTGTCTCCGGTAGCCACGACTTGGTGATGGTGTAGTGATTCAGCCCGAGCCAATACGGCTCTGGCGGATATATGCGCGCAAGTCCCGCATTTGGGCGACACCCGCGGTAGTTTCCGCGGTCATGCCGATCCCTGGGTACAGGAGATTTGAACTGAGACTAGCAACCGCGCAACACGCCGTTTGCTATGGTCTCCTTGGATCTCGAGTCTACGTAGCTTCGTGGAGCTCCACCGTCGAGTCTTCGATATTATACAGTTCTACAAGCAATGGTAGGATTTAACCTTACTTGAGCTTCTAATTAATTATCAGTATCGTAGTTGTCTATAACCGCCCCGTCACTATAATGGCGTAATCGCGACTTAACCGAACCTGTTCGGGCTAGTTTTTTTTAGCGCACACATGTTTGAGCCGCCATCTTGTCGGCATTCACTTGTGTGTTGAAGGGGTTTTCTATTTTTGTAATTTCATTCGTAGGGCCTTGTAAGCTTGTTTTTTCCCCGTTTGTAGTTGTATTCCGGTTTTTGGGTACTCATTTCAGTGTTTTGGGGATAGTTTTTTGTGGTCGCACACATGTTAGACCTGGAAGCTTGGCAGCTGGAGACGGCTTTCTTCCAGAAGCTTTCGTATTCAAGGTATTCAAGGTATGTCCGAGCCGCCATCTTGAATACATTCACTTGTATGTTGAAGGGATTTTTTATTTTTGGAACTTTTTTCGTAGGGCCTTATAAGCTCATATTTTTTCATTTCTTGTCTGCTTAGGGTTGTAGGATAGTTTTTTAGGGACTCGTTGGTATTTTTACGGCCGTATTTCGGTTTTTGACATCGGTTTCGGTCATTTTTTGTACTTAAATTTGCTCACTTTTTTCTACTCACTAGACTGGTTGTACAGCCGTTTTTTGTCGTGCTCGTAGTTTTTACCCTCTCGCCAGAGTTTTATACTGTGGAGATAATTAATTCCACGGTGTTCTTTTTCGGTGAGGAATAGGGTTGTTTAAGTAGAACTTAGTAAGTAGGGGTAGGCTCTAATTAGACTAGTTTCAACCCTCTCGCCGAAGTATTATTACCGTGGAGATAATTCCACGGTGTTTTTCGGTGAGGTATACTATGGGTATCGGGGTTGTTTAAGTAGGAGTAAAATTAGTGAGTAGGAGTCATTAAATTAGTTTCAACCCTCTCGCCGAAGTATTACCGTGGAGATAATTCCACGGTGTTTTTCGGTGAGGTATATGGGTATAGGGTTGTTTAAGTAGGAATTTTTTAGTAAGAAACTAAGTAAGATTATGAAAGAAGCTAAGTAAGTTATTAAGTAGGCAATAGGTCTTTCCTGTAAGAAACTAAGTAAGTAAGCAAGTATTTTCCTTTAAGAAACTAAATAAGCAAGAAGTATTTTCCTTGAAGGAACTACGTACGTTAGTAAGTAAGCAAGAAGGAAGGATTGGGTAGGTACACTGTACCTAAGTGGGATTTTTGACTGTAAGTCTTGTTTTGTATAATATCTGTGGATTTGGGGTTAAATCGTGGGTGGTATTTAATTTCATCTTCATTTCATCATTACTAATATTGTAGACTACGGCCATCTCGCCGAGCATTATACCGTGGAGATAATTCCGCGGTGTTTTTCGGTGAGGTTTAGGGTTTCAGTATTTACCTGTCAGGCACTTAGTAAGCTATTAGGAAACTAAGTAGGGTATTATTAAGTAAGCAAGAAGGAAAGATTGTTTGTGTATTTAATTTTATCACTTGGCTATTCAATCGTTGCTGATTTAAAGCCGGTTATGGCCTCAGCAAGGGTTAAAGTTAATTATGTGACTGAGGAGACCCTTCTGAGGGTTGTCGATAAAACAAAGTCTGGCAAAATTATGAAGTGGAGGGAGGAATGTGGTAGCTTAACAGAGGAATTTTTTTTGCTGTGTCCCCGTCTCCATGAAGCCAAGGAGCTTTTACGTTTATTTGATTTTGAGCCTTATCAGGCTAAGGAAGTTTTAAGCAGGTACAGGGGGAGGGGACTGAGCAAATCCAGTCTGTCCAGGGTCCCGATCCCGTTCCCCCAACTACAGGTGGAGGCCCAGCTGGGCCTATAGCCGGGTCTGCGGCTGAATCACAGGCTAGGAGCTCGCTGCAACCGGCCGAGCCCTCCCCAGCCGAGCCCTCCGCCGACTATCGGCTTAGGGACGATAGCAGTCTACCTTCCAGGGAACCCCACGTAATAATTACCCCACGTAATAATTATTGTTATCCCCCTTCTAGGGATACGGTTGAGGAGCCGGGAATTTATCGTCATAGGCAACCCTATCGTTACCCAACAGTTTCCGAAGGTCGAGATGTTCCCCGTCCGGCTCCTGTGGAGGACCGGGGGAAGGTCACAACGCCTTTTGAAGTTCAGGCCAGGAATGACATTGGCAATTTAAAGGAGGAGGTCGCTAGTCTTAAGACACGTGCGTATAACACCGATTGTATACTAGCAGAAATACTAAAGACTGTTAAGTCTTTGGAGGTTTCTATGCTGTCCCATGCCCGCTCTCTATCTCCCGTGGCTACTGAAGTTCCGGGAAACCTGGAGGGGTCGGAGAGCGAGGCCGATCTCCGATCTGGAAACCAAGAGGCCTACAATCGGTGAATACTGGTGTAAATGTTAGTGACCCGCCTGACTCTTCGGTCGGTCCCCTGGACAAGGTAAATAATGTTAGTGACCCGCCTGACTCTTCGGTCGGTCCCTTGGACAAGGAAATAATGATAGTGACCCGCCTGACTCTTCGGTCGGTCCCTTTGTCAAGGTAAATAATATTAGTGACCCGCCTGACTCTTCGGTCGGTCCCTTTGTCCAGGTAGTTAATGTTAGTCACCCGCCTGACAAGGTGCAGAGTAAGGGTAATATGGTCCCTGTGGAGGTGGTAGTGTTAAATAAAATAAGAAGCAGTTCTATGTTTTATGTGCCTATTTTATTTGGGAACGTTAAGTTAAGGGCAATTGTAGATACCACTGCTGAAGTTTCCATTGTTTCTGATAAATTCCTCTCCCTTCTGGATCCAGCACCCCCTATCCTTCAAACTGTTTGTCCTAAGGACGGCCGACCAGGGTCAGAGAATGACATCTATGAAGATCGGCCCTGTTCCTATTAAGTTAGGTCGATCATTGTTTGAGGAAGTTGTATACTGTGCCCCGTTAGAGGATGATATGTTACTTGGGCTAGATTTCTTACAGAAATATGGTATTGATATCTCCATAACTCAGTCCAAGCTTATTGTCGGGGGGGGGGGGGGAGGTACATATGTACTTTGGAACAGATTCCAGGGCAGCCTGTATCCAGAGAGTTTGTGTCGCTAGGACGGCCGTGGTGCCTCCTTCTAGTGGGAAGCGGGTAAGATGTAAGGTTGTTGGGAGTCCAGGGCTCCACAGTATAGGACCTTTCCCTTTCCAGCCCACCCACAGGCTCCCATTTTGGATTCCTCGGATCGTGTTTGATCGGGGGAAATAACATGTTTGTCTTAAGTATATATATTATGGTTCACTATCAAAGCCATTCACAACGGCTCGTCCGCAAGGACATGGTGCCGGTTCCATTTTGGATTCCTCGGATCGTGTTTGATCGGGGGAAATAACATGTTTGTCTTAAGTATATATATTTTAGTTCACTTTTGTTTACACTGTTTAATTTCATTGTAAATCGTCCATTCTGAGTTCCTGAACCTTAAGTGTTGATTTTTTTAAACTGAATAGATAACAATTAAATAAAACTGAAACGTTTCTGCTTCGGTTAGCGGAGTTATCTATGCTGAATTAGCTGCTCCGCTTTAAGAGCTGACTAGGAAGCATTCTTTCCACAGGGAGACAGAGCACCCATGTGTGTTCGAGGCCATAAAACGGCCGTCTTTTGATATCTCCCAAGTGGCAATATGTGGTTCCAATAACAAGTCAGAATATGATCATGTTTTAGGGGAGTAATTCCTCGGGAGTAATTCCTCTGGATCAACAAGAGCCTTTTGGATTT
The DNA here is from genome assembly GCF_000002235.5 of Strongylocentrotus purpuratus. Classification (NCBI taxonomy): domain Eukaryota; kingdom Metazoa; phylum Echinodermata; class Echinoidea; order Camarodonta; family Strongylocentrotidae; genus Strongylocentrotus; species Strongylocentrotus purpuratus. Next base: position 9,697,651 of record NW_022145599.1, on the reverse strand, counting down.
GCTTGATGGTGTTGTGGGCCTGGGTGCCCTGAATAATATCAGGAACTTGCCGGCAGTGGCTATTGTGCCCCCGGGTGCCGAGTGGCCTAGAGAATGTAATCTTATTTTGTTGAAGTGTTTTCACCTTCTATATCATTTTCCATCTGATTTCAGTGATCTGCTTTTATCATTCTAATACTTCTTATATGCACCGTTTGGACTGCCTGTAGGGAGGCGTTTGGCTCTCATGTGGGATTGCCCAGTTTCTGGACATTGTACCATCCAAACTGCACTTGGGGAATGGGGAGCCATTGGGCTCTTCCCCTTTTCTGCACACTTATTGCCATTCGTCATTTATGTTGATCACTCACACTTTCATGCTCGGTCACCTTGGGAATTTAATGTAATGCCCCGGTTAATCCCTTACGCCCGTGCCAAGACGTTTTGCTATTTTTCATTATGTATAACTGATATTTTAACTGCTATTTTTGGTCACTTACACGTGACACCGGCACGGTAAGGGTTAACTGGTATATTTCTGTTTCTTTATGTTCTTGGTCCCTGGGACATTTCCGGGACTTGAATCCTATTTAGTAATTAAATATACCAAGCTAGAGATGCTAGAATATTTCTGGTTCCCTGAACATTCCTGGGGCCTGGTTTTCAGCTTTATACACTAGCTGAAATTTCCATAAGTATTTTCTGTTGGAAACGGGCGTTTTTGTAGTTTTGGGATTGCTCAGTCTTTGTATACATGTACTTTATATAATATTTCCCGTACCAAATTTTGGAATACAGTACTTATTAAGGTATGATAAAGGCGCCCGCCCTCTGGAAAGGCCAAGACTTCACCGGTGCTGGCATGGAGGGTCCCTGACCCATCCACCAGCGGGAACGGCGTGACCCCGCACTGCGGTACGGGAGTAGTTTTAAGTTAGTTTTAGTTTAGTTTAAGTTAGAAGTAGGCTTCAAACTCATTAAGTGGGGAATAATGTAGTGATTCAGCCCGAGCCAATACGGCTCTGGCGGATATATGCGCGCAAGGCCCGCATTTGGGCGACACCCGCGGTAGTTTCCGCGGTCATGCCGATCCCTGGGTACAGGAGATTTGAACTGAGACTAGCAACCGCGCAACACGCCGTTTGTTATGGTCTCCTTGGATCTCGAGTCTACGTAGCTTCGTGGAGCTCCACCGTCGAGTCTTCGATATTCTACAGTTCTACAAGCAATGGTAGGATTTAACCTTACTTGAGCTTCTAATTAATTATCAGAATCGTAGTTGTCTCTAACCGCCCCGTCACTATAATGGCGAACCATGACGTTCCAGGTTTCCTCCCTCATGGCCACGTCCTGAAGGGCTTCCACCACGTTTCTGAGATCTGCTAGGCCTTTCAACTGTCTCTAACTTTAAGGACATCCTGTCCAGCTTCTTCTCTAACTCGTTGAGTCTTGGCAGTAGCAGTCGTAAGACTGAAGATTCTGCAGGCGTCTTGTCCTGGACCCGATCATCTACAGCTGCTACTATACCAAAATCGTGTGCTTGGTGTGCTCTTTCTACACGAAGTGCAATCTTCAACGCCTCGTCAAAATCAAACCCTCCGAGCTCGTGAATCTTTACTTGAAGCGGTTTGTCTACCCCGGCAACAAATCGTCGAAATCTCTCACCACCTTTCGCATTTTCATCATTAGAGGGGAAAGCCTCTTCTACTAAGGAAGCAATGGCTGATGCAAACACTTCTAAAGGCTCACCTGGTTGGCGAGTTCGGGCAGTAATACAAGACTTGAGTGTGTCAATAAACTGTGTCCGGCCGAAAACCTGAGAGAGTTTCTCTTTCATCTTCTTGAAATCCTTCTTGTCCGAAGCAGACAAGCTCTCCCACACGATGAAGGCTGATCCTGCTAGTCTTGCCGGAAGGAGGAGGGTTGTTAAGTTGATAGAAGTGTCTGAAAACGCCTGTGCAGCAACTTCAAATCGACGTATCCATTGACGGAAGTCCTTGCCGTTCTCTCCTGTAAACACTTCTGGCAATTCCATGCGATACGACGCCATACTGTAGGAGTTATATGCAATCGACTCAACAGATATGATCATCAACAAGGTATCAAGTTATCAACACAGTAAAACTTAATGAGTGTGAAGGGGGGGGGGGGTCACTCAGAGTGCAGATGAAGAAAATGCAAACTCAACAGTTGAAATATCTGTGGCGAGCGGCTATGATGGAAGGAGGGTGTATTCTGCAACTGGTTATGTTGCTACGCCAACACTATGTAGAATATGCAGGTTTATACGGCAGAATGCTGTAATGTACGGCAGCCAAAGGCAGACTATACATGCAAATTGGATGTGATAAGTTGCTTGAAAATACAGAACTGTATGTAGGGTGAAGAAAAGTAACCTCAGCCACCGATGAAGGAAGAATGCAGGAATATCCACCAAAATACAGCTCCAGTATGAAGAAGGGTAAAAGAAATCTCACTTACTGATGAAGGATGAATGAAGGAATTCACAAAATTACTGATGTAGGAAGAAATCAAGGCTCGCAAAAGCTCAAGATAAAACTTCAGTAATGATGAAGGAGGTTGAATACACACAAAAACTAACTGCCTCAGCTTAACATGAAAGGAGGTCAATCAGTGACAAGAAGGGTGATATCATGCTCTCAAACATTCACATTCATATACAGATGGAGGGAGAATTTCACCTTGCAACTCACCACTAAAAACACTGCAGGAATTTCTACATATGAAGGAAGGCTGTAATTACAGTTTAGTGCAGAAAAACCACTGCTGGCACCAGTGCCAGCACCGCTGCCACCAGTTGTAAGGACCCACACAAGACAAAAGTGGTCTTACATGTTTGAGGACTTGAGCTGCACTGCTAGATTTTATTACAACCACAAAATGGCTGCCAAGATGGCTGACATGCAGTCCATGAAACAATAATCACCAATCACAAGATTGGACAATAAGTAAGTAACCAATAGAAAAGCTTGTAAAAGATAGAGTGCCATGTGCCATGTGTGCTGGGTTGAATAGCTAAGAGATAAGGAAGAGTGTGTGTGTGTGTGTGGTGCTATATCAGGTAATGTGAATGAGGATGAATGAATAGGGACAGAACAATAGAAGCCAAGAGCTAGCAGACATGAGAGAATGAATGTAGGTCAGAAGTGCACTGAAGCATAACGGAGTGGAAAGCTAAATGTACAGTGTAAAATAAACAAGTAACCACTTGGATCAGTAAAATTAAAACCTTACACCATGAATAACAAATACAAATCTCATCAGATACGTTACTACTCCGATCAGAAAAGAATTGAGAACAAGAAAAGGAGAGAGAAGATTGTGAATGTGTCAGCAGAACAGGTTAAAATTTACATTATTAATAATTATAATGTATAGACATACATATTTCATAGACATGGACATTAAAATGAGAAATATAAATCCTGTCAGATACGTTACCAGTCTGATCAGATACGTTACCGCATCTAGTTAGTTAAGTTAGAAATGCATGCAAGCTATACAACATACATAATATAAGCCGTAATACTGATGCTATATCCACATGTCGTAATTACATCAAAATAATTATTCGATCCAGTATCAATATACTCCTAATATGCGGCCAATCAAAGCTATGTGCTTTTTAGGCATAACTCATTCAAGGCATTACTCACCTACACGTGACTGGAAACCCCTAGCATACGCACTTGGATGACATTACTCTGGAAAGCTGCATCGGACATGAAGCCATGCACGCTTCGAAAAAGTAGAGCACGTGGTCGAAGTTTAAACTGCCCGCCAAAAAGTGATGCGCGCTGACTTTGCCACGTGGTAACCTCGTGCATTTTACTAGTAACGTATTTGATTGTATTTGATTGTAACGTATCTGATGTGCTGTTTCTGTTCTCTTCCATTTTGCACGAAAAATAATAATTTTCTCAAGTAAATTCTGGTGTGTATTTGAACATTAGCTTAGGTACACAAGAGCACCTGAGCTTTTGTGTTTATTTCCAGCATATCTTTTTCTTAATTAAGCAAAGTTGAAGTAACGTATCTGATATTAGCTCATCGTAACGTTAGTTTTCCCTGTAGTTGAATCTACATATATTTTTGTAACAAGAGATTCAATGTATATATCAAGGTGCCATATAATCTTGAGGTTGGCTTGGTTTAAAACGTTCAAGTACACTGCTATGCGGCTTTCATCGAAAGGGTGCGGTGCGGCGCAGGGTGGTGTGCTCAACGCACCCTTTCGATAAAAGCGGGGGGGCTTTTCTCGAAAGGGTGCGTTGAGAGCGGAGTACCGTTTTAACACACCCTTTCGATAAACGCGGGGGGGGGGGGCTTTTCTCGAAAGGTTGCGTCGACTAGTCTTTCGCATCAGTCGTTTCAAATGAGGATCTGGGACAGAAAGTAATAGTTGCCAATTTAAGTATATCGAAAATGTATTAAATAAAATGGAATGGTCTTGATTACAGAGTGGTCTCTTTCGTTATTACTATATGTTGATGGGGGAGACAGAGAGAAGGAAAAAAGGGAAAGGGAAAGGGAAGATAAAAGGAAAGAAAGAAGAATAAGAAGAAAAGAGGGAAACGGGGGGGGGCGAAGGGCTCTTGCCTCCTCCTCACCCCCGCCCCCCCCCCCCCCCGCCAAAAAATAAATAAGAGAGAGAGAGAAGGGCAAGGGAAAGGGAAAGAAAATATAAAAGGAAAGAAAGAAGAGGAAGAAGGAAAGAGGGAAACGGGGGAAGGGCCAAAGGCTCTTACGGGGGCGAAAGGCTCTTGCCCCCCCCCCCCCCCCGCCAAAAAATAAATAAGTGAGAGAGAGAGAGATAGAGAGAGAAGGGAAAGGGAAAGGGAAAGAGAATAAAAAGGAAAGAAAGAAGAGAAAGAAGAATAAGAAGAAAAGAGGGAAACGGGGGCGAAGGGCTCTTGCCTCTTCCCCTCCCCCCCCCCCGCCAACAAATAAATAGGAGAGAGAGAGAGAGATAGAGAGAAGGGAAAGGGAAAGGGAAAGAAAATATAAAAGGAAAGAAAGAAGAAGAAGAAGAAGGAAAGAGGGAAACGGGGGAAGGGCGAAAGGCTCTTACCCCCCCCCCCTCCCGCCCAAAAAAATAAATAAGAGAGGGAGAGAGAAGGGAGAGGGAAAGAAAATATAAAAGGAAAGAAAGAAAGAAGAGGAAAAAGAATAAGACAAGAGGGAAACGGGGGCGAAGGGCTCTTGCCTCCTCCCTCCCCCCCCCCCCCGCCAAAAAATAAATAAGAGAGAGAGAGAGAGAAGGAAAGGGAAAGAGAAGATAAAAGGAAAGAAAGAAGAGGAAGAAGAAGAAAAGAGGGAAACGGGGGCAAAGGGCTCTTGCCTCCTTTTTTTTCTTTCTTTTCCTTTCTTTCCTATTCTCCCTCTTTTTCGTTTTTCTCTTTCTTTCTTCTCTTTTCTTTCCTTTCTTTTCTTTTTTCTTTCTTTCTTTTCTTTTTCTTTTTTTCTTTTCTTTCCTTTCTTTTTTTTTTTCTTTCTTTCTTTTCTTTTTCTTTTTTTCTTTTCTTTACCTTTCCCTCTCTTTTTTCCCCTCCCCCTTTTCTCTTTTTTCCCGACGGCAGCGCAATTTTACCGACAATATCCTGACAGGTGGGGGGGTGTCGCACCCCCACACCCCCTTTGGAGACGCCCCTGCCTACGCCACTGTTGGCGACCACAAGGCTATCAATACAAATTAAGACATATTAATGAAGATTCTTTTTTAATGTTGCAGAGAGATAAGTATTTTCTCTATGAACTTGTTTAATGGAAGGACAATAAATAATATTAAAAATATGAATACTATAGCGGTATAATGATGAGAGAGATGATTTAAGTCATACTTTTTTTTCAATGTGATTGGAGTAGACTTGAGGCTGGGGGGGGCCTAAGATTTCGGCTGTTTCACAGCCGATCGCCGCGAAAATGTGCATGCATGTCAAGTGAAGTGTATAAAATACTATGGTAATTTCAATTTTTTGAAAAAAAAATTTACTCATTTGCATATCTATGGTAATTTATGTAAACAAGGTCAGAGAATTCACATTTTTACCCATAAATCATATATAATTCATATTCAAGCGTTCTTTTTCACTACATATATTCGTTAGAATAATAATACGACAACAAAGTTGGAAGAGCCAGTTTATCCCTATGTTATCTCTTGTTTTGATAATTTGTATTTATGTATTATATTGTTTTTGTTGTTTTATTACATTTCTAACCACAATTCAACTATTTTGAACCAAAAACAAACACATTAACTTGAAACAAGACCAAATAACCAATGTTTTCTCTTTTTTAAAAAGAATAAATGGTACTTCCATATGTTTGGTACATAAATCACAAAAATGAGCGATTTTAGGGCTGACATGCAAAAACAAAAGGTCACGTGACTTCGCAACTATACGTCCGATTTTCAACAAAAAAATGTTTCAAAAGATGCGTAAGACTCGAAAGAAAAAAGTCATGAAAGAAAAACTTTATATCTGCCGCGGTTCCGGAGTAGTCGCGAAATTACTAGAGAGCACTAATCTTTTTTGGGGGCCCTCGAAAATTTGAAAAATCGTACCCCCCCCCCCCCCTTGAACGCCAGGGGGGGGCCTATCTCCCAAAAACGGTAAAATTAACGTGTTTTTTACACGTTTTTTCACAGGGCAGAGCCCTCAGAAGCTCAGGGGTATTAAACATCAAAATTAACGTCGGATGAGCATAATTTTATACCTTATTTGTGACAGTGACAGGACACAATTTGATTTTATACCTTATTTGTGACAGTGGCAGGACACAATTTGGTGTTGGGTCCAGGGGGCGGAGCCTCCAGAAGCTCAGGAGTTTTGTACATTAAATTATTATTATTTTATACCTTATTTGTGACACAGGGGTCACGAATTGGCGTGGGGTCCAGGGGGTGGAGCCCCCGGAAGCTCAGGGGGTTTGGACAATAAATAACGGTCAGATGAGCATATTTTTATATCTGTTTGTGACACTGGCAGGACACAAATTGGTGTTGGATCCAAGGGGCGGAGCCCCTAAAAGGTGAGGGGTTTTATACATCAAATTATCGTCAGATGAGCATATTTTTATATCTATTTGTGACACTGGCAGGACACAAATTCTTCTTCCTCTTCTTTTTTTCCTTTTATCTTCTCTTTCCCTGTCCTTCTCTCTCTCTCTCTCTCTTATTTATTTTTTGGCGGGGGAGTGGAGGGAGGAGGCAAGAGCCCTTCGCCCCCGTTTCCCTCTTTTCTTATTCTTTTTCCTCTTCTTTCTTTCCTTCTCCCTTCTTTCTCTCTCTCTCTCTCTCTTATTTATTTATTTTTGGGCGGGAGGGGGGAGGTAAGAGCCCTTCGCCCTTCCCCCGTTTCCCTCTTTCCTTCTTATTCTTTGTCCTCTTCTTTCTTTCCTTTTATATTTTCTTTCCCTCTCCCTTCTCTCTCTCTCTCTCTCTTATTTTTTTTTTTTTTTTTGGCGGGAGGGGGAGGTAAGAGCCCTTCGCCCTCCCCCCGTTTCCCTCTTTTATTCTTCTTCCTCTTCTTTCTTTCCTTTTATCCTCTCTTTCCCTTTCCCTTTCCCTTCTCTCTCTTATTTATTTTTTGGCGGGGGGGAGGGAGGAGGCAAGAGCCCTTCGCCCCCGTTTCCCTCTTTTCTTATTCTTTTTCCTCTTCTTTCTTTCCTTTTAGATTTTCTTTCCCTCTCCCTTCTCTCTCTCTCTCTCTCTCTCTTTGTCATCTTCTTTCTTTCCTTTTATATTTTCTTTCCCTCTCCCTTCTCTCTCTCTCTCTCTCTTATTTATTTTTTGGCGAGGGGAGGCAAGAGCCCTTCGCCCTCCCCAGTTTCCCTCTTTTATTCTTCTTCCTCTTCTTTCTTTCCTTTTATCTTCTCTTTCCCTTTCCCTTTCCCTTCTCTCTCTTTCTTATTTATTTTGTTGGTGGGGGGGAGGTAAAGGCCCTTTGCCCCCGTTTCCTTCTTTTATTCTTCTTCCTCTTCTTTCTTTCCTTTTATCTTCTCTTTCCCTTTCCCTTTCCCTTCTCTCTCTCTTATTTAATTTTTTGGCGGGGGGGAGGATCGAGGCAAGAGCCCTTCGCCCCCGTTTCCCTCTTTTCTTCTTCCTCTTCTTTCTTTCCTTTTATATTTTCTTTCCCTTTTCCTTTCCCTTCTCTCTCTCTCTTATTTATTTTTTGGCGGGGGGGGGGCGGGGGGTGAGGAGGAGGCAAGAGCCTTTCGCCGCCCCCCCCCCCCCGTTTCCCTCTTTTCTTCTTTCTTTCTTTTTATCTTCCCTTTCCCTTTCCCTTTTTTCCCTCTCTCTGTCTCCCCCATCAACAAAGTAATAACGAAAGAGACCACTCTGTAATCAAGACCATTCCATTTTATTTAATACATTTTCGATATACTTAAATTGGCAACTATTACCTTCTGTCCCAGATCCTCATTTTAAACGACTGATGCGAAAGACTAGTCGACGCACCCTTTCGAGAAAAGCCCCCCCCCCCCCCGCTTTTATCGAAAGGGTGTGTTGAAACGGTACTCCGCTCTCAACGCATCCTTTCAAGAAAAGTCCCCCCCCCCCTCCCCTCTTTTATCGAATGGGTGCGTTGAGCACACCACACCGCACCGCACCGCACCCTTTCGATGAAAGCCCTAATTAAGATCCGTGTAATGAAGGCATTGTTTTTCCAAGTAGGAACTCTATGGCTGCGAGACATGGGCATTAGGAAAGGCAGACAGGGGAGCCATATCTGCCTTGGAAATGTGGTGTTGGAGGAAGCTATTACTTGGGATATCATGAAGAGGGTAACCCGACACATGCTCCGCCGACGATTGCTCCGCCGACATTTACTCCGCAAAACGCGACAATTGCTCCGCGACATTTGCTCCGCGACATTTGCTCCGACGTCAAATGCTCCGCCGACAGTTGCTCCGCCGACAGTTGCTCCGCCGACAGTTGCTCCGCCGACAATTGCTCCGCCGACAGATGCTCCGCCGACAATTGCTCCGCCGACAATTGCTCCGCCGACAATTGCTCCGCCGTCAATTGCTCCGCAAAACGCGACAATTGCTCCGCCGACATTTGCTCCGCCGACATTTGCTCCGCCTGAAGCGACACTTGCTCCGCCGACATTTGCTCCGCCGACAATTGCTCCGCCGACAATTGCTCCGCCTGAAGCGACAATTGCTCCGCCGACATTTGCTCCGCCGACAATTGCTCCGCCTGAAGCGACAATTTTTCCGCCGACATTTGCTCCGCCTGAAGCGACAATTGCTCCGCCGACATTTGCTCCGCCGACAATTGCTCCGCCGACAATTGCTCCGCCTGAAGCGACAATTGCTCCGCCGACATTTGCTCCGCCGACATTTGCTCCACCGACATTTGCTCCGCCGACAATTGCTCCGCCGACAATTGCTCCGCCTGAAGCGACAATTGCTCCGCCGACATTTGCTCCGACGACATTTGCTCCGCCCAAAACTGTCCCATAAACTACAAATGCTACTAGTACTACGACAAATGCTTCGCCGACAATAATTATTTTCTTTACACCTATTTTTTTCGTTTCTTTTTTTCTTCTTCATTTTCTGAATGCATTTCTTGAAATAATGTAGATGAAATGAAATGAATGAATGTTGATGAAGTGGGAGGAAAAAGGAGTTACCTAAAAGTCATTTCGAATATACTGAAATAACTTTCCATCTATCACTGTACGTCCCATATAATGTATACTAAACACTCATTACATGTCGTGGGAAGTTTTTAAAAAAAAGTAGAGCAGCAAGCCACATTCCCCAATACGCGCATACCTCCTAGTTAATTTCAAGTAGCTCATCAATATGTAATACCTGAAATTACCTCGATCAATGCATCTTACTAGGTAAAGCATTATACAATGTAATAGGTCATCATGGAAGTTTAGAAAATAAGTAAGGGGGATTTACCAAGTGTTGATCTTTTTAAGAGTTTTATAAAGAAACAAAAAGATATTGAATATTTCTCAGCGAAAAAAAGGAACAAGCTTGTTTCGCATTTTAAGAAATGGCGATTTGACTTATGATACTCATGTTGATTTAACTTTTATTCCTGTGCCCCCTCACTCCCCTTTATGCACTGGAGTTCAAACTATGATTTATATGTGTACAGTGTATTTTTTTTTACTATAATGTTTTTTTTTTATAACTTTCTTGTCCTTTCATTATTGTTAGTTGTTCTTATACATATTGGTTTTTTTGTTCGTCTAATTATTACCAATGACTTGTAAATATGTAATTTTTATATGATTGAAAATTTAATAAACACACAAATATAAAAAAAAAGTTTAGAAAATAAGGGCACTTATATACGTAAGGAAGAGAACCCATTCAGACGGGAAAATGAGATGGCAGCCTTTCTGCTTATTCACATTTATACAAATCATTTTGTTGCAGTTTGATGTTAGTTCTTCATGATAAGCCAATTGCTCTTCTTCCAGTGGCTTCGTGAGTCCCTTAAATTATTTAGTGAAAACAAAGTACTCGAATGAAACGGAGTGTTTTGCACACTAACATATATATATATATATATATTAAAGCTACATACACTTAACTAAAGGAAAGAAACCTTTAGAAAATGGACTGGATATTATTGAAAATATTATTCTAAACAAGAATGTACTACATGATTGTATTACTTTACGTTTCAATTTCACGAGAGAAATAGAACTCGAGAGGGGGAGCAGAGAAGAAGTGATGGAAATGAAAGAAGACTAATAGCATGAGAGGAAAGAAAAGAGCAAAGAAGACAAGAAAACGGTGTAAACAGGAAAAGGAGGAGCATGGGAGAGAGAGAAAGAGAGAGAGAGAGAGAGAGAGAGATGGCCTTGAGCTTTGGATCAGCTAATGAGTAATACATGAAACAACTTTTGAGCGGAGTAATTATCTTTCGCCGGAGAACTTGCGTAAGGAGCTATAATTTTATTTTTTATTTTTTTAAATCAAACATTATGGGGAATAGCAAAAAACGGTTGTCTTTTTTGCTCTTTTCTTTCCTCTCATGTTATTAGTCTTCTTTCATTGAGGTAATTTCAGGTCTTACATATTCAGATGAGCTGTTTGAAATTAACAAGGAGGTATGCGCGTATTGGGGAATGTGGCTTGCTGCTCTACTTTAAAAAAAAAAAAACTTCCCATGACATGTAATGAGTCTTTAGTGTACATTATGGGGGACGTACAGTGATAGATGGAAAGTTATTTCAGTATATTCGAAATGACTTCTAGGTAACTGCTTTTTCCTCCCACATTATCAACATTCATTCATTTCATTTCATTTACATAATGTCATGAAATGCATTCAAAAAATGAAGAAAAAAAAGAAAGAAACAAAAACAACCCGTGAAAAAAAAATATTGTCGGCGAAGCATTATTTTGTCGTAGTACTAGTAGCATTTGTATTTAATGGGACACTTTTTGGGCGGAGCAAATGTCGTCGGAGCAAATGTCACCGGAGCAAGTGTCGCTTCATGCGGAGCAAATGTCGTCGGAGCAATTGTCGGCGGAGCAAATGTCACCGGAGCAATTGTCGCTTCAGGCGGAGCAATTGTCGGCGGAGCAATTGTCGACGGAGCAATTGTCGGCGGAGCAATTGTCGGCGGAGCAAATGTCGTCGGAGCAATTGTCGGCGGAGCATATGTCACCGGAGCAATTGTCGCTTCAGGCGGAGCAATTGACGGCGGAGCAAATGTCGGCGGAGCAAATGTCGGCGGAGCAAATGTCGGCGGAGCAAGTGTCGCTTCAGGCGGAGCAAATGTCGGCGGAGCAATTGTCGCGTTTTGCGGAGCAATTGACGGCGGAGCAATTGTCGGCGGAGCAATTGTCGGAGGAGCAATTGTCGGCGGAGCATCTGTCGGCGGAGCAATTGTCGGCGGAGCAACTGTCGGCGGAGCAACTGTCGGCGGAGCACCTGTCGGCGGAGCATTTGACGTCGGAGCAAATGTCGCGGAGCAAATGTCGCGGAGCAATTATCGCGTTTTGCGGAGTAAATGTCGGCGGAGCAATCGTCGGCGGAGCATGTGTCATGGAACCCATGAAGAGATTACATCACCAATGGACACAATTAATGTCCATCATCGGAGATCAACCGCCACTTGCTACCAGGATTGACAAGTACAAGCTACAATAGTTTGGTCACGTTAGCAGAAGATCAAGAGACAACCTTGACAAATTATCATTTAAGGTATATTTGAAGGAACACGTAACGAAGGAAGACTTAAAGGGAGGCTTTACTACTGCAGCTAGAAGGGATTAGACCACCCAGAGAGCCATCGAGGTCACTGTGACAGGTGGCTATCTCATTAACTCAGCTCTCATTTAACATAAGAAAAAGAGGATCATGGGGGACCAACAGGCACCGATTTGGGAAGTTTTCTATATAGAGGGAGCAAGTAGCTACAAGTAGGACAGTGTGCCTTTAAGCTCAGATGGAGTGACGACCCTAGGGAAATTACTAGCCACCCTCTAAATACTAAATACTCTACCGGATTGCAGGAGACAGATGCCGATCGAAAGGTCTCATCAAACGGGTCACAAGGGTGAGCCATGATCTATATGACAACGACGACGACGAACAGTGAGAGATAGTTTCTTGGAGGGCAGCAGTGACGCGGGACTCAGTTGGAAGACTCTTGATCCGTTATGACCTCTAGATACTCTTGGATCTGTCAAACACCAAGCAAACATCATCAAATTTTCATTCACAGTAGAGCACAACCATCAATGGCTGTACCAGGTTGTTCCAGTGTCTCATGCCTGGCTGACATCTCAACTTTTGTCAAATTCTATAAGTCCGCCTTTGACATGGGAGTGCTCGTTTCCAGAATCATCAAAGAGTGCTGTTGGGACTGGTGAAAGCTCTTATGATAAAATGTCCTTGACATTGACCTCTCTATAACTTGCCTGCAGTCCTATTACTCTGGAGTAGATCAACTTTTCATAGACTTTCGTACCCCAACATTAACTTCTCCATGGCTGCCATGGTTTGAACTTTCTTTGAAATTGTGTCATAGAATCCACCATGTAATTTCTTTTGAAACTCATGCATCTGTCTAGTACAGATGTCAACTGCTTTATCCACATTCACTGACGTTGGAGCAATGCTGGTCTAAATAAAGCCTATCAATGGAATAATAATGTGTGCCGTAAAACCACTTCTCACCGATTTGATGAAAATGAATTCTTTCATAGCCATTTTTGTTTCTTGACATAATAGGTGTAGGGAATTGGAGACCGTAGGGAATTGGAGACCACCAAGCCTGAACCAATCACTGTCGGTCCGTGTTGGCTCCAATATTGCTATAGCGCCATTGTGTGGCCTTTAGCAAAACTACTGCATATATCCAATTCATTTCGAAGACTACACTGCGTTCTCTCTCCGAGAAAATTGACCATCGTAAAATGTTGCTCTGGTATAAAAACACAATTTTCACAGAATCAGTGTATGCAGATATTTAGGGGTGGCTCTTAAAAATTAGTTTTGAAAGGAAGTTTATGAGGTGTGCCAACCATCACAGAAAATTATGGCCATCGTGTGTTGTGAATGGGTGCTGCAATGCACATTATGAATGGTGTCTGATCAGAAATGTGTGTAGGCAATGGGGAACACCAGGTCCAAGATGGGGGCCTACTTTCCCCCAGTTGTCCATTTCATGTTGAAAGGCACTATCATGAAACATGTTTGGTTGTTCGTGTCACCATTCTAATTTGAATGCATTTCATTTTAAGAAGTTGTTTCTATGCTGTGAGTTTGAGTAATGTAAAAGTCACATTGCCAGAACATTATTCTGAAAGTATTTAAACATAATTTAAAGCACCTTTATAACTGTAAACAAAAAACTACAGAAATATTTTGGGCCACATTGTTTTAAAATCGTTTCAAAATTACAGTAAGTTCATTGGCTGCATGTATCTCTTTCAAAAAGTGTTTGAAGTAACTATAACAATCCCATTTTCATTCAAATTGTATTCAAAATGTCTTGATTTGTAACTGTCCCTTATTACCTCCATATATAGGTAATGAGAGACCTTTGGTGATGACGTCATTAATCATTAATTGTTATCTTATTAATCAGTTACATCATGACCACAATTTTGTTACCAAATAAAGAGAAAAAATAGTACTGAAGAGAATACAAAACTGTCTGTATGTGTAACATTGTTCAAGTTTATGTAAATTATGCAAATGTGCGTAAGGGTCTTCAATTCCTCATACCTACCCTATCTAAATTTGGACCAAACAAGATGAAAGATGAATGCAGCACAACTGCAATTGTTGCCCCCAAAAAAGCATTTAATATGATTTCGACGTGACATAGATTTAAGAAATTGGCATTTGGCTGGCACACATATTTTATTCAAATTAATGTTTATAGAGGGCGCTATTTCAAAATATGCAAATAAGCTGGTCATCTATGGCCATGCAACATCACAAAACATTTTTTTAGTGATGGTCCTAGAGGGATACAGACATTTGGCTGCCCAAAATTATAGAAAAAATCCTTATTATATATTTATTATTCATTTTTAAAGGAAATTCATGTACTTTGGCGGCCATTTTGTATGACGTCATATATCTTAAATTGCTCAAGGCTGACAGCGTGTCAGCAATTGGATTCTTGAAATAGAAGCTTTAGGCAATCAAAATCCATTGGAAAAAAAAACTATAGACCCTAAAACAAGGTTAGGCCAATAATCTGGATTTGGCTGCCGGACTAGCATATTTGTATTTTTAAAAGATGTCAGATTTGAGGATTTATGACGATTTTCCGAGAAACCATTCAACAGGCCATAACATTCCACAAAGACTGAATTTTAGATTTACAAAAAGTTTGGTGACCCTAGTATAGTTGTGGCTATACCTTGAGTGTAAACAACAAATCGATTCAATGAGTGAAACACATGAGGGTATTCCATTTTTTGTAGGGGAGTTTTATAAATTGAGGTGCATTTTCACCACGCAAAATAACAGTGCAAGTCAATGGACGATCAGCGGGCCATGTCACACATGGCTGAAAAGACAATATTCTATTAAATAATTTAACATATTTCCCACATGCCTATAACAATGAAACTACGCAGAATTGTAGTTAAAGGTATGCTTGGAATATATGTGAAATAAAAATTTAAAAATATTGTTTAGTTTTTTAAAAATAAATTTACAAAAAATGCTATTTCTATCAACTGACTACTGTTGTGTGTGTGCGTGTGTGTGCGTGGGGCAGACTGTGTGCACAGGCAGTGTGATCACCTTAAGAAACAATCGTATTTCAATATATTAATTACACAATTTTTCTTCTCTTTTTTTTTCAGATGATTTCGGGATATCCGTTCCACCTTTAGTAGACTACTTAAAGACCATTTTAAGGGAATATAGTGACGGTCAGATCATAAAGGTAAACCATTCACTACTTTCCTAGTTATAATGGGATTCATCGAAGGATCATTAAAATACTCAAAATTTCTGGAAAATAAGCATAGTTCCTCTTATGAAATTTGGAGCATTGTCGCCCCGGCTGCACTGCTGTTCATTGTTATGGTAGAAATAGGGTACAGATACTTAAAAACTAGATATGGCATTTGTGATGACCACAAAAGGGCACAATTTGTAAGCGGCAGTGGAAATACAGGTAAAAAGAGGCACTTATCAAAGAGCAATTATTTGAAAAAGCAAAAGTAACTAATCAAGGCACGAACCAAAGGTCAAAAGGGGCATTTAGAAGAAGGGGGAATGGGCACTTATAAGAAAGTAAAATGGGGCACTTATCGGTAGTTGAAAGGGGCACATATTATAAATGAAAGAGGCACGTGTCAAAGTAAACAGGGCACTTTTTATACTCAGAAAGGGGCACTCAGAGAGTAAAAGGGGCACTTATTACAGGGAGAAAGATGCACTTATTGCAAGGGGAATATGAAAGATGAAGGGATACGTATTGCAAAGAGAAACTGAGCACGTTTCAAAGTGAAAGGGGGCACTTATCAGAGGTAAAAAGAGGCACATCTCACACCTGCTAAGGGGCAATCACCACAGGTGAAAAGGGGCACTTATAAGAAAGAGAAAGGGGGCATTTATTAGGAAGGGAATAGGGTACCTGTCAGAATCGATACGGGGCATTTATCAGAGGTAAAACGGGACACTAATGACAAAAGGTAAGGGGCACTTATTAGAAAGAAAAATGGCATTTATCTAAAGTTTTAAAAAGGTGCACTTTGGGAGGTACTTGAGACAGTATTATTAGGGCACTGTACCCCCTTGTCCATCCCACGCCTCCCAGAGCACCACCTCTCATATGGAGAATAAATGGTAGGGAGCTTCTACTTTTTATTAATAATTTGCAAGACCTAAACCTTGTTTAGTGTATTGAATAACATTTACTGGCGATGTACTAATTAGTGCAGCTGTCTTGGCGTTATAGACTTTGACCTACTACAAAGATTTTTTTTATTTTTAAAGTACGAGTCAGTTATGTTCTTAACTTCTTACATAGGCCGATCCCAGAGAAGAATGGGGTAAGAATGGTAGTAACCATTAATTTGAGGTTCGAAACATAAATAGAACAAGTTTTGTGTACATGGTCATAGATTTTTTTTTAAAGAGCCCTAGTAAAATGACGCTGCTTTGCCTTTGCAGGAGCTTGTTCAGAACGCCGAGGATGCCGGCGCAGATACTGTCAAATTCCTGTATGACGTACGGCACCACGGGAACGAGACGCTGTACCTAGATTCCCTAGCACCTTACCAAGGTCCAGCCCTCTACTCCTTCAACAATGCCAAGTTCAAGAAAGCCGACTGGGATGGGATCCAGACACCTGCCCGCAGCAAGAAGAAAACGGATCGCCTGAAGGTTGGACGTTTCGGCATTGGATTCAATTCCGTGTACCACATAACAGGTGAGAACGATACCAATAGATACATAGATTAAAAAATGGAAGCACACAACATTTCAAGGGAAATGTCTTGATACTCTGGAGTTGTTTCCCGGCGCCTAAACATTCCTCCAAAACATACACACAAACAAAAAAATTGAGGGGGGGGGGGTATGCGCCTGGATTGTGTTATATACTTTTATATACTTTTTTAGCATTGCAAGCATTATTGTTTTATTATTTTTATACTTATTAATTATCACCCTTTCGATTACTTTTCAGATTTACCGAGCATCATGAGCGACCAAAAGCTGGCATTCATTGATCCATTAGAGGAACATTTTTTTGACAAGCGTGGTAGAGTCAAAACTGGATGGCAATTTGGTCTCGGATCCGACAGCGACATATTCTCGGAGAACGAAGACCAGTTTCAACCGTACCACAACATATTTCCCGGTGTCACAGGAGGAATTTCGACGGGATATTTCGACGGCACGTTGTTTAGATTTCCTCTGCGGCATGCCGCAAATAGTTTAAGTGACAAAATATACAGCGATGAAGGCACAATAAGCGAGCTCCTCCTGGCTTTTCGAGCCGATGCTGATGTTGCTATGCTGTTTTTGCGCTCTTTGAATAACATCGAGGTGTTAAAGAGGCCATTCGGTCTGCAAGAGCCATCACTAATTGTACGAGTTCGAAGGGAACACGATCCAGAAACACATCCACCGGGAAAGGAATTTTCTTCACGTCTAGAAACTTACTGCTCTGACGTCAGTGGGCGCCGAGGGCCGATCAAGTTGAATGATTGTGTGACATTCACTACCGAAACACTGGAGGCATCCAAGGCACAACGCTGGATTGTTAGTCATCATATCGCGGGTGATAGCATGTCTCCAGAGCTTTCCGATTTGGCCAAGAAGCAAAGTCATCTCCCGTGGGCAGCTGTTGCTGTTCCCGTGAGTTCTTCAGAACCAAGAAATGTAGCAGGTGAAGCAGAGAATAACAACATTGGTAGAGCATTCTGCTTTCTTCCCCTGCCACCTGGTGAGGAGAGTCGGACGGGTTTACCAGTTCATGTGCATGGATTCTTTGCTGTCAATAGCGATCGCCGCGGGATCAAGTGGCCCGGACCTGACCAAACGGACTCTCCAGCACAATGGAACCAACTTCTTGTGAGAGAACTTATTCCACTTGTATATGTCGACGCGATCAAATACGCCATTAGTATTCACACTTCCCAGGACAGCGTGACCGCCCATTGCATCTATCGATCATGGCCAGATCATGAAGAGGTTCGTGGAAACTGGGACATTCTCTTGGAACCCTTCTACAACGCTCTCTTCCATGAAACTATCATACATAGCGACAACAATGGGTGGATGAACATCGCCGACGTCCATTTCAACGAATTGAATGTGGATGAAGATATGGAAAAGGTCATCCTCAAGTGCTTCAACATCAAAGGCATTGCATACGCAAGGGTTCCCAATGTGTGCAGACAGGCCATCAGGAAGTTCTACAAAGATCAGATATCCACTGTTTCTGCTTCCAGCCTTTGCCGTTGCCTCCGTGAAGATCCTGCGATTTTGACCAAGCTCAATGCTGATGAGAAGCTTCTGGTTCTTGAGTTCATCTTGCGGGAGGACGCCAGACAAGATCTGGAAGGATTATGTCTTCTTCCTCTCGATGACGGAAGCTTCCACTTCTTCTCGAGTTCTGATGAAAAGAAAGTGTACATACCAACCACCGAGTTCCATCGACAGCTTATACCAGGATTATATCATCAATTCATCAGAACGGTACCAGAGGACAAGCCGCTTCATCAACTCCTGTCCAGTATCGGTGTGTTTTGGTTTTCATTATCTTATCCTCTAACCGAATTACCTAGGGTAGAGATGATTGAAAGTGACCTTATTTAAGAAAAAATCATAGATTGTTATTTACAGCCTGAATCATTATATTAATTTCGTTCTATTTATCCTGTAGAAACTGCCATGCTTCTTTAATATTTTTTTCAAAAGAGTTTAATCACCAAAGTAATATCTGTTTTTTGATTTACTAGATTTATATCAATTGCATCACAGAGATTAACATTTGGGACTCTATTAATCAATGTATTTACTTAGGTCAAGTTGAACTTATTCCGCTTTTGAAATTAGACAAAATATTTCGACGGAATATGCATAGCCTGTATTCTTATATTTGATATTTGATTCTTATATTTTCCTACTATTTGAAAGTGATGCCAAATTTGACCTCGTGAGAATATTTTCATTACCTTTTGTGACAGTTTATCGAATTTCTTTAACAAAACAACCATATAATTGACACATAGCGATTAGAGAAACGATTAACTTTTGTGTAAATTAAATAACGATTGTAAGTTGTCTTTATTTCATATGCAGATGGGCGTTATCAGCTAAAAGCATTAACCCTTGATGCAGTAGCAAAGCTCTTGAAGACCAGTTTGAAAACTCGGATAGACGATCAAGGGACCTGGGTACAAGACACAGAAGAGCCTTCTCTAAATGCATGGCTTGAAGATGTCTGGTCAATGCTGTACAGAGAGAGTTCAAGTAAGTTACTTCTCTTTGAAGGTATCCATCTTGTACCATTGTTTGAGGCCGATGGTGAAGCTAGAAGACTACTACCACTGTGCCCAAAGTCGGCAATTATCCAGAGAAGTCACCAAACATCTGACGGTTATCTCACATTGACCAATGATCTGGCAAACATTCTCAAACAGATTGGAGTGACAGTCACAAACTGTCCTGATTATGTTCTCCGCCATCCAGCTATCATGCGTGACGAATATATCAAGATGCCAACATCAGAAGGGGTAGTTAAATGCCTTCTGCTTTCAGATGTTGAACTACTTTTCCAGAGATTCCATTCCTTCTCCACCATCGATAGAGAGGTTCTCGTAGAATATCTTGCACAGGCAAAACTCTCCCATGATGGTAAGAAACTTCTAAGTTGCCTACCACTATTTGAAAGAGTCGATGGAACCGGAAGTTCAAACAAACCTTTAGTCGCCATTGAACAATGCGAAGGGTACATGGAATGTTGCCAAGACGATATTCCTGCTCCACTGAAGTTGACGGGGCTCTTGATCGATGGAAGAACACAATCTAAATGTCTGCTACAGAAGTTAGAAGTCTGTCCATTATCGAAATATCAGGTGATAATGAAAATCTTGGAAGAAATTCAAAAGGGGCAATTGTACACAAAGCAAGACAAACAACTTGTCTTGCAGTGGATAATGGAGCACTGGGAAGATATCAAAGTCAACTGCAAGTCCAGCGTAGACATTTTGCGTCATATGGAATTCATCCCCAACAACAATAATTCTTTATTGTCTCCCTGTGAACTCCTTGATCCAAGTGATCCATTGCTTGACGAACTGTTTGCCTCTCAAGGATTATTTCCAGGCGCACCATTTGATTCACCTCAGTTCATAGTAGCTTTCAAACAGCTTGGCATGCGTGGACCAAGTGAAGTTACTTCATCCGAGTTGATTACATGTGTTGAGATGGTTGATGAATCTCAAAGCCCAGAAAAGGCTCGAACGCTACTAGAGCTCCTCACAAGTAACCAAAGCCTTCTCGAAAGATCTGTCATTGATCATATGAAACAGAAGCAATGCATTCCTTGCAGACAGTCTCCTCCAGAGTATTACCCCTCAGTTATTGAGTGGTATGGTAATCTTTCTACGAGACTGTCAACTCCCCACGAAATTCTGAGAGAAAAGAAGCTAGCTGTACTGACATGTGGAGCCTCTAAATGCTTTACTTCCCAGGAGGATGAGAGTCGTTTCTCTACAGTCTACACAAAGATTGGAATGAATATCCCATCTCCAATAATTTCGGACGTCATGACACAGTTAGAACACTGTGTCAGGTATGCAGAAGACAGAACTGGGGAAGATGTTACTGATATAGTACCAATGCTTAAGGAGATCTATTCATTTCTGATGGAAGCGTGGCGCCAGGACAAGAACACCAAGAACCTCATCCTCAATCGAGCTAAAGTTTGTATCTGGAATGGAAGTGGCTTTTCGGAACCAAGCAAAATGTGTGTAGTAGAACCTCCGTTTCATCTAGCTCCTTACATGGCATCTATTCCGCCATCTACTAATGCATTTGCAGACTTGTTTGAAGCGCTAGGAGTTGAAAAAAACATGGCGGCAAACTCCAATGCTCTGGTTGACATACTGCATGAGATCAAGAAAAGATGTGACGATTCAGAAACTGATGCGGCCTTCCAACAAGGACAGCGCCAACTTGTACTGCAGATCCTTCACCATCTACGTGCCGAAGAAGAGCTCTCAGAAGAAGCTGTGTTACGATTAGTCGTTCCATCGCAAAAAGGAGAATGTCATCTCATTCCAGTTGATGAGAGCGCATACGTGGACAGAGAGTGGTTGAGACAAAGCAACGACAATGAGGAGATGGATGACGATGAAGACTTTACTTTGATTCATTCAGATATCTCAATGGACCTTGCAATATTCCTTCATGTCCGACCTGTCAGTCGACTTCTTCTAGACCCAGAAGAATTGCCCGTTTTTACACAAGCTGGGCAGCATGAACCATTGACTACTCGCCTGTGGAATATTCTCAAGAACAACTATGTGGACACCGCCATCGTAAGTGAAATGATACAGAATGCGGAAGATGCAGGAGCTCAGGAAGTCCGCTTTCTCATTGACATGAGAAGTAACGAAAATGCAAACCAGAAACTATTCGATCCTGAAATGAAGTCTTGTCAGGGACCAGCTCTTTGGGTATACAACGATGCTGTATTCACAGACCAAGATTTTGAAAATATTCTCCGTCTTGGAGGGCGTACCAAGGAAAAGGACGCTGAAAAGATTGGGAAGTTTGGGACTGGTTTCAACTCGGTGTACCGCATAACTGATGTTCCAAGCTTTGTTAGTAGGGACTACATGCAGTTTTTCGACCCTCATACCACACATCTCAGAAGCGTTCTCCCGAACAAGAGTCAACCCGGTGTTCGTCTCAAATTGAATAGCTCCAAACCACTCCGGAGATTCCCAGATCAGTTCAAGCCATTCAAGGGAGTGTTTGGGCTCGATTTCAGTGGAGGAAATGAGCCATTCAATTACAACGGAACACTCTTTAGACTGCCCCTTCGTTCTAAAGAAGCTGCACAGAAAAGCCAAATATGCAAGGAGAGCTACGATGGGGAGAAACTGATCAACCTGATGCAGAAAATGTGGGAATCATCACAAAACCTCCTGGTGTTCACCAAACAGGTAAAGAAGGTTTCCCTGTTCTACCTTTCTGAGAATTCTAGCGATCCTACCAGGGCTGAGGAGTTACTCACCATTCAGAAGACCGTGCGATCTCCGAGGATGAAGGACGATACTACCGTCATTTCAACTGAATCAATCCACTGCACAATGACTGCAAAGGGAAATGAAATGATGTTACAGAAACAAGAAGTTAGTGGAGACTTGAACATAGTCAAAGTGATATGCAAGACTTCAGAACAGGCAGCATCTCTTGCGAAATCTCCGGATGGCAAAGAGTGTGGACTTTCACCTGAAGGTGCGGTTGCCTTTCCTTTTCATAGACCACCAATGTCTAGATTTGAGAAGCAGATCTACTGCTTTCTTCCCCTCTCAATTCCCAGCTTGTTCCCGGTACATATCAACGGATCTTTCGCTGTGAAAGAGGATCGGCGGAGTCTTCACATGCCAGTGCCCGATGGAAGGTTGATATCTGAGAAATGGAATCACATACTTCTTACAGATGTGATATGCAGAGCGTACGTTGCACTCTTGTCTGACAGTGAGTTTATTCAACAAGTGAAGGACACATACGGCTCAGATATGTCTCCTGAAAAGTTGTGGCCGGATATTGATGACGTACCAAAGAATTCACAATGTTCTGCACTGTTTGACGCTTTCTACAAAGCAATGGTACATGGGTTTGATGGCCATGAACCATCATTGTTCTGGAAAGATGGCAAATCGCATCAGTTCACGAATGTTGTGTTCCTTAGTGAAGAAGTTCAGAAAGAGACATCAGTCAGTGATGTGGTAACGATGGTACTACGCGACCATCTCCCCTCAAAGGAAGTGATGTCATTGACCGAGAAAACTTGGAGAGCCCTAAGGAGAGTACAGCTGATAAACGAAGTTCTCAAGAGAACTTATGATTTCAACAGGTTCTTCAATGAAATCTTTCTACCACACATCAGTCAGATGCCAGACAACATCAGAAATCAACTGGTTTTATTTGCACTCAATAACAGTGAAGACACACTACAGCAGAAACTAAAAGATGTGGAATGCATACCAGTAGAGGGAGGATCTGAACTGCGGAAACCTTGTGATCTAGTACACCCGAAAGGCAAAGCTGCACCTTTGTACTCGGAGTCTGATAAGGTTTTCCCTCTGAGAGAAAAATTCAATGGCACCAACACATTGGCTTCACTTTGTAAGCTAGGAATGGTGAAAGACTGTCTTGATGAGGATATTTTCGTCGAGCGATGCGAGACTGTTCACATTCTGCATTTAAGCTGTATGGAAGTAGCTCAAACGAGATGCCATGCTGTACTGAAGTATCTGTCGGAGATGTTGAGGAGTGAATGGAATGGGAAGAAAAACCTCGGAGAAAGCCTTGCGAGTATCCCATTCTTGCCTATCTTGTATGAAGAAAACAGAGATCCAGCTCTACCATGGGTGGAAACAGACTGTGCTTATGCATCTGCTAACGATGTGTACTCTCATTCTAAAAGATATTTGGTAAGCAGCACATCAAACGTTGTGGATGAATCAGGAGTGTGGAAGCTTCCAAGGAAAGTCGAGCACTATCTTGGTCTTGTAGATAAATATCCCTCTGTTCAAGGTGTACTCAAGCAGTTCTCGAACTTTCGTAGTCACTACGAAAGGAATAAGGAATCCATTTCTGATAATCGGTTACAAATGATAAGCGAAGCAGTCTACGAGCGTGTTGAAATTGCTTGTAAAGAAAATAGTCCAGACATCTCCAACGAAGATCTTCAGAATCAATCATTCTTCCTTGTAGATCACAAGTTTGTAGTGGCCTCTAAGGTTGCCGATGGAGGTAGAGATCTTCCACCGTATCTATTTAAAGCTTCCCAGTTCCTGAAACAATATCCCATTCTTCTGGAACGTGCAGCATTAAAGAGGGAATTTGATGCCGGAGACTATCAAGGTGTTCTCCAATCTATACACAAGGATAGCAATGGGAAACCTTTAGATGATGAGGTCTTGGAGGTTGCTATCCTAGCTGCCGATCGACTTGCTAGTTTCCTCAAAGATGATGATGATGAGAGACGGTCTCCAGATGCATTTCTCCCAGATGAGCACAAATGCATGAGGCCTGTATCAGATCTCTGCTACAGTGACGTTGACTGGTTTGAATACGACGAAGTCAAACTCCATAAGTGTCACATGAGAATCAGTTTTATGCTTGCAAAGAAGCTGAAAGTGAAGGATGTTCGACAACAGATGCTCCGGTTATACGATATGGATTTCCCAGGGGAAGAGTTTGGCCAACATGAGAAACTTACAACCCGTATCAAGCGGATTCTCGATTCATACCCATCTGATGAAACAATTCTGAAAGAACTTCTTCAGAATGCAGACGATGCCGGAGCAACTGAAATCCATTTTGTCTACGATCCTCGCTCACATAATGGAAAGAAACTTCTAGGAGATAGCATGAAAGCTTTGCAGGGTCCTGCTCTTTGTGTCTTCAACAACCAATCTTTTACAGATGAAGATATTCGTGGTATACAGAATCTTGGAGAAGGTAGCAAAGCTGATCATATGGGAAAAATAGGCCGTTATGGGGTCGGTTTCAATACGGTGTATCAACTTACGGATTGCCCAAGTTTCATCTCCAAAGGTGAACGATTATGCATGTTTGACCCTCTGCTGAAGTATATTCCGGGAGCAACATATACCAAGCCGGGTCGACTGCTAAGAGTGAATAGCAGTGTGCGTTCTGCGTATCCAGATACCTTTCAATGCTACTTGGAAGACATTCTTGGAGACGGAGAAGAGGACTTCACAGTTTTTCGTTTTCCATTGCGGGAGGAAGCTTCAACACTCAGTGAAAACGTATGGCGACCAAAGGAGATTCGGAAGCTACTACACGACTTTGAGAATGCTGCATTTGAGAGTCTTTTGTTTCTGAAAAACATCACTAAAATCAGCATCTCAGAGCTAACGAGCTCGGGAGTTATTGGCTCTACTCATGCTATCAAAGCAGAGATTACCCCAACTGAATGTGCCAAGAAAAATGATTTCCTGCGCAAAGTTCAAGATATCAGTAGCGCAGAACAGGATGGCGGTACCTGGCAAACCGAACCAGCAGAAGTCATATACCAGATGAAATTGAGAGGAAAAGGAAGAGATGAGGATTGGGTGATATGTCAGCAAGTAGGAAGTGCAGACACGGTAGAAGAAAAGATAATGCGGAAACGTAAACTACTTCCAGTGGGGGCTGTTGCTGCCCGTCTGACAGATAAAAAAGAAAGACTCAAAGGAAGGGCTTACTGCTTCTTACCCCTTCCCATTGCAACGGGACTACCAGTTCACGTGCACGGATACTTCGCCTTAGACCATGAGAGTAGAAGACACTTGTGGGAAGGTAGCGAAACAGATGAACAAACATCGTGGAACTTTCACATCATCCAGAAAGTTATTGCACCGGCTTATGTGAAGTTGCTTTTGTGGATACAGGAATTCTTTGTCAGTAAATATGAATGGTCAGGAACGATGTCATGTAAACAGAAAGCTCACACTTTGAAACTCCTTCAGAAATACCACACCTTCTTTCCTATCAACAGCGACAAAGGGCCGTACTGGAAAGCGCTTGTAGCCACTGTATACGAAATTGTTGCCTCGAAATCTCTGATGCTATTTCCTTCTCTATACAGAAAAGATGATGACAACAACGACTTTTTCCTAACATGGAAGACCCCTGTTGTGCACATGCAGTCTCCAGACGAATCAAAAGTGGGATATTTCAACACACTGCCAAACCAAATGAGTGACCACTACACATTGCCTTCAAGTAGCTCCTCGAAGACTGAGATGCAAGAAAATGTGATAAAACTGAAGGAAACACTGATCGAAATCACATTTCCATTACTAGAGTCTCCGACATGGGTAATGCACAGTCTCCGTAATGCATGCAACCATCTCAATCAGGAAACCATGAACCCTGAATCAGGAAACTATGAAGTTCTTGATGTTTTACCTTCAAATGTGGTGTGTTTTCTTGGCGGAGACAACCTCCTTCAGAGGCAATTACCAATGCCACTTACAAAATCAAGGATCCACGACGAGGAGAGACTGAAGGGACTCATAGATTACTGCAAGAAGGGAACACAATCCAACTTCAGGAACAGTCTCCATGGACTACCATTGCTCTTCACTCAGGATGGAAACTTGAGGAGGTTATCACGTGATGAGCCAGTCTTTGCATCAGAATTCTGCAATCTTTTCATGCCTCAGAGTCATAGGTTTCTACATATCAGCTTTCTAGACACTCTACCACGAAATGCCGATGTGTTTTGTAAGCTTGATGTGAGAGCAGTATCTGCGCTTCTTGATGATTGCAACCCTTATCTCAAGTGTACTTCAGATGAAATAATAACGCTCCAGAACAACCTTTCATCTGAATGGTTTGAACGTTTGTGGAGTCTTCTTGAATCCTTCTGCACAGAGACGAAATGGTTGACTGATGTTGCTGACGATATCAAAGTTGAACTTCGCCATTGGGCGATATTACCTGTCACAGAAACAACAACGTTTCGTCAGGAAATTAAGCTATTGGCACCTGTCAGTTTATCCTCTACAATAATAGTCCAACCAACCGAGTCGGATTATTGGCCAATCTACTCCGCACTCGAATCACTGAACGTCTACAAGGTCGAAGAATCCATTCTTCACGATGACAATAATAGCTTAATACAGCATCTCGTCCTGCACAAGGGCGATAGCACAAGGGTTTTAGATGCTTTGATGTACTGGTTGGATAGAGACTTCAGGAGATTCAGAAACCTCAAAGCTGATCAACATGAAGAAATCCTGAGATTATTTAGTAACTGTGAAAGCCAAGCTGATCTCAAGAGGTTGAGGAACCTGCCTTGCTTCAAGTCGATTGCAGGTGACTTTGTCAGTATCAGAGAATTCGACACAGTTCTTGTCCTCCCAAGTAAGATTCCCCAAAAGGAACAAGATACATGGGTTAGTACCACTCGCGCTTTATTCCTACAGTATAACAAAGTGCTCAAATATCTATACAAGAAGCTAGGATTGACTGATACAACAGAGATTGACGTATATGTAAAGTACATTCTGCCGGTCTTTGACCAACTCAGCGAGGGCAGTCGTCTTGAACATCTTGTGCGGATCAAACAACTACTACAACAGCTACCCATTCATAACAGAAATAAGTCCTTTAGTGGAACTAGGGAGGAAGCTAGTCGGAGATTAAGATTAAGTCACCTGCGTTTCATAACCGGTGCAAATGGGGAATTGCTGAAGGCCGGGGACTTCTATGACCCAGAAGTCGAGATATTTTCTCTAATGTGGAACGAGGTCCAGCTTCCACCAAAGCGCGTCATAGATTCTTTAGGCCTTGAATTCCTTCGAGAAATAGGACTACAAGTTTTTATTACCAGAGACTTATTCCTCTCCTTTGCCAAGCAGGTGCAGGGATCACACTCTGACCTCGAGGAGATGAAAAAGAAGTCCCACGCCCTTGTGTCGAAATTGATATGGAGCTGTGATCTTCACACGGACTCTTCTTTCCTTCAGCAAGTCGGTATGGTTGACTTTCTTGTGAGTGACGGGATCAGCCAAGAGATGAAATCTATTCATCCACCCTTCATGAAGAAAGGAACTCTCATGAGGTATTCTGGATCAAGTTATTATAAACACACACAACTGTTATGGTCAATCAACAGCATCCTGCCAAATTATGCGGCTTCTGGGAAATGCTTCTCTTGTGGTATAAGTATCCATGAGAAAATGGGCGTTGCACAGGACCCTGCATTTATGAGTGTTATCCAGCATTTACGGAATATATGTAACAGACTGCAACAGAAGAATGACAAGAAGCTATCTCACCCTGAATATCTAGCTAGTGTACTACAGGAAATATTGACATTCGTTTCCTCCAAGTGCGCAGGACAAAACTGCTCTGAGGAAGACCCCTGTGAAAGGTGCTGTATCATCAGAGATGAGTTGCGAAACGTTCCTATCGTCTTTTTGGAGCTCGAGGATGAGCATCGCTTAGTCAAAGCAGAACAGATATCACGTACGATGGAAGGAAATCTAGAGCCTTTTCTCTACCAGCTGCCAAACAAGTGGGTTCCTTTCTTCAAGTTATTTCAAATTCTTGGCGGAACAGTGAAACCTTCCATACGCCAATATGCTTTTGTTCTTGAAAGCCTCTACGAAAGGGGACAGAGTGCATTATCAAACCCGAATGTAGCAAAAATGGTAAACAGGGCCACGTATGGCCTTTATGAAGAGTTAATAAAGGCCGATCCTGCACAGATAGCTGCTGAATTTGTTCCCGGACACTCCTTGTATCTACCTTCATGTCAGCAAAGCTTGGAACGATCAGATCGCCTTCTAGTGAATGATGTCGACCACTACGCAAGCCGACTTCTTAGATCTAATCTCCCACTCGTCAAGATCTTTCAAAGTCACGAACGAATCGCGCGAGAAGCTATCTCCATGCTTCCTGAAAGTATGAAACCGAAAGCAGTAAGCACAGAAGTGAAAGAAATGTTGAGCAAGACTGGCAACGATTCGCGAAAGTGTTTCTTGAGTGGAAGCGAACCATGTGAGTTTGTAAAAAGACTTCAAATCCTGAAGTCTAAGGAGTTTCTAATGGCGGTTTGCTCCATAATGAGGCACAACAGGCGAAAAGTGGACGAGGAGACAAGGAAACAGTTTAGAGATCGCCTAACTCGACTGAAGATTACATGTATGCAGCAGTTACATTCGATTCTGCAAATCAATGGCGAAGACATAGCAGGTAGTGAAACCGAAGTGCCTTCCTTCATCAACAGTGACAATGAGCTGTTTGTTCAGCATAGTGAAGGAGAAAATAGAATGGAAACACTATTAAGTGTCGCAATCCATGTCAACCAAGTCCTTGGAAATGTGTTTGAGGATAGAAATTATATGTCGATCCTGCTCTCTCAAAAATCTCCAGCTAATATCCCGAAGGTACTAGCGAAGTTCAGCATTGCTGTAGAAATAATGGAAGACGACACAAGTTTCAAGTTGCCTAATCCTGGAAGTACTATTCCAGAACAATTCTACTACCTCATAGAACAGAACCCGTGGACGTCTTTTAGCACAGACGATTACGTAGGGTATGCACAAACCGATGAAGACGGTGAATACTACGTATACGCAGTAGTGGTGAAGAGGATATCCAACGAGTCGCTCAAGTCAGTTTATCTCATCGACATTGGAAAGGACAGCCCAATAGAGGCCAACGTGTTGGACATGCACAAGATTCACATCCCGAAGTCCACATCAGGTATGGAGCTCGTTCCATCTGACAAAGTAAACTCAGATGATGGTGAACCGTGTCTTTCTGGTCATCGGGAATCATCTCTTCTGACTGATGTTGAAGAAGCAAAGCGACAGGTGACTACAGAATTAGAGGAAATCTGGCAGCTTCCAGAGGAGCAGAAAAGGAAGGCTCTCCGCCGATTGATGCTAAAATGGCATCCAGACAAGCATCCAGAAGGTCCGAAGGAACTGTTTGACAAAGCATTCAAACATCTCCAGAGTGAACTTCAAAGACTAGAAAAGCGTCTTTCAAAAACAAGTTCATCGTATGAAGACCTTTTCAAGTCAGCTGAGCAGAGAGCAAGGGAAGACCGACGACGGTATACTCACTTCGGAGGATTTGCATCAGGATTTTGGGCAGGAGCGGGTTCTGGTTTTGGAGGAGGAAGGGGTAGAGGAGGTTCTGGATCAGGTTACTGGAAGAGCTTTTTCACTGAGGCTTCGAGATCACCAGATATCCGCAATGCACGCCGTTGGCTTCGCCAGGGACAAGAAGATCTCCGTGCTGCCCAACACGATCTTAACCCACACGATGAGCCTTCACTAGAGTGGGTGGCATACAAGTGCCACCAGAGTGTAGAAAAGGCCCTCAAAGCTGCTCAACTTGCCATCGGAGGATGTTACGATAGTACCCATAACATTTATGGTCTAGCCCGTGACGTCAGTGAACACGCGAGTGAACACGTGCGTGAACACATACAATCTTCAGAATTTCTCCAGAACATATGCCAGCTCAGGTCTCTCGTGGATGATCAACGGGCTCGGTACCCGGATAGATGCGCCTCCTCACAGATTCCTCACGAGGCCTTTAGAGACCAATCCAAAGGTGAGGAAATGATCCAGCTCGCCCGTAAAATTCTTGCAGTGGTTCAAACATCATTGGTTCCGTCCAGATCATGAACACTAGGTTCGAAGGATACGTATCTAGGTATACACAAATATCGATTTCGTTTCCACTGCTTTCACATAAACGACGTACCTGCATTGTGGAATCGAAGCAAAACGGGAGTGACCATATTCTTCTAGTGACTCTTGCGATAAGATTTGTACTTATGAAAGCGGTAACAGTATTTGTAATCGCGCTAAATAAACCAGTTTGTAGTTAGACCATGATACACCCGACCCCCAATATCCACAGATCTGTTACACATGGGGCTCTCTCACTCTGTGCATTTTGGAATTATCCCTGCCAAAGTCATGGATGTACATCTCTCAGCCCTCTTGAGAAGAATGCTTCCACTTGTGTTCCTTAGAACTGTCGGTGCATACATGAATAATGATGACATAAATTTCATAAGCACGTATCCAATATTCGTCTGATCTCTATCTGCACATGCGCAGATTCTATCTATGTAGTGGCTTATTAATATCACTGTTGACTAAAAACCAATCGAATAATACTAAATTCGGTAGATTTATGAATTGACTACTGATGCCATTAGGCCCTTTTCTTCCTCTCACACTGGTCGATATCATATTTCTTTAACTTTAAATCATGTGCATTGACATTTGATTTAAAGTTTGAAATAAATATGACCAATAATAAGAAAGTAAAGAATGTTTGAAATATGAGATCACTAAGTCTATGCGGAACTCAAATAAACTGCTCGGTGATAATTGTGATTGTGACCTAGTTGCGGATAACTCCTAATTGCCTTTTCCCTTGGGGCACTACTCAAAATATATTATGGATAGCAACTTATCAAGAATAGATCCATCTAAGCCATACCTTTTTGAAAAGGTGAAATTTTAGTCAATTTGTATTTTGGAACAAATGGGAAATTTATCCCGCACTACATCACATAGACACTACCAATACCTGCTAGATGCTTTGATCGACGCAGCGGATGCGTATTAAAATATCATTAAAAAAAGTCTTTTTATGTAAATTGATTAGATTTAATTTTGGATATCATATTTCTCTCATCCGTACAGAATCGACTTGTTGCAAAAGATAGAAATACTATTTCCCTTTAAAAAAAATAAAATTGTTTTTACTTTTGTCAGATATACTGATATGTACCATATATTATTGAGTTTATGTGTAATATCAGTACCACCGTATATATTAGGCCCTCACTGAGTAAATGCAATGATAGCTATTTTAAATGTCCATCTTTTACTGTTGTAATGTGAATTTTGGGTTTATCTTGCTTTGAATTGTGATACAATGAATACATTAAATAATAGCTATTCAGTTTAGATGTCTTTATATGAATTTGCAGCATTTAAAAAAGAAAGAATCAATACTGAATTAGTCATCATTAAACTGATAGATGTGCTGTAATATATTTTGCCAAGATTGTTATAAAGTGTACACTCTTTCTGTGATATAAATTTTCTTTGGTTTTGCACTACTGTAGAAGAAGATATTTGTATATATCGTAATCTTTGTGAATATATGTTTTATAATGTTAAAAGCAACTATATGGTTGTTATGAAGACCATAATTGATGTACTATATTCTCACTGACCTATTCACTAAAAGTTGCATTGATATATTTTAATGTTGTAATGATAGATGAATTTTTTTATTTAAGAATCATATGATGGAGGATTTTATAAATATAAATAGTTTTCTACTTTTGTACATAATCAATAGTCTGCGAGACTCTGGAATATTTTATATCTATTCTGATTTCGTCAAAACATTCTATCAACAGAATACAATGAACCTATTGGCTCCACAATACAATGTATTGATTTAAATGTAGTATCTTCCAGATTTCATATCATACAAATATTACATACTATTTTGTACACATGTAAATACTGTCACTAATGTAATATTATTGATATATCATTCTTTGTGGCACAGATTCTTTCATGTACAGAGAGCACATTGTGCATCTTTATAAAGAATAATTTTGCATTATTCATTAAACACTTAAAGGTTGAACTATTTCAACATAACCACATTGACAAAAATATTAACTGTAAATAGTCTACCTGTAATATACACCCGTTACATTGTAAGAATTTGAGCTGAATTGCGAAAAAAAAGGGTCGTTTGTTTCCCTTCACTCATGCGAAAGTTTTACCATGGCGATTCACACTTACGGAACTTACCACATCATGTTAGTAATCTGGATGAGTTTAGACAAGATAAAGGAATGTACTATATTCTCCTGAATTATATCTGTTACATGAACTTCATGTTTAACTTTAACTCATTGAAATAATATTGAATAATATTTTTAAGACTTAGGGATGTTGTTGTTTTTTTTCTTCAAAGTATACCGACAAAGACATTTCATCAACGCGTTGATAATGATGCATTTTAGAAGGTGAATTCATATATATATATATATACACGTATATATCGCACGTTTGTACAGAAGTGTAGAAATAACATTGCTTGCTGCCACTCTTTTAACTTGGAAGTATTTACATTATTTGGATTGCACGGTGAAAAGTTAATTTATCAATGAACTACTAAGTGAAAATCAACTACTGAATTATAATGATGTATTTAGAAGGTGAATTCATATATATATATATATGTATCGTATGCTTGTACAGAAGTTGAATATCAACTGCAGAAATAACATTGTTTGCTGACACTTTTTTTACTTGAAGTATTTACATTATTTTGATTGCACAATGAAAAGTGAATATAATTCAGCTACTGAATTATGGATGTATTTAAGAAGGTGAATTCATATATATATATATATATCGCACGTTTGTACAGAAGTTGAATCTCAACTGCATAAATAACATTGTTTGCTGACACTTTTTGAACTTGAAGTATTTACAGTAATTTAATTACACGTAGGAAAGAGAATATACCAATCAGCTACTGAATGCAAGAGTGTATGATTTTATTCTGTATATTTCGCAAACATCTATTCGCATACACTGTTGCTTTAACAGTACTGAGAGGAATAAATCGATTGTAAATAATGTGTATTTAGCTCACAGTTAGGATGTACAGAACATTTTGTGATATTACAACTAAATTATATACAAAGTACAATATATATAGTTATGCACACGGAACTATAATGTAATGTTATTGAATTTCACTGAATTTGTTCAACACGAGATTCAAGGGCAGCATTCTATATATTCATTCACACCAGTGTTTTCTTGTTAATACAAAAAGAGCGTTTTTCCCATGAACTTGTGCTCAAGTTAATGACCGATAATTTTGTGTCGTTCATGAAATTGGCACATTCCATTTTATCTCAAATAATGTATTTCATGATTTTGTAGAATCTTGAGTGACTCTTTTGGTAATTTTACTGACAATATGATATCGCAGTTAGTATTTTTATACAGAGTATACCACTCCTGTGAGCTATTATGGGGTGTATGTTTTTTTCATTATCATAATGTGTATGTTTATATTGATTATGCTTTATATTACATGATGTAGTGTAACCTTTAAGAATTGAAGGGAAACGATAATTTCTCTACTGATTATATTTAAATATTGGTTTGTACTGAGCATACGTGTATGGAGCCCCGATCTAAAAGAAATTACAATTTGGTTCCGTTTCGAACAGAATAACCTATGATCTTCAATAGGTTCCGAAGACTCCTTTGTTTTCCACGTACACTTTTACTATATAGGACACTTATGATTGTCAAGAAATTGTATGCATTCTGTTACAAATATGATTTAACTGTTAAGAAGATTGTTATTCATAGTTTGTATTTGTGCATTTGTTTATATACTTGATTTTATATCCTGTATGTGCAGATGAGTAAGTAGAAGAAATAGGAAAAAGCAAAATATGATAAAAAAAATACAATGTTGGTTTGATATTTACACGATTGTGTATAAAATATTTTACAGTTAATTTGAGAATGTTTTTTCTTTTCGTTTTTCACTTTATTTACCACGTCAAGAAAGTCACTTAACCTGTTGTTCAGTTGGATCAAATCTTAAAGTTCAAAGTTCAAGGTCTAGTTCAAGTTAGTACAGAAGATGAGTGTTATCTTTTATAAATTAAAAGTATTATTTTGTACATAGCCTATATAATGTTACTGAAAATGCTTTTACAGAATACTGAGAGAATCCATGCCAAACCTCTTCGAAGAAGAACCCCTTTCAATGGTTTTGTTTGCCTATATTTACGGATTGTTTAATTGCTGTTGTTGTTGTTCTATCACACTGACAAGTATGCCCGTATCGATTACTAACGAGTAAGTATTATGATGCAGTATTCTTCGTGAGATTTTTGAAGATTCCTTTGTTTTCGTGATTGTCGCTACACTGATCATTCCAATTACCTGGAGAACATACTGTAACTTTTCATGTTCCATTCATACACTAGTTGTTACCCTGGCATACATGTTTCCAGATTTGCATACACAACATAATTTGCTATTTTACACGATTACAGTCATTCGTCTGCTTTTATTTTCTTGCAGAAATGTTTGAGAATGACATAATGTCGATGATGAAAACAATATCATACCAACAGAAGCAATGGAGTCTTTTAAATTTTAGATATACGAGTGATATTTTGGTTCAAAATAACAATGCAGGTTGGTGTAATAATTATGTTACCATAGTTGTAAATATTGGTATTTTTCATTATATTCATTTCATACATCTGAAACCAATGCTTTACTTGAAATATGTGTCAAATATCGCCACACTGAGCAACAGAAAGAATATTTAAATATTGAGACTATAAGCCTAGAAAAAATGTGTGATTTAAATGACGAATGTTTAACTGTTACGTTTGTTTGTTTGTTTGTTTTAGCGTTAACAATTGAAATTGCTGTAATAAATGGGAGGAAATTGTTATGTATATGATGATATTTTGATGATTGTTTCAAGAACTGTGAAACCTCACGTTTTTGTGCAACATTTTGTATATAGTGTTATATATAGTTGTTTATATAGATTTTGTTCTTCGGCTCAAGTATGTATGACGTTTCTTGAGGCTTCCATACAATGCTATCTATATAGTGACACATACGTTTTCTTGAGTATCATGTTCATGTATTATAGCTAATAAGCGACTTCAGAGATACTATCTGCTTGTATATTGGGGATACGTTGTTTTGTAGAGTTTCTTGCAATAAGATATGACTAGTAATCCTGATAATGCTTTTTCAAGCACGTGAGAGAGAAATGATTACGAACGATAATTTTCGTGATGATAAAGTGATTATGTATGCATTAATTATGATGGCAAATGTATATTCTACATTTTGTTAAGGCAAGTATCTGTCATTTTCGTATTATTTTTCTCAGTTCATATGTGATACTTTGATATGCAATAGAAAAAAATAGAGTGTAATGTTACAAATTTAAATCAGAGACAACGTAAGTGACTTTAAACATGTTAAATGATAGCTACCATGTGGTATTTTGACTTTCTTTATCTTTCCAAAAGAAACTGTGTTTTTATTCTTTTAGCTCTTTTTTTTCCTATCAGTCATATCACATGTTTCATTCACATTGAACTAAAAGTGTCATATGTTATGTCAAAGTAGAAATTCACTGCTTTCGAACCGGATGTTACATGTCAACGTTGCGTGTCGTTTTGAAACCAATTTTGATGAATAAAAGTTTCCAAAGAATAAAGTGCTGTTGGTGACAAATGTTGTGCACTTTTGGGTCGGCTTTCTGTGATTGCGAAACGATGAGAGAGATATAGTTATGCTGAGAGATACAGGGATAAATAGAGAGAGGGGGAAAGGGGAGGGGAGAAAAGAAATAGAGAGAACGAGAGAGGATGATAGGGGTGAGGATGGGACAGGAGAGGAGGGAAGAGAGAGAGAGGGAGAGAGAAAGAAAAAGAGAGAGGGAGATTATGAGCGGTAGGCCTACGCTGTGTCCATAGAGCGACTTAGAGCAACTTTTTCTTTAATTAATTCCCCCCCCCCCTAAACCTTGTTCGCTACGCTCGCTCGCATTTATAGTTGGTATAATTATGTTCCTTATTAAATGTCCAATTCAGACGTTGATGATTGGATTGTGCTCAAAACATCACACCCTACTGCAAAGTGTGATGCTTATGCAGTACCTTAGACCATGTAAAGAGATGTAAAAATATTGAAAACATCCCTCATAATGTAATAACACTTTAGGGGTATATACCAATGTCTAAAATGTCTATTCTTGCTTTGAGGTTTCCCTTTGCAAGTGCCCCTTATTGTTGTTGACCCCCCCCCCCCACTATGGAAGACGCTCCACTGCCCCTTGGGTGTAAACGGCAAATAAGTTTGCCCTAATAGTCTGCTGTGTATAGCTACATCGATCATAACCCAAATAGATATTCATATCTTTGCTACTTAAAAAAATAGAATATTTGAATTTGGATTGATAGGCCTCATCAAAATTAGATTCTTTAATGTATTTGAAAAAAAAAAAATCTCGTATCAGGACAATTAACCCCAATGACAACCATCCCCGATGACATTTACTCCCAGCAAAACTACCATCCGCCGCCCCCCCCCCCCCCCAGCCGAGCGGAAAACTACCCCAACTTTCATTAAAAGGGGAAGCCCACCCTGAACATAAGCTTGTTGTTATAAAGGTAGATTTCTTCGGGGGGCGGAGATTGTCCAGGAGGGGGGAGGAATTTCCAGGGGGGGGGGGGGTAATTGTCCTAATGAACAATTTTTCGGGTCGGGTAATTGTATTCGGGGGTGGTTGTCCTTGGAGGGGGGTAATTGTCCAAGGGGTAATTGTCCTAGAGCCCTCGAGAGATCATAAAAGCTATTCGTGTAAAAACTGCGATGTATTCAAGAGATATTATTTCAAATCATCTTCAGGGTCTTGTTGATAAGTACAAAGAGAACAGAAATGGACTGACCACTATACTAAAAAAAAGTAGAAAGAATTATTATTGCAATTTGCTACATAATAATTCGAAGGACATGAATATAACATGGGAGCATTGACAATGAATTGGAAGCTGGGCAAGATATGACACATTTTGTTGGGATCTATGAAATAAATGATCTAGTACTATGATATTTTATTCTTTATGATTCTTTTCTCTTAATTCAGTTACTAATCCGTGTTTTTTTTCCTGCATTTGTTCAAATTAATTCGATGTTAGGCTGATCTACGCCTTTAAAACTGGGTATTCCCAGCTCATCCGCACATGGATAAAGCGCGCATGCGCATGAGAACATGGATATTAATAGTTAAAGACCCTTTTTATTTGTTTTTCCCCCGCTTCCAGAGACTGAGTAATGTCGTATGACACGGATTTCTCGAGGGATCATAAAATATATTAGTGTAAAACATACAATTCAAATCAACGTCAGGATCTTGTTGATGTGTACAACGAGTACAGAAATATACTGACCACTATACTAAACAACGCACAAAGGAATTACTATTGCAATCAGCTACATAATATTATGAAGGACATAAAAGTAGAAAGAATTATTATTGCAATTTGCTACATAATAATTCGAAGGACATGAATATAACATGGGAGCATTGACAATGAATTGGAAGCTGGGCAAGATATGACACATTTTGTTGGGATCTATGAAATAAATGATCTAGTACTATGATATTTTATTCTTTATGATTCTTTTCTCTTAATTCAGTTACTAATCCGTGTTTTTTTTCCTGCATTTGTTCAAATTAATTCGATGTTAGGCTGATCTACGCCTTTAAAACTGGGTATTCCCAGCTCATCCGCACATGGATAAAGCGCGCATGCGCATGAGAACATGGATATTAATAGTTAAAGACCCTTTTTATTTGTTTTTCCCCCGCTTCCAGAGACTGAGTAATGTCGTATGACACGGATTTCTCGAGGGATCATAAAATATATTAGTGTAAAACATACAATTCAAATCAACGTCAGGATCTTGTTGATGTGTACAACGAGTACAGAAATATACTGACCACTATACTAAACAACGCACAAAGGAATTACTATTGCAATCAGCTACATAATATTATGAAGGACATGAATATAATGTACATGGGCCATTATCAATAAAGTGTTAGTTACAAAGGACATATCACCGAGAGGGTGGTGAGGTGGATAGAATTTTTAAGCAGGTTAATGGAAAAAATTGTGCAGCTTACGTCTGTATTTGATATTGTTAATCAATTTAAAGAATTTCTGGTAAATATTGGTCCGATTTTATCAAATGAATTGCCGAAAGAAGGTATGGCATATGGTGATTATTTGGGGCAGAATATGAGCAATTAATCTGTATTTTGGAAACCAATAACTGCAGTTGAAGTTAGAAGTCATGTCTTTGCTACTTGTTTCCAATGCAATTAATTAATGACAGTCCTCCCTATATTTCACATCCACTGGCATATGTATTTAACTTAATTGTCATTGGAAACTGGCAATAAAAATGGGCCATCAACAATGAATTGGAAGCTAGCAAAGATAAGACACATTTTGTTGGGATATATAAAATGAATGATCTAGTATATGTTATTCGTCATCAACCCTTTCTCTAAATTCTCTTAATAAGGTTAATCCGTGTTTTTCGTCTGCATTTGTTCAAATTAATTCGATGTTAGGCATATATGCACCTTTAAAACTGGGTATTCCCATATCTCCTGCACATGGATAAAGAGCGCATGCGCCTGAGAACATTATATACCTTTTTTGTTCGATTTTGTTCGCTTCCACAGACTGAATATTATCGTACGACATGGATATCTCGAGAACTCATGCAATCTATTCGTGTCAAACATACATGTAAAAGGAATTACTATTGCAATTAGCTACATATTATTATGAAGGACATGAGTTTTTGCTACTTGATTCCAATGCAATGAATTAATGATAATGCTCTCTATATTTTGCATCCACTGGCATATGTATTTAACCTAATTGTCATCGAAAACTGGCAATAAAAAATGGGCCATCAACAATGAATTGGGAGCTAGCAAAGATAGATGTTGGGATACATACAATAAATGATCTAGTATATTTTATTCTTCATCAACCCTTTTTCTAAATTCTCTTATTTGATTAAATCTGCATTTGTTGAAATTAATTCGATGTTAGGCTGATCTACACCTTTAAAACTGGGTATTCCCACATCTCCCGCACATGGGTAAAGAGCGCATGCGCCTGAGAACATTATATACCTTTTTTGTTCGATTTTGTCCGCTTCCGCAGACAGAGTATTATCGTACGACATGGATATCTCGAGAACTCATGCAATCTTTTCGTGTCAAACATACATGTAAAAGGAATTACTATTGCAATT
Organism: Strongylocentrotus purpuratus; assembly: GCF_000002235.5. NCBI lineage: Eukaryota > Metazoa > Echinodermata > Echinoidea > Camarodonta > Strongylocentrotidae > Strongylocentrotus > Strongylocentrotus purpuratus. The sequence continues at coordinate 9,657,991 of NW_022145599.1, read as the reverse complement.
AGCTACATATATGAAGGACATAAATATAATATTAGCTATTAACAGTGAATTAATAGTTGGAAAAGACATACCAATTTCAATTTCAATTTCAATTTATTCATGTTTCCAACAAAACATTACAAAAGTAATTATAAGCATTTTAAACAAATGTAAGAAATACATGTTGGAAACCGAGAAGTGGTGAGGTGGATAGACTTCTCAAGGAGGTTAATGGAGAAAAATATGTAACTAACATCTGCATTTGATGTTGTTGATTAATTCAAAGAGTTTTTGGTAAATATTAGACCGCATTTAGCAAATGAATTGCCGAATGAACATGACATTTGGTGATTATTTAGGGCAGAATCTAGAGCAATCTCTATTTTGGGAACCAATAACTGCAGATGACGTTAGAAGTTAAGATTATTTCCAATATTGTCATGGATTATAGTCATATCTTTTTGTCCATGCAGCTACTCTGTATGACAAAATTCATTTTGTTGATCAAAATGTAGAATCACAGTCACTAGCTATGTCAGTCCTCCATTCTCCAACAACCCACGTTAAAAGCAAACTCAAAATTCGGTAAACTGTTGATCTATGTGATTGGATTAAAACATATTTTGACACGGAATATTAACAACATTCAACATAAATGGATGTAGATCTAATCTATTTACATCTTGGTCTGGACAAAGATAGGTATGGAAAAAAGAGAAGTATGGAACTCAACCATGCCCACAATCAAATACATGACGCCCCCACGAAATCAGTTTTGAAGTTGCAGTGAAAACAATCATGTCAATACAAATAGCAAAGCACACAAACATGAGCAATTCAATTTTTAATCACAATGGACAGGGATATGATAAAATGATTTGCATTGGCTAAAGAAGAGGAAGTGAAAGAGACGTGCATTCATAGGACCCATATACACACCGCAAAATGGTGGGAATTCCCATCAACCATGTATTTGAATAGCGATGCAGTGCACTAAGTGCAATAAGAATTTTCTCTATTCTTTCTTAGTATGGTTGAAATTCTCCTTATTAATCAAATCATGTTAAATCGGGCTTATTTTATAATCAATTGTGGGCTACGATCTTGGTCGTTGAATAGTTATTACCCTTCTTTATTAAAGGTAATACAAAGTTTTGGTATGGGGTCATGAATTTGGTTCAAATGAACATATTTGAAGCATATACTATCCTACAATAATTAGTGATCGTTGTCGCGGTTGAAATCGAGTCTAAAGTTATGAAATTATAAATAATTAACTTGTTATGTTATATAGCTCCCTCTCAAGGTCAATATATTAATTAAGCTATAAAACAATAATTCTTGACTAAAATCGACCGATTAGCTATTCCGTTTTGGGAATTATATATCACAACTACATATTCTGAGATTTTCATGGTCGCAGCTACCATTGTGAGGCCGTAGGCGCTATTTGAAATTCATCAAAATTTACCGGGAGCACCGGTAAATTTTTATATTCAATTTTTCTCGACAACAGAAATGTTTTAGGGGCTAAATGTTATAGTGCTTATAATACATCCACATGGGCATCCAAATATATAAAAATTGTAAAGAATCACTATCCACTCAATTTTCAAAATTTTCAAAAACTTTGTATTACCTTTAAACTGTTTTACACTCTTTGACTTGTAAAAGTATTTCAAAAAATCTATTTTTTAATGACGAAATTTTACTGATAGGATTTACATTTTTCTTTAATTTTTGGATGCTGTAATTTATTTAAGCAATCAAGCTGGATTCTTGTGACATTTTAAAGAATAAGTCATACATGCAGAGGCGGCGCACCCGGGGGGGGGGGAGGGGCAGGGGGGCACAGTGCCCGCCTCCCACTTTTTCAAGTACCCCAAAAGTGCCCCCTTTTACATAGGAAAAGTGTCCCTTCAACTTTGTAAGAAGCGCCCCCTTTTACATAAAAATGCCTCTATTACTATAATAAGTACCCTTATTAATTTTTAAAAGTGCCCCCCTCCCCTTTCCAACTCTGATATGTGCCCCTCTTATTTGGACACGTACCTCTTTTCCCTGACAAGTTCCCAGTTTCCTTTGCAATAAGTGTCTATTTTCCATTCTCATAAGTGCCCTTTTTAATCTCTAGTAAGTGCCCCTTTTCGGTTACGAGAAGCGCCCCTTTTCACTTTTGTTAAGTGCCCCCTTCACCTCTGATAATTGCCCTATTCAAATCTTAGAGGTGCCCCTTTAACTTTGAACATTGCCACTTTTCCTTTGTAAGAAGTGCCCCTTCCCCTTTTAATAACTACCCCCTTTTGAACTCGGATAAGCGCACCTTATATTTTCACATGTGCCCCATTTCCTTTCTAATAAGTGCCCCCTTTCCTTATGATAAGTGCCCCCATTTAACAAAGAGCCCTTCCCCTTGCCCCTTTTCACCTATGACAATAGTCCTTTTTTATTCTCATACTAGTGCCCCTTTTCATGTCTGGTAAATGACCCTCTTCAATTCTGAGAGATACTCGATTTATTTTGACAAGTGCCCCCTTTTCCTCCTTATAAGTGCTCTTTTCATCTCTAATAACACCGCCTTTTATTTTGACACGTTCCCCTTTTCCTTCCTATTAAATGCTCTTTTTCCTTCATATAAGTGCCTCTTCCCCTTTTCATAAAAGCCTCCTTTCACCTCCAATAAATGCCCCTATCAAAATCTGATCGGTGCCCCTTTTCTTTCAACAAATGCACATTTCCCTTTATAATTAGTGCCTCTTTTATGTATGATGTGTGCCCCTTTTCAGATGCAATAATTGCCCCCTTTTCACCTCGGATAATTAATCTTTTCAACAATGATACGTGCTCCTTTTCCTTTCTTATAAGGAACCTATCCCTTTTTTCATAAATGCCCCTATCAAAATCTGATGGTTGCCTCTTTTCCGTCGACAAATGCCCATTTTCCATTCTCATAAGTGTCTTGTTCATCCCTGGTGAGTGCCCCATTTTCACCTCTGATAAAAACCCTTTGTACTTTGAAACGTGCTCCTTTTATTTTTCTAATAAGTGTCTTATCCCTTCGATAAGTGTCCCCTTTTCCTATCATCATTAAACGTGCCCCTAATTTCAAGCAACTAAGAGCAATATCTCCCAAAGCTCGCTCGCTACACTCGCTCACATATATAGATGTTATAATTATGTTACTACAGTCTGCTGTTATGAGAATGTGCTAATTTATAACCCGATAAGGATTGGTTTTTTCCTCTTTATAAGATGTAGTTTTCGCACTGCGACCTTACAAATCTTTATTTTTTTTCTCGCTCGCTTTGCTCGCTCGCAATTGATTTTTTCGACCATCACACCCAACTGCAAGGTATGATGCTTAAGCAATATTTTATACCATGTATAAAAAAAAAAAAAATATTGAAATCATCCCTGATAATGTAATCAAATTATAGGGGTATATACCAATCTCTAAAAAATTGTATTTTTTCGCTTTGAGATTTCCCTTTGTAGGTGCCCTTTTTTTCCAGAAAGAGCCCTCTTTTGTTGGTGCCCCCCACTTTGGAAGTCGCTCCGCCGCCTCTGTATACATGTTCGCTATTATTTTTAGTGCATGATTCGATTTGATCAATTCTAAGCTGTTTTATGCTAAAGTTCAGATTGTGGTTATATCATATTTCATGCGATACACGAAGATGCATTTTATTAAATTCATCACCGTTTGTGTACACATTCGAAATGCAGCCACTGGCTGCGAGGCATGCTTGAATAAAACCCTTTATTGAATTGAATTGAATTGAATTGAATAGAATAGTGGGGAATTTCCATCGACCTTTCTCATGGAGGTCATGTAAATAATATCATGATCAGTCTGCACGCAGGTAACCCGAATAAATTACGCAAATTATTATCATTAATTATTTTGTATAACTTTGGGGAATTTCGTAAAGGCACTGTTTACATTCAAAAGTTGAACGCTTCCACCGGTCCGCGCTGCCATCTGCAATTGACCTCCACTTAAATCGCATGATCTTGTAATAATGTGCATCGAACGGTCCGGGCCTTACTTTCACCCTTTTGCCCTCCCAGACAGATGGACGGAGAATCTGGCTGATTTAGGAAGGGGGCACAAGTCCAAGAGAGTGCCACCTTGGCCTGTCAGCATTTTTAAGGAATATCGGACCCTCTTTTATTTATCTCCGATCCGCCTCTGGTCAATATCTTAATAATAATAATAATATTTAATTTGTATATAGTGCTTGATACAACTGTCTCTAAGCGCTTTACAAATATACTATTACCCCGGTCATTGGATTTAGTGCTTTACCGCACACAATGTGTGCACAATCTCCATTCCCTGGGAAGCATTCCAGCCAGGCGTTACATGACGCTCAAAAAGTGTTTGACCAACAATGACGGTCGCATCCTACTGGGTACCCATTTAACACCTGTGTGGAGAGTAGGAAGTTTAAGTTTAAGTGATGGAAGTTCTTTGCGGTGTGTGTGTGTGGGGGGGGGGGGTCGAGGAGGCACACACAAAAAAAATCCTATTGATGTATAGGCCTATGAGGGATCATTCCAAAATGTTAAATTTGAGATGCACGGCCCTACGTGTTATCAGTGTCTGTGTTATACGGTGAAGCCCTAAACAAAAAATGCGTTTCAAAATGATCAAAAAGTGCCTCAAAAAAGTAAAAACCTTTGAGTGACTGGTTTTACCATACTCGTTTTCCCCAATAGACTGTAGTATTATGAAAACCGCTTGGCAAACGCAAAATTTGATTTCGATTTTAAATCATAAATTTCTTGATAATCAGACAGGCGATCGGCCTGTAAAAGTCATGGGGTTCCTGACTGACCTAAAGGTTTATGATTATCATTGCAGCATGAGCTAAATCAAGGATTTTTTTTAAGGATCTAAGACAAAGTTACCGGATCCCTTTAAGTCAGAGGGGGGTGCAAGAGTAACAAAAGAACCAAATGGCAGAAAAACGTGAAAAAAAACAACAAAAGAATAGAAGGGTAAGAAGAAGAAAAAGAAGAAGGGGATGGTAATGATGTTGAAGAAGAAGGGGAAGAAATCAATAAGAACAAACAAACTATAATTATGCTAATGCAAAATTGATCAGATTTCTTTCGGGTAGTTAAATTTTAATCGAATGAAATTTTAAATATGAAATGGGCCACAGTCTTCCTCTATAATTGTATGCATGCATGCACCGCGTGTTGTTGCATCTATATGTGCATGCGCTATGCTATTGGCGTATATATCCGGCGGACTCGCGATCAGACATTATTTTAATTCCAGGATATAGTCTTACACGGACGTTTTGAGAGATTTCCGAAGCCCCACTACGAAAAGACAGGACGATACTACAGCACTACTGCACATGAATCAACAGATAGGCGTTATATATTATTTCAGTTTTTGTTACTGACTCGATGAGGTCTTTAAAGTAACCAAGGATGCTTTTCATTTTATGGCCATGATTACCACCTGCACCGCGTTTATATCTTTGCCCAACGAAGAATAAAAAACCTTCCTGTTGGAGTGTGGGGACTCTGGGAGTCGATCTCTGGCCGTGAAGTTTGGGAAAGATGAACCAGTTTGATCGATAAATGTGCAACATTCTTCACTAGTGATTATTTCTTCAAACAAAATGGTAAGCTTTATTTTACTTTTAATAATTTATGAGACTGTAATGTACCTTTGGAATTGTACGGTACATGAGAATATTGCTCCAGGCCACTTTTCCAAAATTCACTTTTCTCTATATTTAAGGAATTTTGCAGACTACTGACTTGGAACTTTTTTATTATTTGACCACATGTATGGTCAATATCATATTCAAATTCCAAGTTCATTACACTTCTAACGGACATGTGATAGTGCTCTAAAGTTGACAATTTGATATTGGCTAAAACGGCAATTTGGGTCGCGCTAAGGGTTGTCTTCTCCTTAGCAACGCTAATATAGTGAGATAAACAAATATAGTTTAAATGCTATCATCAAGCAGATGACCGTTTTGATCACATAGCTGCATTACTATCCTTGCTGTGTATTAAAGGCCGGCTGTACTAGTTCAGCGAGAAGGGATTAGACCACAAAGCGAGGTCACTGACCGGTGGCTATCTCATTAACTCAGCTCTCAATTAACATAAGAAAAAGAGGATCATGGAGGACCAACAGGCACCGATTGGAGAAGTTTTCTATATACAGGGAGCAAGTAGCTACAAGTAGTGCAGTGTGGCTTTAAAACCTGTTCTATTGATTCTCAACATTTCAAACACCACTGTACAAAACTTAACTGATTTCACTAAAAATCCGACTTTAGTGACAATTGATGACACCTAAATAATTATGTAGCAGTGAAATACATTTTGTTAAACTCACCGATGCTAGAAAGAACAATTAAACCATTAAAATCGTGAGTCTACTGTCAAACTTCCTTACAGCCACATCGGCATCATTGTGTGCATGTGTGTGTTATTTATGTATTGACTATTCATTTGTGCAATTACAGCCTATTAGCACGTAGTGCAGCGCTATAGAGGTCAATACGCATTAGCATTGACTCTCTATGCTTTGCTGGAGTGCGTTTTGATAGGTAATGTGATGTCAGATTGTGCAGTTTACTTATTTGTTAACGATACTTCTCTCTCGATCAGTTCCTGTTCCTATGGTAATAAAAAGCCTGGCAACCAATAAATATTATACTGTGTTCTCAGAAACCAAACTTAGCTATTGATCAAATACTACGTAATAAGACCTGATTTCCAGCGACAGACATGATGTGCATAGTGTGTTAAAGAACTCGTTGATACCAACGGACCTTTTACAACATTCCATGTCTCACAAACCTACTTTGCTCTCTAGATACCTAGGACTAGGGGCTTGGCTAAACCTCGATTGAGGGGGGGGGGGGGGTTGAGACATGGGGTGTTATAACAGGTCGTTGGGTATCAAGGTGTGCAGGGCACCTCCCTGCACAATTTCTAGGTGGTCTACCAGTCACTACATTGAAATTATGCGACAGACATGATTTGAAGTCTAAAACATGTGCATATTACATGGTATGGTTTAGAACTTTAATCCTACCCCCTCCCTCCTTTGAAATGCCCCCCCCCCCCATTAAAATCAAGAGCAGTGTTGTAATGGGGGCAAAATATTGTATGTTGTGTGGGGCATGGTATGTCTCCAGAAATGATGTTAGGCTATTGGTCGCGTGGTACATGTACAGAAAATAAGATCTGGATCCAGGTGATAGTCATGATTTTCATGAAGCATGAAGAAACTGTATCGTGGAGTTCAGAATTCGAACCCTTCCTCCTTCTGTGCCTCCCTTTCTATCTCTCCTAGAATAAATACATTTTAAAATGTAATGATCATAAGTGCCTCACTTATTCGTTTTGTATAGCGACTTAATTAACCAGCCATGTGTAAGACATGGATTCAAATGATAGGCTGGTATCACTCTCTGACAACTATATACTTGAAGGTTGGAATCAGAACTTGCACCCGCACCCCCCCCCCTCCCCCTCCCACCCATAGCCGTTAGATGCGATGGGGTGGGGTCCAGCTCCTCTCATTATTTTGAAAGCATTGATATTTAGGCAACCGGTCTTTCACCTCATATCCAGGCAGCAAGTTGCCAGAATAAGGTCATATCCGAGTATATGGCTTGAATACATCTTGTCTGGTGTATTTACATGACTAAATAACATTTCTGCCACAATGATGTGTACTTTCTTATAACGTTAAAAACTGCGGGAATTACGTCATGGGGGAAAAAAGTCTTGTCAAATTATTGGAATTTTTAAAAGGAAACATATATGCTAATGCCCTACCCTACTTGTGTCTCTCGATGTCTGTCCACTCTCCCCAGATAAAACCTAGTTAAACTTTGACCCAAATTAAAATTTAGGCCTACTAGGTGTTTTTTTCTTTCAAATATTTTTCATTTGGTATTCAATACAAAATAATATCATACAATATAATACAGCGTTGTGAGATGATAAATTACAAAAAACATTAATTATGGCATTTTATAAAATATAACAAAGGGAATCGATATTTAATTTTCAGGGCTTAAATTAATTAGATTTATAGTCCACTGCCTGAGCCGTTAACGCCCCCCACTAACTGCGCCGAAAGTGCAGCCCACTACACACAAGGATCCACCGCACCGCACTCCAAACACTGAAAAGGGAAAGAGCACACAAGTAAAGCGATAGCAACGACCGAGGCAGTGGACCATGCACGCTCAAAATGTGTAGTGCGGAAGGAAAAACTGAAAAGAAATATTTTATGCTCGAACAAACACATGAGTAACGTTCGAACGAATTCGTAAATGAGACTGTTTCATTAATTTTGAGGGGTTAGTTCATAATTACTGTGGACCCCACTTCTGGACATGTACATTTACTTTTAGTGTGGCTTTTTGCTATGTTTAATTCTTCGTTGTATGACCTTGATAAAACACTTAGTAGGAAATGTGGTAGTACATTTGCTTATATATATATATATATATACACTTCTTTGCTGTAACTAAAATGTGATTTTTATATCCCTGTTATCACCGTCTTGTCATCGAGGAAAGAGAAATCAACTGAATGATATCAAGAAATAACTTGACATCATTCCAAAATATTTGTGTGACTTACCACTTTACAAGTTCACATAATGTGTTCGACTGTTTGATATTTAGAACATTCTAACGAACAAAAAGGGGACGAAACCGATTAAATTTGATATAGCTTATATACAGTGTCAAAATATTATTAATAGTTTGAACTGAAATTCTCTTGCCGATGGTGACCAAGCAGCTTGCTCGGCATTCATCGACTCCCTCGCTTAATAAGTGCTTGGAGTGAATAAGTCTTCATCACACCCGATGTGGCTCTCCTCTTCGAGGGATTTCTTGCTGACTGCGATTGCATTGTGAAAGAAACGTTGTGAAATCGATCAGAAAAGGTTTATCATTTAGCATAAATAGGTTTGTACTGCAAGGTTCTAGAATCATCAAAATGATAAGAAATTTGGCCCAATCTTGGAAAAGTTACAACCGCTGTACACAAAAAGATGTATATGGGACTACGGGATATCTATCCAGTCCGGATAGATATAATAATTTACCAAATATATCAATTAGTAGGCGGTTGCCCGGCAAAATTTTGTATCATCACGTATTAGTCAAAACATATTCTTTCACATGATTGGTAATAAGAGCTTCCATTTCATTTTTGAGAGGGGAGCATTTCCAAAACTGGTCTATACCTTTAAGCCCTTCGTGCATTCCCACCAATTTGGTAACATATGAAGGATTCTTCGGTCGATCACAACCTTGTTGGAATGCTTGACCATATATTCACAAAGGCTTTGACGGCCCGGCTTTGTCGCCAATGTCTGTGCCATTGAATTATGTAATGAATTCGACAAGATCAACGACACGATCGCCATCAAGAAAATGACCAATCTCGGTATTAATGATAGGTCCATTCTACCAACCATCTGCAGTTTCCTTTCGCGAAGAACGCGGTCTGTTCGCTTCAAGGATATATCGTCTGAATCCAGTCAGCTCTCCTGCGGTATTCTGCAATGGACGAGACTTGGCCCCAGTGGCGGATCCAGGTGGGGGGGGGGGGCCTGGGGCCCGGCCCCCTCCCCTCGCAAAAAAAAAGAAGGAAAAAAAGGGGCAAGATTTTTTTTTTTTTTTTTGAGCTAAAGAAAGCAGAAGTAAAAGGGTTCCCCCCCCCCCCCCTAGCCACCGAACGAAATATCTGACGACGAAATTTTCCAATTTCCGGGGCCAAAAAAAGAAGAAAAAATGCTCATCTAACCGTGATTAAATGCCTGAGAACCCCTGAGCTTCCGGGGGCTCTGCCCCTTGATTTCACCTAGGGCCCAAAGTCAGGCACCTGGATGCTCATCTGACGGTTAACTAATGCCTAAAACCCCTGAGCTTTCGGGGGCTCTGCCCCCTAGATTTCACCTAGGGCCGAAAGTCAGGCACCTGGATGCTCATCTGACGGTAATTTAATGCCTAAAACCCCTGAGCTCCTGGGGACTCCGCCCCCTGGACTCCACACAAATTATTAGTGACCTACCAGTGCCACAAATAAGGTATCAAAATATGCTCATCTGACCGTAATTAAATACCTAAAACCCCCTGACTTCCGGTGGCTCTGCCCCCTAGACCCCACTTACAGCCCTCAGGCGGACGGCTGGATGCTAATCTGACGGTAATTTAAGTTTAAAACCCCTGTGCTTCTTGGGTCTCGGCCCTCTGGACCGCACGCCAATTAGTGTCCTGCCAGTGTCACAAATAAGGTATCAAAATATGTTCATCTGGCCGTAATTATATGCCTAAAACCCCTAAGTTTCCGGGGCTCCGCCCCTTGACCCCGCGCCAATTAGTGCCCTTCCAGTGTCACAAATAAGGTATACAAATATGCTCATCTGACCGTAATGTATTGCCCGAAACCCCTGAGCTTCCGGGGGCTCCGCCCCTGGACCCCATATCAATTCGTGACCTGCCAGTGTCACAATAAGGTATCAAAATATGCTCATCTGACGGTAATTTAATGTATAAGACCCCTGAGCTTCTGGGGGCTCTGCCCCCTGGACCCCACACCAATTTTTGTCCTGTCAGTGTCACATATTAATAAGGTACCAAAATATGCTCATCTGACAGTAATTCAATGCCTATACCCCCTGAGCTTCTGGGGGCTCAACCCCTTGACCCCCGCCGAGAAACGTTGAGCGGGGACTGCATGTAAGATTGGGGTGATGGGGATTTTTTTTTGTCTACCCCCCTCCCCCCCCCCCCCCAAACGTTTTTGCCACTGCCGGTGTCACCATTACGTACCTATATTTGGCTCGCATAATTTCAAAGTTGGGCTCCCCCTCAGAAATCCTGGATCCGCGCCTGCTTGGGTGCTTGGCCCTATCACATTCCATGTTATGATCAACGATGTTGCTGACAATATTGTGACTACTGGAAGTTTGTCGATGATTTGTCATTCTTTTAGAAGTTGTTCATCATTTGCGGCCGTCGGAAAAGCAGTCAAATCTCGATTCCGTAAGTCGCTGGTGTGATGCTAACGATATGGCTCCTAAACCGGAAAATTGTCAAGTGTTGCAAGTTTCTACTATTCGTCATGCTCTCTCCCTCCCCCCCCCCCTCCCCTTTTCATTTGTCTATCCTTGAGGTACCCTTGCAATCCTGCACATCATTGAAACTTCGTGGGGTTATATCGTTCAGGATGATCTCAAATGGAACCAGCAGGTGACACGCATGGTGGGAAATGCATCACGTCGCCTCTTCATTGTATGTTAACTCAACAAGTTTGGTGTCAATTAAACCGGAGGATCTCTTGTTTATAATATAATCTGTGTAAATACGAATACGACCTATCCCGGAGTATGATGACCTTCTTCACCAATTTGAAATTTCATCTCTTGCTAGCCGTCGTGTAGTCCAGAATCTGGCCTATTTAATTTTGATCTCCACAACACCAACGTAACGCTACCTCTCCCTACTTACTTGCTACCAGCCGAGGACGCCCGGCGAAAAAATGGTCCTCAGGCTGGGCTTGTGAGCATAATTATGAGTTTGTCGATAACGCCATCTTCGACGGCTTGCATCAAGTGTAGGAAATTACTAAGGACCGGACAGAATCTGGACTAGCCGACGTGCTGAGATCCTCACGCGATTTGCGAAATCACTTCTGAGTTTATCCCCAATGCACCACCATCTCTTGCCACAACCGCGCCATGTGCTTTCTTACCGCAGCTTGAGAAACTCCAATCATTTGTCCTTGCCACGGTGACGATGCAGAACTCAGCGCTATAAACATCCGACAGTTCCCTCTCTTGTTCGTTTGCTAATTAATGTAATCAACTGAACTCTTTTCATTAGACATGTTTATAATGTATTGTCATTAATTGAACTATCTCTCTCTCTCTCTCTCTCTCTATCTATCTCTCCGTCTCTCTCTCTCTCTCTCTCTCTCTTTTCTTTCTCCCTTTCTCTAGCGTTTTCTCTCTCTTTCTCCTCTCCCACCTTCCCTCTCTCACTATTTCTCTCTTTTTTCCTCTTCATTTTTCTGACAATGTGATAATATCTCATTATTATTTTTCACCAATATGTATAAGGTCAATCACCAACGTTTAGTATTATATTACAATACATGTACCATAATGGCATTCGTACTAATGTATTATTTTACATTTTCGTATTATATGTATTTTTAATTTTTTACAATGCTTGTTTGATCTGAATCAACTCAATTCTTGTTCATTAGTTTACATTGTTTTGTCATAAATTGAACTTTCTTTCCTTTTTTCTCTCTATAATTTCTTTCATCCCTCATCCTTCTCTTGTCTTTTTTTAAAATTTCCTTCTGTCTCTCTTTCAAATTGTATCCCTCTTTATCTTTCCCTCTCCCCTCTTCCACTGTGTCACGTATATTTCTTCTTTCTTTCTCAATTTACTGACAAAGTGGTATTCACCATGATTTTCCTCAAATATATAGTAAGCTTATCCTTCACACTAAATACATCAAATATCAATTTTAATCGATATCATTATAGTGTAGTATTTATATCAATATAACACTTTATAATTTACAATTGTATTTGTTTCGTGATGTTTTTCCTAGTTTATCTTATTAGTGAATTTTTAAATCTACTGGTTTTAAAGCATTTTTATATGATACAATGTGAACCAAGTTTTGTTAGTCTACGGAATTTTTATTTGATATAGTTTTAATTATATAAAACCGAAATTGAAAAAAATTGAATACCCCCAAATAGATAGGTATTTTGGCGCAATTCATCATTTTAGAAAAATGGTTTTAAAAACATATCATAGTTTTTGCTAATAATTATCACGCAAATCATCCCCAAACCAATTGAATGTGATATCATCTTGTAGAAAATTAATTCTTTTCATAAGACGCCTCACACATGGTAGAATGAAGTTCTTCAAAATTGTTTAACATGAGTTATACATGGCGGCATTTTGATAAATGGTCGTTATTGTTTTCCCAGCAACATATTTTTCAAAATAGTCCACCTAGGAATTGTGCAGGGAGGTGCCCTGACCACGTTGATACTCAGGGTTGTTACAACATTCAATGTCTCAAAAACCTACTTCGACCCCTGGGTAATTGCAATTCATTCAAATACTACATTTTGTTTTATCAAATACGTTAGAAAGAGCAGAATAAGATCTACGAGATGATACCAGTATCTTTATACCCAACTCCCCCTAAACAAAAATTAGTTATGACCCTTCTGGCTCGAAACAGACGACTTAATTTAGATGTGACCGTGAACATATAACCATGTACATTTTGCAATCCATGAACTTCCTGATTAGAAACGTAGCAATATAATCGCAAGTGACTCATGCATTGGCATGTATTTCGCTATGCCATGATTCTCACGCGATGACAACATTAATGTGATGGTTGCGCAATCCCATGGCGTCATGTTATACATGGAATTGAAAATTATAAAAACATGTTCTCCTGTGGTATCATAATCACACTGTAGATTGGGGAGGGGGAGGAGTACAACCGGTCTCTGCCCCAATTGTTCCTACTTAAATTATTAAAATTTCAATTCAGTTTGTATTTTTCTGCATTAAAGCGGGACTGCACTACTTGCCCCCTCTATATAGCCAACACTGCCTAAGCGGTACCTGTTGATCCCCCACTGTCCCCTTTGTCCTATTTTAATTGAAAGCTGATTTGATGAGATAACCACCTGCCAGTGACTACGCAGGGCGGTCCAATCCCCACACCCGTATTTAATTACGCACACACACACACACACACGCACACACACACGCGCGCGCGCGCACACACCACGCACATAACGCACACACACACACACACACCCTCACAAAAAAACTCGTCAGCATATTTTACAGACAACACACGCAGAACAGTTTAAGAACAAAAGGGACAAAGAGAGAATGAGAAGAAGATAAAAAAAAAAGAATAAAAGCTTAGAGAAAGATTAAGAAGATGAAGAGGCTTCTTCACAGTACACAACATTGACGCAAAAATGTCTGTTTATGTGATTGAACCTTGTAAGAGTTGTACTGCTTATAACATCATTATGTGAAATACATTCATGAACACCTTGGAAACGGAGAATAATTTTGGTTAATGAGGGGGTACAAAGTGGATGTGTTCCTTGTTTCATGATAATGGAACGAAGAATTTACTTTAAACATATCATTGAATAGTGGCTCCACAATAGCTTGACTCACATTACGCCACTCTAATGGAGAGCATCTGATTACAAAGACTGCAGTCTGAATGGTGTTTTAATGATAGATTCTGGTTTGGTTTATTCTGTATTTTACTCATCTTTTTCTTTTCGTATTATTCCCATTCACAGGCGGAGAGAGAAGACAATGACCGTGAGTACAATTCATTTCAACGCGTTCATGAAGTATGCCATCAAAATGTATATCAAAGGATCATTTTTAGCTTGGTAAAATGAAAAAAAAATCTATCTTGGTCCCGGCCCCCCCCCCCCCCCCCCCCACTCCGAGAACGGACGGACCCCATGCGTGTTACCAAAATGTCCTTTTCGTAACCAAAGAAAAAGGTCGACCCGTATTGACTTTACACACCGGACTTTTGCTGAAAAGGGGGGGGGGGGGGGTGCTGAAAAAGGCTCGTATAACAAAAGAAAAAGGTCGACCCGTATTGACTTTACACACCGGACATTTGCTGAAAAGGGGGGGTCGCTTTGAACACGCATATGCGTACCCTAAATAACACTGAGTGGGGGGGGGGGGCCTGGATCTTGGTCAGGTCCATATTGTCAATGAAAGGGGAGTGGGTTTTCTTGGATTCAAAACATCATCTCTGCCAATCTCGGTGATTTACTGTTTCTTTATTGTTAGGGCATTATTTAAATGAGAGTCATCATTATATATACATGTTTATACAACTCACTCCCAGATCCTAATGAAATGATTGGTCATGCGCGGTCACGTGTGATTCATTTACTGAGCCTATTGCACTCGTTTTCATGAAAAGGAGTGCAATATTTTCCAGTACTATTGAACTCGTTTTCAGAGCGCAGTAGAGCATGAGGTAATGGAGGTAATTAGTGCGCTTGCTATATCTATAGCTATGTGTGCGCACTAAATTAAGCCTTATTAAACTTGAAATTTATTTGTCAGCTATATACTGTTACGAAACAATCTTGAATGATTTTGTTTACATCAAATAACAAGGATCTAGGAGTTTCGTTGTATAAAACAAATGATGCATGTTTTCATTCGTTCATTATACGATCTATCCGCCCTCGTTGATACTATGTGTATCTATCGCACTCAGCCTAACGGCACACGGCCTCAACTCGAGTGCGGATAGATCGTATAATAAACTCATGTGCATGCATCATTTGTATAATAATAACAGTATATATTAGATAGCTTAGACAGATACCGACATGTGATTGGTCCAGAGCTCGTCACGTGATATCAATTGCGAATTTGGCAAATTGTTATATTTTCCTGGCCGGTTATATTTTACCAGCTGGTGAAATGAATATAGTTTTAATCAATGCATGTCGCCTTCTTGAGGACTTTTTCAATGTTTTTTTTTCATGAATTTTTTTTTTTCCCTTGAAATAATTTTTTCTACATTTTGTTTGCCCCTATTTTATTTCATAGGTTTTTTTTTTCTTTTCTTGAATTTTCTCGAATTATTACTATTTTTAACTTTTATGTTTGCACTTCTTTTTCTAAAATTTTTATTGTCCCCGAAGAAGAAAAAAAAAAAAAACATGGGACCCCCCCCCCCCCCCCCAAAAAAAAAAAAAAATCAAACCAAGGCTATCTAATATAACAGTTATTGACTGGCAGGGGGTGTAATATAATTTGTTTTGGACCTGAAGGGAGTTATTATTTCCCTCGTGACCATATTTTCCTTTAGCGCTGCGCGCTTTGGGAAAATATAACCACTTGGGAAATATAACTCCCTTTAGCAGTCCAAATAATGTTATATTACACCCCCTGCCAGTCAATAACTGTATATTATTAATACAATTTAAGAGTTAAAACGTAGAATTCTGTTAGCATGCTTGAAACCATTCCGAGAAAAAAAATGGAAAGAGACCCCTTTACCTGCACTTCAGACCATTGCTTTATAAGAATATTGGGAAAGAAAAGGGCAAGTGAAATCTATTTCACTATCAAAAGAGGATTTTTTTTAAAATCTTGAGTAGAAATCCAATAAAGCGTTGAATAAGGCTACACAGATACAAAGTCATGTAACTTCATCCCAGTCAGCTCATCTACAATTGTTTTGAGGGGGATATTTGGGAGTGGACTTTGTTGTCTTAAAACGAAAACGAAAAAATAAGACGCGTCCCGTTCTCGTGAGCGCGTTATCTCAAGAACCGATGGATGGATTCCCGCGAAACTTGGGTCATTGCTGTATCTTGCTATGTCAATGAACTGATAAGATTTTGAGATCATGAGGTCAAAGGTCAAAGGTCATGGGGCTCATTATGTATGCAAAAATGATTGCATTATCATTAGAACCGATGGACGGATAACCATCAAACTCAAGACATGTTTGTATCTTGCACAGCCAATGAACTGATTAGATTTTAGGGTCGTGAGGTCACAGATCAAAGGGTCATACATGTATATGAAAAATAACTTGTAATCACGATATTCTGAGATCCTGTTATTAAAAGGATTACAATCAATCGTGAGTTTTAAAAATTGCTTCTGTTTTGGTTTGTAAAATCGCTCTTTGGCGGAGGAATCATTCTCGACTGCGCGCAGTAGTAGATCCATCTAGTTATATTTCCTTCGGGCTATATGCCGAAATATTGCAAACGTTTTACGAAATACAATTGTTTTTTAAATAACGGATACAAACTCATTTTTCTCAATTCATTACACAATTTCTCTTCTCTTTTTTCCCCAGATGATTTCGGGATATCCGTTCCACCTTTAGTAGACTACTTAAGGACCATTTTAAGGGAATATAGTGATGGCCAGATCATAAAGGTAAACCATTTATTATGTTCTTAGTTATAATGTGATTCACCAAAGGATCCTTAAATAACTTAAAATTCATGAAAAATAAGCATGGTCTACTCTTATGAAATTTGGGGCATTGTACCCTTGCCCCCGGCTACAGTGCCGTTCATTGTGGTAGTAGAAATAGGGTGCAGTTTCTATGAAACTAGATATGGCAAAAGCGACAGTGAGGGGAAATATTGGAAAAGAGGGTCACTTATCAAAGGACAATTATTTGAAAGCAAAAGGGACATTTATCAAAAGTAACAAATCAAGGCACTTATCGGAAGGTGAAAGGGCAATAATTAGAAATGAAAGAGGCACGTGTCAAATTAAAAGGGGCCTCAGAAAGGGGCACTCAGAGTGTAAAAAAGGCACTTATTAGAGGAGAAAAGGTGCACTTATTGCAAGGGGAATATGAAATATGAAGGGGTACTTATTGCAAAGAGAAAATGGGCACTTTTCAGAAGGGAAACGGTCACTTATTAGAAAGGGGAAAAAAGGATACGTTTCAAAGTGAAAAGGCATTTCTCGCACCTGTTAAGAGGTACTCACCGGGGGTTAAAAGGGGCACTTATAAGCAGGCGCGGATCCAGGATTTCTTAGGGGTGGGGGTTCAAATTTTAAATAAATTTGAAATTTAGTGTGCTGAAATATGAAAATCGTGCCGGCCAATATTTTGCTCGGTGGGAGGGGGGGGGGGGGGGGGGGGGGGGGGGGGGGGGGGGGGTAGTGAGCACTAATTTTTTGTTGGGATCCTCGAAAATTTGAGCACCCCCCCCCCCCCATCTCCAAAAAAAGTTTTGTTCACAGAGGCCCTCCCCCCCCCCCCCCCCTGGATCCGCCACTGCTTATAAGAAAGGGAAATGGGCATTCATTACGAAGGAAAAGGGTACCTTTCACAGTCGATCAGGAGCATTTATTAGAGGTAAAAAGGGACACCAATGAAAGGAGGAAGGGTCACTTATTACAAAGAAAAAGGGGCATTTATCCATTTCGTAAAAGGGGTGCACTAAGGGGGGTTCATGAAAATAGTGGTGGATCACTGTACTCCCTTGCTTCCCCTCCTGGAGCGCCGCCTCTGATGTGTAGAATGAAACGGCATGGAGCTTCTACTCGTTCAGTGTTCAGTGTATTGAATAACATCTATTGGCGAAGTGCAACTGTCTTGGCTTTATAGACTTTGACCTACTACAAAGATTTTTTTTTCAAATACGAGTCAGTTATGTTCTTAACTTCTTACATAGGCCGATCCCAGAGAGGAATTGGGTAACAATGGTGGTAACCATTAATTTGAGGTTTGATACAAAAATAGAATAAGTTTTGTGTACATGGTCATAATTTTTTTTTAAAGAGCTCTAGTAAAATGACGCTGCTTTGCCTATGCAGGAGCTTGTTCAGAACGCCGAGGATGCCGGCGCAGATACTGTCAAATTCCTGTATGACGTACGGCACCATGGAACCGAGACGCTGTACCGAGATTCCCTAGCACCTTATCAAGGTCCAGCCCTCTACTCCTTCAACAACGCCAAGTTCAAGAAAGCCGACTGGGATGGGATTCAGACACCTGCCCGCAGCAAGAAGAAGACGGATCGCCTGAAGGTTGGACGTTTCGGCATTGGATTCAATTCCGTGTACCACATAACAGGTGAGAACGATAAGTACCAATTGATACATATATGAAAAAATGGAAGCACGTATAGACACGTTCCCATAATGACCTAGTTAATATTATCTCAATATTTTACTTTGGTGATACAACCCCACCCCCTTCCTGTGCCGCAAATAAAGACCCTTAAAAGCCGTTTCGTGATAAATTACAGTAGTTAGCCCCTCCTGAGGCAAAGGTCTTGATACTCTGGGTTTTATTCCAGCGCCTATTGGCTATTAAAATGTGCTTTTATGGAAAGTGGTTTATCTTTGTAGGGTGAAGTAATAACTTGTTATTCTAAGATGAAACTAAATGAGTTTGAAAAATCAGAGCATAATCACAATAGTAATAGTTGATAATAGTAGTTACTGGCGAGTTTGGTCCTTTCAGACAAAGCTGCTGAAAAAGAACTAGGCGTCATGGTAGGTTAATAAAAACGGAAAAATTAATTTTATCGATCATTTGCGCATTAGTTATCTTTATCATCATTATTATTATTACAATTATTTTTTCATTATCTTTATATTTATCACCCTTTCGATCACTTTTCAGATTTACCGAGCATCATGAGCGACCAAAAGCTGGCATTCATTGATCCATTAGAGGAACATTTTCTTGACAAGCGAGGTCGGGTCAAAACTGGATGGCAATTTGGTCTCAGATCCGACAGCGACATATTCTCGAAGTACAAAGACCAGTTTCAACCCTACCACAACATATTTCCTGGAGTAACAGGAGGGGTTTCTACAGGATATTTTGATGGCACGTTGTTCAGATTTCCTCTGCGGCATGACGCAAACAGTTTAAGTGACAAAATATACAGCGATGAAGGCACATTAAGTGAGCTTCTACAGGCTTTTCGAGCCGATGCTGATGTTGCTATGCTCTTTCTACGCTCTTTGAATAACATCGAGGTGTTAAAGAGGCGATCCGATCTGCAAGAGCCATCACTAGTTATACGAGTTCGAAGGGAACACGATCCAGAAACACATCTACCGGGAAAGGAATTTTCTTCACGTCTAGAAACTTACTGCTCTGTCAGTGGGCGCAGAGGGCCAATCAAGATGATTGATTGTGTGACATTTACTACCGAAACACCGGAGGCATCCAAGGCACAACGCTGGGTTGTTAGTCATCATATCGCGGGTGATAGCATGTCTCTAGAGCTTTCCGATTTGGCCGAGAAGCAAAGTCATCTCCCTTGGGCAGCTATTGCTATTCCCGTGAGTTCTTCAGAACCAAGTAATGTAGCAGGTGAAGCAGAGAATAACAACATTGGTAGAGTATTCTGCTTTCTTCCCCTACCACCTGGTGAGGAGAGTCGGACGGGTTTACCAGTTCATGTGCATGGATTCTTTGCTGTCAATAGCGATCGCCGCGGGATCAAGTGGCCCGGACCTGACCAAACGGACACTCAAGCAAAATGGAACCAACTTCTTGTGAGAGAACTTATTCCACTTGTATATGTCGATGCGATCAAATATGCCATTAGTATTCACACCTCCCAGGACAGCGTGACCGCCGATTGCATCTATCGATCGTGGCCAGATCATGAAGCGGTTCGTGGAAACTGGGACATTCTCTTGGAACCATTTTACAATGCTCTCTTCCAGGAAACTATCATACATAGCGACAACAATGGGTGGATGAACATCGCCGACGTCCACTTCAACGATTTGAAAGTGGATGAAGATATGGAAAAGGCCATCCTCAAGTGCTTCAACATCAAAGGCATTGCATACGCAAGGGTTCCCAGTGTGTGCAGACAGGCCATCAGGAAGTTCTACAAAGATCAGATATCCACTGTTTCTGCTTCTTGCCTTTGCCGTTGCCTCCGTGAAGATCCTGCGATTTTGACCAAGATCAATGCTGATGAGAAGCTTCTGATCCTTGAGTTCATCTTGCGAGAGGACGCCAGACAGGATCTGGAAGGATTATGTCTTCTTCCTCTCGATGACGGAAGCTTTGACTTCTTCTCGAGTTCGGATGAAAAGAAAGTGTACATACCAACCACCAAGTTCCACCGACAGCTTATACCAGGAGGATATCATCAATTCATCAGAACGGTACCAGAGGACAAGCCACTTCATGAACTCCTGACCAATATGGGTGTGTTTTGGTTTTCATTATTTTATCCTCTAACCGAATTACTTTGGGTAAAGATGAGTAATACAGCAACATAGATTATGATTGAAAGTTGCATCATTTGAGATAAGATTAGAGATTGTTAATTACAGCTGGAATAATTATATTAATTTCGTCACAATTTTATGTGGACATCCTTTCTTCGAGTAGAAAGTATACAGCTAGGTATCTGAAAATCAGGTTTTAATCCTAAAATGAAATGAGCTTGTGCACTGATAGTTGGGAGGGGGGGCGAAGTGTCAATCACGTATTCTGTAGAAACTGCCGCAGGCACATTTATCTGATTTGTTTTCGTTCGATTAACTAGAATTATATTGATTGTATCACAAAAGTACATTCTTTGGTGCGAACTGGATAGATTAACTTTTGAAAATGGGCAAAATATTTGAACAGATTATGCATAGCCTGTATTCTTTAGGAAGGCATCGTCTAAACTTGATTCTTATATTTTACTACTATTTAAAAGTGATGCAAAAAACGACCTTATGGGAATGTTTTCATTACCTTTAGTGACAGTTTATCGAATAACTTCAACAATAGAGGCATAGCAAAAACGATTAACTTTTGTGTAAATAAATTAACAATTGTAATTATTCTTTATTTCATGTGCAGATGGGCGTTATCAACTGAAAGCATTAACCCTTGATGCAGTAGCAGAGCTCTTGAAGACCAGTATGAAAACTAGGATAGACGGTCAAGGATCCTGGGTACTGGACACACAAGGGCCTTGTCTAAATACATGGCTTGAAAAGGTCTGGTCAATGCTGTACAGAGAGAGTTCAAGTAAGTTACTTCTCTTTGAAGGTATCGATATTGTACCAGTGTTTGAGGCCGATGGTGAAGGTAGAAGATTACTACCACTGTGCCCAAAGTCGGCAATTATCCAGAGAAGTCACCAAACATCTGACGGTTATCTCACATTGGCAAATGATCTTGCAAGCATTCTCCAAAAGATTGGAGTTACAGTCACAAACTGTCCGAATTATGTTCTCAGCCATCCAGCTGTCATGCGTGACGAATATATCAAGATGCCAACATCAGAAGGGGTAGTTAAATGCCTTCTGCTTTCAGAAGTTGAACTACTGATCCAGAGATTCCATTCCTTCTCCACCGGTGATAGAGATGTTCTTGTGGAATATCTTGCACAGGCAAAACTCTCCCATGATGGTAAGAAACTTCTAAATTGTCTACCACTATTTGAAAGAGTCGATGGAACCGGAAATTCAAACAAACATGTGGTCTGTATTGAACAATGCGAAGGATACATCAAATGTTGCCAAGACGATATTCCTGCTCCACTGAAGTTGAAGGGGCTCTTGATCAATGGTAGAGCAAAATCTAAATGTCTTCTAGAGAAGTTAGAAGTCTGTCTATTATCAAAATATCAGGTGATAATGAAAATCCTGGAAGAAATTCAAAAAGGGCAATTGTACACAAAGCAAGATAAACAACTCGTCTTGCAGTGGATAATGGAGCACTGGGAAGATATTAAGATCAACTGCAAGTCCAGCGTAGACATTCTGCGTCATATGAAATTCATCCCCAACGAGAATAATTCTTTATTGTCTCCCTATGAACTCCTTGATCCAAGGGATCCATTGCTTGACGAACTGTTTGCCTCTCAAGGAGTATTTCCAGTTGCACCATTTGATTCACCTCAGTTTATGGTAGCTTTCAAACAGCTTGGCATGCGTGGACCAAGTGAAGTTACTTCATCCGAGTTGATTACATGTGTTGAGATGGTTGATGAATCTCAAAGCCCAGAAAAGGCTCGAACGCTACTAGAACTCATCACAAGTAACCAAAGCCTTCTCGAAAGATCTGTCATTGATCATATGAAACAGAAGCAATGCATTCCTTGCAGACAGTCTCCTCCAGAGTATTACCCCTCAGCTATTGAGTGGTATGGTAATCTTTCTACGAGACTGTCAACTCCCCACGAAATTCTGAGAGAAAATAAGCTAGCTGTACTGATATGTGGAGCCTCTAAATGCTTTACTTCCCAGGAGGACGAGATTCGTTTCTCGAAAGTCTACACAAAGATTGGGATGAATAACCCATCTCCAATAATTTCGGACGTCATGACACAGTTCGAACACTGTGTCAGGTATGCAGAAGACAGAACTGGGGAAGATGTTACTGATATAGTAACAATGCTTAAGGAGATCTATTCATTTCTAATGGAAGCGTGGCGCCAGGACAAGAACACCAAGAACCTCATCCTCAATCGAGCTAAAGTTTGTATCTGGAATGGTAGTGGATTTTCGGAACCAAGCAAAATGTGTGCTGAAAAACTTCCATTTGATCTAGCTCCTTACATGGCATCTATTCCGCAAGCTACTATTGTATTTGCTGACTTGTTTAAAGCGCTAGGAGTTAAACAAAACATGGCGGCAAATTCCCATGCTCTGGTTGACATCCTGCATGAGATCAAGAAAAGAAGTGACGATTCAGAAACTGATGTGGCCTTTCGAGCAGGACACCTCCAACTTGTACTGCAAATCCTTCACCATCTATATGCTGCTGGAGAACTCTCAGAAGAAGTCCGGGTACGATTACTCATTCCATCGCACAGAGGAGAATGTCATCTCATTCCAGTTGATGAGAGCGCATACCTGGACAGAGACTGGTTGAGACAAAGCACTGACGATGAGGAGATTGATGACGGTGAAGACTTTACTTTGATTCATTCAGATATCTCCATGGATCTTGCAACATTCCTTCAAGTCCGACCTGTCAGTCGACTTCTTCTGGATTCAGAGGAATTCCAGGGCTTCACACCAGCTGGGCAGCATGAACCCTTGACTATGCGCTTGTGGAATATTCTCAAGAACAAATATGTGGAAACCGCCATCGTTAGTGAAATGATACAGAATGCGGAAGATGCAGGAGCTCAGGAAGTTCGCTTTCTCATTGACATGAGAAGAAACGAGAAAGAAACCAACAGATTGTTCGATCCGGGAATGAAATCTTGTCAGGGACCAGCCCTTTGGGTATACAACGATGCCGTATTCACAGACCAAGACTTTGAGAATATTCTCCTTCTTGGAGGGCGTACCAAGGAAAAGGACGCTGAAAAGATTGGGAAGTTTGGGACCGGTTTCAACTCGGTGTACCGCATAACTGATGTTCCAAGTTTGGTTAGTAGGGACTACATGCAGTTTTTCGACCCTCATACCACACACCTTGGAAACGTTCTCCCGAACAAGAGTCAACCCGGTGTTCGTTTCAGACTAAATAGCACCAAAACACACCGGAGATTCCCAGATCAGTTCAAGCCATTCAACGGAGTGTTTGGGCTCGATTTCAGTGGAGGAAATGAGTCATTCAACTACAACGGAACACTCTTTAGACTGCCCCTCCGTTCTAAAGAAGCTGCACAGAAAAGCCAAATATGCAAGGAGAGCTACGATGAGGAAAAACTGACCAACCTGATGCAGATAATGTGGGAATCATCACAAAACCTCCTGGTATTCACCAAAAAGGTAAAGAAGGTTGCCTTGTTCTACCTTTCTGAGAATTCTACCGATCCTACCAGGGCTGAGGAGTTACTCACCATACAGAAGACCATTCACTCTCCTAGGGTTAAGGATGACGGCACCGTCGTGTCAACTGAATCATTCCGCTGTCAACTGACCTCAAGGGGAGCAGAAGTATTACCACACATCAATGAAATAGGCAATCAGGAGCATACGAGTTCTTTCAACACCTTCAAAGTGGTATGCAAGACTTCAAAACAAGCATTAGTTGTTGCACAATCTCAGGAAGGAAAATCACTTGGGCTTTCTCCAGCGGCTGCCGTAGCTATCCCATTGAATGTAACACATCTGCAGAAAATCGAGGGGAAGATCTACTGCGGTCTACCTTTGTCAGTTCCAAGCTCTCTTCCATTTCACATTAATGGTACGTTTGCCATTAACGAAGATCGAAGAAGTCTACAATCACCGACGCCACATGGGATGACTCTTTCTGAAAGATGGAATAATATCTTACTCTCTGACGTGATTTGCCGAGCATATATCTCTCTTCTATCAGACAAAGAGTTCATTCAACAAATCAAGAATACATACGGGACATATGTATCGCCGGAAATGTTCTGGCCCGATGTTGATAAAGTACACGAGAATTCAGTATGTTCAAAGCTGTTTAATGCTTTCTACAAAGCAATCATTTGCGGATTGGATGGCAACCAACCAGCAGTTTTCTGGACAAATGACGAACCTCTTGAGTTTCACAAAGTAGTATTTGTCGGTGAAGGACTGCAAACGATGAAAGTAATCAAGGACGGCTATATCAAGATGTTGACAACGTATGTGAAGGAATACTGTCAAAGTTGTCATATGGTGGAAGTTATAGAGCTATCAGATAAGACCTGGCAAGCACTGAAGAGGGCAGGAGTACGTGACATGGTAGAGAAGAGAACATACAATCTGAACAGACTGTTCGATGAAGCGTTCCTGCCATATGTAGACAAAGTGCCACACGATCTGAGAGACCGCCTCATTCTCTTTGCGCTTGAAATGGACGGTAACCTGCATCAGAAGCTTCGAGATGTGAAATGCATCACCGTCTTAGGAGGAGCCGAACTAAAGACACCACGCGCCCTCATGCGTCAAGATGACCCTACACTCCGTGAATTGTTTGAGCTTCAGGGAGTATTTCCAGATGCACCATTCGATTCAGCTTTTCTGTTGCCGGTATTCAAACAGCTTGGAATGCGAGGACAGAATGAAGTTACTCCAGTTGAAATGGTAGCATGTGTTGATCTAGTTGAGAAAACACAGTGCCCCAAGAAGGTCAGAGCATTACTCGATCTCCTCGGGAAGAACCCTTGTCATTTTGACCGTTCACTGGTCGACGGCAGCACTGTAAGAGATGTCATGATGAACAAACGATGTATCCCTTGTAAACAGTCTCCGCCAGAGTATTACCCACCGGGTATCGAATGGCATGGGAACACTTCATCCCGTCTCACAACTCCGCGAGAGATTTTGATAGAAACGAAGCAAGCCGTGCTAATATCTGGAGCTTCCAAGTCTTTTATTTCTCAACAAGATCTTATGTTTTCCACAGCTTTCACTCTGTTTGGAATAACATGCCACACTCCACTGATCTCGGACGTCATAGCACAAATAGAACATTGTGTGAAGTATGCCACAAACAGAACAGAACAAGATGTAACAGACATAATACCGATGCTCAAGGAGATCTATGCCTTTTTGAAGGAAGGATGGCAAAGTGATCCAAACGTCAGGGACTGCATATTGGATCGAGTAAAGTGTTGTGTGTGGAATGGCAAGGGATTTTCAGAACCAAGCAAAATGTGTTCAGGTAATCTTCCCTTTGATCTAGCCCCTTACATGGCATCCATTCCGCAGGCTACCTTAGCGTTTAAAGATTTGTTTGAGGCGCTAGGAGTCAACAGGAACATCGACACAAATTCGGAAGCTCTAGTTGAAATACTACTTGAAATACTACCTGAAATCAAGACCAAATGTGACGCCCCGGGAGCATATGCAACCTTCAAACAAAAACAGCGCCAACTTGTACTGCAAATCCTTCACCATCTACATGCTGTTGGAGAACTCTCAGAAGAAGCTCGGGTACGATTACTCATTCCATCGCACAGAGGAGAATGTCATCTCATTCCAGTTGATGAGAGCGCATACCTGGACAGAGACTGGTTGAGACAAAGCACCGACGATGAGGAGATGGATGACGATGAAGACTTTACTTTGATTCATTCAGATATCTCCATGGACCTTGCAAGATTCCTTCAAGTCCGACCTGTCAGTCGACTTCTTCTAGATTCAGAGGAATTCCAGGGCTTCACACCAGCTGGGCAGCATGAACCCTTGACTATGCGCTTGTGGAATATTCTCAAGAACAACTATATGGACACCGCTATCGTTAGTGAAATGATACAGAATGCGGAAGATGCAGGAGCTCAGGAAGTTCGCTTTCTCATTGACATGAGAAGAAACGAGAAAGAAACCAACAGATTGTTCGATCCGGGAATGAAATCTTGTCAGGGACCAGCCCTTTGGGTATACAACGATGCCGTATTCACAGACCAAGACTTTGAGAATATTCTCTTTCTTGGAGGGCGTACCAAGGAAAAGGACGCTGAAAAGATTGGGAAGTTTGGGACCGGTTTCAACTCGGTGTACCGCATAACTGATGTTCCAAGTTTGGTTAGTAGGGACTACATGCAGTTTTTCGACCCTCATACCACACACCTTGGAAACGTTCTCCCGAACAAGAGTCAACCCGGTGTACGTCTCAGATTGAATGGCACCAAAACACACCGGAGATTCCCAGATCAGTTCAAGCCATTCAACGGAGTGTTTGGACTCGATTTCAGTGGAGGAAATGAGCCATTCAACTACAACGGAACACTCTTTAGACTGCCTCTCCGTTCTGAAGAAGCTGCACAGAAAAGCCAAATATGCAAGGAGAGCTACGATGGGAAGAAACTGATCAACCTGATGCAGATAATGTGGGAATCATCACAAAACCTCTTGGTATTCACAAAAAAGGTAAAGAAGGTTGCCCTGTTCTACCTTTCTGAGAATTCTAGCGATCCTTCCAGGGCTGAAGAGTTACTCACCATACAGAAGACCATGCTTTCTCATAGGGTGAAGGATGACGGCGCCGTCGTGTCAACTGAATCATTCCGCTGTCAACTGACCTCAAGGGGAGCAGAAGTATTACCACACATCAATGAAATAGGCAATCAGGAGCATACGAGTTCTTTCAACACCTTCAAAGTGGTATGCAAGACTTCAAATCAAGCATCAGTTGTTGCACAATCTCAGGAAGGAAAATCACATGGGCTTTCTCCAGAGGCTGCCGTAGCTATCCCATTGAATGTAACACATCTGCAGAAAATCGAGGGGAAGATCTACTGCGGTCTACCATTGTCAGTTCCAAGCTTTCTTCCGATTCACATCAATGGTACGTTCGCCATTAACGAAGATCGAAGAAGTCTAAAATCACCGACGCCACATGGGATGACTCTTTCTGAAAGATGGAATAATATCTTACTCTCTGACGTGATTTGCCGAGCATATATCTCTCTTCTATCAGACAAGGAGTTCATTCAACAAATCAAGAATACATACGGGACAGATGTATCGCCGGAAATGTTCTGGCCTGATGCTGATAAAGTACACGAGAATTCAGTATGTTCAAAGCTGTTTAATGCTTTCTACAAAGCAATAATTTGCGGATTGGATGGCAACCAACCAGCAGTCTTCTGGACAAATGACGAACCTCGTGAGTTTCACAAAGTAGTATTTGTCGGTGAAGGACTGCAAACGATAAAGGGAATCAAGGACGACTGTATCAAGATGTTGACAACGTATGTTAAGGAATACTGTCACAGTGGAGACATAGTGGAAGTTATAGAGCTATCAGAGAAGACCTGGCAAGCACTGAAGAGGGCAGGAGTACGTGACATGGTAGAGAAGAGAACATACAATCTAAACAGACTGTTCGATGAAGCTTTTCTGCCATATGTAGACAAAGTGCCACACGATCTGAGAGACCGCCTCATTCTCTTTGCGCTTGAAATGGACGGTAACCTGCATCAGAAGCTTCGAGATGTGAAATGCATCACCGTCTTAGGAGGAGCCGAACTAAGGACACCACGCGCCCTCATGCGTCAAGATGACCCTACACTCCGTGAATTGTTTGAGCTTCAGGGAGTATTTCCAGATGCACCATTCGATTCAGCTTTTCTGTTGCCGGTATTCAAACAGCTTGGAATGCGAGGACAGAATGAAGTTACTCCAGTTGAAATGGTAGCATGTGTTGATCTAGTTGAGAAAACACAGTGCCCGAAGAAGGCCAGAGCATTACTCGATCTCCTCGGGAAGAACCCTGGTCATTTTGACCGTTCACTGGTCGACGGCAGCACTGTAAGAGATTTCATGATGAACAAACGATGTATCCCTTGTAAACAGTCTCCGCCAGAATATTACCCACCGGGTATCGAATGGCGTGGGAACACTTCATCCCGTCTCACAACTCCCCGAGAGATTTTGATAGAAACGAAGCAAGCCGTGCTAATATCTGGAGCTTCCAAGTCTTTTATTTCTCAACAAGATCTTATGTTTTCCACAGCTTTCACTCTGTTTGGAATAACATGCCACACTCCACTGATCTCGGACGTCATAGCACAAATAGAACATTGTGTGAAGTATGCCACAAACAGAACAGAACAAGATGTAACAGACATAATACCGATGCTCAAGGAGATCTATGCCTTTTTGAAGGAAGGATGGCAAAGTGATCCAAACGTCAGGGACTGCATATTGGATCGAGTAAAGTGTTGTGTGTGGAATGGCAAGGGATTTTCAGAACCAAGCAAAATGTGTTCAGGTAATCTTCCCTTTGATCTAGCCCCTTACATGGCATCCATTCCGCAGGCTACCTTAGCGTTTAAAGATTTGTTTGAGGCGCTAGGAGTCAACAGGAACATCGACACAAATTCGGAAGCTCTAGTTGAAATACTACTTGAAATACTACTTGAAATCAAGACCAAATGTGACGCCCCGGGAGCAAATGCAACCTTCAAACAAAAACAGCGCCAACTTGTACTGCAAATCCTTCACCATCTACATGCTGTTGGAGAACTCTCAGAAGAAGCTCGGGTACGATTACTCATTCCATCGCACAGAGGAGAATGTCATCTCATTCCAGTTGATGAGAGCGCATACCTGGACAGAGACTGGTTGAGACAAAGCACCAACGATGAGGAGATGGATGACGATGATGACTTTACTTTGATTCATTCAGATATCTCCGATGACCTTGCAACATTCCTTCAAGTCCGACCTGTCAGTCGACTTCTTCTAGATTCAGAGGAATTCCAGGGCTTCACACCAGCTGGGCAACATGAACCCTTGACTATGCGCTTGTGGAATATTCTCAAGAACAACTTTGTGGACACCGCTATCGTTAGTGAAATGATACAGAATGCGGAAGATGCAGGAGCTCAGGAAGTTCGCTTTCTCATTGACATGAGAAGAAACGAGAAAGAAACCAACAAATTGTTCGATCCGGGAATGAAGTCTTGTCAGGGGCCAGCCCTTTGGGTATACAACGATGCCGTATTCACAGACCAAGACTTTGAGAATATTCTCCTTCTAGGAGGGCGTACCAAGGAAAAGGACGCTGAAAAGATTGGGAAGTTTGGGACCGGTTTCAACTCGGTGTACCGCATAACTGATGTTCCAAGTTTGGTTAGTAGGGACTACATGCAGTTTTTCGACCCTCATACCACACACCTTGGAAACGTTCTCCCGAACAAGAGTCAACCCGGTGTACGTCTCAGATTGAATGGCACCAAAACACACCGGAGATTCCCAGATCAGTTCAAGCCATTCAACGGAGTGTTTGGACTCGATTTCAGTGGAGGAAATGAGCCATTCAACTACAACGGAACACTCTTTAGACTGCCTCTCCGTTCTGAAGAAGCTGCACAGAAAAGCCAAATATGCAAGGAGAGCTACGATGGGAAGAAACTGATCAACCTGATGCAGATAATGTGGGAATCATCACAAAACCTCCTGGTATTCACAAAAAAGGTAAAGAAGGTTGCCCTGTTCTACCTTTCTGAGAATTCTAGCGATCCTTCCAGGGCTGAAGAGTTACTCACCATACAGAAGACCATGCTTTCTCATAGGGTGAAGGATGACGGCGCCGTCGTGTCAACTGAATCATTCCGCTGTCAACTGACCTCAAGGGGAGCAGAAGTATTACCACACATCAATGAAATAGGCAATCAGGAGCATACGAGTTCTTTCAACACCTTCAAAGTGGTATGCAAGACTTCAAATCAAGCTTCAGTTGTTGCACAATCTCAGGAAGGAAAATCACATGGGCTTTCTCCAGAGGCTGCCGTAGCTATCCCATTGAATGTAACACATCTGCAGAAAGTCGAGGGGAAGATCTACTGCGGTCTACCTTTGTCAGTTCCAAGCTTTCTTCCGATTCACATCAATGGTACGTTCGCCATTAACGAAGATCGAAGAAGTCTAAAATCACCGACGCCACATGGGATGACTCTTTCTGAAAGATGGAATAATATCTTACTCTCTGACGTGATTTGCCGAGCATATATCTCTCTTCTATCAGACAAGGAGTTCATTCAACAAATCAAGAATACATACGGGACAGATGTATCGCCGGAAATGTTCTGGCCTGATGTTGATAAAGTATACGAGAATTCAGTATGTTCAAAGCTGTTTAATGCTTTCTACAAAGCAATCATTTGCGGATTGGATGGCAACCAACCAGCAGTCTTCTGGACAAATGACGAACCTCGTGAGTTTCACAAAGTAGTATTTGTCGGTGAAGGACTGCAAACGATAAAGGGAATCAAGGACGACTGTATCAAGATGTTGACAACGTATGTTAAGGAATACTGTCACAGTGGAGACATAGTGGAAGTTATAGAGCTATCAGAGAAGACCTGGCAAGCACTGAAGAGGGCAGGAGTACGTGACATGGTAGAGAAGAGAACATACAATCTGAACAGACTGTTCGATGAAGCGTTCCTGCCATATGTAGACAAAGTGCCACACGATCTGAGAGACCGCCTCATTCTCTTTGCGCTTGAAATGGACGGTAACCTGCATCAGAAACTTCGAGATGTGAAATGCATCACCGTCTTAGGAGGAGCCGAACTAAAGACACCACGCGCCCTCATGCGTCAAGATGACCCTACACTCCGTGAATTGTTTGAGCTTCAGGGAGTATTTCCAGATGCCCCATTCGATTCAGCTTTTCTGTTGCCGGTATTCAAACAGCTTGGAATGCGAGGACAGAATGAAGTTACTCCAGTTGAAATGGTAGCATGTGTTGATCTAGTTGAGAAAACACAGTGCCCCAAGAAGGCCAGAGCATTACTCGATCTCCTCGGGAAGAACCCTGGTCATTTTGACCGTTCACTGGTCGACGGCAGCACTGTAAGAGATGTCATGATGAACAGACGATGTATCCCTTGTAAACAGTCTCCGCCAGAATATTACCCACCGGGTATCGAATGGCGTGGGAACACTTCATCCCGTCTCATAACTCCCCGAGAGATTTTGATAGAAACGAAGCAAGCCGTGCTAATATCTGGAGCTTCCAAGTCTTTTATTTCTCAACAAGATCTTATGTTTTCCACAGCTTTCACTCTGTTTGGAATAACATGCCACACTCCACTGATCTCGGACGTCATAGCACAAATAGAACATTGTGTGAAGTATGCCACAAACAGAACAGAACAAGATGTAACAGACATAATACCGATGCTCAAGGAGATCTATGCCTTTTTGAAGGAAGGGTGGCAAAGTGATCCAAACGTCAGGGACTGCATATTGGATCGAGTAAAGTGTTGTGTGTGGAATGGCAAGGGATTTTCAGAACCGAGCAAAATGTGTTCAGGTAATCTTCCCTTTGATCTAGCCCCTTACATGGCATCCATTCCGCAGGCTACCTTAGCGTTTAAAGATTTGTTTGAGGCGCTAGGAGTCAACAGGAACATCGACACAAATTCGGAAGCTCTAGTTGAAATACTACTTGAAATACTACTTGAAATCAAGACCAAATGTGACGCCCCGGGAGCAAATGCAACCTTCAAACAAAAACAGCGCCAACTTGTACTGCAAATCCTTCACCATCTACATGCTGTTGGAGAACTCTCAGAAGAAGCTCGGGTACGATTACTCATTCCATCGCACAGAGGAGAATGTCATCTCATTCCAGTTGATGAGAGCGCATACCTGGACAGAGACTGGTTGAGGCAAAGCACCGACGATGAGGAGATGGATGACGATGATGACTTTACTTTGATTCATTCAGATATCTCCGATGACCTTGCAACATTCCTTCAAGTCCGACCTGTCAGTCGACTTCTTCTAGATTCAGAGGAATTCCAGGGCTTCACACCAGCTGGGCAACATGAACCCTTGACTATGCGCTTGTGGAATATTCTCAAGAACAACTATGTGGACACCGCTATCGTTAGTGAAATGATACAGAATGCGGAAGATGCAGGAGCTCAGGAAGTTCGCTTTCTCATTGACATGAGAAGAAACGAGAAAGAAACCAACAAATTGTTCGATCCGGGAATGAAGTCTTGTCAGGGGCCAGCCCTTTGGGTATACAACGATGCCGTATTCACAGACCAAGACTTTGAGAATATTCTCTTTCTTGGAGGGCGTACCAAGGAAAAGGACGCTGAAAAGATTGGGAAGTTTGGGACCGGTTTCAACTCGGTGTACCGCATAACTGATGTTCCAAGTTTGGTTAGTAGGGACTACATGCAGTTTTTCGACCCTCATACCACACACCTTGGAAACGTTCTCCCGAACAAGAGTCAACCCGGTGTTCGTTTCAGATTGAATGGCACCAAAGCACACCGGAGATTCCCAGATCAGTTCAAGCCATTCAAGGGAGTGTTTGGGCTCGATTTCAGTGGAGGAAATGAGCCTTTCAACTACAACGGAACACTCTTTAGACTGCCTCTCCGTTCTAAAGAAGCTGCACAGAAAAGCAAAATATGCAAGGAGAGCTACGATGGGGAGAAACTGATCAACCTGATGCAGATAATGTGGGAATCATCACAATACCTCCTGGTTTTCACCAAAAAGGTAAAGAAGGTTGCCCTGTTCTACCTTTTTGAAAATTCTAGCGATCCTACCAGTCCTGAGGAGTTACTCACCATACAGAAGACCATGCCTTCTCCTAGGATTAAGGACGATGATACTGTTGTGTCAACTGAATCATTCCGCTGCACAATGACTGCAAAGGGAAATGAAGTGATGTCACAGAAACATGGAGTTTATGGAGACCTGGACATTGTCAAAGTGATATGCAAGACTTCAGAACAGGCAACATCTCTTGCAAATTCTCCGGATGGCAAAGAGTATGGACTTTTACCCGAAGGTGCGGTTGCCTTTCCTTTTCATAGACCACCGGTGTCTGCATTTGAGAAGAAGATCTACTGCTTTCTCCCACTTCCAATTACTAGCATGTTCCCTGTACATATCAACGGATCTTTCGCTGTAAAAGAGGACCGGCGAAGTCTTCACATGCCAGTCCCCAATGGAAAATTGATTACTGAGAAATGGAATCACATACTTCTGGCAGATGTGATATGCAGAGCGTACGTTGCACTCTTGTCTGACAGTGAGTTTATTGAACAAGTGAAGGACACATACGGCTCAGATATGTCTCCTGAACAGTTGTGGCCGGATATTGATGACGTACCAAAGAATTCAGAATGTTCAGCACTTTTTGATGCTTTCTACAAGGCAATGGTACATGGGTTTGATGGCCGTAAACCATCATTGTTCTGGAAAGATGGCAAATCGCATCAGTTCACGAATGTTGTGTTCCTTAGTGAAGAAGTTCAGAAAGAGACATCAGTCAGTGATGTGGTAACGAAGGTACTACGCGACCATCTCCCCTCAATGGAAGTGATGTCATTGACCGAGAAAACTTGGAGAGCCCTAAGGAGAGTACAGCTGATAGATGAAGTTCTCAAGAGAAGTTATGATTTCAACAGGTTCTTCAATGAAGTTTTTTTACCACACATCAGTCAGATACCAGACAACATCAGAAATCAACTGGTTTTGTTTGCACTCAATACAAGTGAAGACACACTACAGCAGATGCTAAAAGATGTGGAATGCATACCAGTAGAGGGAGGAACTGAACTGCGGAAACCTTATGATCTAATACACCCAAAAGGCAAAGCTGCACCTTTGTACTCGGAGTCTGATAAGGTTTTCCCTCTGAGAGAAAAATTCAATGACACCAACACATTGGCGTCACTAACTAAGCTAGGAATGGTGAATGACTATCTTCATGAGGATATTTTCGTCGAGCGATGCCAGACTGTTCACATTCTGCATTCAAGCTGTATGGAAGTAGCTCAAACGAGATGCCATGCTGCACTGGAGTATTTGTCGGAGATGTTGAGGAGTGAATGGAATGGAAAGAAAAACCTCAGAGAACGGCTTGCGAGTATCCCATTCTTGCCTATCTTGTGTGAGGGAAACAGAGATCCAGCTCTACCATGGGTGGAAACAGACTATTGTGTTTATGCATCTGCCAATGATGTGTACCCTTTTTCTAAAGCATATTTGGTAAGCAGCACATCAAATGTTGTAGATGAATCAGAAGAGTGGAAGCTTCCCTCGAAAGTCGAGCACTATCTTGGTCTTGTAGATAAATATCCCTCTGTTCAAGGTGTACTCAAGCAGTTCTCGAACTTTCGTAGTCACTACGAAATGAATAAGGAATCCATTTCTGATAATCGGTTACAAATGATATGCGAGGCGGTCTACAAGCGTGTTGAAATTGCTTGTAAAGAAAATAGTCCAGACATCTCTAACGAAGCTCTTCAGAATAAATCATTCTTCCTTGTAGGTCGCAAGTTTGTAGCGGCCTCTATGATTGCCAATGAAGGTAGAGATCTTCCACCGTATCTATTGAAAGCTTCCGACTTCCTGAAGATGTATCCCAGTCTTCTGGAACGTGCAGCAACGAAGAGGGAGTTTGATGCCGGAGACTATCAAGGTGTTCTCCAATCTATATACGAGGATAGCAGTGGGAAACCTCTAGATGATGGGGTCTTAGAGGTTGCTATCCTAGCTGCCGATCGACTAGCCAGTTCCCTCGATGATGATGATGGGAAACGACCTCCAGATGCATTTCTCCCAGATGAGCACAACTGCATGATGCCTGTATCAGATCTCTGCTACAGTGACGTTGATTGGTTCGAATACGACGGAATCAAACTCCATAAGTGTCACATGAGAATTAGTTTTATGCTTGCAAAAAGGCTGAAAGTGAAGGACGTTCGACAACAGATGCTTCGGTCATACGATATGGGTTTCCCAGGGGAAGACTTTGGCCAACATGAGAAAATTACAACCCGTATCAAGCGTATTCTCGATTCATACCAGTCTGATGATACAATTCTGAAAGAACTTCTTCAGAATGCAGATGATGCTGGAGCAACTGAAATCCACTTTGTCTACGATCCTCGCTCACATGATGGAAAGAAACTTCTGGGAGATAGCATGAAAGGTTTGCAGGGTCCTGCTCTTTGTGTCTTCAACAACCAATCTTTTACAGATGAAGATATTCGTGGGATACAGAATCTTGGAGAAGGTAGCAAAGCTGATCATATGGGAAAGATTGGCCGTTACGGGGTCGGTTTCAATGCGGTGTATCAACTTACGGATTGCTCAAGTTTCATCTCCAAAGGTGAACGATTATGCATGTTTGACCCTCTGCTGAAGTATATTCCGGGAGCAACATCGACTAAGCCGGGCCGTCAGATAAGAGTTAATGACAGTGTGCGTTCTTCGTATCCAGATACCTTTCAATGTTACTTGGAAGACATACTTGCAGATGGGGAAGATGACTTTACTGTTTTTCGTTTTCCATTGCGGGAAGAAGCTTCAACACTCAGTGAAAACGTATGGCGACCTGAGGAGATTCGGAAGTTACTACAAGACTTTGAGAATGCTGCATTCGAGAGTCTTTTGTTTCTGAAAAACATCACTAAAATCAGCATCTCAGAGGTCACAAGCTCAGGAGCTATTGGCTCTACTCGTGCTATCGCTGCTAAGATTACCCCAACTGAATGTGCCAAGAAAAATGATTTCCTGCGCAAAGTTAAAGATATCAGTAGCGCAGAACAGGGTGGCTCCCGGAAACCAGAACCAGCAGGAGTCATATACCAGATGAAATTGGAAGGGAAAGGAAGAGATGAGGATTGGGTAATATGTCAGCAAGTAGGAGGTGCAGACACGGCTGAAGAAAACATAATGCGAAAACGTAAACTACTTCCAGTGGGAGCTGTTGCTGCCCGTCTGACAGGTAAAAGAGAGTCACTCAAAGGGAGGGCTTACTGCTTCTTACCCCTTCCCATTGCAACGGGACTACCAGTTCACGTGCACGGATACTTCGCCTTAGACCATGAGAGTAGAAGACACTTGTGGGAAGGTAGCAAAACAGATGAACAAACAAAGTGGAACTTTCACGTCACCCAGAAAGTTATTGCACCTGCTTATGTCAAGTTGTTGTTGTGGATTCAGGAATTATTTGTCGGTATATATGGATGGTCAGGATCGATTTCATGTGAACAGAAAATTCACACTTTGAAACTCCTTCAGAAATACCACACCTTCTTTCCTAACATCAGCGACAAAGGGTCTTACTGGAAAGCACTTGAAGCCACTGTATACACAATTGTTGCCTCGAAAGCCCTGACGCTATTTCCTTCTCTATACAGAAAAGATGATGGCAACAACGACTTTTTCCTAACATGGAAGACACCTGTCGTACCCATGCAGCCTCAAAACGAATCAAATGTGGGATATTTCAACACACTGCCAAACCAAATGGGTGACCACTACACATTGCCTTCAAGTAGCTCCTTACAGGCTGAGATGCAAGAAAATGCGATAAAACTGAAGGAGACACTGATCGAAATCACATATCCATTACTAGAATCTCCGACATGGGTAATGGACCGTCTCCGCAATGCATGCAAGCATCTTAATCAGGAAACCATGAACTATGACTTAGGAAACTATGAAGTTCTTGAAGTTTTATCTTCGAATGTGGTGTCTTTCCTTCGCGGAGACAACCCCCTTCAGAGGCAATTACCAATGCCACTTTCAAAATCAAGGATCCACGACGAGAAGAGACTGAAGGGACTCATTAATTACTGCAAGAAGGGAACAACGTCTAACTTCAAAGACAGTCTCCACGGACTACCATTGCTCCTCACTCAGGATGGAAACTTGAGGAGGTTATCACGTGATGACCGAGTCTTTGCTTCAGAATGCTGCGATCTGTTCTTGCCTCAGAGTCATAGGTTTTTACATATCAACTTTCTAGACACTTTACCACGAAAAGCCAATGTCTTTTGTGAGCTTGATGTGAGAGCAGTATCTGCGCTTCTTGATGATTGCCACCCTTATCTCGAGTCCGCTACAGGTGAAATAATAACGCTTCAAAACCACCTTTCGTCTGAATGGTTTAAACGTTTGTGGAGTCTTCTTGAATCCTTCTGCACAGAGACGAACAATTACACTAATATTGCTCACGATATCAGAGTTGAACTTGGTCGTTGGGCGATAATACCGGTCACGGAAACAAAATCTCAGGGTCGTCAGGAAATTAAGCTCGTGGCACCTATCAGTTTATCCTCTACAATAATAGTCCAACCAACCGAGTCGGAAAAGATATGTTGGCTAATCTATTCAGCACTGGAATCACTGAACGTCTACAAGGTCGAAGTATCTATTCTTCGCGAAGACAATTATAGATTAATACATCATCTCGTCACGCACAAGAGTGCTAGAACGAGGGTTTTAGATGCTTTGATGTACTGGGTTGATAGAGACGTCTGGAGATTTAGAAACCTCAGAGCCGATCAGCATGGAGAAATCCTGAGATTCTTCAGCAACTGTGAAAGCCCAGCTGATCTCACGAGGTTGAAGAGCCTGCCTTGCTTTAAGTCGATTGCAGGTGACTTTGTCAGTATCAGTGAATTCGACACAGGTCTTGTCCTCCCAAGTAAGATTCCAAAAAAGGAACAAGATAAATGGGTTAGTACCACTCGTGCTATATTCCTACAGTACAACATATCGCTTAAATCTCTATACAAGAAGCTAGGACTGACTGATACAACAGAGATTGACGTGTATGTAAAGTACATTCTGCCGGCCTTTGACCGACTCAGCGAGGACAGTCGTCTTGAACATCTTGTGCGGATCAAACAACTACTACAAGAGCTACCCCCTCATAACACAGAGAGGTCCCTTAGTGAAGCTAGGAAGGAAGCTATTTGGAGGTTAGGATTAAGCAACCTGCGTTTCATAGCTGGTGCAAATGGGGAACTGCTGAAGGCCAAGGACTTCTATGACCCAGAAGTCAAGATATTTTCTCTACTGTGGAACGAGGTCCGGTTTCCACCCAAGCGCATCATAGATTCTTTAGGCCATGCATTCCTTCGAGAAATAGGACTACAAGTTGTTATTACCAGAGACTTATTCCTCTCCTTTTCCCAGCAGGTGCAGCTATCACACTCTGACCTTAAGGAGATGAAAGAGAAGTCCAATGCCCTTGTGTCAGAATTGAGAAGGAGATGTGACCTTCACACGGACCCTTCTTTCCTACAGCGAGTCGGTATGGTTGACTTTCTTGTGAGTGACGGCATCAGCCAAGAGATGAAATCTATCCACCCACCCTTCATGAATAAAGGAACTCTCATGAGATATTCTGGATCAAGTTCTTTCAAACACACACGACTGGTTTGGTCTGCTAACAGCGTCCTGCCAAAATATGCGGCTTCTCTGAAATGCTACTCTTGTGACACAACTTTTGACGAGGAAATGGGCGTTGCACGGAAACCTGCATTTATGAGTGTTATCCAGCATTTAAGGAATATATGTAACAGACTGCAACAGAAGAACGACAGTAGGACATCCTTACATGAAGATCTAGCCAGTGTACTACAGGAAATATTGACATTCGTTTCCTCCAAGTGCGCAGG
The DNA here is from genome assembly GCF_000002235.5 of Strongylocentrotus purpuratus. Classification (NCBI taxonomy): domain Eukaryota; kingdom Metazoa; phylum Echinodermata; class Echinoidea; order Camarodonta; family Strongylocentrotidae; genus Strongylocentrotus; species Strongylocentrotus purpuratus. The sequence goes on along the minus strand of NW_022145599.1, from coordinate 9,618,588 downwards.
GCAAAGCTGCTTTCAGGAAGCCCACTGTGAAGGGTGCTGTATCATCAGAGATAACCTACAAAACGTTCCTATCGTCTTTTTGGAGCTCGAGGATAAGCATCGCTTAGTCAAAGCAGAACAGATCTCACGTACAATGGAAGGAAATCTAGAGCCTTTTCTCTACCAGCTGCCAGACAAGTGGGTTCCTTTCTTCAAGTTATTTCAAATTCTTGGCGGAACAGTGAAACCTTCCATACGCCAATATGCTTTTGTTCTTGAAAGCCTCTACGAAAGGAGACAGAGTGCACGATCAATCCCAAATGTAGTAAACATGATAGATAGGGCCACGTGTGGCCTTTATGAAGAGTTGATGAACACTGATTCTGCACAGATAGCTGCTGCATTTGTTCCCGGACACTCCCTTTATCTACCTTCATGTCAGCAAAGCTTGGAACGATCAGATCGCCTTCTAGTAAATGATGTCGACCACTACACTAACCGACTTCTTAGATCTAATCAACTACTCGTCAAAATCTTTCCAAGTCATGAACGAATCGCGCGAGAAGCTATCGCAAGGCTACCTGAAAGGATAAAACCGAAAACAGTAAGGACAGAAGTGAAAGAAATGTTGAGCATGTCTGGTAACGATTCGCAAAAGTGTTTCTTGAGTGGAAGCGAACCATGTGAGTTTGAAAAAAGACTTCAAATCCTGCAGTCAAAGGAGTTTCTAATGGCGGTTTGCTCCATCATGAGGCACAACAGGCGAAAAGTGAACGAGGAGACAAGGACACAGTTTAGAGATCGCCTAACTGGACTGAAGATTACATGTATGCAGCAGTTACATTCGATTCTGCAAATCAATGGCCAAGACATAGAAGGTAGTGAAACCGAAGTACCTTCCTTCATCAACAGTGATAATGAGCTGTTTGTACAACATAGTGAAGGAGAACATAGAATGGTAACACTAGTAAGTGTTGCAATCCATGTTAACCAAGTCCTTGGAAATGTGTTTGAGAATATCAATTATTGGTCTATCCTGCTCTCTCAAGAATCTCCAGCTACTATCCCGAAAGCACTAGCGATGTTCGGCATTGCTGTAGAAAGAATAGAAGAAGACAACAGTTTAAAGTTGCCTAAACCTGGAAGTACTATTCCAGAACAACTCTACCACCTCATAGAACAGAACCCCTGGACGTCTTTCAGCACAGGCGATTATCTAGGGTACGCACAAACCGATGAAGACGGTGACTACTACATATACGCAGTAGTGTTCAAGAGGATACGCAACGAGTCACTTACGTCAGTTTATCTCATCGACATTGGAAAAGAAAGCCCGATAGAAGCCAATGTGTTGGACATGCACAAAATTCACATCCCGAAGTCAACATCAGGTACGAAGCTTGTACCATCTGACAGAGTAGATTCAGATGATGCTGGACCCTGTATTTCTGGTCATCCGGAATCATCTCTTCCAACTGATGTAGAAGAAGCAAAGCGACAGGTGACCGCGGAATCGGAGGAAATCTGGCAGCTTCCAGAGGAGCAGAAAAGGAAGGCTCTCCGCCGATTGATGCTAAAATGGCATCCAGACAAGCATCCAGAAGGTCCGTCGGAACTGTTTGACGAAGCATTTAAACATCTCCAGAGTGAACTTCAAAGACGCGGAAATGGTGTTTCAAAAACAAGTTCATCGGATGAAGACCTTTTCAAAACAGCAGATCAAAGAGCAAGGGAAGACCGACGACGGTATACTGACTTCGGAGGATTCAAATCAGGATTTTATGGAGGAGCAGGTTTTGGAGGAGGGGGAGGAGGGGCTACAAGGGGTTCTGGATCAGCTAACTGGAATATCTTTTTTAATTATGCTTCGAGATCACCAGATATCCGCAATGCACGCCGTTGGCTACGCCAGGGACAAGAAGATCTCCGTGCTGCCCAACACGATCTAAACCCACAAGATGAGCCTTCACTAGAGTGGGTGGCGTACAAGTGCCACCAGAGTGTAGAAAAGGCCCTCAAAGCTGCTCAACTTGCCATCAGAGGATGTTACAGTAGTACCCATAGCATTGATGGTCTAGCCCGTGACGTGAGTGAACACTTAAACTCATCAGAACTTCACCGGAACGTGTGCCAGCTCAGCTCTCTTGTTGATGATCAACGGGCTCGGTACCCGGATAGGTGCGCCTCCTCACAGATTCCTCACGAGGTCTTTAGAGACCAAACCAAAGGTGAGGAAATGATCCAGCTCGCCCGTAAAATTATTGCAGTGGTTCAAACATCATTGGTGCCGTCCAGATTATGAACACAAGGTTCGAAGTATACGTATCTAGGTAAACACAAATATCGCTTTCGTTTCCACTTCTTTCACATAAACGACATACCTGCATTGTGGAACTGAAGCAAAACGTGAGTGACCTATTCTTCTAGTGACTCTTGCGAGAAGATTTGATGAGTTGATATGTACTTATGAAAGCGGTAACAGTATTTGTAATCGCGATAAATAAACCAGTTTTTAGTTAGCCCATGATACACCTGACCCCCAATATCCACAGATCTTTTACACATGGAGCTCTCCCACTTCGTGCACTTTAGAATTATCGCTGCCAAAGTCATGGATGTATATTTGTTCGCCCTCTTGAGAAGAATGCTTCCACCTGTGTTCCTTCGAACTGTGGGTGCATACATTAATAATGATGACATACATTTCATAAGCACGTATCCAATATTCGTCTGATCTCTATCCGCACATGCGCAGAATCTATCTATGTAGTGGCTCATTAATATCACTTCTGACTAAAAACCAATCGAATAATAATAAATTCGGTAGATTTATGAATTGACTACTGATGCCATCAGGCCCTTTTCTTCCTCTCACACTGGTCGATATCATATTTCTTTAACTTATTATCATTCGAACGAAGTACTTTTAATCATGTGCATTGACATTTGATTTAAAGTTTGAAATATATAGGACCAATAATAAGAAAGTAAAGAATGTTTGAAATATGAGATCACTAAGTCTATGCGGATCTCAAATAAACTGCTCGGTGATAATTGTGATTGTGACCTAGTTGCGGATAACTCCTAATTGCCTTTTTCCTTGGGGCACTACTCAAAATATATTATGGATAGCAACTTATCAAGAATAAACCCATTTGAGTCATACCTTTTTGAAACGGTGAAATTTTAGTCATTTTGTATGTTGGAACAAATGGGAAAGTTATCCCGCACTACACCACAGAGACACTACTGATACCTATACCTGCTAGATGCTTTGATCGACGCAGCGGATGCGTATTATAATGTCATTAAAAATAAACGTTAAATGTGTAAATAGTCTCTTTATATAAATTGATTAGTTTGAATTTTGGATATCCTATTGAGATCACTGTCATCCGTACAGAATCGACTTGTTGCAAAAGATAGAAATACTATTTCCCTTTACAAAAAATGTTTTTACTTTTGTCAGATATACTGATATGTACCATATATTATTGAGTTTATGTGTAATATCAGTACCACCGTATATATTAGGCCCTCACTGAGTAAATTCAATGATAGCTATTCATTTTATATGTCCATCTTTTACTGTTGTAATGTGAATTTTGGGTTTATCTTGCTTTGAATTGTATTACAATGAATACATTAAATAATAGCTATTCAGTTTAGATGTCTTTAACTGTATTTGCAGCATTAGACAATTTTTAAAACTCAATTACTCATCATTAAACTGATAGATGTGCTGTAATATATTTTGCCAAGATTGTTATTAAGTGCACACCCTTTCTGTGATATACATTTTCTTTGTTTTTGCACTACTGTAGAAGAAGTGTTATAATTTACAGATATTTGTATACATCGTAATCTTTGTGAATATATGTTTCATGATGTTAAAGCAACTAAAGAACATACTAATATATGATAGTTATGAAGACTATAATTGATGTACTGTATTCTCACTGACTTATTCACATACATAAGTTGCATTGATATATTATAGTGTTGTAATGATGAATGATTTTTTGATTCAAGAGTCATATGATGGAGGATTGCATAAATATAAGTAGTTTCCTCTTTTGTACATAATCAATAGTCTGCGAGACTCTGGAATATTTTATATCTGTTCTGATTGCGTCAACACATTCTATCAACAGAATATAATGAACCCATTGGCTCCACAATACAATGTATTGATTTAAATGTATTATCTTCCAGATTTCATATCATACAAATATTACATACTATTTTGTACATATGTAAATACTGTCACTAATGTATTATTATTGATATATCATTCTTTGTTGACATAGATTCTTTTATGTACACAGAGCAGATTGTGCATCTTTATATAAACGAATTTCGCATTATTCATTAAACACTTAAAGGTTGAACTATTTCAACACAACAACATTGACAAAAATAAAATACCTGTAATATACACCCGTTATATCGTAAGAATTTGAGCTGAATTGCGAAAAAAGGGTCGTTTGTTTCCCTTCACTCATGCGAAAGTTTTACCGTGGCGATTCGCACTTACGGAACTTACCAGATCATGTTAGTAATCTGGATGAGTTTAGACAAGATAAATGGATGTACTCTATTCTCCTGAATTCTATATGTTACATGAACTTCATATTTAAATTTGACTCATTGAAATAATATTGAATAATATTTTCAAGACTTAGGGATGTTGTTGTTGTTTTTTTTTGCTTCAAAATATACCGACAGAGAAATATCATGGACGCGTTGATAGTGATGCATTTTAGAAGGTGAATTCATATATATATATATATATCGCACGTTTGTACAGAAGTTGGATCTCAACTGCATAAATAACATTGTTTGCTGACACTTTTTGAACTTATTTACAGTAATTTAATTGCACGTAGGAAAGAGAATATACCAATCAGCTACTGAATGAAAGAGTGTATGATTTTATTCTATATATTTCGCAAACATCTATTCGCATACACTGTTGCTTAAACAGTACGGAATGAATCGATTGTAAATAATGTGTCTTTAGCTCACAGTTAGGATGTACGGAACATTTTGTGATATTACAACTAAATTATAAACAAAGTACAATGTATATAGTTATGCACACGGAACTATAATGTAATGTTATTGAATTTCACTGAATTTGTTCAACACGAGATTCAAAGACAGGATTCTATATATTCATTCACACAAGTGTTTTCTTGTTAATACAAAAAGAGCGTTTTTCCCATGAACTTGTGCTCAAGTTAATGACCGAAAATTATGTGTCGTTCATGAAATTGGCACATTCCATTTTATCTCAAATAATGTGTTTCATGATTTTGTAGAATCTTGAGTGACTCTTTTGGTAATTTTACTGACAATATGATATCGCAGTTAGTATTTCTATACGGAGTATACCACTCCTGTGAGCTATTATGGGTTGTATGTTTTCTTTATTATCATAATGTGTATGTATATATTGATTATAATGTACATTACATGATGTAGTGTAACCTTTGAGAATTGAAGGGAAACAATAATTTCCCTACTGATTATATTAAATTATTGGTTTGTACTGAGCATACGTGCATGGAGCCCCGATCTAAAAGAATTTGCAATTTGGTTCCGTTACGAACAGAATAACCTATGATCTTCAATAGTTTCCGAAGACTCCTTTGTTTTCCACGTACACTTGTATTATATAGGACACTTATGATTGTCAAGAAATTGTATGCATTCTGTTACAAACATGATTTAACTGTTAAGAAGATTGTTATTCATAGTTTGTATTTGTGCATGTGTGTATATACTTGATTTTATATCCTGTATGTGCAGATGAGTAAGTAGAAGAAATAGGAAAAACCAAAATATGATAAAAAATACAATGTTGGTTTGATATTTACACGATTGTGTATAAATATTTTACAGTTTATTTGAGGATGTTTTTTCTTATCTTTTTTCACTTTATTTACCACGTCAAGAAAGTCACTTAACCTGTTGTTCAGTTGGATCAAATCTTAAAGTTCAAAGTTCAAGGTCTATTTCAAGTTAGTACAGAAGATGAGTGTTATCTTTAAGAAATTAACAGTATTCTTTTGTACATAGCCTATATAATGTTACTGAAAATGCATTTACAGAATACTGAGAGTACTTATGCCAAACCTCTCCGAAGAAGAACCCCTTTCAATGGTTTTGTTTGCCTCTATGTATGGATTGTTTAATTGCTGCTGTTGTCACACTGACATGTTGGCCTGTATCGTTTACTGACTAGTATGTAAATATTATGATATTTTTTGTGTGAGATTTTGAAGATTCCGTTGTTTTCTTGACTGTCGCTACACTGATCAATCTAATTACCTGGAGAATATACTATAATTCTCAATTTTCCATTTATACACTAGTTGTTACCCTTGCATACATGTTTCCAGATTTTCATACAAAACAAAGTTTCATATTTGAAACGACCACGGACATTTGCTTTTTACTTGTAAAAATGTTTATTAAATATAGTATGTCAATGATGAAAACAATTATATCATTCCAACAGAAACTGTTGTAGTTGTTTTAAAACAAATCTATGAGTGACAGTTTGTAACAAGGTTACGTTGCAGTTTGTTGTAATAATTATGTTACAAGACTTGTAAATAATTGGAATTTCACATGATATTCATTTAATTCATGTGACACCAATGCTTCACGTACAATATGTGTCAAATATCGCCAACATGAGCAACAAACAGATTGTGAAATAACTGTCATCTTATTCTGGGATTCAGATACTTTTGATGTATATTTTGAACGAGTATGGAAATATTGAGACTATAAGCCTAGTCGAAATTTGTGATGTAAAAGACGAATTTTTACGAGTTTTGTTTGTTTATTTTCGAGTTAAAAATTAAAATGGAAAGAAAAAGTCATGTACATATATATATATATATACATGTAATACTATTACGATGTTTGTATCCAAGAATTGTGCAACCTCATAGTTTTGAGAGTGATTTTGTATATTGTGTTATATATAGTTTTGTATATTGTTTTCTATAGAGTTTGTTCTTCGCCTCAAGTATGTATGACGTTCCTTGAGGCTTCCGTACAATGCTATCCAGTCTGGAATTGTTCACACATACGTTTTCTTGAGTATCATGTTTATGTATTACAGCTAGTAAGCGACTTCGGAGATACTATCTGCTACGTGGTTTTGTAGAGTTTCTTGCAATTAAATATGATTAGTAATCACGGTAATGCTCTTTCAAGCACGTGAGAGAGAAATTATTACGAACGATCATTTTCGTAATGATAACATGATTATGTATGAATTAATAATGAGGGCAGTGTACATTCTACATTTTGTGACGGCAAGGATCTGTCGTTTTTGTACTATTTTTCTTAGTTCATAAGTGATACTCTGATAATGAAAGAAATATAGTGTTATGTTACAAGTTTGAATCAAAGAAAACTTTAGTGACCTTAAAAATGTTAATTGCCTACCATACGGTATTTTGTCTTTCTTTTTCTTTCAAAAAGAAACTGTGTTTTTATGTTTTAAGCAATTATGTTGTCCTTTTTATAAATTCTATCAGTCGTTTTACATGTTTCCTTCATATTGAACTAAAAGTGTCATACATAATGTCAAAGTAGAAATTCACTGCTTTCAAACCTGCAGTCATAGGTCAACGTTGAGTGTCGTTTTGAAACCAATTTTGATGAATAAAAGTTTGCTAAATGATAAAGTGCTGCTGGTGACATTGTACACTTATGGTCGGTCTTCTGTGTTTGCGAAACGATGAGGGACATATAGTTATGTTGAGAGAGAGAGAGAGAGAGAGAGAGGGATGAATAGAAAGAGGGGCAAGGGGAGGAGAGAAAAGAAAAAGAGAGAACGAGAGCGACAGAGATGGGATGGGGATATCGGAGGGAAGAGAGAGAGAGGGAGATTATAAGAAGTAGGCCTACGCTGTCGTCCATAAAGCGACTATTAGAGCAAGTTTCTCTTTATTTTCCCGCATTTAGAGTTTATATAATTAAGTTTCTTATCAAATGTTCATTTAATCGTTGATGATCAGAGTGTGCTTAAAGCCCCACCACTTTTGTTTTTCCTCTTAATAAGATGTAATTGTTCACAATGCGACCTCTTTCTCGCAAATGAATATTCAGACCATCACACCATACTGCAAAGTATGATGATGAAGTAGTATCTTGGACTACGTAAAGAGAGAAAAAAGTGTTGAAATAATCCCTCATAACTAATCACAACGTAGGAAAATATTCCAATGTCTAAAAAGTTGTATATTTCCGCTTATAAGTTTCTCATCGCAGGTGCCCCCTTTTCCAGAATGTGCCCTATTTTTTTGGTGCCCCCCCTCCCAATTTTTGGAAGACGCTCCGCCGCACAGTGGGCCAGGGAGGAACCAAAGTGCGCCAAAACTCATTTTGGAGGATTTATTTTGTATAAACCCAGAGGAAATGTTTGGATTTCCAGGGATTTCCGCTTAAATTATAATAATAATAACATTTTCTCTGATGTATAAGCTTTAAGTTGATACCAGATTTGGCTGCCCGATTTTGCCCGTTATTTTGTTAGAGCCGTTCTCCTTGCAACATTGCCCCGAAAAATGTATTTATTTTGGTCCGCGCTGTCAGAACAAGTGTCACGCGCCCCCACGCGCCGTGATTTATGACCGCAAATCCTTCATGATTCAGTCGCGGACCCCCCCCCCCCCCCCAAAAAAAAAAAAAACACGTTTTTCGGGGCAATGTGGCAAGGGAAATCGGCTCTAACATAACAACGGGCAGGATCGGGCAGCCAAATTTGGTATCAACTTAAAGCTTAGGCATCAGAGAAAATGGTGGTATTACATTTTAAGCAGAACTCTGCAGAAATCTAAACATTTCCTCTGGATTTATAAAAAACATGGATAATTAGTTAATTTTTTTTTCATTGAATTACCCTATAATACATCATGAAGATTGTGTTTCTATTAATCTTAACCTATTCATGCAACGAAATGAACTATCAGGAATATGTGAGAGCAATTTCATATCAATAACTTAAAAGCTTCATGTTAAATTGAAAGATTTATAAAATAAGTCACTTTTGCACTAAAGCTGTGAATATGTAGGATTTTGCTGTTTGAAGGAGTAAATTTATACCCTTATTGTGCATACCGGAATTAAAAATTTTCTGAGGTATTCCTAAATGTATTACCTATCAACTGGGCCAAAAAAAATTGAAGAAAATAAATCACCAAAAATGAGTTTTGGCGCACTTTGGTTACTCCCTGGCCCACTGAGCGCCGCCCCTGGCCCGGGGGCTAATTTTTTTCCCCAAACAGGTTTGCCAATGCTAATATTTCCGGTCATCTGATTGGCTGATATGTTACGTCATTAGCAATGACGTAACCGTTAGGGTGAGTGATACGGTTATAGAAATCATGCACAATCACTTTTTATCAACCCATCGTTGGCTCAATCGGTAAGGTCAGCGTAATACAATCATAGAGTTGTGGGTTGAAGTCGCAGTTTATTCAGTTTTTTTTGCCTTTATAAATAGTGAGGCAAAGCAATAACAAATCAAAGTCTCATTGTTTGTGAACTCTTTCCAAGCTGCTAATGACGTAGAACATATCAGTCATTGAGAAGAACGGAAATATAAGAAATTGCAAATCTGTTTGGGAATAAAATTTCGCGGCCCGGGGTGTATAAAACAAATAACTATGCTCAGATAGTCTGCAGTACATAGCTACATCGATCATCACCCAAATGGATATTCCTACTTTTGTTACAGCTTTTTGTTGAATCATATTTTATGTACAGTATTTTTATATAGCTAAACAATTTTTGTTTTGTTTATTTTTGTTTTCATATGTTTTAATGATAATTCATTTATTTCAGGACTTTTTAAAAATATATTATTTTAATTTGGATTTATACACCTTCTCAAAATTCAATGAAGTAATTTGAAGAAGAAAAAAGATAACAAACAAATCCATACAAAATACTGAAAGATATTAACATTTTTGCAGGGATCTCTAAAAGTAAATGAGCTGGTATACTTCATTTTTCATGAATATATTCTCTAAGTTCAGTTACTAATCCGTGTTTTTCTGCATTTGCTCAAATTAATTCGATGTTGGGCTGGTCTACATCTTTAAAAGTGGGTATACTCAGATCTCCCGCACGTGCGCACATGGACATAGAGTCAATCGCGCCTGTGAAAATTGATATTTAAGAGTAGACCTTCTTTTCTTTTTGTTTGCCCACTTGCACAGACCGAGTAATTTTGCATGACATGGATATTTCTCGAGGGATCATAACATCTTTTCATGTAAAACTACGATGTATTCAAAATTTATTATTTCAAATCATCGTCAGGGTCTTGTTGATAAGTACAAAGAGTACGGAAATGTACTGACAAATATTCCCTAAAAAATGGTCAATTGAATTACATTATCAATGAATCGTAAGTTGGAAAGTAAATATCACCGAGAAGTGATCAGGTGGATAGACTTATTCAGTAGGTTCATGGAGGAGATATGCAAATTATATCTGCATCTAATGTTGATAATGTATTTAACGACTTTTTCGGGGTAAATATTGGACCGAATTTAGCAAATGAATTGCCGAATGAAAATATGGCATATGGTGGTTATTTGGGGCAGACTATATATAGAGCAATTTAAATATTTTTGGAATTCGAAACCAATAACTGAAGTTGAAGTTAGAAGTCAAGTTTTGCTACTTGATACCAAAAAAGACATGTCGTCGTGATAACAGTCCAGAGCAATTGATGAAATATAGAGCTCCCTAAATTTCACATCCACTGGCATATATATTTAAATTAATTGTGTTAAGAAACTGGCAAGGTTCCAATAAGGTTTGAAATAAAAATTGCAAACGTTACTTTCCTTCATAAAAAAGGGACAAGAGTACATCCAGGTAACTATAGACCAATTTAATACCCACCCAGTCAATCAAAAAACTCTCAACATTAACACAGGTAAATACCTGACCAAAATACTTAAACAAATAAGTAACAGTCAATATAAAACTCATATAAAGCAACACATTCACAAATTTGGATAAACCAACACACAAGTAAGGTTATAGAATGAATAATGAAACTGACAATATCATAACAATGGAACAAAGACAAAATATCTCTGCTTCAAGTATCAAAATATCCCAAGACTAGAAATATTGATAAATCCTGGAAACTATAAATCTCTTTATATCTGCATCAAATACAATTTTCATCAACCACTCCAATCTAAATATTTATCTTCCATACTTTTTTTACTTCCAAAGTCTGACAATCTCCTGGCCTACCTTCACCACTGCTCTTACTCCTATTATTCCATGATGATGATGATGATTCACAGCATTTGTATGGCGCCATTTATCTGTTTCAAAAAACATTCAAAGGCGCGAGTTCCTCCAATAAAGTTAGCATTTAAATGTCTGAAGGAAGATGTGAGTTTTGAGTGAAGCTTTGAAGTGGTCAAGGTTGTCAATTTTGCGAATAGATGATGGGAGGGAATTCCACAGGCGAGGAGCAATATAGGAAAATGCTCGGTCTCCATATCCCTTAAGATGAGTAATGGGCATCTGGAGAGTAAGGCCAGATGAGCGAAGTCCAGGGCGAAGATGACGCCGCTCGATTAAAGATGACACATATCCTGGGGTCTGACCATGAATTGCCTTAAATGTGAGCAGCAGGACCTTGAATTCAATTCTGCTCTTGACAGGAAGCCAATGTAGCTCAGCCAGAACAGGAGAGATGTGATCATGTTTCCTCAACCCATTAAGCAAACGTGCTGCTGCATTCTGTACTGCTTGAAGTCTGTTCAAGGTTGCAGAAGGAAGGCCAGCTAGAAGACAGTTACAGAAATCAAGTCTAGATGAAATAAGTGAATGAATAAGGCTTTCTGCTGCCTTCCTCGTAAGCAATGGTCTAATGGCTGCAATATTACGAAGCTGGAAGTAAGCAGTCTGACATACCTGTGAAATGTGCCTGTCCATTTTCATGGACTGATCGAAGTAGACCCCAAGGTTACGGGCGCTCTCCGTAGGAGAGACAGATACATTGCCAACTTGGAGGTCCACGGAGTTGATCTTGTTCCTCATGTTGGGTGAAGAGATTATAAGGTATTCAGACTTGTCATCATTGAGTTTCATGAAATTCTTTACCATCCATTGACAAATATCAGCAAGGCACGAGGTCATCCTTGTAGCTATGGCCTTTTCATCAGTTGCCACTCTTGGATCAAATGTCACATACAGGTGAGTGTCATCTGCGTAGAAGTGGACTTGTAGACCATGTTGACGGGCTACGTTCCCAAGAGGGGAAGTGTACAACGTGAAGAGAATCGGTCCGAGGACAGACCCCTGCGGAACACCGTAGGTCAAGGAAGCTTCATCCGACACAGTTCCATTGATGTTTACAGCCTGTCGTCTGCAGTGAAGATATGACCTGAACCATTCCAGTGCAGTGTCATCGACCTTGAAGTCCCGTTGCAGCCTCTGGAGAAGGACTTTGTGATCAATTTTACATATAACAATATTCTTTTAAAGCGATCTGCAAAATGAGAAATAAGGTTTACAATGATAGAGGGCGCTAGAAACCCATGAATGGCTAAATAGTCAAACAAAGTTCAATCGTCACTGTTTGATGTGCCATAATTAATATCCCCTTAGCAACCAAAATGCAAACAACATGCATATCTTTCTATATTCCCTATATTTCTCACTGACCTTGTTCCTGAACCAAGAACTAACTCATCACATAAATTAGAGCGTAACTCTGGCCCTGGCCCTGGCCCTGGGGCCAGGTACAACATTAGCGCGTACGCACTACACCCAATTTTGGTACCGCGTTCAATTGATTAGTGTACATGACCATGTACTACAATATAAATAAATGTAGGCCCTAAAACAAATCATAACGTTAAGCATCGCACATTTTAACGTTAAGCATCGCACATTTTAACATTAAATCCCCGCTTTCACTACAATCATATGAACCCACATGATACAGCAAAATAATCACTGAAACGTTCTGACACAATACTCAATTTACATAGCAAACATTTAGCATAACATTAAATTAACATTTAATAAACATAAAAGTGGTTCAAACTTCAAGTTTAGTCAATTCACCTGTGAGAGGTACAAGCAAAGAGTGCGTGCCGGATTGTCTCCGCACTCCGCCCTCTACAGGTTAAAGACAGGGTAATTTCCTAACTTCTTACAGTATCTTCATCGATTTTAAGAAAGCATTTAATACAACTAATCATAATATATTACTAGGTAAACCAACGAACTATGGCATGCGAGGATAACCTCTTGAATGGTTAACAGACTTAATAACCGATTTTAGTTTGTTCAATGTGGTCAAACATTATCTCAAAGGATCAGTGTTAGGGCCAACTCTGTTTTAGATCTATGAAAATGATCTGCTATCAGTTACTGTTTATTTCAATTTTCGGCTGTTTTTCGATGATTCTAACCTATTTCATTCTTAAGAAGCATATTGTATTCACCAGGGGCGGATCCAGCCGGCGACAGAGGGAGAAAAGGGGGAAGGGGGGGGGTGGAGAGCAATATATATATATATATATATATTTGCTATTGAAAATTTGAACTCGCGCCGGCCGATAATTCGCTCAGTGGGGGGGGGGGGGGGTACTTTTTTGTTTGGCCCTCGAAAATTCGAAAAATCGCAACTCCCCCCTCCCCCCCTTGAGCGCCAGGGGTGGGGGCCCATCTCCAAAAAGGTAAAATTAACGTGTTTTTACATGTCCCCCCCCCCCCCCTGGATCCGCCACTGGTATTCACAGATAGGAAGTTCGTGCTATTAAGCAAATATTAACAGACTACGAGGGTAATGGTACAACTATCATCGCCGAGGTGATCTCGGGGCTACTGTCATCCCGAGCCGTAAGGCGAGGGATGATGGTAGCCCCGAGATCACCGAGGCGATGATAGTTTGTATCCATTGCCCGAGTAAAGGAGGTTCATATTTGTTTCATATCCCACATCGGCAATGTCTATTTAAAGTGAATTTTACATTATTAAAAGATTCAACTAGGTTTTCGTTCGCGGTGTACTGATTCTGCAGACAGTTTAGCTTCAGCAGATATCGGTATAGTGTTTCTATCTATTGCTTTCGTACCTTCGTAGTGCTCAGTCTACGCCCCTAGTTTTTATTCGCGGTGCGTATTTCTACTAGTAGTCGTAGTAGTCTAGAGGCTAGATCTAGACCCTATGCATAAATAGGTCTAGAGGTCTAGACTCTTTAGCAACATAGTATAACAATTAATTGATTGAAATTAATATTATAGATGAACTTACCTTACTTGTTATCGTTCCACTGTCTACATATATGGGCCAACAAAACTGGTAAAAATCCGAAACTGAGATGAGAACGTAGAACTTGTCAACACCTATTCTGTACACTGTTTGGTCAATAAAACTAAAGTAAACTGGTAAAAATCCGAAACTGAGAACGATGAACTGAATTGTCAACACATAACAACATGTCTATGTACACTATAGATGAATGACAAGCTAATTTGAATTATAAATGTTAACACTACATCCATGGAATTGGAAGGATGCTTGGCTGCTGAAGTTTCGGTTGATATTGACATTTTGTGTAGGAGAACTCGGTAGGCCTAGATGCAAATTGCTAGGAGTTGGAGTTGAAGTTGATGATGGTTGGGCATTTATAGTTGAAGACATTTGGTGCAGTATCCTTTCGACTTGGCTTTCGGATCCGGCGGAGGAAATTTGAATATTGTCATCTAGTTCAAGTACATCAACATCCTCACCTCTACTACTAGTAGTACTAGTACAAGCAGTAACACAAGTATCAGGCACCACAGGCACTGGCTGTTGAACTTCCTGATCTGGGCCTGGATCTAGACTCCTGTTTACCATGGTATTTTCTAGGCCTAGATCTAGGTCTACTCTAGCAAGGCAGAAGATAAAGTATCCGACATCCTGGACTTTTGTGCTACACTTGTGCGAGCATAATGCTTAATGCTACCCTCTGACTTGTGTCCAGACACAGCCATTATGTCCCGGGAGGAATAACCTGCTTCATCTAAGATAGTGACGCTCATTGCTCTCAAGCAGTGGTTGTGTAGGGTGTTGAACAGTTGGCATTTTGGCTAATGATTTTCATCATTTTGCTCAAAGTGTTCTCGCCCAATGGATAGTTATCATACCAAACATTAGTTGTTGGAGCTTTGTTTGGTTTCTGCCAGAACCAGCTACATTTGGAATTGAGCTTGGCTTTGTACTTCAGCATTGATTCCAAAAGACAGTTTAGATTCGTAGGTATTTCAAACATCCTTCCACCTTGGCTGGTGCTGTCATCATCGCGATAATTTTTTGTGAGTTGTCAACAATGCTGAAATAATGACGGCCGTCGACTTCATTCAAAATAAAGTCATTAGGTGTCAGATCACGAAGATTCTCCATCCCCCGGTTTGCAAAATATACCATGATATCCACAAACACTTTGTGCTGCAGTCGTTCGGGTGTTTCTGAGTCGAGACTTTCTTGGATCAACTTCGTGTCAGCTGTACTAAATGGTGTGTGATGTTTTACATTTGCTTTACCCTCAGATTTCAGTTGTGAAATAACTGATTTGAATATACTCTTACAGACTTTGAGAAAGCTTTGTCTTTAAAAATGTCGAGTTCATGTGATGACAAGAAATTTCTCTGAAGGCCGTATCTGATTGCTTGCATTGACTTCTTTGAATAAAGATCTCCATTTCGATTTCTTGCTCCTGCATAGAATTTACAAAGAAGACTGTCGAGAAGTTTAATATCTTGTCCCAAATTTTTAATATGTTCAACCTTCATTTCCATCAGAAAATCTGTAAAAACCTTCGAAACATATTTGATTTGTCATTTAGTATTAGTACTGTTAGCATTATCCAGCATATTATTCATTTCTTCATCCCGCGCATCACTCATGATGATCGTTGATCCAAAGGCAAAGTCAACAAAAATACTTACGATGATGTAAATCCATCATTCTCAGTAGTCTATAATCCAATATTATCCAAATGACAAATGTTTAGAAGCAAACAAAAGTCTAGATCTAGGCCCAGTTACAGCTAGTCTAGATAGATCTAAATCTAGAGCTAGTATTGTAGTAATAAGAAACTAAGACGCAAGTCGCGCCGCCACAAAATTGTAAGTGGTTTTAATTTGTTTTGCTTTTGTCGCGCACTAATGATATGCATCGATTGCGCTTATTTCAGCGCATTTGTATCATGTTTACGCGATTTTAGGTTCAAAGCACAACATGCATACATGAAATAAAGTTGATGCGCGCGTATTTGACTTTTCAAACGCTTTAAATTAAGCGTCGTTGACTTGTACTAGTTTAACACTGGCATTTCGCGTAATCTACTTTGCTATAGGCTTATATGGGCAAATGGGGTAGCAGCAAAAAATAACTTTACAAAAGTACTATCTCAGGTAGATAGTACTTTGGCACATATAGCTCACTGCCATGAATTGATGGGAAATCTATCATTGATCATATGACCTCGTTTAGACCAATCAGATTGCAAGATTCTTAGTATGCGGGATATAAAACGTAATAGTGAATGGACAACTCGTACAACACCACTATTTAAAAGATTGCTACTCCCAAATGTGTTTAATTTTCATGGTTTACTAATTTCTACCTTCATGTTTGATCTAGTTAATAACAATTTGCCTCATATTTTAATAGAGTACTGTGATATAATACTAGAGCAGAGCTATTCCACAAGACAGAAAGAAGGTGAAAAATTACGTCCTCCAAAAAACAGAAAAATCTGTTTTCTTTTCTTCCTCTTCTCTTCCAATCAACTTCTCCTTTCATTATTCAAACGCCTATGCCACTTTTCCGGAAGATATGTATGCATAGATTGTAGGCCTACCATGGAGTTCAATTTTTTTTTCTTCTCGCAATCGTTCATTATAGATATCAATTCTGCCAGGTATCCGACCACAGAAAAATGTACGGAAACACTTAGTAAAAAGTAAACCAGCAGCGGATACGGGGGATGGGGGGGGGGGGGGGCTTGTAGGTCCCTGCTTAACCAAAGCTGGCATACTCTGAACACACACACAAAATATAACCTCACAAATTTGTACATGTAAGCCCTAGGTAGAATATGATAACCTTCTTTATTACAATTCCTTGCATGTCAGCTTAGAAATAGGCTTAAGTGAGCCACGTAAGAAAGCCCCCCCCCCTAACCTCCCCCCCCCCCCCCCACGACAGTAGGCATGCCACAGCCTCTAGTTTCAATTACACTGTATCTTTATGGAGACTATTTGCAATATTGTCACGGATTAGTCATATTTTGTTCGTCCATGCAGCTACCTGGAGCGACTGAATCCAGTTTTTTGATCAAAATTGTGATTCACACTCGCTATATACATAAAGCTAAGTCAGTCCTCCATCCTCCATTCTCGAACTATCCTCTCACTAGCAAACTAGCAAGTTCGGTGAACTATTTATATATTTTAATAGATTGAAACATACTTTAACATGAAATATTAACAAAGATCAAAATGAACGGAGGTAGATCTAATCAAAGTATTGAACTCAACCATGCTCACAATCAAATACATGTAGACCCCATATAATCAGCTTTGAAGTAAAAGTTAAAAAAAACAATCATGACAATACAAATAGCGAAGCACAGAACATGAACGATTCAACCTTTTATTATAAAAGACAGAGATATGCTAACATGATTTGCATCATGCTTTTTGTTATAAAAGTAACAAGGATAATTGATATAAAGTAGAGGAAGAGGAAGAGACATGCGCACTGTACTTTCAGTAGTAGGTGTGCCAAGTCCTTACGTAGGTAGGCCGAATAATTATGCAAACATGTTGTTTTCTTGTTCTTTGAAAAACTTTGGGGAATTTCGGTAAAGGCACTTTTTACATCAAAAAGTTAAACGCTTCCCATTCCCCGCGCTACCAACTACCATTAACGTATACCTCAATCGCATGATCTAGCAATTATATGCACCGTATAGTCCGGGCCTGATTCGCATTTATTTGCCCTATACCAGACATGTCGTCGAAGAATCTGGTCGATTTAGGAAGGGGGCACAAGTCCAAGAAAGGGCTCCCTTTGCTCGTCAGCCGCCTCTGTCAGAGTTATGTGTGAGCTTTAGCGATGAAAGTTTTTTTTTGGGGGGGGGGGGGTGATTGGAAGGGGGAAGCGAGTAATATATTATAACAAGAATATAACATATAGGAGTTTTGCCGGCTGAACTATTCTTTAATCTAAACAAAAAAGTGAGGAAGAAAAGACAAATGAATGCAACAACAAAATCCTGTTGATATACAGGCCTTTGTAAAGCCGGGGGGGGGGGGTAAGTGAAGGGAATGCATGTAGGGAGCACGGCTGAAATTACACAACCCTCCAACCTTGCTCGAGCACACTTCACTTCCAATGCATGCTTTCAACACAGGCCGACAGTTGTCACATCACCCCCTCCCCTAACCAATTCCCCTTGTTTCGGGAACAAACCCTTTTTAGTCGTTGTGCGTAACAGTCTGAAATATTATGAGAATACAAGTACGCTAAGACTTTAGCCGCTCCTGACACAGCCACAAACTGACAGATCTAGGCTCTGATCAAGGCTTTAGGTATTGTATATTATGTTTGTCATACTGTTCGGGAAAGTATATATTATTTCGATTAGATAAATTGTAATCGAATGAAGTTTTGAATATAAAATGGGACCGGGGCTGTCTTTATTATATGCATGCATGCACTTCATGTTATTGCATTTATCTGCGCATGTGCTATGCCTTATCCGGCGAACTCGGACATTTAATTCGGTGATCTAGTCTTACATGGACGTTTTGAGAGATTCCCGAGACCCCCAATACGAAAAGACGGGACGATATCACAGCCCGCGCATCACCGTTATGTCGTCATTTAGTTTCTTGTAATGACTCGATGAGGTCTTCAAAGTAACCATGGATGCTTTTCATTTGATGGTCATGATTGCCATCTGCACCGAGCTTATATTATGTTTGCCCAACGAAGAATAAAACAAAGCTTCCTGTTGGAGTGTTTGGACCCTTTGAGTCTCTGGCCGTGAAGTTGGTAAAGATCAACCAGTTTGATCGACAAACGTGTAACATTCTAGATGATTAGCGTCGATTTCTTGAATCGAAAATGGTAAGCTTTATTTAACTTTCAATAATTTATGAGAGTGTAATAAATCCTTGGGATTAAACAGTACATACGAATATTGCTCCGGGCCACTTGCTGCTAGCTATAGCGATACAATACAATAACTTTTGTACATACAATAATATTACTTTTTTTTAATAATTGCAATTCATGAATGTCTTTAATTGACTCTCATACAAGATATGGACTATAAACCGGAAGTACATATGGGGAGTTCCTGGGTGTGATTCTTATTATCTCAAATATTGTTACCCATAGGCCTCTATTACAATTTGAAAAAAAGGTTTTGTGTGAATATTCTAACTGTCGATGACGAAATGAAGCAGTGTTTTTCTTCAATCAACAACGGTCACACTTTCTTTGAATATAAAATGCTCCACTACTCGGCAACCAATTTTGATTCGGTTTGTTTGTCTGACGGGGTGGCATAACAATTTTGATTAAGGCAGATTTGAAAACATTACAATTAATTCAAATACTACACTCTTAATGTCAGCGAGTAAATTGTGCAGAGTAAAACAAGTTGAGTAACAAAATGAGCAATTCAGTACTCAAGCTGGAGTAAGACCTTGATTTTAGTGGTACTCGTCACCCGAGTAATTTGTTACCTTCGATAAAGAGTAAATCAATGACTCAACATTGAGTAGGAATTTCGTTTGTATCAATTTTGAGTAAACTACGGTTGGGTATTACGCTGCGGCAGGTGATAAATAAATCAACATTGATCTCTTACCCGAATTTACCTCGGGTGCGAGTGAAAGTTGGATCGATGGAACGTGCAACTAGCTGTCAATATGCATGTGACACCTGTTCTACACATTTTTACATAATAGCAGCTGTATGTTCCTTTGTCTACCTAAGGAACTGGATATTTTGTACTCTTTCATTGTCCGTCATGTGCATGTCTCGTGCATGCATGTGCGCGTGCAGAAAGATGCGAAAGAACTGAGATACACTCTTAGAAAAAAGGGTGCAAAAAAGGGTGCAAAATAAGAGTTTGCACCCTTTACATAAAAATGAACCCTATTGAAGGAAAAGGGGTTAAAAAAAGGGTGCAATATAAGATTTTGCACCCTTCCCACAAAAATGAACCCTATCGACCAAAAGAGGGTGCAAAATAAAAGTTTGCATATTGCATGCATATTCATGATTACTTTCCACGTGTTCACATAAAAATACATTTATCATGATTTGTTAAGCAAATTATGACAATGCACATCAATTTTTTGATTTTGTATTTTCTTTTGGCAATCATTAACCAATATATTATTTTGTCTGATCATGTTACAATTACATTCACGTTTTAGCAATAGATATATTGATTATATGATTACTAACCAAGAAACATCATGCATGTTTAATATGTATTTGTGTACGAGCAAATTTTACCAGTATTCCTCGATGATGGGTGCAGGATTGCACCTTTTAAAGGGTGCAGGATTGAACCCCTAAAGGTGCTGCTATTGCATCGGTTTGCACCCCTAATGGAGTAAAAACATGTACTTAACTTAGTACATGTTTTTACTCAATATTGATTGAGCAACTAAGCGTTACCCAGAAAACATACTCAATATTTGAGCAAAAAAATCGCTCAAACAATTTGAGTCAAAACATGTACTCGTTAATTGAGTAAAATTTGGCTCAACTCATGAGCAGTTTCTTACTCGACATGAGTTGATTACGTTTCTACCCAGTACTGAGTAAAAAAGGAAACCGCTAAACAAAGAGTAAAGGTTGACTCATTCAAACTGAGTAGAGATTTAGTCTTTTATTGAGTAATATTTTTACTCAACAGATGGGTAGATTTGTTACTCAACACATGCTGAGTAAAGTTTACTCAAAAGTCGGGTGGTTTCCTTTTGACCACCCAAAAGAGTAACATTTTGACTCAAATTGAGCAGTTTTTTTTTAGAGTGTACATAGTGTTTTATCAAATGTGTTAGAAGAGCAGAATTAAATCTACGAAATGATACCAGTATTTTTCTCTGTATCCTACACCCCACCAAACAAAAAGTGAGATAATGCCCTTCTGGCTCCAAACAGACGACTTTAATAGATGTGACCGTGAACATATAATCATGTACGTTTTGCAATCCAAGAACTTCCTGATCAGAAACGTAGCAATACAGTGCGACCCAGAAAAAACGAAACCAAGAATTATCGATGTTTTATCATAACTTAATCACAGTTATAATTAATAAATGACACATAAGCTTAGATCCTCATCTTTCGTTTGATGCAACCCATATGTTGCATATTTCACGCATGAGTGATTAAAAGCAATTTTAAGAAGGGACACCAACAAGCTCTGTTAGTTTAAAGTGATGCTTGCATTTCCATAATTTGATTTTAAAAGTTAATTTCCACTGGCTGCCTGCCGTAGTAACAAACGGAATTGACAAAAGACTTAGCTCCGTTTCATTGACAATCAGCCTTGCATGAAGTTTTTCGTCTATGTCTGATCGTCAACGAAACGGAGTTAAGTCTTTTGTCAATTCCGTTTGTTGCTACGGCAGGCAGCCAGTGAAAACGAATTCGTTTAATCAAATTATGGAAATGCAAGCATCACTTTAAACAAACAGAACTTGGTTATTCCTGGCTCATTTTTTTCTGATTGAGGTGTCATATGAAAGAGCAGAAAATGACCTTTCTAGAAATGTGAATTTTTCTTCGAAATTCAGATACCGCCCGCTAAATGACTTTTCGGTTTCCTTCCTTCAAATTGCATTTAATCACTCATGCGTGAAATATGCATCATATGAGTGTCATTTATTGTTTATAATTGTGATTAAATTATGATGAAACGTCCATAATTCTCGGTTTCGTTTATTCTGGGTCGCACTGTGTAACCGCACGCGACTCATTCCTATACAGGGGCATGTATTTCGCAATGGCATTATCACGTGATGACAATCGGTAAACCACAATCAGGGTGCAACTATTCTACCTACAGTTTTACACATCTCTCCTGGAAACACAAAGTCATTTAGTCAAATGTCCTGTGGCCTGAAATGTTGGACCATATGAGTTCTTCATCAGGCAGCAACTTTTGTTTGAATTTCATTTGTGTTGGCTGTGTGAGAATGGTAATAGAGAAATGACTATTGATTAATTCATAATTTTGCTTATAGATTAATTAAATTAAAGTCATTTAATCAAATGGTTTGTGGCCACTTCTTCAGTTTTTAAAATGCTTCGTTCCTGTTTTTCGGCGTACACTGTCTAAGGTTTTACAAGTATACCACTAAGGTAGTCAAAATACAAATTTATTACAGACTGTGGTCTTTTTAAGACCCCAAATTTTCCAACGCTATTTTAACGAGTTCCTAAACACGGGTTATAAAAATACTGAATATACCCTGCAGCCCATACGATACGAGGACAACACATGCAGTGCAATCTTCTCCAAACGCACATTGAATCCTGCACCACATAATATACAAGGACACCATGTGAACTTTCTTTTCCAAACATATTGTTTTTCGGTCTCACTGAGCAAATCTGGTACAGTAAAGGTTGTCTTTTCGTATTTTCAAATATCTAGGGTTTCCATGCTTATGTCTAATTAGAGGCTCACCTTGATTATGCTACATAATGTACTGTATTATTCCCTTTTTTGTCTCTTCTTCCCTTTTTATTTTTTATGTTTCCTTTTCCTTATTTCTAATTATTATCCTTTTCTTTATTCTTCTTTTTCTTTTCTTAAGTTGTTATCCTTTTTATTCTCTTGTTCCTTCTTTCCTCATGCTTTCCTTCGTTATATCATTATATATTAAGATGTCTTCCTTCATCTTCCATAATTGTCTAAATAGTTATGCTTCTTTCATGTTCTTATGACTAAATTAGGCTTCTTTCAATGTTTAAAAGTGAACAAAGAAGATGGAGAAGAAGAACAAAAATACCCCAATGGGGCCAACCCTGGAACGACATAGAACAACTTGTATTTTCTGTTTGTCAGATTTTTCTGCTTCTATCCAAGAGACTTGGTAATACGGATTTGAAAACATACTCTCTGTTGGCCTCAAGATATGCAGCAACAACAATGATGGCAGGAAAAAAAAGAATAGCATGTATACTATATGAGTAAAATGTAGTGTCCATAACATCCTATAGGATTTTGTACATAAGTTTTTTTTGGACAACTTATGATATGAAACGAGCCTTCCTAGCAATTTGATTTGTTTTCATATGTATACAGATGGGACTAAAGTTTGGAATTTGTCTCATTTACCAATATTTGGTTGGCTTTTTAAAAAGTTTCAGGTTTAAAAAAAAATGGCATTTATTAGATTTGACCTTGTGTTAAATACCTCTGATGTGTATATACTGCATCTAATTTATGGACTGAAGTGTGTGTGAATGTTTTAATTTTTCACAAATGGTCAAGAAATTCCCCAAAGAAGTGCAAAATATTTGTGTGTTAAGGTAAACAATGCTTGAAAATTCCATGTCAGTAGCTTTGTGTAGTGTAACAACTACCAGGATACCACCCCCTGTTGTGTTGCTGTTCATAAAATAATAACCAAGATAGTTTCCTCCAGGATATTGCAGGGTATTAACCCTAGGGTATGGATGAATAAATTGGGGTTGATGAAACTGCTATATTGCATACTTTATTTTTGGACCCAAGTGACAATGGTTTTGCACCCTGATTTTGGGTATACCGAAATGTGAACGGCTGCACAATCACATGCCGCCATATCATTCCAGAAATTGAAAATTGTAAAAAAAATGGTTCAATTCAATTCAAATTTTATTAATTAAAATCCAAACTGTATCATTCTCATTTTTTGTAATAACATTGGATAAAATAATTCAAGATTAAAGTCCTACAAAGATAATTGAGTGTAAGAGTAAAGATGACAATAACCAGTAAAATGACACAAACTAACGTACTATTGCATGTCTCTTCTGAAATATATTCAGGGATGAAAAATAAATTAAATTACTCGTAATACTATTTTACAACTATTTTGTTTTCTTTTCGAATAAAAAGGAAAAAGCAAAGAGAGAGAGAGAGAGAAGAAAGAAAAAAAACATGATAGTAAAACAGTATATATATTAAACATGTTTTATGTTTACCAACCCCTCCCTACGAAATGACCCCGAAAACACGACCCTATTCAATTTCAGCGAGATTAATGATATGGTTAAAAGGAAATTAAAAAATGTACACTTGCAGTATCATAGCGAGATTAATGATATGGTTAAAAGGAAATTAAAAAATGTACACTTGCAGTATCATAATCACACTAACAGAAGCGGGGGAGCACAGCCAGCCTCTGAACAATAGTTATTGTGCCTACTGCAATATTCCAAATTGTTTTCAATTGCAATTAAAATTTTTCTCCATTAAAAACATAATAATTACATATTGAATACTAACAAAAATACACATTGGAAGGACCACTTAGAAAGTAAAAGCTGTTAGGAGGGGCCCTTGACAAATAATTATAAAGAGTTAATCGAGCATGAATGAAATTTGAATAAAATCAATGAACAGGTAATAGTAATAAAATATCTAAAAACCACCATGCATTTATCATTTTTTGTTTTAGTGCCCCTTTGTATGTTAGGCCACCTGAACGATGTTGCTTACTTGTCAAAACTTATTTTCAAATGTGCTTTTTCACAGATTTTGGTAATTGCACACCACCCCCCCCCCCCCATCCCCCCCCCCCTCCCCTCCATCTGCATATAATCCTGGATCCATCCCTGATGAAAAATGCTTACGCCTGAAATAGTAAATAAAACAGAATAACAGAAAACACCCCGAAAAAATACATATGATTGCACATGTTTCAAATGACAATTTAGTTAGAATGGAAGGGACACTGTTCTTTTGACGACTTTAACCACTCTTGCACATGAAACAGCCGGCGAGACCTATGCTTTCAATGAAAACAAATTATTATGATTAATAATACTAATAATGTTAATGATAATAATGATAATATTAACAGTAATAATAATTATAAGAAAAAGAATTACAATAATGATAATGAAAATGATAATAACAATAAGAAAAATAATAACAATAATGATGATAATAATACTACTAATAATGATAATAATAATAATGATAATAACAATAAGAACAATAATCTCAACAATAATGATAATACTACTAATAATAATAATATTTTCGTGGGCCTTCTAATCACTTTTCAGAGGGTTCACTAGACCGAAGGCCCTCGAGATGCATTATGTACATGTTTCAGACTGCAAGTCATGTCTGTCACTTTGAATCAGGTCATATTTCATGTATTATTTGACCGGTAGTCTAATTTGGTTTTTGAGAGCACGTACTATTTCGGTTGCTAGGCATATTATATATTACAACAGTAGCGGGAGCTAAGAGAGATATCTTTAAAATATGATAAAACTGCATCATCTAACATCATACTTCCTATCCAAATTGTCATCTGCTTCATGTTAGCATCTACTCGCTACATATTCTATTTTTCATCTCACTATGTTACCGTTGGTAAGGAGAAGAAAGCTCTTAGTAACTAAAATTGCCATTACAGCTAATATCAAAGTTTCAACTTTAAAGCGCTATAACGTCTTTGTTAAAAAAAAACAATGAACTTGGTATTTAGAAATGATATGAACCAATTTTATGGACAGTTTTCTAGAAATGCAAGTCATGTTTCTTTTAGCGCAATTCATAATTTTGGAGAAATAGTTTTATAAAATCATATATTTTGCTCAAAATTGATACACAATCCATCCCCAAACCTATTAAATGTGAAATCATCTAGTAGACAATTTAATTCTCTTCATGAGCCACCTCACAAATGGTAAAATGAGGTTCTGTAAAAAAAAAAAATCTCCAAAATGGTTTAACATGAGTTATACATGGCGGCCGTTTTGATAAATGGCCGTTACTTTTTTACCAGCAGCATATTTTCAAAATAGTCCACCTATACATTGTGCAGGGAGGTGCCCTGACCACGTTGATACTCAACAACCGTTTCGAAAACCTGCTTCGCCCCCTTGGTAATTGCAATTTATTAAAATACTACATTTTGTTTTATCAAATGCGTTAGAAAAAACAGAATGAGATCTACAAGATGATACCAGTCTTTATACCCACCCTTCCCCCTCAAATAAAATGAGTTAATGCCCTTCTAGCTCCAAACAGACGACTTTATTAGATAACACCGTGAACATAACCATGTACATTTTGCAATCCAATGAACTTCCTGATCAGAAACGAAGCAATAATATACTCACACGCGACTCATTCCGATACCTGGGCATGTATTTCGCAATGGCATAATTATCACGCGATGACATTGTGACAGGTTTCGCAATCACATGCCGTCATGTTATTCAGGAAATTGAAAGTTGTAAAAACATATCCTCTTGCGGTATCATAATTACACTGGCAGATGTGGGGCGGGGGGGGGGGGCACAGCCGGTCTTTGCCCCTAGTGTGCCTACTTCAATTGTTTTTATTTTTAAATTTAAATTTCTTTTTTTTCTCATTAATAACATAATAATTAGGCCTACATAATGAATACATGTGAACAAAAAGAAGATTGGAAGTACCACTAAGAAGAAGAAAAAATATTATAAGGAGAGGCTCCGTACAAATATAGAGAAATAAATGAGCTTAAAGGTAATTAAAGGCCAGTATTGGAAACGCTTCAATTTCAAAAAATGAAATGGAAGCTCTTATTACCAATCATGTGAAAGAATATGTTTTGACTAACACATGATGATAAAGATTTTGCCGGGAAACCGCCTACTAATTGATATATTTGGTAAATTAGTTTATCTATTGGTATGTGAGAGATAAACGCACGTGTCGCGCACGTGTGCGTAGTACCATATACATCTTTCTGTGTACAGTGCTTGTAACTTTACCAAGACTGGGCCGAATTTCTTATCATTTTGATGATTCCAGAACCTTGCAGTACACACCAATACTTATATGCTAGATGATCAACCTTTTCTGATCGATTCCACAACGTTTTTTGCAATCGTATGACCATAACTGGTCTTATCTTTATATGAAGTTTGAATTATAGTAATCACCAGGCAATAATATTTTAAAAAATTTAAAAATAAACACCCACGTACACCTATTCTTTCAAATACCTATATCACATCCGTATTCACACCCACCCACAAACACACGCGCACACACACACCCTCACAAAACACTCATCAGTTTATTACACAGATGACACACGCGGAACAGTCTCACAGAAGAAAAGAAGGGACAAAGAGTTAGAAAATTATAGAGAGAGAGAGACTATAGAAAAATAAATAAAAGCTTACAGAAAGATGAAGAAGTTTCTTCTCGGTACACAACATTTGCGTATAAACAATAACTGTTTACGTAGATATTTGAACCTTGTAAGAGTTGTACTGCTTATAACATCATTATGTGAATTCCATTCATGAACACCTTGGAAACGGAGAATATATTTGGTCGATGAAGTGCGTACAAAGTGGATTTGTTTCTTGTTTTACAAGAATGGAAAGAAGAACTTACCTTAAACATGTCATTAAATAGTGGTGGGAGATTTAGCTTAGGGAAATAATACATTAATACCAAAAAACTAATCGCACGCGACTCATTCCGATACATGGGCATGTATTTCGCAATGGCACAATGATCACGCGATGACATTGTGACCGGTTTCGCAATCACATGCCGTCATGTTATTCTGGAAGTTGAAAATTTTAAAAACTTGCTCTTGCGTGATCATAATAACACTGGCAGATGTGGAGCGGGGGGGGGGGGGCCTACTTCAATTTTTTTTAATTTTTCAATTTATTTTTTGTCTTCATTAACATATTAAATAGAATTTTCCACTATATGTTGCAGGGTGTATATGCCATTGGGTATGATGTGTGAACCGGGTGTGCGGAAATGGTGTGTTGGGGAGGGGAATTGAGAGTGTTCATGTGTGTGGTAATTGTATGTGTGTCAACGATTACAGACTAATACATGACAGATGGCTAATAATAAATCTACACTGACGAGTAAACTGTGTACATCACAGTGCACAGATAAATGTGCCTTGAACGTAATTATATAGCAGATGACAATCGGCGGATCAGACGACACTTGTTGGTGATTTTGTATTTGAGATTGCTTTGCTAAATATAAAATACAAGAACCTTTTCCATATCTTTAAACTATCATTGATATCTGATAATTAAACAGTTAGTAAAATAAACCTACCAAACTACATAATACAATGAAATACTTGACTGAAAGTAGGGGAGTTTGATGTGGTGCACAATAGCACTCCTCTGTTAATAATCGAATAGTCCATGGTGTTCATGAATATTCATGTTTTTGCCTACCTCGGCGAAATGCTTGCCTTTATTATTAAATGGAAAAATTACGGTGGGGGGGGGGGGTTTGGCTGAAATGGACATAATGAACAAATCAGAACTGATCTATGATAATTCATGCTTGTTATCCTTCGTGTGCTGGACTTGTAACCTTAAATCGAGTGGCAAATTGCGTCCAAAGTTCGACTTGTTGCACATATGTTATATAGGCAATGGCGAGCTGGCGACCTATTTTGACCAAATTACAGTGGGTAAACTTTCAAAAGTCAATGGGACATGAGGGTTCCAATGAAAGAGCTAGTGATAACGTACGTCGGGGTGGATGTGCTTTTCGTTTAAACAAAAAATGAATTTTTAACGATTTTTTTTTTTTTTTTAAGTCCATAGGCTAACATGTTTATAGGCTGCTGGACTCTGACGATAGGGGGCGTTGTCAAATGAGACTAAACGGAGCTATATGTAACCTAATATTTAGGCCTACATAATGAATACTATAAAAAGTACGTTGGAAGGACTTTTTAGGAGAGGCTCTGTACAAATATTAAGAAATAAATGAGCTTAAATGAAATTTGAATAATAGTAACCACCAGGCAATAATATTAAAAAAATATAAAAAATACACCTATTCATTCCAATACCTATATATCACACCCGTGTTCTCTCACACACACACACACACACACATACATACATTCCCTAACTCAACGAAATTGATATCAACCTAGAGGTAATCTAATTTCCATCATATGACATCAACCCATGGTGATTTGAGGTTTCACTTGAAATCTATCTTTAAAACTAGATTTAAACACACCAAACACTTCCTCAATACAGTAGTATACAAAGCTGGCCAAGAACTTTGGGACTCTATCTTTCAATGAAAAGAGGTATAAACGTCTCCTTTGCATAAAATGTTGTTCTTGAAGGTGGACGAATGCCCGCAAAGTTACAAAAATACATTTATCTGATTTTGTTATATGGGAAAGAATCTCGATCAAATTCATTTTTTAGAAGAAACACTAATTCACCAAATGCTTTTTTACTTACAAATTGGATGTTCCATTGAAATTGGTAACAAAGTGTGGGTAATTTAATTCTCTCTCATACATGACACCAATGTGGTTCAAATTTTCTTTGAAATATTTCTTTCTTTTTTTTTTGGTCAAAAGGGCCGCAATTGTGGATGCCCCCTCCGATTTAGGGCCTAGTTGCAGGTAGGTAGGGGATGATAGGGGCCATCTGCTCGAGCAATCGAATCACGAAGAAAAACATTAGAAAAGAAAGAAGCGGGTAAAAGGACAGAAAAAAGAAAGAGAGGAATGGGAAAAGGGCGAGAAAAAAAGACGATGGGATCCCTTCCCACACTCCCAACCCCCCCCCCCCATGATAGTGCCTCCACGTTAGCTTGACTCATGTTACGCAACTGTAATGGAGAGCATCTGAGTACAAAGACTGCAGTTTTATTGTGTTTTAATAATATGCTGAATCGGTTTATTCTGTATTTTCCTTACCTCTTTTTCCACCGTTTCATTCACATGCACAGGCAGAGAGAGAAGACAAAGACCGTGAGTAAAATTCATTTTAACACATTCATGAATTAAGCCCTCAAAACATTTATCAAAGAATCATTTTTAGCTTAGTAAATGAATCATATCTTTCTCGGTTAAGTCCATATTGTTAATGAAAGGCGGAGAGTTTTTTATGATTCCAAACATGACATATGCTCGGTGAATTTTTGTTTAAAAACATTATAACTAGATATATCAGAAACAATTGTATTTCAATACATTACACAATTTCTCTTCTCTTTTTTCCAGATGATTTTGGGATATCCGTTCCACCTTTAGTAGACTACTTAAAGACCATTTTAAGAGAATATAGTGACGGCCAGATCATAAAGGTAAACCATTCACTGCGGTTCTTAGTTATAATGCGATTAACCGAATGATCTTTAAATTACTAAAAATTTCTGAAAAATAAGCACAGTTCACTCTCATAAAATTTGGGGCATTGTACTCATACCCCCCCCCCCCCCCCTTGAGAAGAAGGGTAATGGGCACTTATAAGAAAGTAAAAAGGAGCAATTATAGGAAGGTGAAAGGGCACTTATTAGAAATGAAAGAGGTACGTGTCAGAGTAAAAGGGGAACTTCTCATACTCAGAAAGGGGCAATCAGAGAGTGAAATAGGCACTTACTAGAGGGGAAAGATGTACGTATTGCATGGGAAATATGAAAGATGAAGGTATACTTATTGCAAAGAAAAATATGGGCACTTATCAGAAGGGAAAAGGGCACCTATTAGAAAGGAAAAAGAGCACGTTTCAAAGTGAAAGGGGCGCTTATCAGAGGTGAAAAGAAGCACTTCTCGCACTTGCAAAGAGGCACTCATCAGAGGTGATAAGAGGCACTTATAAGAAAGGGAAGGGGACATTTATTACGGAGGGGAAAGGGTACCTGTCAAAATCGATTAAAGACATTTATCAGAAATAAAAAGGGACACTAATGAAAATGGGAAAGAGGCACTTATTAGAAAGATAAAGGGGCGTTTATCTATAGTGAAAAAGGTGCACTTTTGGGGGTACTTGAAAAAGTGTTGGGGCACTGTACCCACTTGCCCCCCCCCCCCCCCCAGAGCACCGCCTTTGATGTGGAAAATAAAATGGCATGGAGCTTGAACTTTTTATTAATGATATCATTTTCAAGATCAAAAATCGTTGTATTGACTAATATGTATCGGCCATGTACTATGCAACTGTCTAGGTTTCATAGACTTCGACCTACTACAATTTTGTTTAATTCAAAATGGTACGAGTTAGCTACATTCTTAACAAAGAGGGGTGGCCCCCGCTGGGAATGGTGGTTTGCCATTAATGTGAGGTACGAAACATGAATAGAACAAGTTTTTTGTACATGGTCCTAGATTTCTTTTTCTGGAAGAGCTCAAGCCCTGTTAAAAAATGACGCTACTTTGCATTTGCAGGAGCTTGTTCAGAACGCCGAGGATGCCGGCGCAGATACTGTCAAATTCCTGTATGACGTACGGCACCATGGGACCGAAACGCTGTACCTAAATTCTCTAGCACCTTACCAAGGTCCAGCTCTTTACTCCTTCAACAATGCCAAGTTCAAGAAAGCCGACTGGGATGGGATTCAGACACCTGCTCGCAGCAAGAAGAAAACGGATCGCCTGAAGGTTGGACGTTTCGGCATTGGATTCAACTCCGTGTACCACATAACAGGTGAGAACAATAAGTACAAATAGATACATATACGACAAAATAGAAGCACACAACATATAGCGCGTTCCCATATTGACCTAGTTAATATTCTCACAATGTTTCACTTTGGTGATACCACCCCACCCCCTGCCTGTGCCGCAAAAAAAAGACCCTTAAAAGTCGTTACGTTATAGATCACAGTAGTTAGCCCCTCCTGACGCATACTCTGGGGTTGTTTTCCAGCGCCCATTGGCTATTAAAATGTCCTTTTATGGAAAGTGGTTTATCTGTGTAAGATGAAGTAATTACTTGCTATTCTAAGATAAAACTAAGTGAGTTTGAAAAATCAAAGCATAAGCACCATAGTAATAGTTAATAATAGTAGTTACTGGCGAGTTTGGTCTCTTCAGACAAAGCTGCTGAAGACAAAAAACGATTTAAAAGAAACAGGCGTCATGTTAAGTAATTTAATAAGGAAACATTGATCTTATCAATCATTTGATTGTGTTATATACCTTTTTGCATTGTGCGCATTATTGTTTTATTATTTGTATACTTATCACCCTTTCGATTACTTTTCAGATTTACCGAGCATCATGAGCGACCAAAAGCTGGCATTCATTGATCCATTAGAGGAACATTTTTTTGACAAGCGTGGTAGAGTCAAAACTGGATGGCAATTTGGTCTCGGATCCGACAGCGACATATTCTCGAAGAACGAAGACCAGTTTCAACCCTACCACAACATATTTCCCGGAGTGACAGGAGGGATTTCTGCAGGATATTTCGAAGGCACGTTGTTCAGATTTCCTCTGCGGCATGCCGCAAATAGTTTAAGTGACAAAATTTACAGCGATGAAGGCACATTAAGCGAGCTCCTCCTGGCTTTTCGAGCCGATGCTGATGTTGCTATGCTGTTTTTGCGCTCTTTGAATAACATCGAGGTGTTAGAGAGGCCATCCGATCTGCAAGAGCCATCACTAGTTGTACGAGTTCGAAGGGAACACGATCCAGAAACACATCCACCGGGAAAGGAATTTTCTTCACGTCTAGAAACTTACTGCTCTGATGTCAGTGGGCGCAGAGGGCCAATCAAGTTGATTGATTGTGTGACATTCACTACCGAAACACCGGAGGCATCCAAGGCACAACGCTGGGTTGTTAGTCATCATATCGCGGGTGATAGCATGTCTCAAGAGCTTTCAGATTTGGCCGAGAAGCAAAGTTATCTCCCTTGGGCAGCTGTTGCTATTCCTGTGAGTTCTTCAGAGCCAAGCAATGTAGCAGGTGAAGGAGAGAATAACAACATTGGTAGAGTGTTCTGCTTTCTCCCCCTGCCACCTGGTGAGGAGAGTCGGACGGGTTTACCAGTTCATGTGCATGGATTCTTTGCTGTCAATAGCGATCGCCGCGGGATCAAGTGGCCCGGACCTGACCAAACGGACACTCCAGCACAATGGAACCAACTTCTGGTGAGAGAACTTATTCCCATTGTATATGTCGACGCGATCAAATACGCCATTAGAAGTCACACCTCTCAGGACAGCGTGACCGTCGATTGCATCTATCGATCGTGGCCAGATCATGAAGAGGTTTGTGGAAACTGGGACATCCTCTTGGAACCCTTCTACAATGCTCTCTTCCAGGAAACTATTATACATAGCGACAACAATGGGTGGATGAACATTGCTGATGTCCACTTCAACGAATTGAATGTGGATGAAGATATGGAAAAGGTCATCCTCAAGTGCTTCAACATCAAAGGCATTGCATACGCAAGGGTTCCCAATGTGTGCAGACAGGCCATCAGGAAGTTCTACAAAGATCAGATATCCACTGTTTCTGCTTCCAGCCTTTGCCGTTACCTCCGTGAAGATCCTGCGATTTTGACCAAGCTCAATGCTGGTGAGAAGCTTCTGGTCCTTGAGTTCATCTTGCGGGAGGATACCAGACAAGATCTGGAAGGAGTATGTCTTCTTCCTCTCGATGATGAAAGCTTCCACTTCTTCTCGAGTTCTGATGACAAGAAAGTGTACATACCAACCCCTAAGTTCCACCGACAACTTGTACCAGGAGGAAATCATCAATTCATCAGAACGGTACCAGAGGACAAACCGCTTCATCAACTCCTGTCCAATATGGGTGTGTTCGGGTTTTCAATATTTTATCCTCCAACCGATTTACCTTTGGTAAAGATGAGAAATTCAGCATATTAGAATATGATTGAAAGTGGCCTCATTTGAGATAAAATTAGAGATCTGGGGAATAATTATATTAATTTCGTTCTTATTTGTATGTGGAAATTTCTCCTTTTGAACGAATCATGCATAGGCTGTATTCTGTATTCGGAGGTCGTCAAAATTTGATTCTTATATTTTCCTACTATTTAAAACTGATGCAAAACTCGACTTTATCGGAATGTTGTCATTACCTTTTGTGACAGTTTATCAAATTTCTTTAACAATACAGATATATTGACACATAGTGAATACAGAAATGATTGACTTTTGTGTAATTAAATTAACGTAATTGTTCTATATTTCATATGCAGATGGGCGTTATCAGCTGAAAGCATTAACCCTTGATGCAGTAGCAGAGCTCTTAAAGACCAGTAGGAAAAGTCGGATGGACGGTCAAGGATCCTGGGTACAGGACACACACGGGACTTCTCTAAATACATGGCTTGAAGAAGTCTGGTCAATGCTGTACAGAGAGAGTTCAAGTAAGTTACTTCTCTTTGAAGGTATCCATCTTGTACCGTTGTTTGAGGCCGATGGTGAAGGTAGAAGACTACTACCACTGTGCCCAAAGTCGGCAATTATCCAGAGAAGTCACCAAACATCTGACGGTTATCTCACATTGGCAAATGATCTTGCAAACATTATCCAACAGATTGGAGTGACAGTCACAAACTGTCCTGATTATGTTCTCAGCCATCCAGCTGTCATGCGTGACGAATATATCAAGATGCCAACATCAGAAGGGGTAGTTAAATGCCTTCTGCTTTCAGATGTTGAACTACTAAAACAGGGATTACATTCCTTCTCCACCGGTGATAGAAATGTTCTTGTGGAATATCTTGCACAGGCAAAACTCTCCCATGATGGTAAGAAATTTCTAAATTGTCTACCACTATTTGAAACAGTCGAAGGAACCGGAACTCCAAACAAAAATCTGGTCAGTATTGAACAATGCGAATGGTACATCGAATGTTGCGAAGACGACATTCCTGCTCCATTGAAGTTGACGGGGCTCTTGATTGATGGAAGAACAAAATCTAAATGTCTGCTAGAGAAGTTAGAAGTCTGTCCATTATCAAAATATCAGGTGATAATTAATGTCTTGAAAGAAATTCATACAGGGCAGTTGTACACGAAGCAAGAAAAACGACTCGTCTTGCAGTGGATAATGGAGCACTGGGAAGATATCAAAGTCAACTGCAAGTCAAGCGTAGACATTTTGTGTCATATGAAATTCATCCCCAACAAGAATAATTTTTTATTGTCTCCCTGTGAACTCCTTGATCCACAGGATCCATTGCTTGACGAACTGTTTGCCTCTCAAGGAGTATTTCCGGTTGCACCATTTGACTCACCTCAGTTCATAGTAGCTTTCAAGCAGCTTGGCATGCGAGGACAGAATGAAGTTACTCCATTTTGTCCGGATCCATTAGAAGCCAAAATAAGCTACCTTGCATAATTCATGAGCCTTATGAATTATGCATTCTGTAGGATGCTCCCCGCGAAAAGTGTACTGGAATGATGTTCACTACATGGTAAAAGACAATGCGCGTATCAGCGTAATAAGAGAGGTCAAATAATCTACTGTACGGAATTATGGGTAATTTATTCATCACGCTGCGCGCTAGCAACGCAAGTGATTCAGCGAATCAGCGTAGATTATTCTGATGCGATCACCGTTAGGTGAAATACGCGCTCGAACTTGTATTATCGATCACCAGTATAACAGCTGGTGTACCCAGAATGCATCGGGAAGTGGACCTCTCGTTGTTGTGTTGTTGTTGTTTTTTTAATATGGGGGAGTGGCCTTAACTTCATTGAATAAGAAATACTGATCCGATCTTATTCCCTTTTTAGTCTGTCAATAACTGGGTCTGTTTTTGTTTTATTAACTCAACCATGCTATAAGTCATATATCAACACATTCTCTGGCTATATGATTATACATTTTAAATATGCTAATGTATAAAGTGTCCTTATTTTATACAAACAAATTATGTGGCAAAGAGGATGGTTTTTCTCCACCCACTCTCATCGTACCTTAATGATTCCCTTTCTCTCTCTTTCTCTGTCTTTCATAAATGATCTTCTGCAACTAACGGTTTGTTGTCTTGACTGAACAACCTGTTGCAGTTCCTTTCTGTCTCACTTTCAGTCGTAATACCATTCATTTACATTTACTCGTTATCAACTACGATCAACCATTGATCCATATTAATTCACTCCATTACTGTCAACATTTCACTTGGATTATCTTCACTTTTTACTTTTTGCAGCCTTTGCAGGAGCTTTGAACATTTTTTATGTAGAGACTGTAGAGACCAGAGAGATCGGAAAATATGTTAATCATTTTATTCGAATTGAAAACGGAAAGTGAACATTGTTTTTCAACATCTTGACATATTTTTTGTTTAAAGACAATGGAATTTAACACTGGAAATTTTGAATTGGGGCGCCCCCCCCCCCCTCCAAAAAACAAAACAAAAAACAACAACCCAGAAGTGGTACCAGGGTTAGTTAGTTGGGAGGCCCATGTCCTTTATAATTTTATTTTTAGGAATAGTTTTCTCTTTTTTATCAATTTGACATTGGTATACCGTTAATTTCACTGGGAAAACCACCCCTTCCCTTACACATCAATACTGCCATTACTTCTAGCAACAGTAATTCTATAATTCAAAACGTTTTCATTTTCTAAATCCTTCTAATATAAACATATAACAAATATAATATTGTTTACACTTTTGCAACCTGTTACATGGTCCATTTAGAAACAGCACCAGGAAGAGGATAACAAGCCCCCCCCCCCCCGTTTTCTTAAGCTAGGAAGTATCAAAACATGATTCTATTAAAATTAGCAGTTTGGATACAACAGGCAATGATGATTAGCAGTTTCCATATTTAGTGCATTTAGAGTGTTGTCTTTCAAACCTTCTTACATACAATACTTGAAGCAGCAATAATGTAATAATCTACAAAACTTCAAATACAGAAGTCCATAGACTGAGGTAAATGAATTTCAACATGTATAATTATAATTAATATATCATTGATTGGTTCAATCTTTGATATAGACTGATAGATCTTTATCTCTCAAATTTCAAGGAAATTTCTTTCTGCCCAGCACTCAGTTTCATCCTATAAGATGGTAGTTGACATTGTTAAAATTTCATTAATGTTTATTCATTGATGATTAGTTATCTTTAATTATTTGAAAGTTGACAAGATGATAAATTCATTAGCTTTTTTTAAATGTGGTATTCTACAAACATATAATACAAATAATAAATAAATAGTATGTAAATATTCAAGTTTAAACCCATCTCTACTGTCCTCTTTCATTATATGAGGGGGCATCTTTAAGACGTAGTCCCATGTAGATGTCTTCTGCATTCATCAATGAAGTTGTAGGCTAGTTTTCAGAAGAAAGGGCTGTGATGATGACCCAAGTCTGTTGAATGGGAAAATGAAACAAGATACAGTGTATAAGAAAATAAACAACAACTAATAACATACACCCTGAATCCCTGATACCTGCTCTGACAAAAAGAGGAAGGACTAATATTCACTTGGGGTTCTATTGGGAAAACCTAAACTTTTTTTCCTACAAGACTAGTTACTGACCACATGTTAGATTATTTCTGATGATCCCATTAAGACAATAGGCCTGATGGAGCTTGGATCAGACAAGTATGAAATAAGTAATACTGGTACATGTACAATGTACTTGTAATGTAAACTCGTGGTCATAAATGAATAATACTCGGTTTACATAAAATGACCAAACAACTTGGAACAGAGAATGTACAGGAAATAATGCTATTGAAACATACGTTATGTAGACTTATATTTCATGTATATTGACATTTTAGTTTTAATCTAAATCACAATTGTGATATTCAGTCAAGTATTCTTTTACAAGTCAATGGACAATGAAAAATATAATTGTCAGATCTATAACTTTCTGCATGATAAATGTGTTCTACAATAGTTTATTGGGGGTACCTACATGGTATATTAGCACACTTGCTTGTATGAAGTGCAGTAGGCCCACATCTCTAGATATGATTCTGTCAATATCTGTTCTTTATTCCTCTCCTGGGTTTGTAATCAGCATGCTTTCATCATCCACTGTAGAGAAGCATCATCCTACATAAGAGAAAGCAATGTAGGTACTTCAATTAAAAAGTGATAATAATAGATACATATCAACCATAATTCATCGTATAAACAGACTTTTGTTAATCTTATGTTGTGTTCTTCTTCATCTTCATTGCTCAAGAAGTGAAAGGACCACTTACAAAAAAAAAGTAATGAGGGGTCCTGTGTATACCCTACATGTATGATCATTATCATTATTATGTAGTGCTTTGAATGTGCATTAGACATCGTTCTTCTACACACAGGACCTCCTGTAAATAAGGACAAATCCCTTTGTAAACAAAGAAAGGGAAGAAC
This sequence comes from Strongylocentrotus purpuratus, assembly GCF_000002235.5. NCBI lineage: Eukaryota > Metazoa > Echinodermata > Echinoidea > Camarodonta > Strongylocentrotidae > Strongylocentrotus > Strongylocentrotus purpuratus. The sequence continues at coordinate 9,580,153 of NW_022145599.1, read as the reverse complement.
TAGAATAAAATATTTCCTCCACTATACACACTTGAAACATACACTTAGTTCCATTTCCTTTTTAGTGAATTAATAGGTGGTCGTTTAATATTTGTGTGCTAAATATCCTGAAAATTTTACCTGCATGGGACTTTCAGCTTCATCTTGAAAATATAAGAAATGTTGTAATGTCTACTCATCAGTTAACTCCTTCCAGCTCTTCATCAGTTTCCATCTGTTGGAACAAAAAGAAAACAAAATCAATACGACAATCAAGGCGTCCCTTTCTTTTTAACAAAATAAAAATAGATCTAGCATAAAAGCTTTTTTTCATGTCATGGTTGGCCTTAATTTTAATATAGTGTGGAAATCAACATTCCAATTTAATGGACCACAGTACAAAGTAAAATCAAATGGAAGATTTAACTTGTGCCTAAAAAATTCTTTATATGGCCTAGATATAAAGAAGTCTTAAGTAGAATTGGTTTATTAAGACAAGAAGAAGTGGACTTCATAAGTAAACATAATTGTGGACAAGGGGTCTTCTCTTACACAAACAAATAGATTTATCAACATGAACTGCACAATTCAGAGAAGAAAAAAATCTCTAATAATTATATTAAAAGTATAATAACAGGAGTCAGAAGCGTACGCAGGGGGGGGGGTGGGGTTGGGGTAAACCCCCCTACTTTCAGTTTTTTTTTATGTGTATGTTTTTCTGGAAACCCCCCCCCCCCCTTTTTTTAGTGTTGTTGTTGTTTTTTTGTTTGTTTTTTAATACAAAAAAAAAAATCCAAATGGATGACCTAAACCCCCCCCCCCCCCATGCTTATTCAGTGGCTGGCTGAGTCGTTGCGAAATTTTTGGTCCGATTTCAAAATGTTAACCCCCCCCCCCCTCCCCCTTGAAAAAATCCTGCGTACGCCACTGATAGACTAGACTCTAAATGATAACTTGACAAGCATGCTGGACCCACACAAAATCTAATTATTAAATAAACAAATCCTAGTGTTGATGTTTTTTGAATACTTTTTATTAATAAGTTCCAGGTTTACATCTAAATGAAATAGGATTTGGAGTGGTTTGATTATCAATGGTCACAGATAATTTTGGTCTAAATAAATTTGACACGGATGCAACTGAGCGAACGGATGGCACTGATAAGTAAAGCCATCAGAGTCAACATCTACTAAAGATTTTAACAAGAATTAATTCACTTGGATTATCAAAAAAATCATGCTTCAGAGATTATTGTAAGGTGTAACGTAAAATCTCGATTTAAATTAAATCGATGATTGATGAATTAGATTCATGATGACGATCAAATCTGAAATAAAACTTGATTAGAAAGTTTTATCTTGATGCAGATGAGCACCGAAATTCCCCGGGGTGGGCCTGCCGGAACGGCCGGGCCCCTAACTGGAGTACTAGGGTGAAATGACGGCAAACCGCAGTCAAACTATTTCATGACGATGAAAATCAAAGTTCAATTTCAAGAGCAATAATTTCCTATTCTTTTCCCCCAAAATCTGTTGAGAACGGTCTCACAATGTAACGAAATTACCATAGATCACAAAGACTATTGCAGATTTTTCAAAATTGATGACTAAATTCACTTAATCTACTCATATTTCAATCAATTACTCACCCATTCTCAATGAACTAAATCTTCTCAGTTTGTGCGAGTAGCCTGCGTCGTGCATAAATCTGCATAATTAAAGTGACGCAATGAGGTCAAATATATTATCCGGTTTCTTAAACGATACTATCGATAAAATACATATTCATGAGGCTCATATCCAATCAAAGAGCCGCCTCGGTGGCTTATTTTGTCTTCAAATGATCCAAAAGAGGCGGAGTCTAATCCCATTCATCTGCATGGTTTCCGCGCGTGCTGCTTTCCGTCTAGTAATTATATTTAAACGTCTTTGGTTGCATGTGTTGATCTTGTTGAGAAAACACAGTGCCCCAAGAAGGCCAGAGCTTTACTCGATCTCCTCGGGAAGAACCCTGGTCTTTTTGACCGTTCACTGGCCGACGGCAGCACTGTAAGAGATTTCATGATGAACAAACGATGTATCCCTTGTAAACGGTCTCCACCAGAATATTACCCACCGGATATCGAATGGCGTGGGAACACTTCATCCCCTCTCACAACTCCTCAAGAGATTTTGATAGAAACGAAGCAAGCCGTGCTAATATCTGGAGCTTCCAAGTCTTTTATTTCTCAACACGATGTTCTGTTTTCCACAGCATTCACTCTGCTTGGAATAAAATTCCACACTCCAATGATCTTGGACGTCATAGCACAAATAAAACATTGTGTGAAGTATGCCACAGACAGAACAGAACAAGATGTAACAGACATAATACCGATGCTCAAGGAGATCTATGCATTTCTGAGGAAAGAAATGCAACGTGATTCCAACGTCAGGAACTATATATTGGATCGAGTAAAGTGTTGTGTGTGGAATGGCAACGGCTTTTCAGAACCAAGCAAAATGTGTACAGGTAATCTCCCGTTCGATCTAGCTCCTTACATGGCATCTATTCCTCAGGCTACTTGTGCGTTTAAGGATTTGTTTGAAGTGCTTGGAGTCAAAAGGAACATCGACACAAATTCGGAAGCTCTGGTTGATATACTACATGAAATCAAGAGAAAATGTGACGCACAGGGAGAAAATGTTATCTTCCAACAAAGACAGCGCCAACTTGTACTGCAGATCCTTCACCATCTACATGCCACAGGAGAGCTCTCAGAAGAAGCTCGGGTACGCTTAATCGTTCCATCGCAAACAAGAAAATGTCATCTCATTCCAGTTGATGAGAGCGCATACGTGGACAGAGACTGGTTGAGACAAAGCACCGACAATGAGGAGATGGATGACGATGAAGACTTTGCTTTGATTCATTCAGATATCTCAATGGACCTTGCAATATTCCTCCATGTACGACCTGTCAGTCGACTTCTCCTAGATTCAGAAGAATTGCACGGTTTCACACAAGCAGGGCAGCATGAACCCCTGACTATGCGCTTGTGGAACATTCTCAAGAACAACTATTCGGACACCGCTATCGTTAGTGAAATGATACAGAATGCGGAAGATGCAGGAGCTCAGGAAGTTCGCTTTCTCATCGACATGAGAAATAACGAAAGTGCTATCCAGAAACTATTCGATCCTGAAATGAAGTCTTGTCAGGGACCAGCCCTTTGGGTATACAACGATGCCGTATTCACAGACCAAGACTTTGAAAACATTCTCCGTCTTGGAGGTCGCACCAAAGAAAAGGACGCTGAAAAGATTGGGAAGTTCGGGACCGGTTTCAACTCGGTGTACCGCATAACTGATGTTCCAAGTTTTGTTAGTATGAACTACATGCAGTTTTTCGATCCTCATACCACACACCTTGGAAACGTTCTCCCGAACAAGAGTCAACCCGGTGTACGTCTCAGATTGAATAGCACTAAAGCACTCCAGAGATTCCCAGATCAGTTCAAGCCTTTCAATGGAGTGTTTGGGCTCGATCTCAGTGGAGGAAATGAGCCATTCAACTACAACGGAACACTCTTTAGACTGCCCCTCCGTTCGAAAGAAGCTGCTCAGAAAAGCCAAATATGCAAGGAGAGCTACGATGAGGAAAAACTGATCAACCTGATGCAGAAAATGTGGGAATCATCACAAAACCTCCTGGTGTTCACCAAAAGGGTAAAGAAGGTTGCGCTGTTCTACCTTTCTGAGAATTCTATCGATCCTTCTAGGGCTGAGAAGTTACTCACCATAGAGAAGACCGTGCGATCTCCTAGGTTGAAGGAGAATAATACGGCCATTTCAACTGAATCATTCCGCTGCACAATGACTGCAAAGGGAAATGAAGTGATGTCACTGAAACCAGAAGTTAGTGGAGACCTGGACATTGTCAAAGTGATATGCAAGACTTCAGAACAGGCGGCAGCTCTCGCAAAAACTCCGGATGGCAAAGAGTGTGGACTTTCACCTGAAGGTGCAGTTGCCTTTCCTTTTCATAGACTACCAATGTCTACATTTGAGAAAAAGGTCTACTGCTTTCTTCCCCTCTCAATTAACAGCATGCTCCCGGTACATATAAACGGATCTTTTGCTGTAAAAGAGGACCGATGGAGTCTTCACATGCCAGTGCCCGATGGAAGGTTGATATCTGAGAAATGGAATCACATTATTCTGGCAGATGTGATATGCAGAGCGTACGTTGCACTCTTGTCTGACAGTGAGTTTATTCAACAAGTGAAGGACACATACGGATCTGATATGTCTCCTGAACAGTTGTGGCCGGATGCTGATGAAGTACCAAAGATTTCAGAATGTTCAGCACTGTTTGATGCTTTCTACAAGGCAATGGTACATGGGCTTGATGGCCGTGAACCATCGTTGTTCTGGAAAGATGGCACATTGCATCAGTTCACGAATGTTGTGTTCCTTAGTGAAGAAGTTCAAAAGGAGACATCCGTCAGTGATGTAGTAACACAGGTACTAAGCGAACATCTCCCATCAAAAGAAGTGATGTCATTGACCGAGAAAACTTGGAGAGCCCTAAAGAGAGTACAGCTGATAGACGAAGTTCTCAAGAGAACCTATGATTTCAACAGGTTCTTCCATGAAGCTTTCCTATCACAAATCAGTCAGGTGCCGGACAACATCAGAAATCAACTGGTTCTGTTTGCACTCAATAAAAGTGAAGACACACTACAGCAGATGCTTAAAGATGTAGAATGCATACCAGTAGAAGGAGGAACTGAACTGCGGAAACCGTGTGATCTAGTACACCCGAAAGGCAAAGCTGCGCCTTTGTACTCGGAGTCTGACGAGGTTTTCCCTCTGGGAGAAAAATTCAATGCCACCGACACATTGGCGTCACTAACTAAGCTAGGAATGGTGAAAGACTATCTTCATGCGGATATTTTCGTCGAACGATGCGAGACTGTTCACATTCTGCATTCAAGCTGTATGGAAGGAGCTCAAACGAGATGCCATGCTGTACTGAAGTATCTGTCGGAGATGTTGGGGAGTGATTGGAATAAGAAGAAAAACCTCAAAGAACGGCTGGCCAGTATACCATTCTTGCCTATCTTGTGTGAGGGAAACAGAGATCCAGCTCTACCGTGGGTGGAAACGGACTCTTGTGCTTATGCATCTGCGAATGATGTGTACTCTCATTCTAAAACATATTTGGTAAGCAGCACGTCAAACGTTGTGGATGAATCAGAAGAGTGGAAGCTTCCCTTGACAGTCGAGCATTTCCTTGGTCTTGTAGATAAATATCCCTCTGTCCAAGATGTACTCAGGCAGTTTTCAAACTTTCGTAGTCACTACGAAATGAATACTGAATGCATTTCTGGTCATCAGTTACAAATGATATGCAAGGCGGTCTACGAGCGTGTTGAAATTGCTTGTAAAGACAATAGTCCAGACATCTCCAAGGAAGATCTTCAAAATCAATCATTCTTCCTTGTAGATCGCAAGTTTGTAGTGGCCTCTGTGGTTGCCGATGGAGGTAGAGATCTTCCGCCGTATCTAAATAAAGCTTCCCAGTTCCTGAAAAAGTATCCTACTCTTCTGGAACGTGCATCATTGAAGAGGGAATTTGATGCCGGAGACTATCGAGGTGTTCTCCAATCTATACACGATGATAGCAGTGGGAAACCTTTAGACGACGAGGTCTTGGAGGTTGCTATCCTAGCTGCCGATCGACTTGCCAGTTTCCTAAAAGATCATGATGATGGGAAACCAATTCAAGATACATTTCTCCCAGATGAGCACATGTGCATGAGGCCTGTATCAGATCTCTGCTATAGGGACGTTAACTGGTTAGAACACGACGAAGTCAAACACCATAAGTGTCACATTAGAATCAGTTTTATGCTAGCAAAAAAGCTGAAAGTGAAGGATGTTCGACAACAGATGCTCTGGCCACATGAAATGGATTTCCCAGAAGAATTTGGCCAGCATGAGGAACTTACAAACCGTATCAAGAGAATTCTTGATTCATACCCGTCTGATGAAACAATACTAAAAGAACTTCTTCAGAATGCAGATGATGCTGGGGCAACTCAAATCCACTTTGTCTACGATCCTCGCTTACATAATGGAAAGAAGCTTCTAGGCGATAACATGAAAGCTTTGCAGGGTCCTGCTCTTTGTGTCTTCAACAACAAGTCTTTTACAGATGACAATATTCGTGGGATACAGAATCTTGGAGAAGGTAGCAAAGCTGATCACATGGGAAAGATAGGCCGTTATGGGGTCGGTTTCAATGCCGTGTATCAACTCACGGATTGCCCAAGTTTCATCTCCAATGGTGACCGATTATGCATGTTTTGACCCTCTGCTGAAATATATTCCGGGAGCAACACCGATTAAGCCGGGCCTTCAGATAAAAGTTAATGGTAGTGTGCGTTCTTCGTTCCCAGATATCTTTCAATGTTACTTGGAAGACATACTTGCAGATGGAGAAGAGGACTTTACTGTTTTTCGTTTTCCATTGCGGAAGGAAGCTTCGACACTCAACAAAAACGTATGGCGACCTACAGAGATTCGGAAGCTACTACAAGATTTTGAGGATGCTGCATTCGAGAGTCTTTTGTTTCTGAAAAACATCACTAAAATCAGCATATCAGAGGTAACAAGATCAGGAGTTATTGGCTCTACTCATGCTATCACAGCAGAGATAACCGAAGTGGAAGGTGAAAAGAAAATGGATTTCCTGCGCAAAGTTCAAGATATCAGTAGCGCAGAACAGGATGGCTCCCGGAAACCAGAACCAGCAGGAGTCATATACCAGATGAGATTGAAAGGGACAGGAAGAGATGAGGATTGGGTGATATGTCAGCAAGTAGGAAGTACAGACACGGCTGAAGAAAACATAATGCGAAAACGTAAACTACTTCCAGTGGGGGCTGTTGCTGCCCGTCTGACAGGAAAAGAAGAGGGACTCGAAGGAACGGCTTTCTGCTTCTTACCCCTTCCCATTGCAACGGGACTACCAGTTCACGTGCACGGATACTTCGCCTTAGACCATGAGAGTAGAAGACACTTGTGGGAAGGTAGCAAGACAGATGAAAAAACAAAGTGGAACTTTCATGTCACCCAGAAAGTTATTGCACCGGCTTATGTGAATTTGCTGTTGTGGATAAAGGAATTCTTTGTCAAGAAATATGAATGGTCAGAATCGATGTCATGTGAACAGAAAGATCACACTTTGAAACTACTTCAGAAATACCACACTTTCTTTCCTAACATCGGCGAGAAAGGGTCGTACTGGAAAGCGCTTGAAGCCAGTGTATACGAAATTGTTGCCTCGAAAGCCCTGATGCTATTTCCTTCTCTATACAGAAAAGATGATGGCAACAGCGACTTTTTCCTAACATGGAAGACCCCTGTCGTGCCCATGCAGTCTCCAGACGAATCAAAGGTGGGATATTTCAACACAGTGCCAAGCCAAATGAGTGACAACTACACATTACCTAGCTACTTGAAAGCTGAGAATCAAGAAAATGTGAAAAAACTGAAGGAGACATTGATCGAAATCACATATTCAATACTAGAGTCTCCGACATGGGTAATGTACCATCTCCGTAATGCTTGCAACCATCTCAATCAGGAAACGATGAACCCTGAGTCAGGAAACTATGAAGTTCTTGAAGTTTTACCTTCAAATGTGGTGTGTTTTCTTGGCGGAGACAACCCCCTTCAGAGGCAATTACCAATGCCACTTTCAAAGTCAAGGATCCAAGACGAGAAGAGACTGATGGGACTCATTAATTACTGCAAGAAGGGAACAAAATCTAACTTCAAAGACAATCTCCACGGACTACCATTGCTCTTCACTCAGGATGGGAACTTGAGGAGGTTATCACGTGATGAGCGAGTCTTTGCATCAGAATTCTGCGATCTTTTCAAGCCTCAGAGTCATAGGTTTCTACAAATCGACTTTCTAGACACTCTACCACGAAATGCCGATGTCTTTTGTAAGCTTGATGTGAGAGCAGTTTCTGCGCTTCTTGATGATTGCCACCCTTATCTCGAATGTGCTTCAGATGAAATAATAACGCTCCAGAACAACCTTTCATCTGAATGGTTTGAACGTTTGTGGAGTCTTCTTGAATCCTTTTGCACAAAGACGAACAAGTTGACTGATGTTGCTCACGATATCAGAGCTGAACTTGGCCGTTGGGCAATATTACCTGTCACTGAAACAAAAACTCGGTATCCTCAGGAAATTAAGCTTGTGGCACCTATCAGTTTATCCTCTACGATAATAGTCCAACCAACCAAGTCGGATTATTGGCCAATCTACTCCGCACTCGAATCACTGAACGTCTACAAGGTCGAAAAATTCATTCTTCGCGAAGACAAGAATAGCTTAATACATCATCTCGTCACACATAGGGGTGCTAGCACGAGGGTTTTAGATGCTTTGATGTACTGGGTTGATAGAGACGTCGGGAGATTCAGTAACCTCATAGCTCATCAACATGAAGAAATCCTGAGATTCTTCAGTAACTGTGGAAGCCCAGCTGATCTCAAGAGGTTGAAGAGCCTGCCTTGCTTCATGTCTATTGCAGGTGACTTTGTCAGTATCAGAGGTTTTGACACAGTTCTTGTCCTCCCAAGTGGGATTCCGAAAGAAGAACAAGATAAATGGGTTAGTACCACAAGCGCTATATTTCTACAGTACAACGTATCGCTTGCATCTCTATACAAGAAGCTAGAATTGTCTAATACAACAGAGATTGATGTGTATGAAAAGTACATTCTGTTGGTCTTTGACCAACTCAGCGAGGACAGTCGTCTTGAACATCTTGTGCGGATCAAAGAATTACTACCACAGCTACCCCCTCATAACACAGAGAGGTCCCTTAGTGAAGCTAGGAAGGAAGCTATTTGGAGATTAGGATTAAGCAACCTGCGTTTCATAGCTGGTTCAAATGGAAAACTGCTGAAGGCCAAGGACTTCTATGACCCAGAAGTCAAGATATTTGCTCTAATGTGGAACGAGGTCCAGCTTCCACCAAAGCGCATCATAGATTGTTTAGGCCATGCATTCCTTCGAGAAATAGGACTACAAGTTGTTATTACCAGAGACCTATTCCTCTCCTTTGCCCAGCAGGTGCAGGTATCACACTCTGACCTTAAGGAGATGAAAGAGAAGTCCAATGCCCTTGTGTCGGAATTGAGAAGGAGATGTGATCTTCACAAAGACCCTTCTTTCCTACAGCGAGTCGGTATGGTTGACTTTCTTGTGAGTGACGGGTTCAACACAGAGATGAAATCTATCCACCCACCCTTCATGAATAAAGGAACTCTCATGAGGTATTCTGGATCAAGTTCTTTCGAACACATACGACTGTTATGGTCCACCAACATCGTCTTGCCATATTATACGGCTTCTGGGAAATGCTTCCCTTGTGGTATAAGTATCCATGAGAAAATGAGCGTTACACAGGACCCTGAATTTATGAGTGTTTTCCAACATTTACGGAATATATGTGACAGACTCCAACAGAAGAATGACAAGAAGATATCTCACCCTGAATATCTAGCTAGTGTACTACAGGACATATTAACATTCGTTTCCTCCATGTGCGCAGGACAAAACTGCTCTCAGGAAGACCCCTGTGAAAGGTGCTGTATCATCAGAGATGAGTTGCGAAACGTTCCCATCGTCTTTTTGGAGCTCGAGGATGAGCATCGCTTAGTCAAAGCAGAACAGATATCACGTACGATGGAAGGAAATCTAGAGCCTTTTCTCTACCAGCTGCCAAACAAGTGGGTTCCTTTCTTCAAGTTATTTCAAATACTTGGTGGAACGGTGAAACCTTCCATACGCCAATATGCTTTTGTTCTTGAAAGCCTCTACGAAAGGGGACAGAGTGCATGGTCAAACCCGAATGTAGCAAAAATGGTAGACAGGGCCACGTGTGGCCTTTATGAAGAGTTAATAAAGACCGATTCTTCACAGATAGCTGCTGCATTTGTTCCCGGACACTCCCTGTATCTACCTTCATGTCAGCAAAGTTTGGAACGATCAGATCGCCTTCTAGTGAATGATGTCGACCACTACTCAAACCGACTCCGTAGATCTAATCAACTACTCGTCAAGATCTATCCAAGTCATGAACAAATCGCACAAGAAGCTATCGCCAGGCTTCCTGAAAGGATGAAACCGAAAGCAGTAAGCACGGAAGTGAAAGAAATGTTGAGCAAGACTGGTAACAATTCACGAAAGTGTTGTTACTTAACTAGAAACGAACCGTGTGAGTTTGGAAGAAGACTTCAAATCCTGCAGTCAAAGGAGTTTCTTGAGGCGGTTTGCTCCATCATGAGACACAACAGGCGGGCAGTTGACGAGGAGACCAGGAAACAATTTAGAGATCGCCTCACTAGACTGAAGATTACATGTATCCAGCAGTTACATTCGATTATGCAAATCAATGGCCAAGACATAGAAGGTAGTGAAACCGAAGTGCCTTCCTTCATCAACAGTGACAATGAGCTGTTTGTACAACATAGTGAAGGAGAACATAGAATGGAAACACTATTAAGTGTTGCAATCCATGTCAACCAAGTCCTTGGAAATGTGTTTGAGGATAAATATATTTCTATCCTGCTATCTCAAGAATATCCAGCTACCATACCGAAAGCACTAGCGAGGTTCGGCATTGCTCAAGAAATAATGGAAGATGACACAAGTTTCGAGTTGCCTAATCCTGGAAGTACCATTCCAGAAAAAATCTACCATCTCATAGAACACGACCCCTGGACGTCTTTCAGCACAGGTGATTATGTAGGATACGCACAAACCGATGACGACGGTGACTACTACATATACGCAGTGATCGTCGAGAAGATACGCAACGAGTCGCTCGAGTCAGTTTATCTCATCGAAATAGGAAAGGACAGCCCGATAGAAGCCAATGTGTTGGACATGCACAAGATCCACATCCCGAAGTCCATATCAGGTATGGAGTTTGTTCCATCTGACCAAGTAAACTCAAATGGTGCTGGACCGTGTCTTTCTGGTCATCGGGAATCATCTCTTCTAACGGATGTTGAAAAGGCAAAAAGAAAGGTTACCGCAGAATTGGAGGAGATCTGGCAGCTGGCACCGGAACTGACAAAGAAGGCTCTCCCCCGATTGAAACTAAAATGGCATCCACGCGAGCACCCAGAAGGTCCGAAAAAAATGTTTGTCGAAGCATCCGAACATCTCCAGAGCGAGCTACAAAGACTAGGAAAGGGTCTTTCAAAAACAAGTTCATCGTATGAAGACCTTTTTAAATCACCAGAGCAGAGGGCAAGGGAAGACCAACGACGGTATACTGAATCCGGAGGATTTGAATCAGGATTTTCTGGAGGAGCAGGTTTTGGAGGAAGAGGGGCTAGAGGGAGTTCTGGATCAGCTAACTGGAATATCTTCACTGAGGCTTTGAGATCACCAGATATCCGCAATGCACGCCGTTGGCTTCGCCAGGGACAAGAAGATCTCCGTGCTGCCCAACACGATCTTAACCCACACGATGAGCCTTCACTAGAGTGGGTGGCGTACAAGTGCCACCAGAGTGTAGAAAAGGCCCTCAAAGCTGCTCAACTTGCCATCAGAGGATTGTACGATTTTACCCATAACATTATCAGTCTAGCCCGTGAAGTGAGTGAACACTTAAAATCATCAGAATTTCTCCAGGACGTGCGCCAGCTCAGTTCTCTCGTGGGTGATCAACGGGCTCGGTACCCGGATAGATGCGCCTCCTCACAGATTCCTCACGAGGTCTTTAGCGACCAATCCAAAGGTGAGGAAATGATCCAGCTCACCCGTAAAATTCTTGCAGTGGTTCAAACATCATTGGTTCCGTCCAGATCATGAACACTAGGTTCGAAGTATACGTATCTAGGTATACACAACTATCATTTTCGTTTCCACTGCTTTTACATAAACGACGTATACCTGCATTGTGGAATCGAAGCAAGACGTGAGTGACCATATTCTTCTAGTGACTCTTGCGAGAAGATTTGTACTTCTGAAAGCGGTAACAGTATTTGTAATCGCGCTAAATAAACCAGTTTGTGATTAGCCCATTATACGCCTGACCCCCAATATCCACAGATCTTTTACACATGTAGCTCTCCGACTTTGTGCACTTTAGAATTATCCCTGCCAAAGTCATGGATGTACATCTCTCAGCCCTCTTGAGAGTGATGCTTCCACCGATGTTCCTTTGAACTGTCGGTGCATACGTGAATAATGATGACGCAACTTTCATGAGCACGTATCCAATATTCGTCTGATCTCTATCTGCACATGCGCAGAATCTACCTATGTAATGGCTTATTAATATCACTTTTGACTAAAAACCAATCGAATAATATTAAATTCGGTAGATTTATGAATTGACTACTGATGCCATCAGGCCCTTTTCTTCCTCTCACACTGGTCGATATCTTATTTCTTTAACTTATGTATCATTTGAACGAAGTACTTTAAATAGTGTGCATTGACGTTTGATTTAAAGTTTGAAATTAAAAGGACCAAACATAAGAAAGTAAGGAATGTGTGAAATATGAGATCACTAAGTCTATGCGGATTTCCAATAAACTGTTCGGGGATAATTGTGATTATGACCTAGATGCGGATAACTCCTAATTGCCTTTTCCCTTGGGGCACAACTCAAAATATATTATGGATAGCATCTTATCAAGAATAAACCCATTTGAGTCATACCTTTTTGAAACGGTGAAATGTTAGTCATTTTGTATGTTGGAACAAATGGGAAAGTTATCCCGCACTACACCACAGAGACACTACTGATACCTATACCTGCTAGATGCTTTGATCGACGCAGCGAATGCGTATTATAATGTCATTAAAAATAAACGTTAAATGTGTAAATAGTCTCTTTATATAAATTGATTAGTTTGAATTTTGGATATCCTATTGAGATCACTGTCATCCGTACAGAATCGACTTGTTGCAAAAGATAGAAATACTATTTCCCTTTACAAAAAATGTTTTTACTTTTGTCAGATATACTGATATGTACCATATATTATTGAGTTTATGTGTAATATCAGTACCACCGTATATATTAGGCCCTCACTGAGTAAATTCAATGATAGCTATTCATTTTATATGTCCATCTTTTACTGTTGAACTGTGAATTTTGGGTTTATCTTGCTTTGAATTGTATTACAATGAATACATTAAATAATAGCTATTCAGTTTAGATGTCTTTAACTGTATTTGCAGCATTAGACAATTTTTAAAACTCAATTACTCATCATTAAACTGATAGATGTGCTGTAATATATTTTGCCAAGATTGTTATTAAGTGCACACCCTTTCTGTGATATACATTTTCTTTGTTTTTGCACTACTGTAGAAGAAGTGTTATAATTTACAGATATTTGTATACATCGTAATCTTTGTGAATATATGTTTCATGATGTTAAAGCAACTAAAGAACATACTAATATATGATAGTTATGAAGACTATAATTGATGTACTGTATTCTCACTGACTTATTCACATACATAAGTTGCATTGATATATTATAGTGTTGTAATGATGAATGATTTTTTGATTCAAGAGTCATATGATGGAGGATTGCATAAATATAAGTAGTTTCCTCTTTTGTACATAATCAATAGTCTGCGAGACTCTGGAATATTTTATATCTGTTCTGATTGCGTCAACACATTCTATCAACAGAATATAATGAACCCATTGGCTCCACAATACAATGTATTGATTTAAATGTATTATCTTCCAGATTTCATATCATACAAATATTACATACTATTTTGTACATATGTAAATACTGTCACTAATGTAATATTATTGATATATCATTCTTTGTTGACATAGATTCTTTTATGTACACAGAGCAGATTGTGCATCTTTATATAAATGAATTTCGCATTATTCATTAAACACTTAAAGGTTGAACTATTTCAACACAACAACATTGACAAAAATAAAATACCTGTAATATACACCCGTTATATCGTAAGAATTTGAGCTGAATTGCGAAAAAAGGGTCGTTTGTTTCCCTTCACTCATGCGAAAGTTTTACCGTGGCGATTCGCACTTACGGAACTTACCAGATCATGATAGTAATCTGGATGAGTTTAGACAAGATAAATGGATGTACTCTATTCTCCTGAATTATATCTGTTACATGAACTTCATGTTTAACTTTAACTCATTGAAATAATATTGAATAATATTTTCAAGACTTAGGGATGTTGTTGTTGTTTTTTTTTGCTTCAAAATATACCGACAGAGAAATTTCATGGACGCGTTGATAGTGATGCATTTTAGAAGGTGAATTCATATATATATATATATATCGCACGTTTGTACAGAAGTTGGATCTCAACTGCATAAATAACATTGTTTGCTGACACTTTTTGAACTTATTTACAGTAATTTAATTGCACGTAGGAAAGAGAATATACCAATCAGCTACTGAATGAAAGAGTGTATGATTTTATTCTATATATTTCGCAAACATCTATTCGCATACACTGTTGCTTAAACAGTACGGAATGAATCGATTGTAAATAATGTGTCTTTAGCTCACAGTTAGGATGTACAGAACATTTTGTGATATTACAACTAAATTATAAACAAAGTACAATGTATATAGTTATGCACACGGAACTATAATGTAATGTTATTGAATTTCACTGAATTTGTTCAACACGAGATTCAAGGGCAGCATTCTATATATTCATTCACACAAGTGTTTTCTTGTTAATACAAAAAGAGCGTTTTTCCCATGAACTTGTGCTCAAGTTAATGACCGAAAATTATGTGTCGTTCATGAAATTGGCACATTCCATTTTATCTCAAATAATGTATTTCATGATTTTGTAGAATCTTGAGTGACTCTTTTGGTAATTTTACTGACAATATGATATCGCAGTTAGTCTTTCTATACGGAGTATACCACTCCTGTGAGCTATTATGGGGTGTATGTTTTCTTTATTATCATAATGTGTATGTATATATTGATTATAATGTACATTACATGATGTAGTGTAACCTTTGAGAATTGAAGGGAAACAATAATTTCCCTACTGATTATATTAAATTATTGGTTTGTACTGAGCATACGTGCATGGAGCCCCGATCTAAAAGAATTTGCAATTTGGTTCCGTTACGAACAGAATAACCTATGATCTTCAATAGTTTCCGAAGACTCCTTTGTTTTCCACGTACACTTGTATTATATAGGACACTTATGATTGTCAAGAAATTGTATGCATTCTGTTACAAATATGATTTAACTGTTAAGAAGATTGTTATTCATAGTTTGTATTTGTGCATTTGTTTATATACTTGATTTTATATCCTGTATGTGCAGATGAGTAAGTAGAAGAAATAGGAAAAACCAAAATATGATAAAAAATACAATGTTGGTTTGATATTTACACGATTGTGTATAAATATTTTACAGTTTATTTGAGGATGTTTTTTCTTATCTTTTTTCACTTTATTTACCACGTCAAGAAAGTCACTTAACCTGTTGTTCAGTTGGATCAAATCTTAAAGTTCAAAGTTCAAGGTCTATTTCAAGTTAGTACAGAAGATGAGTGTTATCTTTAAGAAATTAACAGTATTCTTTTGTACATAGCCTATATAATGTTACTGAAAATGCATTTACAGAATACTGAGAGTATTTATGCCAAACCTCTCCGAAGAAGAACCCCTTTCAATGGTTTTGTTTGCCTCTATGTATGGATTGTTTAATTGCTGCTGTTTGTTGTCACACTGACATGTTGGCCTGTATCGTTTACTGACTAGTATGTAAATATTATGATATTATTTTTTGTGTGAGATTTTGAAGATTCCGTTGTTTTCTTGACTGTCGCTACACTGATCAATCTAATTACCTGGAGAATATACTATAATTCTCAATTTTCCATTTATACACTAGTTGTTACCCTTGCATACATGTTTCCAGATTTTCATACAAAACAAAGTTTCATATTTGAAACGACCACGGACATTTGCTTTTTACTTGTAAATTTTTTTATTAAATATAGTATGTCAATGATGAAAACAATTATATCATTCCAACAGAAACTGTTGTAGTTGTTTTAAAACAAATCTATGAGTGACAGTTTGTAACAAGGTTACGTTGCAGTTTGTTGTAATAATTATGTTACAAGACTTGTAAATAATTGGAATTTCACATGATATTCATTTAATTCATGTGACACCAATGCTTCACGTACAATATGTGTCAAATATCGCCAACATGAGCAACAAACAGATTGTGAAATAACTGTAATCTTATTCTGGGATTCAGATACTTTTGATGTATATTTTGAACGAGTATGGAAATATTGAGACTATAAGCCTAGTCGAAATTTGTGATGTAAAAGACGAATTTTTACGAGTTTTGTTTGTTTATTTTCGAGTTAAAAATTAAAATGGAAAGAAAAAGTCATGTACATATATATATATATATACATGTAATACTATTTCGATGTTTGTATCCAAGAATTGTGCAACCTCATAGTTTTGAGAGTGATTTTGTATATTGTGTTATATATAGTTTTGTATATTGTTTTCTATAGAGTTTGTTCTTCGCCTCAAGTATGTATGACGTTCCTTGAGGCTTCCGTACAATGCTATCCAGTCTGGAATTGTTCACACATACGTTTTCTTGAGTATCATGTTTATGTATTACAGCTAGTAAGCGACTTCGGAGATACTATCTGCTACGTGGTTTTGTAGAGTTTCTTGCAATTAAATATGATTAGTAATCACGGTAATGCTCTTTCAAGCACGTGAGAGAGAAATTATTACGAACGATCATTTTCGTAATGATAACATGATTATGTATGAATTAATAATGAGGGCAGTGTACATTCTACATTTTGTGACGGCAAGGATCTGTCGTTTTTGTACTATTTTTCTTAGTTCATAAGTGATACTCTGATAATGAAAGAAATATAGTGTTATGTTACAAGTTTGAATCAAAGAAAACTTTAGTGACCTTAAAAATGTTAATTGCCTACCATACGGTATTTTGTCTTTCTTTTTCTTTCAAAAAGAAACTGTGTTTTTATGTTTTAAGCAATTATGTTGTCCTTTTTATAAATTCTATCAGTCGTTTTACATGTTTCCTTCATATTGAACTAAAAGTGTCATACATAATGTCAAAGTAGAAATTCACTGCTTTCAAACCTGCAGTCATAGGTCAACGTTGAGTGTCGTTTTGAAACCAATTTTGATGAATAAAAGTTTGCTAAATGATAAAGTGCTGCTGGTGACATTGTACACTTATGGTCGGTCTTCTGTGTTTGCGAAACGATGAGGGACATATAGTTATGTTGAGAGAGAGAGAGAGAGAGAGAGGGATGAATAGAAAGAGGGGCAAGGGGAGGAGAGAAAAGAAAAAGAGAGAACGAGAGCGACAGAGATGGGATGGGGATATCGGAGGGAAGAGAGAGAGAGGGAGATTATAAGAAGTAGGCCTACGCTGTCGTCCATAAAGCGACTATTAGAGCAAGTTTCTCTTTATTTTCCCGCATTTAGAGTTTATATAATTAAGTTTCTTATCAAATGTTCATTTAATCGTTGATGATCAGAGTGTGCTTAAAGCCCCACCACTTTTGTTTTTCCTCTTAATAAGATGTAATTGTTCAAAATGCGACCTCTTTCTCGCAAATGAATATTCAGACCATCACACCATACTGCAAAGTATGATGAAGTAGTATCTTGGACTACGTAAAGAGAGAAAAAAGTGTTGAAATAATCCATCATAACTAATCACAACGTAGGAAAATATTCCAATGTCTAAAAAGTTGTATATTTCCGCTTATAAGTTTCTCATCGCAGGTGCCCCCTTTTCCAGAATGTGCCCTATTTTTTTGGTGCCCCCCCCCCTCCCAATTTTTGGAAGACGCTCCGCCGCACAGTGGGCCAGGGAGGAACCAAAGTGCGCCAAAACTCATTTTGGGGGATTTATTTTGTATAAACCCAGAGGAAATGTTTGGATTTCCAGGGATTTCCGCTTAAATTGTAATAATAACATTTTCTCTGATGTATAAGCTTTAAGTTGATACCAGATTTGGCTGCCCGATTTTGCCCGTTATTTTGTTAGAGCCGTTCTCCTTGCAACATTGCCCCGAAAAATGTATTTATTTTGGTCCGCGCTGTCAGAACAAGTGTCACGCGCCCCCACGCGCCGTGATTTATGACCGCAAATCCTTCATGATTCAGTCGCGGACCCCCCCCCCCCCCCCCAAAAAAAAAAACACGTTTTTCGGGGCAATGTGGCAAGGGAAATCGGCTCTAACATAACAACGGTCAGGATCGGGCAGCCAAATTTGGTATCAACTTAAAGCTTAGGCATCAGAGAAAATGGTGGTATTACATTTTAAGCAGAACTCTGCAGAAATCTAAACATTTCCTCTGGATTTATAAAAAACATGGATAATTAGTTAATTTTTTTTTCATTGAATTACCCTATAATACATCATGAAGATTGTGTTTCTATTAATCTTAACCTATTCATGCAACGAAATGAACTATCAGGAATATGTGAGAGCAATTTCATATCAATAACTTAAAAGCTTCATGTTAAATTGAAAGATTTATAAAATAAGTCACTTTTGCACTAAAGCTGTGAATATGTAGGATTTTGCTGTTTGAAGGAGTAAATTTATACCCTTATTGTGCATACCGGAATTAATTTTTTTGAGGTATTCCTAAATGTATTACCTATCAACTGGGCCAAAAAAAATTGAAGAAAATAAATCACCAAAAATGAGTTTGGGCGCACTTTGGTTACTCCCTGGCCCACTGAGCGCCGCCCCTGGCCCGGGGCTAATTTTTTTCCCCAAACAGGTTTGCCAATGCTAATATTTCCGGTCATCTGATTGGCTGATATGTTACGTCATTAGCAATGACGTAACCGTTAGGGTGAGTGATACGGTTATAGAAATCATGCACAATCACTTTTTATCAACCCATCGTTGGCTCAATCGGTAAGGTCAGCGTAATACAATCATAGAGTTGTGGGTTGAAGTCGCAGTTTATTCAGTTTTTTTTGCCTTTATAAATAGTGAGGCAAAGCAATAACAAATCAAAGTCTCATTGTTTGTGAACTCTTTCCAAGCTGCTAATGACGTAGAACATATCAGTCATTGAGAAGAACGGAAATATAAGAAATTGCAAATCTGTTTGGGAATAGAAATTTCGCGGCCCGGGGTGTATAAAACAAATAACTATGCTCAGATAGTCTGCAGTACATAGCTACATCGATCATCACCCAAATGGATATTCCTACTTTTGTTACAGCTTTTTGTTGAATCATATTTTATGTACAGTATTTTTATATAGCTAAACAATTTTTGTTTTGTTTATTTTTGTTTTCATATGTTTTAATGATAATTCATTTATTTCAGGACTTTTTAAAAATATATTATTTTAATTTGGATTTATACACCTTCTCAAAATTCAATGAAGTAATTTGAAGAAGAAAAAGATAACAAACAAATCCATACAAAATACTGAAAGATATTAACATTTTTGCAGGGATCTCTAAAAGTAAATGAGCTAGTATACTTCATTTTTCATGAATATATTCTCTAAGTTCAGTTACTAATCCGTGTTTTTCTGCATTTGCTCAAATTAATTCGATGTTGGGCTGGTCTACATCTTTAAAAGTGGGTATACTCAGATCTCCCGCACGTGCGCACATGGACATAGAGTCAATCGCGCCTGTGAAAATTGATATTTAAGAGTAGACCTTCTTTTCTTTTTGTTTGCCCACTTGCACAGACCGAGTAATTTTGCATGACATGGATATTTCTCGAGGGATCATGACATCTTTTCATGTAAAACTACGATGTATTCAAAATTTATTATTTCAAATCATCGTCAGGGTCTTGTTGATAAGTACAAAGAGTACGGAAATGTACTGACAAATATTCCCTAAAAAAGGGTCAATTGAATTACATTATCAATGAATCGTAAGTTGGAAAGTAAATATCACCGAGAAGTGATCAGGTGGATATACTTATTCAGTAGGTTCATGGAGGAGATATGCAAATTATATCTGCATCTAATGTTGATAATGTATTTAACGACTTTTTCGGGGTAAATATTGGACCGAATTTAGCAAATGAATTGCCGAATGAAAATATGGCATATGGTGGTTATTTGGGGCAGACTATATATAGAGCAATTTAAATATTTTTGGAATTCGAAACCAATAACTGAAGTTGAAGTTAGAAGTCAAGTTTTGCTACTTGATACCAAAAAAGACATGTCGTCGTGATAACAGTCCAGAGCAATTGATGAAATATAGAGCTCCCTAAATTTCACATCCACTGGCATATATATTTAAATTAATTGTGTTAAGAAACTGGCAAGGTTCCAATAAGGTTTGAAATAAAAATTGCAAACGTTACTTTCCTTCATAAAAAAGGGACGAGAGTACATCCAGGTAACTATAGACCAATTTAATACCCACCCAGTCAATCAAAAAACTCTCAACATTAACACAGGTAAATACCTGACCAAAATACTTAAACAAATAAGTAACAGTCAATATAAAACTCATATAAAGCAACACATTCACAAATTTGGATAAACCAACACACAAGTAAGGTTATAGAATGAATAATGAAACTGACAATATCATAACAATGGAACAAAGACAAAATATCTCTGCTTCAAGTATCAAAATATCCCAAGACTAGAAATATTGATAAATCCTGGAAACTATAAATCTCTTTATATCTGCATCAAATACAATTTTCATCAACCACTCCAATCTAAATATTTATCTTCCATACTTTTCTTACTTCCAAAGTCTGACAATCTCCTGGCCTACCTTCACCACTGCTCTTACTCCTATTATTCCATGATGATGATGATGATTCACAGCATTTGTATGGCGCCATTTATCTGTTTCAAAAAACATTCAAAGGCGCGAGTTCCTCCAATAAAGTTAGCATTTAAATGTCTGAAGGAAGATGTGAGTTTTGAGTGAAGCTTTGAAGTGGTCAAGGTTGTCAATTTTGCGAATAGATGATGGGAGGGAATTCCACAGGCGAGGAGCAATATAGGAAAATGCTCGGTCTCCATATCCCTTAAGATGAGTAATGGGCATCTGGAGAGTAAGGCCAGATGAGCGAAGTCCAGGGCGAAGATGACGCCGCTCGATTAAAGATGACACATATCCTGGGGTCTGACCATGAATTGCCTTAAATGTGAGCAGCAGGACCTTGAATTCAATTCTGCTCTTGACAGGAAGCCAATGTAGCTCAGCCAGAACAGGAGAGATGTGATCATGTTTCCTCAACCCATTAAGCAAACGTGCTGCTGCATTCTGTACTGCTTGAAGTCTGTTCAAGGTTGCAGAAGGAAGGCCAGCTAGAAGACAGTTACAGAAATCAAGTCTAGATGAAATAAGTGAATGAATAAGGCTTTCTGCTGCCTTCCTCGTAAGCAATGGTCTAATGGCTGCAATATTACGAAGCTGGAAGTAAGCAGTCTGACATACCTGTGAAATGTGCCTGTCCATTTTCATGGACTGATCGAAGTAGACCCCAAGGTTACGGGCGCTCTCCGTAGGAGAGACAGATACATTGCCAACTTGGAGGTCCACGGAGTTGATCTTGTTCCTCATGTTGGGTGAAGAGATTATAAGGTATTCAGACTTGTCATCATTGAGTTTCATGAAATTCTTTACCATCCATTGACAAATATCAGCAAGGCACGAGGTCATCCTTGTAGCTATGGCCTTTTCATCAGTTGCCACTCTTGGATCAAATGTCACATACAGGTGAGTGTCATCTGCGTAGAAGTGGACTTGTAGACCATGTTGACGGGCTACGTTCCCAAGAGGGGAAGTGTACAACGTGAAGAGAATCGGTCCGAGGACAGACCCCTGCGGAACACCGTAGGTCAAGGAAGCTTCATCCGACACAGTTCCATTGATGTTTACAGCCTGTCGTCTGCAGTGAAGATATGACCTGAACCATTCCAGTGCAGTGTCATCGACCTTGAAGTCCCGTTGCAGCCTCTGGAGAAGGACTTTGTGATCAATTTTACATATAACAATATTCTTTTAAAGCGATCTGCAAAATGAGAAATAAGGTTTACAATGATAGAGGGCGCTAGAAACCCATGAATGGCTAAATAGTCAAACAAAGTTCAATCGTCACTGTTTGATGTGCCATAATTAATATCCCCTTAGCAACCAAAATGCAAACAACATGCATATCTTTCTATATTCCCTATATTTCTCACTGACCTTGTTCCTGAACCAAGAACTAACTCATCACATAAATTAGAGCGTAACTCTGGCCCTGGCCCTGGCCCTGGGGCCAGGTACAACATTAGCGCGTACGCACTACACCCAATTTTGGTACCGCGTTCAATTGATTAGTGTACATGACCATGTACTACAATATAAATAAATGTAGGCCCTAAAACAAATCATAACGTTAAGCATCGCACATTTTAACGTTAAGCATCGCACATTTTAACATTAAATCCCCGCTTTCACTACAATCATATGAACCCACATGATACAGCAAAATAATCACTGAAACGTTCTGACACAATACTCAATTTACATAGCAAACATTTAGCATAACATTAAATTAACATTTAATAAACATAAAAGTGGTTCAAACTTCAAGTTTAGTCAATTCACCTGTGAGAGGTACAAGCAAAGAGTGCGTGCCGGATTGTCTCCGCACTCCGCCCTCTACAGGTTAAAGACAGGGTAATTTCCTAACTTCTTACAGTATCTTCATCGATTTTAAGAAAGCATTTAAAGGACAAGTCCACTCGAAAAATAACTTACTTTCAATAAAAGCAGAAAAATCAGACAAACCAATCAAAAAAGTTTGAGCAAAATCGGATAACTAATAAGAAAGTTATGAATTTTTGAAAAAGTATGTAAAACTATGGAACAATGAGAATCACGACACAAATTGCCAAGATGGCTATCAGTTTGTGACGTCATGTCCTCACAACTTATCAATTGCTTTATATAGTTTAATCCCATTAATTTCCCTTTTTATCCCCCAAAACTTGATTTCCCCATGCCTTTGCCCAGGTTATATGATTTGTATCATATTGCGTGCATGACATTTCCCAAAAACTTTTATGAATTTTGAAGAATTGATACTATTTTCCGAATATTGTATTTCATAATTATTGATTTTTATATAAATAGTTTATCAAAATTCAATTTTTCATGATTTAACTGGACAAAAATTACTTTTTATTTGTGCATCCACACAAAAACATATTACTAACAATCTAACTTGGATGCTGGTGTGAAGAAATAAGATTCTTAGGGTGAAAATAGGAAATTTATATTATCAATATAAAGAAAATAATTAGTGGATAGTGAGGACCATACGTCACAGACTCATGAGTGAGTTGCCAATTTGTGTAATGATTTAAAAAAAATTCATGTCATTAAAAATTCATAACTTTCTTATTAGTCATCCGATTTTGCTCAAACTTTTTTTGATTGTTTTTTCTGATTTTTCTGGTTCTATTGAAAGTAAGTTATTTTTGGAGTGGACTTGGGCTTTAATACAACTAATCATAATATATTACTAGGTAAACCAACGAACTATGGCATGCGAGGATAACCTCTTGAATGGTTAACAGACTTAATAACCGATTTTAGTTTGTTCAATGTGGTCAAACATTATCTCAAAGGATCAGTGTTAGGGCCAACTCTGTTTTAGATCTATGAAAATGATCTGCTATCAGTTACTGTTTATTTCAATTTTCGGCTGTTTTTCGATGATTCTAACCTATTTCATTCTTAAGAAGCATATTGTATTCACCAGGGGCGGATCCAGCCGGCGACAGAGGGAGAAAAGGGGGAAGGGGGGGGGTGGAGAGCAATATATATATATATATATATATTTGCTACTGAAAATTTGAACTCGCGCCGGCCGATAATTCGCTCAGTGGGGGGGGGGGGTACTTTTTTGTTTGGCCCTCGAAAATTCGAAAAATCGCAACTCCCCCCTCCCCCCCTTGAGCGCCAGGGGTGGGGGCCCATCTCCAAAAAGGTAAAATTAACGTGTTTTTACATGTCCCCCCCCCCCCCCTGGATCCGCCACTGGTATTCACAGATAGGAAGTTCGTGCTATTAAGCAAATATTAACAGACTACGAGGGTAATGGTACAACTATCATCGCCGAGGTGATCTCGGGGCTACTGTCATCCCGAGCCGTAAGGCGAGGGATGATGGTAGCCCCGAGATCACCGAGGCGATGATAGTTTGTATCCATTGCCCGAGTAAAGGAGGTTCATATTTGTTTCATATCCCACATCGGCAATGTCTATTTAAAGTGAATTTTACATTATTAAAAGATTCAACTAGGTTTTCGTTCGCGGTGTACTGATTCTGCAGACAGTTTAGCTTCAGCAGATATCGGTATAGTGTTTCTATCGATTGCTTTCGTACCTTCGTAGTGCTCAGTCTACGCCCCTAGTTTTTATTCGCGGTGCGTATTTCTACTAGTAGTCGTAGTAGTCTAGAGGCTAGATCTAGACCCTATGCATAAATAGGTCTAGAGGTCTAGACTCTTTAGCAACATAGTATAACAATTAATTGATTGAAATTAATATTATAGATGAACTTACCTAACTTGTTATCGTTCCACTGTCTACATATATGGGCCAACAAAACTGGTAAAAATCCGAAACTGAGATGAGAACGTAGAACTTGTCAACACCTATTCTGTACACTGTTTGGTCAATAAAACTAAAGTAAACTGGTAAAAATCCGAAACTGAGAACGATGAACTGAATTGTCAACACATAACAACATGTCTATGTACACTATAGATGAATGACAAGCTAATTTGAATTATAAATGTTAACACTACATCCATGGAATTGGAAGGATGCTTGGCTGCTGAAGTTTCGGTTGATATTGACATTTTGTGTAGGAGAACTCGGTAGGCCTAGATGCAAATTGCTAGCAGTTGGAGTTGAAGTTGATGATGGTTGGGCATTTATAGTTGAAGACATTTGGTGCAGTATCCTTTCGACTTGGCTTTCGGATCCGGCGGAGGAAATTTGAATATTGTCATCTAGTTCAAGTACATCAACATCCTCACCTCTACTACTAGTAGTACTAGTACAAGCAGTAACACAAGTATCAGGCACCACAGGCACTGGCTGTTGAACTTCCTGATCTGGGCCTGGATCTAGACTCCTGTTTACCATGGTATTTTCTAGGCCTAGATCTAGGTCTACTCTAGCAAGGCAGAAGATAAAGTATCCGACATCCTGGACTTTTGTGCTACACTTGTGCGAGCATAATGCTTAATGCTACCCTCTGACTTGTGTCCAGACACAGCCATTATGTCCCGGGAGGAATAACCTGCTTCATCTAAGATAGTGACGCTCATTGCTCTCAAGCAGTGGTTGGTGTAGGGTGTTGAACAGTTGGCATTTTGGCTAATGATTTTCATCATTTTGCTCAAAGTGTTCTCGCCCAATGGATAGTTATCATACCAAACATTAGTTGTTGGAGCTTTGTTTGGTTTCTGCCAGAACCAGCTACATTTGGAATTGAGCTTGGCTTTGTACTTCAGCATTGATTCCAAAAGACAGTTTAGATTCGTAGGTATTTCAAACATCCTTCCACCTTGGCTGGTGCTGTCATCATCGCGATAATTTTTTGTGAGTTGTCAACAATGCTGAAATAATGACGGCCGTCGACTTCATTCAAAATAAAGTCATTAGGTGTCAGATCACGAAGATTCTCCATCCCCCGGTTTGCAAAATATACCATGATATCCACAAACACTTTGTGCTGCAGTCGTTCGGGTGTTTCTGAGTCGAGACTTTCTTGGATCAACTTCGTGTCAGCTGTACTAAATGGTGTGTGATGTTTTACATTTGCTTTACCCTCAGATTTCAGTTGTGAAATAACTGATTTGAATATACTCTTACAGACTTTGAGAAAGCTTTGTCTTTAAAAATGTCGAGTTCATGTGATGACAAGAAATTTCTCTGAAGGCCGTATCTGATTGCTTGCATTGACTTCTTTGAATAAAGATCTCCATTTCGATTTCTTGCTCCTGCATAGAATTTACAAAGAAGACTGTCGAGAAGTTTAATATCTTGTCCCAAATTTTTAATATGTTCAACCTTCATTTCCATCAGAAAATCTGTAAAAACCTTCGAAACATATTTGATTTGTCATTTAGTATTAGTACTGTTAGCATTATCCAGCATATTATTCATTTCTTCATCCCGCGCATCACTCATGATGATCGTTGATCCAAAGGCAAAGTCAACAAAAATACTTACGATGATGTAAATCCATCATTCTCAGTAGTCTATAATCCAATATTATCCAAATGACAAATGTTTAGAAGCAAACAAAAGTCTAGATCTAGGCCCAGTTACAGCTAGTCTAGATAGATCTAAATCTAGAGCTAGTATTGTAGTAATAAGAAACTAAGACGCAAGTCGCGCCGCCACAAAATTGTAAGTGGTTTTAATTTGTTTTGCTTTTGTCGCGCACTAATGATATGCATCGATTGCGCTTATTTCAGCGCATTTGTATCATGTTTACGCGATTTTAGGTTCAAAGCACAACATGCATACATGAAATAAAGTTGATGCGCGCGTATTTGACTTTTCAAACGCTTTAAATTAAGCGTCGTTGACTTGGACTAGTTTAACACTGGCATTTCGCGTAATCTACATTGCTATAGGCTTATATGGGCAAATGGGGTAGCAGCAAAAAATAACTTTACAAAAGTACTATCTCAGGTAGATAGTACTTTGGCACATATAGCTCACTGCCATGAATTGATGGGAAATCTATCAATGATCATATGACCTCGTTTAGACCAATCAGATTGCAAGATTCTTAGTATGCGGGATATAAAACGTAATAGTGAATGGACAACTCGTACAACACCACTATTTAAAAGATTGCTACTCCCAAATGTGTTTAATTTTCATGGTTTACTAATTTCTACCTTCATGTTTGATCTAGTTAATAACAATTTGCCTCATATTTTAATAGAGTACTGTGATATAATACTAGAGCAGAGCTATTCCACAAGACAGAAAGAAGGTGAAAAATTACGTCCTCCAAAAAACAGAAAAATCTGTTTTCTTTTCTTCCTCTTCTCTTCCAATCAACTTCTCCTTTCATTATTCAAACGCCTATGCCACTTTTCCGGAAGATATGTATGCATAGATTGTAGGCCTACCATGGAGTTCAATTTTTTTTTCTTCTCGCAATCGTTCATTATAGATATCAATTCTGCCAGGTATCCGACCACAGAAAAATGTACGGAAACACTTAGTAAAAAGTAAACCAGCAGCGGATACGGGGGATGGGGGGGGGGGGGGGGGCTTGTAGGTCCCTGCTTAACCAAAGCTGGCATACTCTGAACACACACACAAAATATAACCTCACAAATTTGTACATGTAAGCCCTAGGTAGAATATGATAACCTTCTTTATTACAATTCCTTGCATGTCAGCTTAGAAATAGGCTTAAGTGAGCCACGTAAGAAAGCCCCCCCCCCTAACCTCCCCCCCCCCCCCCACGACAGTAGGCATGCCACAGCCTCTAGTTTCAATTACACTGTATCTTTATGGAGACTATTTGCAATATTGTCACGGATTAGTCATATTTTGTTCGTCCATGCAGCTACCTGGAGCGACTGAATCCAGTTTTTTGATCAAAATTGTGATTCACACTCGCTATATACATAAAGCTAAGTCAGTCCTCCATCCTCCATTCTCGAACTATCCTCTCACTAGCAAACTAGCAAGTTCGGTGAACTATTTATATATTTTAATAGATTGAAACATACTTTAACATGAAATATTAACAAAGATCAAAATGAACGGAGGTAGATCTAATCAAAGTATTGAACTCAACCATGCTCACAATCAAATACATGTAGACCCCATATAATCAGCTTTGAAGTAAAAGTTAAAAAAAAACAATCATGACAATACAAATAGCGAAGCACAGAACATGAACGATTCAACCTTTTATTATAAAAGACAGAGATATGCTAACATGATTTGCATCATGCTTTTTGTTATAAAAGTAACAAGGATAATTGATATAAAGTAGAGGAAGAGGAAGAGACATGCGCACTGTACTTTCAGTAGTAGGTGTGCCAAGTCCTTACGTAGGTAGGCCGAATAATTATGCAAACATGTTGTTTTCTTGTTCTTTGAAAAACTTTGGGGAATTTCGGTAAAGGCACTTTTTACATCAAAAAGTTAAACGCTTCCCATTCCCCGCGCTACCAACTACCATTAACGTATACCTCAATCGCATGATCTAGCAATTATATGCACCGTAAAGTCCGGGCCTGATTCGCATTTATTTGCCCTATACCAGACATGTCGTCGAAGAATCTGGTCGATTTAGGAAGGGGGCACAAGTCCAAGAAAGGGCTCCCTTTGCTCGTCAGCCGCCTCTGTCAGAGTTATGTGTGAGCTTTAGCGATGAAAGTTTTTTTTTTTTTGGGGGGGGGGTGATTGGAAGGGGGAAGCGAGTAATATATTATAACAAGAATATAACATATAGGAGTTTTGCCGGCTGAACTATTCTTTAATCTAAACAAAAAAGTGAGGAAGAAAAGACAAATGAATGCAACAACAAAATCCTGTTGATATACAGGCCTTTGTAAAGCCGGGGGGGGGGGGGTAAGTGAAGGGAATGCATGTAGGGAGCACGGCTGAAATTACACAACCCTCCAACCTTGCTCGAGCACACTTCACTTCCCATGCATGCTTTCAACACAGGCCGACAGTTGTCACATCACCCCCTCCCCTAACCGATTCCCCTTGTTTCGGGAACAAACCCTTTTTAGTCGTTGTGCGTAACAGTCTGAAATATTATGAGAATACAAGTACGCTAAGACTTTAGCCGCTCCTGACACAGCCACAAACTGACAGATCTAGGCTCTGATCAAGGCTTTAGGTATTGTATATTATGTTTGTCATACTGTTCGGGAAAGTATATATTATTTCGATTAGATAAATTGTAATCGAATGAAGTTTTGAATATGAAATGGGACCGGGGCTGTCTTTATTATATGCATGCATGCACTTCATGTTATTGCATTTATCTGCGCATGTGCTATGCCTTATCCGGCGAACTCGGACATTTAATTCGGTGATCTAGTCTTACATGGACGTTTTGAGAGATTCCCGAGACCCCCAATACGAAAAGACGGGACGATATCACAGCCCGCGCATCACCGTTATGTCGTCATTTAGTTTCTTGTAATGACTCGATGAGGTCTTCAAAGTAACCATGGATGCTTTTCATTTGATGGTCATGATTGCCATCTGCACCGAGCTTATAATGTTTGCCCAACGAAGAATAAAACAAAGCTTCCTGTTGGAGTGTTTGGACCCTTTGAGTCTCTGGCCGTGAAGTTGGTAAAGATCAACCAGTTTGATCGACAAACGTGTAACATTCTAGATGATTAGCGTCGATTTCTTGAATCGAAAATGGTAAGCTTTATTTAACTTTCAATAATTTATGAGAGTGTAATAAATCCTTGGGATTAAACAGTACATACGAATATTGCTCCGGGCCACTTGCTGCTAGCTATAGCGATACAATACAATAACTTTTGTACATACAATAATATTACTTTTTTTTAATAATTGCAATTCATGAATGTCTTTAATTGACTCTCATACAACATATGGACTATAAACCGGAAGTACATATGGGGAGTTCCTGGGTGTGATTCTTATTATCTCAAATATTGTTACCCATAGGCCTCTATTACAATTTGAAAAAAAGGTTTTGTGTGAATATTCTAACTGTCAATGACGAAATGAAGCAGTGTTTTTCTTCAATCAATAACGGTCACTCTTTCTTTGAATATAAAATGCTCCACTACTCGGCAACCAATTTTGATTCGGTTTGTTTGTCTGACGGGGTGGCATAACAATTTTGATTAAGGCAGATTTGAAAACATTACAATTAATTCAAATACTACACTCTTAATGTCAGCGAGTAAATTGTGCCGAGTAAAACAAGTTGAGTAACAAAATGAGCAATTCAGTACTCAAGCTGGAGTAAGACCTTGATTTTAGTGGTACTCGTCACCCGAGTAATTTGTTACCTTCGATAAAGAGTAAATCAATGACTCAACATTGAGTAGGAATTTCGTTTGTATCAATTTTGAGTAAACTACGGTTGGGTATTACGCTGCGGCAGGTGATAAATAAATCAACATTGATCTCTTACCCGAATTTACCTCGGGTGCGAGTGAAAGTTGGATCGATGGAACGTGCAACTAGCTGTCAATATGCATGTGACACCTGTTCTACACATTTTTACATAATAGCAGCTGTATGTTCCTTTGTCTACCTAAGGAACTGGATATTTTGTACTCTTTCATTGTCCGTCATGTGCATGTCTCGTGCATGCATGTGCGCGTGCAGAAAGATGCGAAAGAACTGAGATACACTCTTAGAAAAAAGGGTGCAAAAAAGGGTGCAAAATAAGAGTTTGCACCCTTTACATAAAAATGAACCCTATTGAAGGAAAAGGGGTTAAAAAAAGGGTGCAATATAAGATTTTGCACCCTTCCCACAAAAATGAACCCTATCGACCAAAAGAGGGTGCAAAATAAAAGTTTGCATATTGCATGCATATTCATGATTACTTTCCACGTGTTCACATAAAAATACATTTATCATGATTTGTTAAGCAAATTATGACAATGTACATCAATTTTTTGATTTTGTATTTTCTTTTGGCAATCATTAACCAATATATTATTTTGTCTGATCATGTTACAATTACATTCACGTTTTAGCAATAGATATATTGATTATATGATTACTAACCAAGAAACATCATGCATGTTTAATATGTATTTGTGTACGAGCAAATTTTACCAGTATTCCTCGATGATGGGTGCAGGATTGCACCTTTTAAAGGGTGCAGGATTGAACCCCTAAAGGTGCTGCTATTGCATCGGTTTGCACCCCTAATGGAGTAAAAACATGTACTTAACTTAGTACATGTTTTTACTCAATATTGATTGAGCAACTAAGCGTTACCCAGAAAACATACTCAATATTTGAGCAAAAAAATCGCTCAAACAATTTGAGTCAAAACATGTACTCGTTAATTGAGTAAAATTTGGCTCAACTCATGAGCAGTTTCTTACTCGACATGAGTTGATTACGTTTCTACCCAGTACTGAGTAAAAAAGGAAACCGCTAAACAAAGAGTAAAGGTTGACTCATTCAAACTGAGTAGAGATTTAGTCTTTTATTGAGTAATATTTTTACTCAACAGATGGGTAGATTTGTTACTCAACACATGCTGAGTAAAGTTTACTCAAAAGTCGGGTGGTTTCCTTTTGACCACCCAAAAGAGTAACATTTTGACTCAAATTGAGCAGTTTTTTTTTAGAGTGTACATAGTGTTTTATCAAATGTGTTAGAAGAGCAGAATTAAATCTACGAAATGATACCAGTATTTTTCTCTGTATCCTACACCCCACCAAACAAAAAGTGAGATAATGCCCTTCTGGCTCCAAACAGACGACTTTAATAGATGTGACCGCGAACATATAATCATGTACGTTTTGCAATCCAAGAACTTCCTGATCAGAAACCTAGCAATACAGTGCGACCCAGAAAAAACGAAACCAAGAATTATCGATGTTTTATCATAACTTAATCACAGTTATAATTAATAAATGACACATAAGCTTAGATCCTCATCTTTCGTTTGATGCAACCCATATGTTGCATATTTCACGCATGAGTGATTAAAAGCAATTTTAAGAAGGGACACCAACAAGCTCTGTTAGTTTAAAGTGATGCTTGCATTTCCATAATTTGATTTTAAAAGTTAATTTCCACTGGCTGCCTGCCGTAGTAACAAACGGAATTGACAAAAGACTTAGCTCCGTTTCATTGACAATCAGCCTTGCATGAAGTTTTTCGTCTATGTCTGATCGTCAACGAAACGGAGTTAAGTCTTTTGTCAATTCCGTTTGTTGCTACGGCAGGCAGCCAGTGAAAACGAATTCGTTTAATCAAATTATGGAAATGCAAGCATCACTTTAAACAAACAGAACTTGGTTATTCCTGGCTCATTTTTTTCTGATTGAGGTGTCATATGAAAGAGCAGAAAATGACCTTTCTAGAAATGTGAATTTTTCTTCGAAATTCAGATACCGCCCGCTAAATGGCTTTTCGGTTTCCTTCCTTCAAATTGCATTTAATCACTCATGCGTGAAATATGCATCATATGAGTGTCATTTATTGTTTATAATTGTGATTAAATTATGATGAAACGTCCATAATTCTCGGTTTCGTTTATTCTGGGTCGCACTGTGTAACCGCACGCGACTCATTCCTATACAGGGGCATGTATTTCGCAATGGCATTATCACGTGATGACAATCGGTAAACCACAATCAGGGTGCAACTATTCTACCTACAGTTTTACACATCTCTCCTGGAAACACAAAGTCATTTAATCAAATGTCCTGTGGCCTGAAATGTTGGACCATATGAGTTCTTCATCAGGCAGCAACTTTTGTTTGAATTTCATTTGTGTTGGCTGTGTGAGAATGGTAATAGAGAAATGACTATTGATTAATTCATAATTTTGCTTATAGATTAATTAAATTAAAGTCATTTAATCAAATGGTTTGTGGCCACTTCTTCAGTTTTTAAAATGCTTCGTTCCTGTTTTTCGGCGTACACTGTCTAAGGTTTTACAAGTATACCACTAAGGTAGTCAAAATACAAATTTATTACAGACTGTGGTCTTTTTAAGACCCCAAATTTTCCAACGCTATTTTAACGAGTTCCTAAACACGGGTTATAAAAATACTGAATATACCCTGCAGCCCATACGATACGAGGACAACACATGCAGTGCAATCTTCTCCAAACGCACATTGAATCCTGCACCACATAATATACAAGGACACCATGTGAACTTTCTTTTCCAAACATATTGTTTTTCGGTCTCACTGAGCAAATCTGGTACAGTAAAGGTTGTCTTTTCGTATTTTCAAATATCTAGGGTTTCCATGCTTATGTCTAATTAGAGGCTCACCTTGATTATGCTACATAATGTACTGTATTATTCCCTTTTTTGTCTCTTCTTCCCTTTTTATTTTTTATTTCTCCTTTTCCTTATTTCTAATTATTATCCTTTTCTTTATTCTTCTTTTTCTTTTCTTAAGTTGTTATCTTTTTTATTCTCTTGTTCCTTCTTTCCTCATGCTTTCCTTCGTTATATCATTATATATTAAGATGTCTTCCTTCATCTTCCATAATTGTCTAAATAGTTATGCTTCTTTCATGTTCTTATGACTAAATTAGGCTTCTTTCAATGTTTAAAAGTGAACAAAGAAGATGGAGAAGAAGAACAAAAATACCCCAATGGGGCCAACCCTGGAACGACATAGAACAACTTGTATTTTCTGTTTGTCAGATTTTTCTGCTTCTATCCAAGAGACTTGGTAATACGGATTTGAAAACATACTCTCTGTTGGCCTCAAGATATGCAGCAACAACAATGATGGCAGGAAAAAAAAGAATAGCATGTATACTATATGAGTAAAATGTAGTGTCCATAACATCCTATAGGATTTTGTACATAAGTTTTTTTGGACAACTTATGATATGAAACGAGCCTTCCTAGCAATTTGATTTGTTTTCATATGTATACAGATGGGACTAAAGTTTGGAATTTGTCTCATTTACCAATATTTGGTTGGCTTTTTAAAAAGTTTCAGGTTTTAAAAAAAATGGCATTTATTAGATTTGACCTTGTGTTAAATACCTCTGATGTGTATATACTGCATCTAATTTATGGACTGAAGTGTGTGTGAATGTTTTAATTTTTCACAAATGGTCAAGAAATTCCCCAAAGAAGTGCAAAATATTTGTGTGTTAAGGTAAACAATGCTTGAAAATTCCATGTCAGTAGCTTTGTGTAGTGTAACAACTACCAGGATACCACCCCCTGTTGTGTTGCTGTTCATAAAATAATAACCAAGATAGTTTCCTCCAGGATATTGCAGGGTATTAACCCTAGGGTATGGATGAATAAATTGGGGTTGATGAAACTGCTATATTGCATACTTTATTTTTGGACCCAAGTGCCAATGGTTTTGCACCCTGATTTTGGGTATACCGAAATGTGAACGGCTGCACAATCACATGCCGCCATATCATTCCAGAAATTGAAAATTGTAAAAAAAATAGTTCAATTCAATTCAAATTTTTATTAATTAAAATCCAAACTGTATCATTCTCATTTTTTGTAATAACATTGGATAAAATAATTCAAGATTAAAGTCCTACAAAGATAATTGAGTGTAAGAGTAAAGATGACAATAACCAGTAAAATGACACAAACTAACGTACTATTGCATGTCTCTTCTGAAATATATTCAGGGATGAAAAATAAATTAAATTACTCGTAATACTATTTTACAACTATTTTGTTTTCTTTTCGAATAAAAAGGAAAAAGCAAAGAGAGAGAGAGAGAGAGAGAAGAAAGAAAAAAAAACATGATAGTAAAACAGTATATATATTAAACATGTTTTATGTTTACCAACCCCTCCCTACGAAATGACCCCGAAAACACGACTCTATTCAATTTCAGCGAGATTAATGATATGGTTAAAAGGAAATTAAAAAATGTACACTTGCAGTATCATAGCGAGATTAATGATATGGTTAAAAGGAAATTAAAAAATGTACACTTGCAGTATCATAATCACACTAACAGAAGCGGGGGAGCACAGCCAGCCTCTGAACAATAGTTATTGTGCCTACTGCAATATTCCAAATTGTTTTCAATTGCAATTAAAAATTTTCTCCATTAAAAACATAATAATTACATATTGAATACTAACAAAAATACACATTGGAAGGACCACTTAGAAAGTAAAAGCTGTTAGGAGGGGCCCTTGACAAATAATTATAAAGAGTTAATCGAGCATGAATGAAATTTGAATAAAATCAATGAACAGGTAATAGTAATAAAATATCTAAAAACCACCATGCATTTATCATTTTTTTGTTTTAGTGCCCCTTTGTATGTTAGGCCACCTGAACGATGTTGCTTACTTGTCAAAACTTATTTTCAAATGTGCTTTTTCACAGATTTTGGTAATTGCACACCACCCCCCCCCCCCCCCATCCCCCCCCCCCCCTCCCCTCCATCTGCATATAATCCTGGATCCATCCCTGATGAAAAATGCTTACGCCTGAAATAGTAAATAAAACAGAATAACAGAAAACACCCCGAAAAAATACATATGATTGCACATGTTTCAAATGACAATTTAGTTAGAATGGAAGGGACACTGTTCTTTTGACGACTTTAACCACTCTTGCACATGAAACAGCCGGCGAGACCTATGCTTTCAATGAAAACAAATTATTATGATTAATAATACTAATAATGTTAATGATAATAATGATAATATTAACAGTAATAATAACTAGAATTTAAATCGTCACGAGGACGATTAAGGTGGTCTGTCTTCAAGTCTTATGATAGATTATAATATTTACTTTATTGAGAAAGGGAGAAGTTATATAGACATGTAAACAATGATGATCATCATGATGATGATGATGATCTTGATAGTAATGGTGATGACGATGATGATGATGATCATCATGATGATGTTGATGATTATCATCAACAGACCATGATGACATCAGACTGACAAAAATGAGAGAACATTTAGATAGTTTATAGTCACAGCTACAACATACTCAAAAATCAACAAAAATCAAGCCGAAATAACGGCGATATTGCTCGCAAAAGACAAGATTTTGTAGAATCCAGATTTGAGAAAAAGTCATCTCGCATAAGGATTGCACGCAAAAAATATTGGATCAAGTGATAATAGGGTAATAATAAAGTAAATATGGTTGTTTATTACATTATTTGCGATTGTACGTGTTTTAATATTGAAAGGAGATGGTACAGTGAAAGGTCAAAAAGAAAAAAAAGAGAAGAAAAAATTGTTGGAGACGCCCGGACTCGAACCAGGGACCTCGAGGTCGGAAGTCAAGTGCGTTACGGATATACCAAAACATTTCCCATAGAGATTACACGTAAACGGGAAATGGAATTCTCAAATCCCACTTTGGAAGTGAAATATGAGCATGATCCCGGCATCTGAATGAAAAATAAAGGGCACACTTAGGATAGCTTATTGTCTCAGCTACAACATACTCAAAGCTCAGCGTAAATAAAGATAAAACGACGGAGATATTGCTCGCGAAAGACGAGAATGTAGAATCCAGTTTTGAGAAAAAGTCATGTCCGATAGAGAATACACGCAAAATGTGAAAAATTGACATGCCACCTTTAATCGCAAAAATACGCCATGATACCTTTGTCAAAATGAAATATTGTGTTGACTGCATTTGTAGAGAATTGTCTAAGCTAGATCATATCAAAATTTGGAAGAAAATTGATCAACATTTGCAGAGATACAATCAATTTTCCAAAAATCTGCTGACGTCATAATATGAAAATTGAAATTTTGAGTTCGGAGGCCATTATGATGACGTCATGAGTTAATTGAGGGTCAAATGAAACATGAAATCATATCTCCGATTCATACTCTATCAAAATATGAAAAAAAACTTGGGGTCACCTTAAATCCTAAAGCGCTACAATGGATTTTGTACAGGCATGTTTTTGCCCATGTATGCTATGTATTACAAAAGCTCGCGCGCACGGTAATTATCTTAAACGGACGCTCATTCCGTTATTAATGGGCAGAAAAAGTTGAACAAGGTATCAAAATGCTTGGAAAAATGTGTCAAATATGATGACAGAAAAAAATTGGCGATTCTATGTTGGAAGATGCAATTACGCGCGAAAACGCGCGCGCATGTGCGTGCGCGCGTTTTTTTGCAAAATGCTTAAAATGGCCTGAAACGTATAGAAAATTAATTTGGAACGAATTTGAGCATTTTAAAAATTTAATGCGCGCGTACGTGCGCGTCGAGGTGCGCGCGCAAAATTTGATGAAATTTTCAGTTGACCTTTGACCTGAAGTTGATGTATACCAAATATGGTTTATTTTTGATGACTCGTTATTGAGATATGATAATGACCTGATTTTTACAAAATGGCGCCTGGATGACGTCACGATGACCCCATGAACTTGAAAAAGGTTTCGGGAACTTCATATCATAGGGCCTGATGACTAGCAGAAATTTGAAGGAAATTGACCAGGTCGAGTTCGAGTAAACGTATACACAAAAAAAGTGTACGGAATAAATAAAAATAAATAAAGAAAGAATAAAGAATAAAGAATAAAGAATAAAGAAAGAAAATTCTAACGAAATCAATAGGTGATCTGTCATCGACAGACCACCTAATTATAAGAAAAAGAATTACAATAATGATAATGAAAATGATAATAACAATAAGAAAAATAATAACAATAATGATGATAATAATACTACTAATAATGATAATAATAATAATGATAATAACAATAAGAACAATAATCTCAACAATAATGATAATACTACTAATAATAATAATATTTTCGTGGGCCTTCTAATCACTTTTCAGAGGGTTCACTAGACCGAAGGCCCTCGAGATGCATTATGTACATGTTTCAGACTGCAAGTCATGTCTGTCACTTTGAATCAGGTCATATTTCATGTATTATTTGACCGGTAGTCTAATTTGGTTTCTGAGAGCACGTACTATTTCGGTTGCTAGGCATATTATATATTTGATTTGATTTGATTTGATTTTATTTCTGCATTTTTTCCAAATAAAATATAACTGAATAACAAATAACATAATATACATGTAAGGTATAATACAACATAAACAAACAATAATTTCTTCATGTCAAAATGTTTTTTTACATAATATATGTACATAATTATAATAACGAAACTTATTATTTCCATAACATATTATCATAAATTTAAAGTATTATCCTAACTATTCTGGTGGAAAAGTGCAGGAGACCGCAATCATAAGCAAAGCTTGACAAGGATGGCGGCCTAAAAAAAAAAAAAAAAAACAAGAACAAAACAAAAAAAAATCTTAAGGTAAAACTTAAAATGAAAAAGTGTTCAAGCGATCTTTGTGTATGAGTTGGTGAGTGTGTTGTGCAAGTGTATATATATATATATATATTGTGTGTGTGCGTGTGTGCATGTGTGGGTGTGTGTGTGTGTGTGTGCACGTGCACGCGAGCGTGCGTGTTTGTATGTGTTTGTAACAAATAGTGGAAGTGTACGTAGCTCTGTGTGGTATAGTCGAGTAGAAACAAATACAGCCTTTACAATAAAGGAAATTAAGAAATACGAAATAGAAAAAAAAAATTGCAAAACTGAGTTGCAATGTGACCGAAATTTGACAATTGCCTACTGCATGTTGAAATCAGTTATGTAGATACTTCGATATAAGAGTTTTTTTGAGAGATGCTTTAAAAGAATAGAGAGATGAACAATGCCTTATTGAATTTGGTAAGGAGTTCCAAACATCTGGTCCATGATGTCTTACTGATTTTTGTGCTAAAAGTATTTTAGGATTTTCTAAGTGATAATTTGTTGAACAACGTGTGGGGTATGTGTGAATGTTTGAGTTTAAACTGTAAATATTGTGAAATAGGGATGGTAATTGATTATGAGAATATTTATACATAAAAATGCATGTCTGAAAAATGTGGATATCTTGTATTTTTAATGTTTTTAAACGCTGAAATAAAGGTTCCGTGTGTGATATATAATGTGAGTTAGTGATCATGCGAATCGCTCTCTTTTGAAGCAAAAATAAGGAATTAATTCTTGTTAAGCTACAATTACCCCATACAATATTACAATAAATCACATGTGATAAAATTAGAGAATTGTATAATATAATCATAGATCTTTCAGAAAGAATTTGTTTTAACTTATACAGTATTCCAATATTCCTTGATATTGATGTATGTATATTACGTATATGCTCATTAAAATTTAGATGAGAGTCAATAGAGACTCCTAAAAATTTAACAGATTGTTTTTCAATGAGAGGCAAGCCATCAATCTCAATATTACAATTTCTCATATCATGTACGTTGGTCTGTTTAAAATGAATGAAATTTGTTTTACTAAGGTTTAATGACAATTTATTAGATTTAAACCACCTAGAAATTTT
The DNA here is from genome assembly GCF_000002235.5 of Strongylocentrotus purpuratus. Taxonomy (NCBI): domain Eukaryota; kingdom Metazoa; phylum Echinodermata; class Echinoidea; order Camarodonta; family Strongylocentrotidae; genus Strongylocentrotus; species Strongylocentrotus purpuratus. The sequence continues at coordinate 9,540,925 of NW_022145599.1, read as the reverse complement.
CATTAATTCACAGTTTAACCGCGTTATGAGCGTATCAAAGTTTTTATGGGAATAAGAAATACTCGTATCATCAGCAAAGATGATAAAATTTAAAAGTGAAGAGGTTTCAATAATATCATTTATATAAATAATAAATAGCAATGGACCCAATATAGATCCTTGCGGTACTCCACATTTAATTGTTAATTTTGTTGATTCATGATTTTGGAAAGATACGTATTGTTGTCTGTCTTGTAAATAATTAGTGAACCATGAAAGAGCTTGACCTCTTACGCCATAGTATTGTAATTTATGTATTAATATTTTATGATCAATCGTATCGAAAGCTTTTGACAAGTCCATAAATACTCCAACAATATGTTCACTGTTCGCAAAAGCCTCAATTATTTTATCATACATATGCAGAATTGCGTAATCGGTAGAATGACCAATTCTGAATCCGAACTGGTTAGGAATCAATGAATTATTTTTTTGTAAGAAAGTGTTAAGTCTTTTATATATTATTTTTTCGAGAATTTTAGAGATACTTGGTAATAATGAAATTGGCCTATAATTACTTATTACTGAGGAGTCGTCCTTTTTATAAATAGGAATCACTTTAGCGATTTTAAGCAAATGTGGGAATACACCCGTTGAAATTGATAAATTAAATATATATGTCAGGGGGGTTACCATATTAAAGATTATTTGTTTCAATAAGTGAACACTTATACTATCATGGCCACTAGATTTTGTAGAATTAAGGTGTTGAACTACATTAATAATTTCATAATCATTGGTTGGAGTAAGAAATAAGGAATTTTCACGTGGGAAATTCAAGGACTTATTGTAGTCCATGTCACCTGAATCAATATTAGCTGCTAAATTAGGGCCTACATCTATATAATACTCATTAAAAGCTTTTGAAATTTTAATTGGATCTGTTATTTGTTGTTCATCAATTAAGAAACATTTATTACTTTCTGTCTTTTTCTTGCCTAAGAGTTCCTTTACAGTTTTCCATAATAAATTATTGTTACTTTTATTACTTTCTATGTTGTTAGAATAATATAACTTCTTAGACAATCGTATAAGAGATGTAAGATGATTCCTATACGTTTTATACTTCTTAAGCTTGTCGTTACATTGACTTGTAAGGGCTTCCTTATACAACTTATTACGGGCGACTATGGAACGCAAAATACCCTTAGTAATCCATGGTTGTTTGGCCTTTTTACCTTTTTTTTATTTTGACAAGGGGTATATTCTTATGACAATAATGTAATACAATTTCTAGAAATTTTTCATATGCTACATTTACGTCAGATACACATAATACCTCGACCCAATCTTCTTTGGCTAAATCAAAGTTTAATGATTCAATATTATGTTTTGTTTGTTTTCTATGCATTGCACAATTATTTTTAGTAATTTTTTTAACAAGGTGAACTTTAGAAATAATAAATATCGGTAAATGGTCAGAAATATCGTAATACAACAGACCATTTGTAAAATTGTTATGAGCTACATTCGAAAAAATATTGTCAATGAGAGTTTGAGAAATACATGAAATTCTTGTTGGTTTATCAATATGTGGGTTAAATGCGTAAGATTGCAGTGTACTACTAAATTTCACAATGTGGTTATCATCAGAATTTAAAAGATTAATGTTAAAGTCGCCCATTATATAAACTTCTTTATTTTCTCGGGAAACAGTATCAAGACATCTATCAAAATTGTCCAAGAAAATGTCTACATTATGATTAGGGGGTCTATACATTATGCCAACTATTATGTTTTTGGTTTTATCATTTAATATTTCAATATATAAATCTTCAGCACCTTCAGTGTGTAAGTCAGACCTAACTTTAATTTTAAAATGATTATGTATGTATAGCGCTACTCCGCCCCCTCTACCATTGTCACGATCAGAACGAAACATGTGATAGTTTGGTATATTAAATAGAGGTGGGGAATTGTTATGGAGCCAAGTTTCAGATAAGCCTATTATGGAAAACTGGAAGTTATTTAATTGTAAAAAAAGTTCTTGTACGGACTCAAAATTCTTATTCATACTTCTACTATTAACGTGAAATAGGCTAAAGTCAGGATTGGCTTGAAGATTCATGGAGTTTGAATCATCGTACATTTGATCGTTATTATTGGATGAATTAAAACTAGAATTAAATTCTTCTACTGTATAATACTTGCTTTCAACATTTATCAAACCTTGGTCAAAATTTGCGTTAGGAAAAATCATTAAGAATTCTGGAATATCTCAAGTATACAAGAAAAACCACAGAGAGCACGCTGTGTGAGTTTTTGTCCATGTGTGGAAGTGTGAGTCTGTGCATGTAATTCTGTGAACGTGTGTACGTTCTTGTGTACATGGTTGTGCTAGTGCTGAAAATAAAAGTGTTGTAAGAAAACATAAGTAAAGGTAAAAATGGCAACATAATCATAATCACTTACAGGTCTCAAAAGCAAAGTGTTGTAGCCCATGGGACATTAATACAGCTTTTCAAATTAATTATGCAAGTATATCGAGTTATCTCTTTGGTATTCTCATAACTTTATCATGAATTGTGAACATAGAGAATCGAATTTAAAAGAAAAAGTATAGAGATTAAGCTCAATCTAATGCGCACTTTAAACATGCAATATCATTTATGTTTTTAAATAACCTCATGTAATGTAATATGTAAAACTTTCTTTTTAAAAAAAAAAGAAGAAAAAAGATCCTAAACTTAACCAACAGAAAGGTCTAATTTGCACTCGTGATTAGACTAAACAAATTATGGGAGACATTGACAACAGTCAGAGTACGAGCAGCTGTATGTACGAGCCAGAACCTTGTTGGCATATAATTCAAGAACACACGAAACCGAATCCAATGCACTAAGCCCAGACGAGCGCCCCGCCTCAAAGCCATTCAACCCACCCGCCACGAATAACTGCATCCCGACAGCCAGAAAGCAAACCGCGCACACTACGTGCCACCAGGCAGGAAAGGCATTAATGCTTGTCTCACCTAGCAACAAAGAAACGTACGCCATTCACCCGACCACCGAAACACAATCACCCGTAGCAGGCGAAAGAACAGACCCGTAGCGAGGCAGCCAACAAAGATTAAATCACGAAAAAGGACCATTCAATCAACGACACAGGTCATGTGAAATAGTCCGCACCGTCCAAGAACATTGTGTATGTTCTATCTATGCAAGCCACCCATGAATACCTTACATTTAGTTATAAATGTATCTATACAAATAAAGGCTCATGTGTAAAACTTGTTAGTAAGTACTAATAATTACAAAATGTATCCTTGAAACGCAGGCCTAACACATTGGGCAGGCTTGATTTGCCTTTATAAATTATCATTGATGTGATTGAAAATAGAAAAATATCACAACATTATGAAACATGTACCCCTAATTATCTTACGCAAAAGCATATGATATTATCACCAGCATCTTGGGTGTTCGATGTGACAAATGGCTTATCACACCAGAATAACAATATGCATAATTTATTGAGCAATATGCTTTGCAAATCATATTTAAATTGTATACATGTTTATATTTCAACATTTATACATTTGTGGCTCGCGATTTATGATGAAAAAACGGGTACTATAAACCATGCTATAAACGCTCATAATAGTCAGGTGGCTTAGCGTCAAAATTATCGATTATCGTTACACGGCGGACAAAAGCGCCATTTTTGGTACAGGGCTTCCTTAGGACCTACTGAACGATAATAGCCTAGGAGCCCTCGGTAAAAATTTGATATAAAGGTGTGGGGGCGGGGGCGTCATCCCCGAGCCCCTAAATAATATATAAGGTAAAATAACATTGAATTGTTGTTGTACGAATGTAATTTTTGGTACAGGGCTTTTTAGGACCTTCTGAACGATGTTAAGGTTGAAGCCCCCCCAAAAAAAAAAATGTTTATAGGGGTGATTTGGGGGCGGGGGCGTCTTACCGGAGCCCCCATATTATATATCATGTAAGATCACATTGGTTTGTGGTTATACGACAGCCTGCTTTTGTACAGGGCTTCCTTAGGACCTACTGAAAGGTAGTAGGGTAGGACCCCCTGGCAATAATTTCATATAAGGGTGTAGGGGCGGGGGCATCATCCCGGAGCCCCCCAAAAACTATAAAGGAAAAAAAAAAAAAAAAAAAAAAAAAAAACTTTTTTCTTGCACGAATGCAATTTCTGGTAAACGCTGTTAGGGTTGGAGCCCCCAACAAAACATTTATATAGGTGTGTTTTGGGGGCGGGGGCGTCGTACCAGAGCCCCCGTGTTAGATATCATGAAATATCACATTGGTTTGTGGTTATATGACAGCCTGTATTAGTACAGAGCTCTCCTAGGACCTACTGAATGATATTAAGGAAGGAGCCCCCGGCAAAACAATCACATACGTGTGAAGAGGGTCGGGGCGTTGTTTCGGAGCCCCCGCATTGATTTTTTTTTAAACCTTAATACTTTGCATACTCTGGGGTAAAATGTTGCCAGTTGCCAGTAATTAGTCTTAACAACAGAACACGCTCATTTCAGGTGGCTAAGCGTTACTATCAACTAATCATAGCCTAGGAGCCTTTCGAAAGTTTTGAAAAAATCATGTAAAACACAGAATTTTCAAGTTAGCCGACATTTGTGAATGATAAAAAGGTTAAAATGGTTACGAAATATTTGTGTAGAGGCCACTGATCAAATTGAATCCAACTTTGGATAAATTGCAATACTACAAATGGACCTACAAGCAGTTTTACCAAAGTAATTATTGAACCATAAACCTATATATAATGGGTACTTAATGTGATGAGCCGTTAGTTCCTTGAGAAGTGTTGTTTTATAAAATGTTCACAAATTTTATTTTTTCCCCTCAATTTATCCACTACTCTGATAATTGCCTGTTTTTGTTGTTTGAGTTTAGATATTTCCAGTCTCTATAAAGAGTATTAACATGTAAGACGTATTCTGAAGCAGACACTAAGCACATATTGATGAGTGATGGCGTTCTTTGTTCTTGTCCATTCATTTGTGACCTACTTAATCTGAAGTTCACTAATCCAGCACATTATGTATCAGGTAAGAAAAAACCTTATTTTTATCAGATTTCTATCCATAAACATCTTTATTCAAATAGAGAGATAAGGTATCATTCTTTACTTGTTACATTCTTTGATAGTTACAGACTATATGACAACTTTGTGGTTTAGTGTCCTCCTATACAAAACTGATTTTAGAGTTGGAAAGGTCAAGAAAGTTTAAATGATGTGCTGTGTGTGCATAGTAAGTGTGTTGGATACACATTGCATAATAGTTGAGTAGTTGGCAGTGCATGCGCCCAAATTGGGACTGTGCAGTGTGTTGAATTGCATAGGGGTAGATTGGTATGAATATGAATGATTGTATGTGTGTGTATGTAAATTTAACAGGCGTGCTTATGAATGCTTGTGAGTTCATGTCTTTTTGTGTTATGTTGCCAGGGAACTCATTGATTGTTAATAGGGTGAAAAGTCTATAATTAAATAAACAGTTGTGAAAGAAAATCAAAGCATTGATGAGTATAGATGAAGCAGGGCAATGGGCTAGACAGATTGATTATAGTTCATCATCATTTTGATGGAGAACATTAGGCTTAACTTGTCGAGTGTTACTTTGATACACACATAATATGTAGCTCTGCTCAGAAAAAAGAAGGTAACATATGAGACATGAATTAATGAGCCAACAGCCTGAATTCATTGAACCTACATCCTACTAAATATTGTAGTGGCCTCGGACACCTTTCATAGTATTCCAATACATTTGTTTCTTTTTAGGGTGTGACTAAACATGGAGCTAAATTGGGATCGCTGTGTGATTTGCCAGCACGACACTGCTGAACCCTTGAAGTGTCCCTTAAAGAGTCCTAGGACAAGTGTTGACAAGGCATGTGCCTACACATCATTCCTGACCAACGTAGAACAGTTCAGGAATATTGGTGCTCTTCCTGTGAAACTCTATTTTGGGAGTGATGAAACTGTTGACAATTTTGTTTCTCATTCTGCCTCCTGGCACAAATCTTGCCATTTAAAGTTTAACAATTCCAAGTTGGCAAAGACAAATAAGAAGAGAGAGCCTAACCCTGATGGTGAAGAGAAAAGGCCCAGTAAGCGCAAATCACTAGATGTTCAAAGGTGTATATTCTGTGAGAAAGGTGAAGAAGAAAATGTTCTCCATGAAGTTTCAACCTTGGATACCGACAAAAATATCAGGGACATGATCACAGAGCTAAATGATACCCTGCTTATGGCTAGAATAGTTGGGGGAGATCTAATTGCAATGGAGGCAAAATACCATCTGACATGTCTGACCAAGCTAAGAAATCGCTACCGTAGTCATACCCGCAAGGCAGGCCAAGCAGCTGAAAACACAGATGAAAAAATGAACGAGTCTCGGGCATTTGTGGAACTGACCAGCTACATTGAGAAGTCTGTGGATTCTGGAACTCTCCTCTTCAAGTTGAATGAGGTTCACGATCTGTATGTGACTCGTCTTAAAGAACTGGGTATCAAGAAACAAGTCAACAAGACCAGACTGAAGGTTCGTTTGCTAGGACGCTTCTCAGAGGCACAAGAACAGTATGCTGGGAAAAACACTGTACTCATTTTCAAGGAAGGCATGCACAATATGTTGAAAGAAGCTCTGACGAGTCGAGACTTCTCAGCAGACGCTGTTATCTTGGCCAATGCTGCTACAATAATAAGAAAAGACATCTTTAACCATCAAGGCTTCAAATTCACTGGTTGCTTCCCGGAAGAATGTCAGGAAGACTCACTGCCCTCAAGCATCAAGTCTCTTGTCTCCATGATCTTGAATGGTCCCAACTTAAAACATCAAGACAAGCGTGACTCCCAGGCTTGCCTCACAATCAGCCAGTGCATCACTTACAATACAAAGAAACGGTCATCTGATACCACTGTGAAGACCAGACACACTCTGGAGCGTGAACCACCCCTCCCAATCTATATTGGCATCAGTATGCATGCACTGACTAGAAGCAAGAAGCTCATCACGCAGTTGTATCACTTTGGCATCAGCATTTCTTATGACAGGATTATGGAGATTGAGGAATGGATCGCAACTTCTACCTGTGAACGCTTTGTAGAAGATGGAGTGGTGTCTCCGGCTAGCCTCCGGAAAGGTGTGTTCACTGTTGGCGCCCTCGACAACCTAGACCACAACCCGAGCTCAACCACTTCCAAAACATCATTCCATGGGACTGGAATCAGCCTTTTACAGTTGCCTACCAAGGCCAAACCTGGCGAGAGCAGAGCACCTGTTGTGATACCACCTTCTGGAAATGAAAAGCATGCTCTTCCTGATAGCTACGCCTATGTACCAGCCACAGCTTTGAAGACAACTGCTGTTGCGGTGCCAGAAAGTGAAGTGTTTCCACTCGAGAGGTGCTTAGATGCGGCCAAAGCAGGGGAACACAGTTGGGTAGAGCATTCACTGCCACTTCTAGAGACAAAAGAACTCATCAGTGGAGATACTATTTCATGGGCTGCCTATCATGCCTCTAATCAACCTCCGGTAGAAGACCCTCCAGCACAATGTGCACTCCTTCCTCTCTTTTATGAGAAGTCTGCAACTCCTGCTATGATTAAGCATGGCATGGATGTCGAGAGCCAAGCTGTCGAATTTCTGAACCCAGGACAAATCCCAGTCACGACATTTGACCAGCCTCTGTTTGCCTTGGCAAAGTTTGTACAGTGGAAATGGCCAGACACTCATGGTGAGAAAGTGCATGTGGTTATGCTAGGAGGTCTGCACACAGAAATGGCACTATGGAACACACTTGGGGATGTCTTAGAAGGTTCTGGCTGGACCACAGCCCTCACAGAGGCAGAGGTAGCGTCATCTGGCACGGCCGATTCGTATCTGAAGGCAGCACACTTAACTAGAACTAGGCGCGCCCACCAAATCACTGTCTTGACTCTGCACAATCTTCAGAGTGAGGCTTTCATGCACAGCGACGGCCCCAAAGATGAAGAATCTTTCACGGCTTGGAAAAACAACATGCAGAAGAGAAGTCCTACTTTCATGTACTGGGACCTGATCATGAGATATGAAACCCTCATTCTTATCTTCATCAGGGCTCACAGAGAGAAGAATTTCCCTTTGTATGTTGAAGTCTTGGAGGAACTCACACCACTGTTCTTTGCCTTGGATCATGTGAACTACTCACGGTGGATGCCAGTTCACATCAGAGATATGAAGTCTCTGCCCGACACTATCAAGGATGAGTTTGAGAATTTTTCTCACTGGGTCCTTTCCAAGACAAGAAACAAATTCTCTGCAATCCCATTTGATCAAGCTCATGAGCAGGAAAACAAGATCGTGAAAGGTTCTGGTGGAGCTGTTGGACTCACAGAAAACCCTGTGGCTTTTCGACGATGGATGCTTTCGGGACCAGAGATGTCCAGGCTGCTAAAGCAATTCGAAGAAGAATACCTTCCTGATGATGACACAGAGATCCCGGAGAACTTCCAGCATCATGAGCAGGGTCTCTCAACACAGAAGACCTTCCAGCGACAGGTTGTCAGCCTCTCCGATACCATCAGACGAATGGGCAATCCCTTCTTGGATGATTTCTCCGAACTAGTAACTCTTGACAGTCGCAACTGTGCGGATGAATCAGTGGTAGCCGCATTGCACACATTGGAGGATACAGGCAGGAAACAGTACAAGAACTTTGTCAAGAATGTGCTTGATGTTCGCAGCCACTCCATCCATGACCCAATCAAGAGGAATTCTCTAGCACTATTCAGTAAACCTAAACGGAAGGTAACATCTAAGCAGGGGAAGAAGATCAAAGTGCTTCAAAACAACGTGGCACTCTTCGGCCAGTTGTACATATCTATGCAGAACCGGGAAGGTGACTTGGCAGAGTTCTTTGCACATGAGATACAGTCCTTCCCTCCTTCCCTCTCAGACTTTAACAAGCTTCATTTGCCCAGCACGAAGTCGGACCTGCTGAAATGTCTTGAGCAACCTGGTCAATCAGAGCCACCTTCAACCTATGACTGCAAAGTCCTGGATGGTGCCGTCATCGTACACTGTCTGCCCACTACCAGCGTCAGCACATTCCATGAGTATGCAGACAGGGTATTCATCCCATACCTGGAGAAGCAGCTTCAGGACGCCATGAGGTTGGATGTCGTGTGGGACACATACATTCCAGATAGCTTGAAAGAATCTACCCGGGAAAAGAGAGGCAAGGGTGTGCGCAGGAAAGTATCGGGTGAGACCAAACTACCAGGCAATTGGATGGACTTTCTCCGTGACCCACTCAACAAGAAAGAGCTGTTTGCCTTTTTGACTTCCAAGATTGAGGATTTCAACTTGCCGCCAGCCAAAGCTGTATATGTCACATCCGGGAAATCTGTGGCATCCATTGGTACTGGCATCCCCATGCAAAACTGTAATCACGAGGAGGCGGACACTAGAGTTGTGGTTCATGTGCTACATTCTCTGAAACACGGGGGAAAGACTATCCTTGTGCGAACTGTGGACACAGATGTTGTAGTAATCCTTGCTGGCACATTCCATAATCTGATTTCAACTCAACCTTTGGCTGACATCTGGGTGGCCTTTGGCATGGGCAAGAATTACAGGTTTTACCACATCAACGCCATCTACTCGAGCCTAGGGCAGCAAAAATCACGTGCATTACCCATGTTCCACGCATTTTCAGGTTGTGACACAACCTCTGCTTTCAATGGCAAGGGCAAGAAGTCAGTTTGGCAGGCCTGGCAGATCTATAAAGACGTCACACAGACATTTGTGTCTCTAGCCGACCATCCTTTCCAGATGCTGGAACTCAACGACGACTCGTTCCTAAAGCTCGAGAGACTGACTGTTATCCTGTATGACAAAACCAGTCCTTTGAACTCTGTCAACAAGACAAGACAGGAACTCTTCTGCCATAAGAATCGAGCAATGGACAAACTGCCACCCACCAAGGATGCACTACTCCAGCATGTCCGCCGTGCAGTGTATCAAGCGGGAATCTGGACGACCTGCACTCAAACACAGCCAGTGGTTCCTTCTCCAAAGGACTTTGCCTGGACCAAAATATCAGAGTCATGGGTACCAGTTTGGATGACAATTCCAGAGATTTCCAGATCATGTCGTGAACTTATCAGATGTTCATGCAAAGGTGACTGCTCCAACTGCAAATGCGGCAAAGCAAATTTGGACTGCTCACCACTTTGCAAGTGCAGTTGTACTACATAGAACATTGTAAACTGTAAGCGATTTTATTATTAAACATCACTTAACAATCCCACATACTTAGAAAATTGAGAAAACTATGAAAGTTTCTTTTACACTGCAATCCATTTCAACCACATGCAATGCTCTAATCTCCGTGATGTGAGATATAGTCATGAAAATTAAGAATTGTTTTTTTTTGCTGAAACGCAAGTTTTATCTAGTTATTGAGAACGAATGAATGTTTACTAAAATGGGTGATCAACTTTAACTTCAAATCAGAAAAGCAGACACTGATCCGGGAGGTGGTGGTCAACGCACCCCCCCCCCCCCCCCATGGATTATACATGGTATGTGGTAAACGCTTGGAATAAGTGCTAGAAAGCATACTGCGCATATGAGTTTATTTATTTCATTTCTTTTGTGAACAAAAATCTATTGGGCCTGAACCCTCTCCTCCCGCCTTCTTAAAACATTCCGGGATCCGCCCCTGAAGAGGGTGGATTGTTATTGAAAGTTGAATAAAAACGGTATATATAATAATTAAAAATGTTTTGTTATTTTTATAATGTCCAATTATCCAAGAGTCACACATTTCAATGATTACTTTGGTGAAACTGCTTGTAGCTAGGTCCACTTGTAGTATTGCAATTTATCCAAACTTGAATTGAATTTGATCAGTGGCCTCTATACATATATTTCGTAACCATTTAAAACTTTTTATGATTCTCAGGAATGAGTGGAATTATGTCACAAATGTCAGCTAACTTGGAATTCTGTGTTTTACATGATTTTTTTCAAAAATTCTGAAAGGCTCCTAGGCTATGATTAGTTGATAGTAACGCTTAGCCACCTGACATGAGCGTGTTCTGTTGTTAAGACTTATTACTGGCGACTGGCAACATTCTACCCCCAGAGTATGCAAATTATTAAGGTTTAACAAAATCAACACGGGGGCTCCGAAACAACGCCCCGACCTTCTTCACACTTATGCGATTGTTTTGCCGGGGGCTCCTTCCTTAATATCATTCAGTAGGTCATAAGAGAGCCCTGTACCATAAAAGGCTGTCATATAACCACAAACCAATGTGATCTTTCATGATATCTAACACGGGGGCTCTGGTACGGCGCCCCCGCCCCCAAAATACACCTATATAAATGTTTTGTTGGCGGCTCCAACCCTAACATCGTTTAGTAGGTCAAAAAAAAGCCCTGTACCAGAAATTGCATTTGTGCAAGATTTTTTTTTTTTTTTTAACCTTTATAGTATTTGGGGGGCTCCGGGATGGCGCCCCCGCCCCTACACCCTTATATGAAATTGTTGCCAGGGGGTCCTACCCTACTATCTTTCAGTAAGTCCTTGGGAAGCCCTGTACAAAAACAGGCTGTCGTATAATCACAAACCAATGTGATCTTACAGAATATATAATATGGGGGCTCCGGTACGACGCCCCGGCCCCCAAAAATACACCTATATATTTTTTTTTTTGAAGGGGCTGCAACCCTAACATCGTTCAGATGGTTCTAAAAAGCCCTGTACCAAAAATTACATTCGTACAACAACAGATCAATGTTATTTTAACTTATATTTTATTAAGGGGCTCCGGAATGCCGCCCCCGCCCCCCACACCTTTAAATTAATTTTTTGCCGAGGGCTCCTAGGCTAATATCGTTCAGTAGGTCGAAAGGAAGCCCTGTACCAAAAATGGCGCTTTTGTCCGCCGTGTAACGATAATTTCGCTAAGCCACCTGACTATAAGTTTAACTTGTGCATGTGAAGTATGCGTCTCCTTAATGAAATTTGAGTTATACTAGATGTATTAAGTAGACACATACATGCATATAAATGAGTATTCTTTAAATTGAATAACAAACGAAGAACACTTAAAGTTCTCATTGTGTATCATGAGAAAGTGAATTATCATAAACTATCATAATATATTCCTACATAAGCTTAAATGCCTGTATGCATAAATACATCCAGAATAGCATATCAAGCAAAACCAAACCCAAATTGTATCAACAGTAGCGGGAGCTAAGAGAGATATCTTTAAAATATGATAAAACTGCATCATCTAACATCATACTTCCTATCCAAATTGTCATCTGCTTCATGTTAGCATCTACTCGCTACATATTCTATTTTTCATCTCACTATGTTACCGTTGGTAAGGAGAAGAAAGCTCTTAGTAACTAAAATTGCCATTACAGCTAATATCAAAGTTTCAACTTTAAAGCGCTATAACGTCTTTGTTAAAAAAAAACAATGAACTTGGTATTTAGAAATGATATAAACCAATTTTATGGACAGTTTTCTAGAAATGCAAGTCATGTTTCTTTTAGCGCAATTCATAATTTTGGAGAAATAGTTTTATAAAATCATATATTTTGCTCAAAATTGATACACAATCCATCCCCAAACCTATTAAATGTGAAATCATCTAGTAGACAATTTAATTCTCTTCATGAGCCACCTCACAAATGGTAAAATGAGGTTCTGTAAAAAAAAAAATCTCCAAAATGGTTTAACATGAGTTATACATGGCGGCCGTTTTGATAAATGGCCGTTACTTTTTTACCAGCAGCATATTTTCAAAATAGTCCACCTATACATTGTGCAGGGAGGTGCCCTGACCACGTTGATACTCAACAACCGTTTCGAAAACCTGCTTCGCCCCCTTGGTAATTGCAATTTATTAAAATACTACATTTTGTTTTATCAAATGCGTTAGAAAAAACAGAATGAGATCTACAAGATGATACCAGTCTTTATACCCACCCTTCCCCCTCAAATAAAATGAGTTAATGCCCTTCTGGCTCCAAACAGACGACTTTATTAGATAACACCGTGAACATAACCATGTACATTTTGCAATCCAATGAACTTCCTGATCAGAAACGAAGCAATAATATACTCACACGCGACTCATTCCGATACCTGGGCATGTATTTCGCAATGGCATAATTATCACGCGATGACATTGTGACAGGTTTCGCAATCACATGCCGTCATGTTATTCAGGAAATTGAAAGTTGTAAAAACATATCCTCTTGCGGTATCATAATTACACTGGCAGATGTGGGGCGGGGGGGGGCACAGCCGGTCTTTGCCCCTAGTGTGCCTACTTCAATTGTTTTTATTTTTAAATTTAAATTTCTTTTTTTTCTCATTAATAACATAATAATTAGGCCTACATAATGAATACATGTGAACAAAAAGAAGATTGGAAGTACCACTAAGAAGAAGAAAAAATATTATAAGGAGAGGCTCCGTACAAATATAGAGAAATAAATGAGCTTAAAGGTAATTAAAGGCCAGTATTGGAAACGCTTCAATTTCAAGAAATGAAATGGAAGCTCTTATTACCAATCATGTGAAATAATATGTTTTGACTAACACATGATGATAAAGATTTTGCCGGGAAACCACCTACTAATTGATATATTTGGTAAATTAGTTTATCTATTGGTATGTGAGAGATAAACGCACGTGTCGCGCACGTGTGCGTAGTACCATATACATCTTTCTGTGTACAGTGCTTGTAACTTTACCAAGACTGGGCCAAATTTCTTATCATTTTGATGATTCCAGAACCTTGCAGTACACTCCAATACTTATATGCTAGATGATCAACCTTTTCTGATCGATTCCACAACGTTTTTTGCAATCGTATGACCATAACTGGTCTTATCTTTATATGAAGTTTGAATTATAGTAATCACCAGGCAATAATATTTTAAAAAATTAAAAAATAAACACCCACGTACACCTATTCTTTCAAATACCTATATCACATCCGTATTCACACCCACCCACAAACACACGCGCACACACACACCCTCACAAAACACTCATCAGTTTATTACACAGATGACACACGCGGAACAGTCTCACAGAAGAAAAGAAGGGACAAAGAGTTAGAAAATTATAGAGAGAGAGAGACTATAGAAAAATAAATAAAAGCTTACAGAAAGATGAAGAAGTTTCTTCTCGGTACACAACATTTGCGTATAAACAATAACTGTTTACGTAGATATTTGAACCTTGTAAGAGTTGTACTGCTTATAACATCATTATGTGAATTCCATTCATGAACACCTTGGAAACGGAGAATATATTTGGTCGATGAAGTGCGTACAAAGTGGATTTGTTTCTTGTTTTACAAGAATGGAAAGAAGAACTTACCTTAAACATGTCATTAAATAGTGGTGGGAGATTTAGCTTAGGGAAATAATACATTAATACCAAAAAACTAATCGCACGCGACTCATTCCGATACATGGGCATGTATTTCGCAATGGCACAATGATCACGCGATGACATTGTGACCGGTTTCGCAATCACATGCCGTCATGTTATTCTGGAAGTTGAAAATTTTAAAAACTTGCTCTTGCGTGATCATAATAACACTGGCAGATGTGGAGCGGGGGGGGGGGGGCCTACTTCAATTTTTTTTAATTTTTCAATTAATTTTTTGTCTTCATTAACATATTAAATAGAATTTTCCACTATATGTTGCAGGGTTTATATGCCATTGGGTATGATGTGTGAACCGGGTGTGCGGAAATGGTGTGTTGGGGAGGGGAATTGAGAGTGTTCATGTGTGTGGTAATTGTATGTGTGTCAACGATTACAGACTAATACATGACAGATGGCTAATAATAAATCTACACTGACGAGTAAACTGTGTACATCACAGTGCACAGATAAATGTGCCTTGAACGTAATTATATAGCAGATGACAATCGGCGGATCAGACGACACTTGTTGGTGATTTTGTATTTGAGATTGCTTTGCTAAATATAAAATACAAGAACCTTTTCCATATCTTTAAACTATCATTGATATCTGATAATTAAACAGTTAGTAAAATAAACCTACCAAACTACATAATACAATGAAATACTTGACTGAAAGTAGGGGAGTTTGATGTGGTGCACAATAGCACTCCTCTGTTAATAATCGAATAGTCCATGGTGTTCATGAATATTCATGTTTTTGCCTACCTCGGCGAAATGCTTGCCTTTACTATTAAATGGAAAAATTACGGTGGGGGGGGGGGGGTTTGGCTGAAATGGACATAATGAACAAATCAGAACTGATCTATGATAATTCATGCTTGTTATCCTTCGTGTGCTGGACTTGTAACCTTAAATCGAGTGGCAAATTGCGTCCAAAGTTCGACTTGTTGCACATATGTTATATAGGCAATGGCGAGCTGGCGACCTATTTTGACCAAATTACAGTGGGTAAACTTTCAAAAGTCAATGGGACATGAGGGTTCCAATGAAAGAGCTAGTGATAACGTACGTCGGGGTGGATGTGCTTTTCGTTTAAACAAAAAATGACGATTAACGATTTTTTTTTTTTTTTTTAAGTCCATAGGCTAACATGTTTATAGGCTGCTGGACTCTGACGATAGGGGGCGTTGTCAAATGAGACTAACCGGAGCTATATGTAACCTAATATTTAGGCCTACATAATGAATACTATAAAAAGTACGTTGGAAGGACTTTTTAGGAGAGGCTCTGTACAAATATTAAGAAATAAATGAGCTTAAATGAAATTTGAATAATAGTAACCACCAGGCAATAATATAAAAAAATATAAAAAATACACCTATTCATTCCAATACCTATATATCACACCCGTGTTCTCTCACACACACACACACACACACACACACATACATTCCCTAACTCAACGAAATTGATATCAACCTAGAGGTAATCTAATTTCCATCATATGACATCAACCCATGGTGATTTGAGGTTTCACTTGAAATCTATCTTTAAAACTAGATTTAAACACACCAAACACTTCCTCAATACAGTAGTATACAAAGCTGGCCAAGAACTTTGGGACTCTATCTTTCAATGAAAAGAGGTATAAACGTCTCCTTTGCATAAAATGTTGTTCTTGAAGGTGGACGAATGCCCGCAAAGTTACAAAAATACATTTATCTGATTTTGTTATATGGGAAAGAATCTCGATCAAATTCATTTTTTAGAAGAAACACTAATTCACCAAATGCTTTTTTACTTACAAATTGGATGTTCCATTGAAATTGGTAACAAAGTGTAGGTAATTTAATTCTCTCTCATACATGACACCAATTTGGTTCAAATTTTCTTTGAAATATTTCTTTCTTTTTTTTTGGTCAAAAGGGCCACAATTGTGGATGCCCCTTCCGATTTAGGGCCTAGTTGCAGGTAGGTAGGGGATGATAGGGGCCATCTGCTCGAGCAATCGAATCACGAAGAAAAACATTAGAAAAGAAAGAAGCGGGTAAAAGGACAGAAAAAAGAAAGAGAGGAATGGGAAAAGGGCGAGAAAAAAAGACGATGGGATCCCTTCCCACACTCCCAACCCCCCCCCCCCCCCCATGATAGTGCCTCCACGTTAGCTTGACTCATGTTACGCAACTGTAATGGAGAGCATCTGAGTACAAAGACTGCAGTTTTATTGTGTTTTAATAATATGCTGAATCGGTTTATTCTGTATTTTCCTTACCTCTTTTTCCACCGTTTCATTCACATGCACAGGCAGAGAGAGAAGACAAAGACCGTGAGTAAAATTCATTTTAACACATTCATGAATTAAGCCCTCAAAACATTTATCAAAGAATCATTTTTAGCTTAGTAAATGAATCATATCTTTCTCGGTTAAGTCCATATTGTTAATGAAAGGCGGAGAGTTTTTTATGATTCCAAACATGACATATGCTCGGTGAATTTTTGTTTAAAAACATTATAACTAGATATATCAGAAACAATTGTATTTCAATACATTACACAATTTCTCTTCTCTTTTTTCCAGATGATTTTGGGATATCCGTTCCACCTTTAGTAGACTACTTAAAGACCATTTTAAGAGAATATAGTGACGGCCAGATCATAAAGGTAAACCATTCACTGCGGTTCTTAGTTATAATGCGATTAACCGAATGATCTTTAAATTACTAAAAATTTCTGAAAAATAAGCACAGTTCACTCTCATAAAATTTGGGGCATTGTACTCATACCCCCCCCCCCCCCCTTGAGAAGAAGGGTAATGGGCACTTATAAGAAAGTAAAAAGGAGCAATTATAGGAAGGTGAAAGGGCACTTATTAGAAATGAAAGAGGTACGTGTCAGAGTAAAAGGGGAACTTCTCATACTCAGAAAGGGACAATCAGAGAGTGAAATAGACACTTACTAGAGGGGAAAGATGTACGTTTTGCAAGGGAAATATGAAAGATGAAGGGATACTTATTGCAAAGAAAAATATGGGCACTTATCAGAAGGGAAAAGGGCGCCTATTAGAAAGGGATAAAGAGCACGTTTCAAAGTGAAAGGGGCGCTTATCAGAGGTGAAAAGAAGCACTTCTCACACTTACAAAGAGGCACTCATCGGAGGTGATAAAAGGCATTTATAAGAAAGGGAAGGGGACATTTATTACGGAGGGGAAAGGGTACCTGTCAAAATCGATTAAAGACATTTATCAGAAATAAAAAGGGACACTAATGAAAAAGGGGAAAGGGGCACTTATTAGAAAAAAAGGGGCGTTTATTTATAGTGAAAAGGTGCACTTTTGGGGGTACTTGAAAAAGTGTTGGGGCACTGTACCCACTTGCCCCCCCCCCCCCCCCCCAGAGCGCCGCCTTTGATGTGGAGAATAAAATGGCATGGAGCTTGCACTTTTTATTAATATCATTTTCAAGATCAAAACTCGTTGTATTGACTAATATGTATTGGCCATGTACTATGCAGCTGTCTAGGTTTCATAGACTTCGACCTACTACAAAAAAAATTATTCAAAATGGTACGAGTTAGCTAAATTCTAAACAAAGAGGGGTGGCCCCCGCTGGGAATGGTGGTTTGCCATTAATGTGAGGTACGAAACATGAATAGAACAAGTTTTTTGTACATGGTCCTAGATTTCTTTTTCTGGAAGAGCTCAAGCCCTGTTAAAAAATGACGCTACTTTGCCTTTGCAGGAGCTTGTTCAGAACGCCGAGGATGCCGGCGCAGATACTGTCAAATTCCTATATGACGTACGGCACCATGGGACCGAGACACTGTACCGAGATTCTCTAGCACCTTACCAAGGTCCAGCCCTCTACTCCTTCAACAACGCCAAGTTCAAGAAAGCCGACTGGGATGGGATTCAGACACCTGCCCGCAGCAAGAAGAAGACGGATCGCTTGAAGGTTGGACGTTTCGGCATTGGATTCAACTCCGTGTACCACATAACAGGTGAGAACGATAAGTACAAATATATACATTATACGAAAAAATGGAAGCACACAACATTATAGTTGTGTGCTTCCCGACACGTTCCTATAATGACCTAGTTTATATTCTCACAATATTTCACTTTGGTGATACCACCCCACCCCCTGCCTGTGCTGAAATAAAGACCCTTAAAAGTCGTTTCGTTATAGATCAGAGTAGTTAGCCCCTCCTGAGGCAAAGGTCTTGATACTCTGGGGTTGTTTTCCAGCGCTTATTGGCTATTAAAATGTGCTTTTATGGAAAGTGGTTTATCTGTGAAAGATGAAGTAATTGCTATTCTAAGATAAAACTAAGTGAGTTTGAAAAATCAGAGCATAATCACCATAGTAATAGTTGATAATAGTAGTTACTGGCGAGTTTGGTCTCTTCAGACAAAGCTGCTGAAAAAAATGATTCAAAAGAAACAAGCGTCATGTTAAGTTATTCGATACGGAAACATTGATCTTATCAATCATTTGGTTGTGTTATATACTTTTTTGCATTGTGCGCATTATTGTTTTATTATTCTTTATAATTTTCAATTACTTTTCAGATTTACCGAGCATCATGAGCGACCAAAAGCTGGCATTCATTGATCCATTAGAGGAACATTTTTTTGACAAGCGTGGTAGAGTCAAAACTGGATGGCAATTTGGTCTCGGATTCGACAGCGACATATTCTCGAATAACGAAGACCAGTTTCAACCCTATCACAACATATTTCCCGGAGTAACAGGAGGAATTTCGACGGGATATTTCGATGGCACGTTGTTTAGATTTCCTCTGCGGCATACCGCAAATAGTTTAAGTGACAAAATATACAGCGATGAAGGCACATTAAGCGAGCTCCTCCTGGCTTTTCGAGCCGATGCTGATGTTGCTATCCTGTTTTTGCGCTCTTTGAATAACATCGAGGTGTTAAAGAGGCCATCCGGTCTGCAAGAGCCATCACTAGTTGTACGAGTTCGAAGGGAACACGATCCAGAAACACATCCACCGGGAAAGGAATTTTCTTTACGTCTAGAAAGTTACTGCTCTGATGTCAGTGGGCGCAGAGGGCCAATCAAGTTGATTGATTGTGTGACATTCACTACCGAAACACCGGAGGCATCCAAGGCACAACGCTGGGTTGTTAGTCATCATATCGCGGGTGATAGCATGTCTCGAGAGCTTTCCGATTTGGCCGAGAAGCAAAGTTATCTCCCGTGGGCAGCTGTTGCTATTCCCGTGAGTTCTTCAGAACCAAGCAATGTAGCAGGAGAAGCAGAGGATAACAACATTGGTAGAGTGTTCTGCTTTCTTCCCCTGCCACCTGGTGAGGAGAGTCAGACGGGTTTACCAGTTCATGTGCATGGATTCTTTGCTGTCAATAGCGATCGCCGCGGGATCAAGTGGCCCGGACCTGACCAAACGGACACTCCAGCACAATGGAACCAACTTCTTGTGAGAGAACTTATTCCCATTGTATATGTCGACGCGATCAAATACGCCATTAGTATTCACACCTCCCAGGATAAAGTGACCACCGATTGCATCTATCGATCGTGGCCAGATCATAAAGAGGTTCGTGGAAACTGGGACATTCTCTTGGAACCATTCTACAATGCTCTCTTCCAGGAAACTATCATACATAGCGACAATAATGGGTGGATGAACATCGCAGACGTCCACTTCAACGAATTGAATGTGGATGAAGATATGGAAAAGGCCATCCTCAAGTGTTTCAACATCAAAGGCATTGCATACGCAAGGGTTCTCAATGTGTGCAGACAGGCCATCAGGAAGTTCTACAAAGATCAGATATCCACTGTTTCTGCTTCCAGCCTTTGCCGTTGCCTCCGTGAAGATCCTGCGATTTTGACCAAGCTCAATGCTGATGAAAAGCTTCTGATCCTTGAATTCATCTTGCGAGAGGACGCCAGACAGGATCTGGAAGGATTATGTCTTCTTCCTCTCGATGACGGAAGCGTCCACGTCTTCTCGAGTTCTGATGAAAAGAAAGTGTACATACCAACCACCAAGTTCCACCGGCAGCTTATCCTAGGAGGAAATCATCAATTCATCAGAACGGTACCAGAGGACAAGCCGCTTCATGAACTCCTGTCAAATATGGGTGTGTTTTGGTTTTCATTATTTTATCCTCTAACCGAATTACCTTGGGTAAAGATGAGAAATTCAGCAACATAGATTATGATTGAAAGTGGCCTCATCTAAGATAAACTTAGAGATTGTTAATTACGGCTGGAATGATTATATTAATTTCGTCACAATTTTATGTGGAAATTTTTCCTTCGAATAGAAAGAATACAGCTAGGTATCTGAAAATCAGGTTTTAATCCATAAAATGGAATGAGTTATTTCACTGATATATGGGGGAGGGGGGAGGCGAAGTGTCAACCACTTTCCTGTAGAAACTGCCGCAGGCACATTTCTTTGATTTGTTTTCGTTCGATTTACTAGATTGTATCACAAAAGTACATTCATTGGTGCAAACTGGATAGATTGACTTTTAAAAATGGGCAAAATATTTGAGCGGATTATGCATAGCCTGAATTCTTTAGTCGGGCATCGTCGAAACTTAATTCTTATATTTTCCTACTATTTAAAAGTGATGCCAAATACGACCTCATGGGAATGTTTTCATAACCTTTATTGACAGTTTATACAATAACTTCAACAATAGAGGCATAGCAAATACAGAAACGATTAACTTTTGTGTAAATAAATTAACAATTGTAATTATTCTTTATTTCATGTGCAGATGGGCGTTATCAGCTAAACGCATTAACCCTTGATGCAGTAGCTGAGCTCTTGAAGACCAGTATGAAAACTCGGATAGACGATCAAGGGACCTGGGTACAAGACACAGACGGGCCTTCTCTAAATACATGGCTTGAAAAGGTCTGGTCAATGCTGTACAGAGAGAGTTCAAGTAAGTTACTTCTCTTTGAAGGTATCCATCTTGTACCGTTGTTTGAGGCCGATGATGAGGGTAGAAGATTACTACCACTGTGCCCAAAGTCGGGAATTATCCAGAGAAGTCACCAAAGTCTCACATTGACAAATGATCTGGCAAACATTCTACAACAGCTTGGAGTGACAGTCACAAACTGCCCTGATTATGTTCTCCGCCATCCAGCTATCATGCGTGATGAATATATCAAGATGCCAACATCAGAAGGGGTAGTTAAATGCCTCCTGCTTTCAGATGTTGAACTACTGGTCCAGATATTCCATTCCTTCTCCACCATTGATAGAGATGTTCTCGTAGAATATCTTGCACAGGCAAAACTCTCCCATGATGGTAAGAAACTTCTAAGTTGCCTACCACTATTTGAAAGAGTCGATGGAACCGGAAGTTCAAACAAACCTTTAGTCACCATTGAACAATGCGAAGGGTACATTGATTGTTGCCAAGACGATATTCCTGCTCCACTGAAGTTGACGGGGCTCTTGATCGATGGAAGAACAAAATCTAAATGTCTGCTACAGAAGTTAGAAGTCTGTCTATTATCAAAATATCAGGTGATAATGAAAATCTTGGAAGAAATTCAAAAAGGGCTATTGTACACCAAGCAAGAAAAACAGCTCGTCTTGCAGTGGATAATGGAGCACTGGGAAGATATCAAGATCAACTGCAAGTCCAGCGTAGGCATTCTGCGTCATATGAAATTCATCCCCAACAAGAATAATTCTTTACTGTCTCCCTGTGAACTCCTTGATCCAAGTGATCCATTGCTTGACGAACTGTTTGCCTCTCAAGGAGTATTTCCGATGGCACCATTTGATTCACCTCAGTTCATAGTAGCTTTCAAACAGTTTGGCATGCGTGAACCAAGTGAAGTTACTTCATCCGAGTTGATTACATGTGTTGAGATGGTTGATGAATCTCAAAACCCAGAAAAGGCTCGAACGCTACTAGAGCTCCTCACAAGTAACCAAAGCCTTCTCGAAAGATCTGTCATTGATCGTATGAAACAGAAGCAATGCATTCCTTGCAGACAGTCTCATCCAGAGTATTACCCCTCAGCTATTGAGTGGTATGGTAAACGTTCTACGAGACTGTCAACTCCCCGTGAAATTCTGAGAGAAAAGAAGCTAGATGTACTGATATGTGGAGCCTCTAGATGCTTTACTTCCCAGGAGGACGAGAGTCGTTTCTCTTCAGTCTACACAAAGATTGGAATGAATATCCCATCTCCAATAATTTCGGACGTCATGACACAGTTAGATCACTGTGTCAGGTATGCAGAAGACAGAACTGGGGAAGATGTTACTGATATAGTACCAATGCTTAAGGAGATCTATTCATTTCTAATGGAATCGTGGCGCCAGGACAAGAACATCAAGAACCTCATCCTCAATCGAGCTAAAGTTTGTATCTGGAATGGAAGTGGCTTTTCGGAACCAAGCAAAATGTGTGTGGTAGAACCTCCGTTTCATTTGGCTCCTTACATGGCATCTATTCCGCCATCTACTATTGCATTTGCAGACTTGTTTGAAGCGCTAGGAGTTGAAAAAAACATGGCGGCAAACTCCAATGCTCTGGTTGACATACTGCATGAGATCAAAAAAAGATGTGACGATTCAGAAAATGATGTGGCCTTCCAACAAGGACAGCGCCAACTTGTACTGCAGATCCTGCACCATCTACGTGCCGAAGAAGAGCTCTCAGAAGAAGCTGTGTTACGATTACTCGTTCCATCGCGAAAAGGAGAATGTCGTCTCATTCCAGTTGATGAGAGCGCATACGTGGACAGAGACTGGTTGAGACAAAGCACCGACAATGAGGAGATGGATGACGATGAAGACTTTACTTTGATTCATTCAGATATCTCAATGGACCTTGCAATATTCCTTCATGTCCGACCTGTCAGTCGACTTCTTCTAGACTCAGAAGAATTGCCCGTTTTTACACAAGCTGGGCAGCATGAACCCTTGACTACTCGCTTGTGGAATATTCTCAAGAACAACTATGTGGACACCGCCATCGTTAGTGAAATGATACAGAATGCGGAAGATGCAGGAGCTCAGGAAGTCGGCTTTCTCATCGACATGAGAAATAACGAAAATGCTAACCAGAAACTATTCGATCCTGAAATGAAGTCTTGTCAGGGACCAGCCCTTTGGGTATACAACGATGCTGTATTCTCAGACCAAGACTTTGAGAATATTCTTCGGCTTGGAGGGCGTACCAAGGAAAAGGACGCTAAAAAGATTGGGAAATTTGGGACCGGTTTCAACTCGGTGTACCGCATAACTGATGTTCCAAGCTTTGTTAGTAGGGACTACATGCAGTTTTTCGACCCTCATACCACACATCTCGGAAGCGTTCTCCCGAACAAGAGTCAACCCGGTGTACGTCTCAGATTGAATAGCTCCAAACCACTCCGGAGATTCCCAGATCAGTTCAAGCCATTCAAGGGAGTGTTCGGGCTCAATTTCAGTGGAGGAAATGAGCCATTCAACTACGACGGAACACTCTTTAGACTGCCCCTCCGTTCGAAAGAAGCTGCACAGAAAAGCCAAATATGCAAGGAGAGCTACGATGGGGAGAAACTGATCAACCTGATGCAGAAAATGTGGGAATCATCACAAAACCTCCTGGTGTTCACCAAAAAGGTAAAGAAGGTTGCCCTGTTCTACCTTTCTGAGAATTCTAGCGATCCTTCGAGGGCTGAGGAGTTACTCACCATACAAAAGACTATGCGATCTCCGAGGATGAAGGACGATACTACCGTCGTTTCAACTGAATCAATCCACTGCACAATGACTGCAAAGGGAAATGAAATGATGTCACAGAAACCAAAAGTTAGTGAAGACCTGGACATTGTCAAAGTGATATGCAAGACTTCAGAACAGGCAGCATCTCTTGCAAAATCTCCGGATGGCAAAGAGTGTGGACTTTCACCTGAAGGTGCGGTTGCCTTTCCTTTTCATAGACCACCAATGTCTGAATTTGAGAAGCAGATGTACTGCTTTCTCTCCCTCTCAATTCCCAGCTTGTTCCCGGTACATATCAACGGATCTTTCGCTGTAAAAGAGGATCGGCGGAGTCTTCATATGCCAGTGCCCGATGGAAGGTTGATATCTGAGAAATGGAATCACATACTTCTTACAGATGTGATATGCAGAGCGTACGTTGCACTCTTGTCTGACAGTGAGTTTATTCAACAAGTGAAGGACACATACGGCACAGATATGTCTCATGAGGAGTTGTGGCCAGATATTGATGACGTACCAAATAATTCGGAATGTTCGGTTCTGTTTGACGCTTTCTACAAAGCAATAGTACATGGGTTTGATGGCCGTGAACCATCATTGTTCTGGAAAGATGGCAAATCGCATCAGTTCACGAATGTTGTGTTCCTTAGTGAAGAAGTTCAGAAAGAGACATCAGTCAGTGATGTGGTAACGAAGGTACTACGCGACCATCTCCCCTCAATGGAAGTGATGTCGTTGACCAAGAAAACGTGGAGAGCCCTAAAGAGAGTACAGGTGATAGATGAAGTTCTTAAGAGAACTTACGATTTCAACAGGTTCTTCAATGAAGTTTTTCTACCACACATCAGTCAGATGCCCGACAGCATCCGAAATCAACTGGTTTTGTTTGCACTCAATAACAGTGAAGACACACTACAGCAGAAACTAAAAGATGTAAAATGCATACCAGTAGAGGGGGGAACTGAACTGCGGAAACCTTGTGATCTAGTACACCCGAAAGGCAAAGCTGCACCTTTGTTCTCGGAGTCCGATAAGGTTTTCCCTCTGAGAGAAAAATTCACTGACATCAACACATTGGCGTCACTAACTAAGCTAGGAATGATGAAAGACTATCTTCATGAAGATATTTTCGTCGAGCGATGCGAGACTGTTCACATTCTACATTCAAGCTGTATGGAAGTAGCTCAAGCGAGATGCCATGCTGTACTGAAGTATCTGGCGGAGATGTTGGGGAGTGATTGGAATGAGAAAACACTCCTCAAAGAACGGCTTTCGAGTATCCCATTCTTGCCTATCATGTGTAACGAAAACAGAGATCCAGCTCTACCATGGGTGGAAACAGACTGTGCTTATGCATCTGCTAACGATGTGTACTCTCATTCTAAAAGATATTTGGTAAGCAGCACATCAAACGTTGTGGATGAATCAGGAGTGTGGAAGCTTCCAAGGAAAGTCGAGCACTGTCTTGGTCTTGCAGATAAATATCCCTCTGTTCAAGGTGTACTCAAGCAGTTCTCGAACTTTCGTAGTCACTACGAAATGAATAAGGAATCCATTTCTGATAATCGGTTACAAATGATAAGCGAAGCGGTCTACGAACGTGTTGAAATTGCTTGTAAAGAAAATAGTCCAGACATCTCTAACGAAGATCTTCAGAATCAATCGTTCTTCCTTGTAGATCGCAAGTTTGTAGTGGCCTCTGTGGTTGCCGATGGAGGTAGAGATCTTCCACCGTATCTATTTAAAGCTTCCCAGTTCCTGAAACAATATCCCATTCTTCTGGAACGTGCAGCATTGAAGAGGGAATTTGATGCCGGAGACTATCAAGGTGTTCTCCAATCTATACACGAGGATAGCAGTGGGGAACCTTTAGATGATGAGGTCTTGGAGGTTGCTATCCTAGCTGCCGATCGACTTGCTAGTTTCCTCAAAGATGATGATGGGAGACGGCCTCTAGATGCATTTCTTCCAGATGAGGACAAGTGCATGAGGCCTATATCAGATCTCTGCTACACTGACGTTGATTGGTTTGAATACGACGAAATCGAACTCCATAAGTGTCACATGAAAATCAGTTTTATGCTTGCAAAGAAGCTAAAAGTGAAGGATGTTCGACAACAGATGCTCCAGTTATACGATATTGATTTCCCAGGGGAAGAGTTTGGCCAACATGAGAAACTTACAACCCGTATAAAGCGGATTCTCGATTCATACCCATCTGATGAAACAATTCTGAAGGAACTTCTTCAGAATGCTGACGATGCCGGAGCAACTGAAATCCATTTTGTCTACGATCCTCGCTCACATAATGGAAATAAACTTCTAGGAGATAGCATGAAAGCTTTGCAGGGTCCTGCTCTTTGTGTCTTCAACAACCAATCTTTTACAGATGAAGATATTCGTGGGATACAGAATCTTGGAGAAGGTAGCAAAGCTGATCATATGGGAAAAATAGGCCGTTATGGAGTCGGTTTCAATGCGGTGTATCAACTTACGGATTGCCCAAGTTTCATCTCCAAAGGTGAACGATTATGCATGTTTGACCCTCTGCAGAAGTATATTCCGGGAGCAACATCGACTAAGCCGGGCCGTCAGATAAGGGTTAATGGCAGTGTGCGTTCTTCCTATCCAGATATCTTTCAATGCTACTTGGAAGACATTCTTGCAGATGGAGAGCAGGACTATACTGTTTTTCGTTTTCCATTGCGGGAGAAAGCTTCAACACTTAGCAAAAACGTATGGCGACCTGGGGAGATTCGGAAGCTACTACAAGACTTTGAGAATGCTGCATTCGAGAGTCTTTTGTTTCTGAAAAACATCACTAAAATCAGCATTTCAGAGCTAACAAGCTCAGGAGTGATTGGCTCTACTCATGCTATCACAGCAGAGATTACCGAAGTGGAAGGTGAAAAGAAAATGGATTTCTTGCGCAAAGTTCAAGATATCAGCAGAGCAGCCAAGGATGACAGTACCTGGCAACCAGAACCAGCAGAAGTCATATACCAGATGAGATTGAAAGGAAAAGGAAGAGATGAGGATTGGGTAATATGTCAGCAAGTAGGAAGTGCAGACACGGCTGAAGAAAACATAATGCGAAAACGTAAACTACTTCCAGTGGGGGCTGTTGCTGCCCGTCTGACAGGTAAAAAAGAGGAACTCAAAGGAACGGCTTTCTGCTTCTTACCCCTTCCCATTGCAACGGGACTTCCAGTTCACGTACACGGATACTTTGCCTTAGACCATGAGAGTAGAAGACACTTGTGGGAAGGTAGCAAAACAGATGAACAAACAAAGTGGAACTTTCACCTCATCCAGAAAGTTATTGCACCGGCTTATGTGAAGTTGCTGTTGTGGATACAGGGATTCTTTGTCAGGAAATATGAATGGTCAGGATCGAAGTCATGTCAACAAAAAGCTCACACTTTGAAACTCCTTCAGAAATACCATACCTTCTTTCCTAACATCGGCGAGAAAGGGTCTTACTGGAAAACACTTGAAGCCACTGTATACGAAATTGTTGCCTCTGAAGCCCTGATGCTATTACCTTCTCTATACAGAAAAGATGATGACAACAACGACTTTTTCCTAACATGGAAGACCCCAGTCGTGCACATGCAGCCTCCAGACGAATCAAAGGTGGGATATTTCAACACACTGCCAAACCAAATGAGTGATCACTTCACATTCCCTACAAGTAGCTCCTCGAAGGCTGAGATGCAAGAAAATGTGAAAAAACTGAAGGAGACACTGATCGAAATCACATTTCCATTACTAGAGTCTCCGACATGGATAATGCACCGTCTCTGCAAAGCATGCAAGCATCTCAATCAGGAAACCATGAACCATGAATCAGGAAACTATAAAGTTCTTGAAGTTCTACCTTCAAATGTGGTGTCTTTCCTTTGCGGAGACAACCCCCTTCAGAGGCAATTACCAATGACACTTTCAAAATCAAGGATCCACGACGAGAAGAGACTGAAGGGACTCATAGCTTACTGCAAGAAGGGAACACAATCTAACTTCAATGAAAATCTCCACAGACTGCCATTGCTCTTCACTCAGGATGGGAACTTGAGGAGGTTATCACGTGATGAGCGGGTCTTTGCATCAGAATTCTGCGATCTTTTCATTCCTCAGAGTCATAGGTTTCTACATATCAACTTTCTACACACTCTACCACGAAATACCAATGTCTTTTGTGAGCTTGATGTGAGAGCAGTATCTGCGCTTCTTGATGATTGCCACCCTTATCTCGAGTGTGCTTCAGATGAAATAATAACGCTTCAGAACCAACTTTCATCTGAATGGTTTGAACGTTTGTGGAGTCTTCTTGAATCCTTATGCACAGAGACGAACACGTTGACTGATGTTGCTCACGATATCAGAGCTGAACTTGGCCGTTGGGCGATATTACCTGTCACTGAAACAAAAACTCAGTATCCTCAGGAAATTAAGCTTGTGGCACCTATCAGTTTATCCTCTACAATAATAGTCCAACCAACCGAGTCGGAAAAGAGATGGTGGCCAATCTACTCAGCACTTGAATCACTGAACGTCTACAAGGTCGAGAAATGCATTCTTCGCGAAGACAAGAATAGCTTAATACATCATCTCGTCACACACAAGGGCGATAGCACGAGGGTTTTAGATGCCTTGATGTACTGGGTTGATAGAGACGTCAAGAGATTCAGAAACCTCGAAGCTGATCAACATGAAGAAATCCTGAGATTCTTAAGTAACTGTGGAAGCCAAGCTGATCTCAAAAGGTTGAAGAGCCTGCCTTGCTTCAAATCGATTGCAGGTGACTTTGTCAGTATCAGAGGTTTTGACACAGTTCTTGTCCTCCCAAGTATGATTCCAAAAAAGGAACAAGATAAATGGACTAGTACTACTCGCGCTATATTTCTGCAGTACAACACATCGCTTCAATCTCTATACAAGAAGCTAGAATTGACTGATACAACAGAGATTGACGTGTATGTACAGTATATTCTGCCGGTCTTTGACCAACTCAGCGAGGACAGTCGTCTTGAACATCTTGTGCGGATTAAGAAATTACTACTACCGCTACCCATTGATAACACAGATAGGTCCTTTAGTGAAACTAGGGAGGAAGCTATTCGGAGATTAAGATTAAGTCACCTGCTTTTCATAACCGGTGAAAATGGGGAATTGCTGAAGGCCGAGGACTTCTATGACCCCCAAGTCCAGTTATTTTCTCTAATGTGGAACGAGGTCCGGTTTCCACCAGATCGCGTCAAAAATTCTTTAGGACTTCCATTCCTTCGAGAAATAGGACTACAAGTTGTTATTACTAGAGAATTATTCCTCTCCTTCGCCCAGCAAGTACAGAAATCACATTCTGACCTCGAAGAGATGAAAGAGAAGTCCAATGCCCTTGTGTTCGAACTTGGAAGGACATGTGACCTTCACAAAGACTCTTCTCTCCTACAGGAAGTCAGTATGGTTGACTTTCTTGTTAGTGACGGGATCAGCCAGGAGATGGAATCTATTCATCCACCCTTCATGAAGAAAGGAACTCTCATGAGGTATTCTGGATCAAGTTCTTTCGAACACACACAACTTGTTTGGTCCACCATTAGCGTCCTGCCAAAATATGCGGCTTTAGAGAAATGCTACTCTTGTAACAAAACGTTCGATGAGAA
This sequence comes from Strongylocentrotus purpuratus, assembly GCF_000002235.5. Taxonomy (NCBI): domain Eukaryota; kingdom Metazoa; phylum Echinodermata; class Echinoidea; order Camarodonta; family Strongylocentrotidae; genus Strongylocentrotus; species Strongylocentrotus purpuratus. Next base: position 9,511,023 of record NW_022145599.1, on the reverse strand, counting down.
AATGGGCGTTGCACAGGAACCCGAATTTATGATCGTTATCCAGCATTTACGGAATATATGTAACAGACTCCAAAAGAAGAATGACCGGAAGATATCTTCCCCTGAAGATCTTGCAGGTGTACTACAGGAAATACTGACATTCGTTTCCTCCAAGTGCGCAAGACAAAACTGCTCTGAGGAAGACCCCTGTGAAAGGTGCTGTATCATCAGAGACGAGCTGCGAAACGTTCCTGTCGTCCTTTTGGAGCTCGAGGATGAGCATCGCTTAGTCATTGCAGAACAGATCTCGTGTACAGCGGATGAAAATCTAGAGCCTTTTCTCTACCAGCTGCCAAACAAGTGGGTTCCTTTTTTAAAGGTATTTCAAATTCTTGGCGGAACAGTGAAACCTTCCATACGCCAATATGCTTTTGTTCTTGAAAGCCTCTACAGAAGGGGACCGAGTGCATGGTCAAACCCAAATGTAGACATTGTAGACAGGGCCACGTTTGGGCTTTATGAAGAGTTAATAAAGACCGATCCTGAACAGATAGCTGCTGCATTTGTTCCCGGACACTCCCTGTATCTACCTTCATGTCAGCAAAGGTTGGAACGATCAGAAAGCCTTCTAGTGAATGATGTCGACCACTACACAAACCGACTCCTTAGATCTAATCAACCACTCGTCAAGATATTTCCAAGTCATGAACGAATCGCACAAGAAGCTATCGCCAGGCTTCCCGAAAGGATGAAACCGAAAGCAGTAAGCACGGAAGTAAATGAAATGTTGAGCAAGACTGGTAACGATTCACGAAAGTGTTACTTGACTGGAAACGAACCGTGTGGGTTTGGAAGGAGACTTCAAATCCTGCAGTCAAAGGAGTTTCTTGAGGCGGTTTGCTCCATCATGAGACACAACAGGCGGGCAGTTGACGGGGAGACCAGGAAACAGTTTAGAGATCTCCTAACTAGCCTGAAGATTACATGTATCCAGCAGTTACATTCGATTCTGCAAATCAATGGCCAAGACATAGAAGGTAGTGAAACCAAAGTACCTTCCTTCGTCAACAGTGATAATGAGCTGTTTGTACAACATAGTGAAGTAGGAAATAGGATGGTAACGCTAGTAAGTGTTGCAATCCATGTCAACAAAGTCCTTGGAAATTTGTTTGAGGATAGAAATTATATGTCTATACTGCTATCTCAAGATTCTTCAGCTACCATCCCAGAAGCATTAGCGATGTTCGGCATTGCTTTTATGGAAGATGACACAAATTTAAAGTTGCCTAATCCTGGAAGTACTATTCCAGAACAGCTCTACCATCTCATGGAACAAAACCCCTGGACGTCTTTCAGCACAGGCGATTACGTAGGGTACGCACAAACCTATGAAGACGGTGATTACTACATATACGCAGTAGTGGTCAAGAGGATATGCAACGAGTCGCTCAAGTCAGTTTATCTCATCGACATTGGAAAGGACAGCCCGATAGAGGCCAATGTGTTGGACATGCACAAGATTCACATCCCGAACTACACATCATGTATGGAGCCTGTTCTATCTGACCAAGTAAACTCAGTTGGTGCTGGACCGTGTTTTTCTGGTCATCGGGAATCATCTCTTCTAACGGATGTTGAAGAAGCAAACCGACAGGTGACCGCAGAATTGGAGGAGATCTGGCAGCTTCCAGCGGAGCTGACAAAGAAGGCTCTCCCCCGATTGATGCTAAAATGGCATTCCGACAAGCATCCAGAAGGTCCAAAGGAACTGTTTGACAAAGCATTCGAACATATCAAGAGTGAACTCGAAAATTCATCATATGAAGACCTTCCCAAATTAGCTGAGCAGAGAGCAAGGGAAGACCAACAACGGTATAATCAAGGAGAAGTAGCAAGAAGATTCCCAAATATCCCCAAAGCACTCCTTTGGCTTCGCCAGGGACAGGAAGATCTCCGCGCTGCCCAACACGATCTTAAACCACACGATGAGCCGTCACTAGAGTGGGTAGCGTACAAGTGCCACCAGAGTGTAGAAAAGGCCCTCAAAGCTGCTCAACTTGCCATCAGAGGATGTCACAGTAATACCCATAGCATTGATGGTCTAGCCCGTGACGTCAGTGAACACGCGAGTGAACACGTGCGTGAACACGTACAATCTTCAGAATTTCTCCAGAACATATGCCAGCTCAGCTCTCTCGTGGGTGATCAACAGGCTCGGTACCCGGATAGTTGCGCCTCTTCACAGATTCCTCACGAGGTCTTTATAGACCAAACCAAAGGTGAGGAAATGATCCAGCTCGCCCGTAATATCCTTGCAGTCGTTGAATCATCATTGGTTCCGTCGAAATCATGAACGCTAGGTCTGGTACAAAACTATTGCTTTTGTTTCCACTGCTTTTACATTAACGACATACCTGCATTGTGGAATCGAAGCAAAACGTAGGTGGCAAATTATTCTAGTGACTCTTGCGAGAAGATTTGATGAGTTGATATGTACATTTAATTATGATAGCGGTAACAGTATTTGTAATCGCGCTGAATAGACCAGTTCGTAGTTAGCCCATGATACACTTGACCCCAAATATCCACAGATATTTTACACATGGAGCTGTCCCAATTTGTGCACTTTAAAATTATCGCTGCCAAAGTCATGGATGTATATTTGTTCGCCCTCTTGAGAAGAATGCTTCCACCTGTGTTCCTTAGAACTGTCGGTGCATACATTAATAATGATGACATAAATTTCATAAGCACGTATCCAATATTCGTCTGATCTCTATCTGCACATGCGCAGAATCTATCTATGTAGTGGCTTATTAATATCACTTTTGACTAAAAACCAATCGAATAATACTAAATTCGGTAGATTTATGAATTGACTACTGATGCAATCAGGCCCTTTTCTTCCTATCACACTGGTCGATATCATATTTCTTTAACTTATGTATCATTCGAACGAAGTACTTTTAATCATGTGCATTGACATTTGATTTAAAGTTTGAAATAAATAGGACCAATAATAAGAAAGTAAAGAATGTTTGAAATATGAGATCACTTAGTCTATGCTGATCTCAAATAAACTGCTCGTTGATAATTGTGATTGTGACCTAGTTGCGGATAACTCCTAATTGCCTTTTCCCTTAATAGGGCACTACTCAAAATATATTATGGATAGCAACCTATCAAGAATAGACCCATCTGAGTCATACCTTTTTGAAAATGTGAAATTTTAGTCAATTTGTATGTTGGAACAAATGGGAAGGTTATCCCGCACTACACAACAGAGACACTACCGATACCTGCTAGATGCTTTGATCGACGCAGCGCATGCGTATTAAAATATCATTAAGAATAGTCTTTTTATGTAAATTGATAAGATTTAATTTTGGATATCCTATTTCTGTCATCCGTACAGAATCGACTTGTTACAAAAGATAGAAATACTATTTCCCTTAAAAAAAAATTGTTTTTACTTTTGTCAGATATACTGATATGTACCATATATTATTGAGTTTATGTGTAATATCAGCGACACCGTATCTATTAGGCCCTCACTGAGTAAATACAATGATAGCTATTTTAAATGTCCATCTTTTACTATTGTAACGTGAATTTTGGGTTTATCTTGCTTTGAATTATGATACAATGAATACATTAAATAATAGCTATTCAGTTTAGATGTCTTTATATGAATTTGCAGCATTTAAAAAAAAAGACTCAATACTGAATTAGTCATCTTTAAACTGATAGATGTGCTGTAATATATTTTGCCAATATTGTTATTAAGTGCACACCCTTTCTGTGATATAAATTTTCTTTGGTTTTGCACTACTGTAGAAGAAGATATTTGTATATATCGTAATATTTGTGAATATATGTTTTATAATGTTAAAAGCAACTATATTGTTGTTATGAAGACCATAATTGATGTACTATATTCTCACTGACCTATTCACATATATAAGTTGCATTGATATATTATAATGTTGTAATGATGAATGACTTTTTGATTTAAGAATCATATGATGGAGGATTTTATAAATATAAATAGTTTTCTACTTTTGTACATAATCAATAGTCTGCGAGACTCTGGAATATTTTATATCTGTTCTGATTTCGTCAAAACATTCTATCAACAGAATATAATGAACCCATTGGCTCCACAATACAATGTATTGATTTAAATGTAGTATCTTCCAGATTTCATATCATACAAATATTACATACTATTTTGTACACATGTAAATACTGTCACTAATGTAATATTATTTATATATCATTCTTTGTTGACACAGATTCTTTCATGTACAGAGAGCACATTGTGCATCTTTATATAGAAGAATTTTGCATTATTCCTCAAACACTTAAAGGTTGAACTATTTCAACGCAACAACATTGACAAAAATATTAACTGTAAATAGTCTACCTGTAATATAGACCCGTTATATTGTAAGAATTTGAGCTGAATTGCGAAAAAAGGGTCGTTTGTTTCCCTTCACTCATGCGAAAGTTTTATCATGGCAATTCGCACTTCGGAACTTACCAGATCATGTTAGTAATCTGGATGAGTTTAGACAAGATAAATGGATGTACTCTATTCTCCTGAATTCTATTTGTTACATGAACTTCATGTTTAACTTTAACTCATTGAAATAATATTGAATAATATTTTCAAGACTTAGGGATGTTGTTATTGTTGTTTTTTGCTTCAAAATAAAAGACATTTCATGGACGCGTTGATAATGATGCATTTTAGAAGGTGAATTCATATATATATATATATATTATATCGCACGTTTGTACATAAGTGTAATATCAACTGCAGAAACAACATTGTTTGCTGACACCTTTTTTTTAACTTGAAGTATTTACAGTATTTGGATTGCACGAAGAAAAGTGAATAAATCAGTCAACTACTGAATGAAAAGAGTGAATGTTTTTATAATGTATTTTTCGCAGACATCTATACTTATAGACTGCAGCTTAGTACTGAGAGGAATAAATCGCTTGTATATTATGTGTCTTTAGCTCAGTTAGTATGTACAAAACATTTGGTGATATTACAGAAAAAGGATAAATTACGAAGATTTCTGTCACGTGTATTAACACAGAACATAATCAATGAAGATGCACTGTACTTCCAACAACAAAAAATCATATTGCGCAAATATAACATACACTGTATATAGTTTTGCACAGGGAATGTAATGTTATTGAATTTCACTGAATTTCGTTCACACAATATTTCGGACACCACTTGGTATATTTTCCTTCACACTTTGAAATATGAAAAGAGCGGGGTTTTTACCCTTGAATTTGCGCTCAAATTGATGACCGAGAATTATGTGTCGTTCATGAAGATTGGCATATTCCATTTTATCTCAAATGATGCATTTCACGAATTTGGAAAATCTTGATTGACTCTCTTGATGGTTTGACTGACAATATATTATTGCAGTTTTTATTTGTATACAGAGCGTACCACTCCTGTGAGCTATTATAGGGTGTGTGTTTTCTTCATTGTCAGTATGTGTATGTTTATATTAATTATGATGTGCATTTGTGTATATAATTGTTTTTTATATTCTTTATGTGCAGATGAGTAAGTAAAAGAAAAAGGAAAAGCAAAATATGATAAAAAATACAATGTTGGTTTGATATTTGCACGATTGTGTATAAAATATTGTACAGTTATTTTGATAATGTTTTTTCTTTCGTTTTTCAAGAAATTTTTCAAGAAAGTCGCTTAACATGTTGTTGAGTTGGATCAAATCTTAAAGTTCAAAGTTCAAGGTCTAGTTCAAGTTAGTACAGAAGATGAGTGTTATCTTTAAGAAATTAACAGTATTCTTTTGTACATAGCCTATATAAAGTTACTGAAAATGCTTTTACAGAATACTGAGAGTATCTGTGCCAAACCTCTCCAAAGTATAACCCCCTTTGTATAGTTTTGTATGCCTTTATGTATGGATTTTTAAATTGTTGTTGTTATTGTTGTCACACTGACATGTTTACCTGTATCGTCTACTAATGAGTATGTATATATTATGATGCAGAATTCTTTGTGATATTTTGAAGATTCCTTTGTTTTCTTGACTGTCGCTACACTGATCAATCTAATTACCTGGAGAATATACTATAATTCTCAATTTTCCATTTATACACTAGTTGTTACCCTTGCATACATGTTTCCAGATTTTCATACAAAACAAAGTTTCATATTTGAAACGACCACGGACATTTGCTTTTTACTTGTAGAAATGTTTTTTAAATATAGTATGTCAATGATGAAAACAATTATATCATTCCAACAGAAACTGTTGTAGTTGTTTTAAAACAAAACTATGAGTGACAGTTTGTAACAAGGTAACGTTGCAGTTTGTTGTAATAATTATGTTACAAGACTTGTAAATAATTGGAATTTCACATGATATTCATTTGATTCATCTGACACCAATGCTTCACGTACAATATGTGTCAAATATCGCCAACATGAGCTACAAACAGATTGTGAAATAACTGTAATCTTATTCTGGGATTCAGATATTTTTAATGTATATTTTGAACGAGTATGGAAATATTGAGACTATAAGCCTAGTCGAAATTTGTGATGTAAAAGACGAATTTTTTACGAGTTTTGTTTGTTTAATTTCGAGTTAAAAATTAAAATGGAAAGAAAATGTTATGTATATATACATGTAATACTATTTCGATGTTTGTATCCAAGAATTGTGCAACCTCACATTTTTTAGAGTGATTTTGTATATTGTGTTATAAATAGTTTTGTATATAGTTTTCTATAGAGCTTGTTCTTCGCCTCAAGTATGTATGACGTTCCTTGAGGCTTCCGTACAATGCTATCCAGTCTGGAATTTTTCACACATACGTTTTCTTGAGTATCATGTTTATGTATTACAGCTAGTAAGCGACTTCGGAGATACCATCTGCTTGTATATTGGTGATACGTTGTGTTGTAGAGTTTCTTGCAATTAAATATGATTAGTAATCACGTGCGAGAGAAATGATTACGAACGTTCATTTTTGTGATGATAACATGATTATGTATGAATTAATTATGAGGGCAGTGTACATTCTACATTTTGTGACGGCAAGGATCTGTCATTTTTGTAATTTGTCTTAGTTCATAAGTGATACTCTGATAATGAAAGAAATATAGTGTTATGTTACAAATTTAAATCAAAGAAAACTTTAGTGACTTTAAACATGTTAATTGCCTACCATACGGTATTTTGTCTTTCTTTTTCTTTCAAAAAGAAACTGTGTTTTTATTTTTTAAGCTTATGTTGTTCTCTATTTAAATTCTATCGGTCGTTTTACATGTTTCATTCATATTGAACTAAAAGTGTCATACATAATGTCAAAGTAGAAATTAACTGCTTTCAAACCTGCAGTCATAGGTCAACGCTGAGTGTCGTTTTGAAACCAATTTTGATGAATAAAAGTTTGCTAAATGATAAAGTGCTGTTGGTGACATTGTACACTTATGGTCGGTCTTCTGTATTTGCGAAACGATGAGGGACAGATAGTTATGCTGAGAGAGAGAGAGAGAGAGAGGGATGAATAGAGAGAGGGTTAAGAGGAGGAGAGAAAAGAAAAAAGAGAGAACGAGAGCGACAGAGATGGGATGGGGATATCGGAGGAGGGAAGAGAGAGAGAGAGAGAGCTTATAAGAAGTAGGCCTACGCTGTCGTCCATAAAGCGACTATTAAAGCAAGTTTTTCTTCATTTCCCCGCATTTAGAGTTTATATAATTAATTTTCTTATCAAATGTTCATTTTAGTCGTTGATGATTAGAGTGTGCTAAAAGCCCCACCACTATTGTTTTTCCTCTTAATAAGATGTAATTGTTCACAATGCGACCTCTTTCTCGCAAATAAATATTCAGACCATCACACCCTACTGCAAAGAATGATGCTGAAGTAGTATCTTGGACTATGTAAAGAGAGAAAAAAGTGTTGAAATAATCCCTCATAATTTAATCACAACGTAGGAATATATTCCAATGTCTAAAAGTTGTATATTTCCGCTTATAGGTTTCTCATTGCAGGTGCCCCCTTTTCCAGAAAGTGCCCTATTTTGTTGGTGCACCCCCTCCCCCCCCCCCCCCCCCCCCCCCAATTTTTGGATGACGCTCCGCCGCACAGTGGGCCAGGGAGGAACCAAAGTGCGCCAAAACTCATTTTTGGGGATTTATTTTGTATAAACCCAGAGGAAATGTTTGGATTTCCAGGGATTTCCGCTTAAATTTGATTACTAACATTTTCTCTGATGTCTAAGCTTTAAGTTGATACCAGATTTGGCTGCCCGATTCTGCCCGTTATTATGTTAGAGCCGTTTTCCTTGCAACATTGCCCCGAAAAATGTGTTTATTTTGGTCCGCGGTGTCAGAACAAGTGTCACGCGCCCCCACGTACCGCAAATCCTTCATGATTCAGCCGCGGACCCAAAAAACAACACGTTTTTCGGGGCAATGTGGCAAGGGAAATCGGCTCTAACATAACAACGGGCAAGATCGGGCAGCCAAATTTGGTATCACCTAACGCTTAGGCATCAGAGAAAATGGTGGTATTAAATTTTAAGCAGAACTCTGCGGAAATCTAAACATTTCCTCTGGATTTATAAAAAAACATGGATAACAATTTTTTTCAGTGAATTACCCTATAATACATCATGAAGATTGTGTTTCTATTAATTTTAACCTAATCATGCAACGAAATGAACTATCAGGAATATGTGAGAGCAATTTCATATCAATAACTTAAAAGCTTCATGTTAAATTGAAAGATTTATAAAATAAGTCACTTTTGCACTAAAGCTGTGAATATGTAGGATTTTGCTGTTTGAAGGAGTAAATTTATACCCTTATTGTGCATACCGGAATTAAACATTTTCTGTGGTATTCCTAAATGTACTACCTATCAACTGGGCAAAAAAAAATTGAAAAACATAAATCACCAAAAATAAGTTTTGGCGCACTTTGGTTCCTCCCTGGCCCACTGTGCGCCGCCCCTGGCCCGGGGTGTATAAAACAAATAACTATGCTCAGGTAGTCTGCAGTACGTAGCTACATCGATCATCACCCAAATGGATATTCATACTTTTGTTACTGCTTTTTGTTGAATCATATTTTATGTACAGTATTTTTATAAAGCTAAACAATTTTTGTTTTGTTTATTTTTGTTTTCATATGTTTTAATGATAATTCATTTATTTCAGGACTTTTTAAAATATATTATTTTAATTTGGATTTATACACCTTCATCAAAATTCGATGAAGTAATTTGAAGAAGAAAAAAAATAACAAACGAATCCATACAAAATACTGAGAGAACCGTTGGCCAAGAATTTTTTTGCAGGGATCTCTAAAAATAAATGAGCTAGTATACTTCACTTTTCATGAATATATTCTCTAATTTCAGTTATTAATCCGTGTTTTTCTGCATGTGCTCAAATAAATTCGATGTTAGGCTGGTCTACATCTTTAAAAGTGGGTATACCCAGATCTCCCGCACGTGCGCACATGGACGTCGGATCAATTGCGCCTGTGAAAAATGATATTTAAGAGTAGACCTTCTTTTCTTTTTGTTTGCCCACTTGCACAGACCGAGTAATTTTGTATGACATGGATATATCTCGAGGGATCATAACATCTTTTCATGTAAAACTACGATGTATTCAAAAGTTATTATTTCAAATCATCGTCAGGGTCTTGTTGATAAGTACAAAGAGTACGGAAATGTACTGACAAATATTCCTCAAAAAGGGAAAATTGAGTATTTACTATTGCAATTGCTAAATAATAATATGCACGACACAAATAATAACGGGCCATTATCAATGAATCGTAAGTTGGAAAATAAATATCACCGAGAAGTGATGAGGTGGATAGACTTATTAAGTACGTTCATGGAGAAAATATGCAAATTATATCTGCATCTAATATTGATAATGTATTTATTGACTTTTTCGGGGTAAATATTGGACCGAATTTAGCAAATGAATTGCCGAATGAAAATATGGCATATGGTGGTTATTTGGGGCAGACTAAATATAGAGCAATTTCTATATTTTTGGAATTCGAAACCAATTACTGCAGTTGAAGTTAGAAGTCAAGTTTTGCTACTTGATACCAAAAAAGACATGTCGTCGCGATAACAGTCCAGAGCAATTGATGAAAGATAGTGCTCCCTAAATTTCACATCCACTGGCATATATATTTAAATTAATTGTCATAAGAAACTGGCAAGGTTCCAGATGAAATAAAATTTGCAAACGTTACTTTCCTTCATAAAAAAGGGCCTAGACTACATCCAGGTAACTATAGACCAATTTTATACGTTCAACCTGTTATAGGAAAAGTTTTAGAAAAATTGATAGATATCGGATTAGTTCATTTTTAGAAACTAATGATACATTATATTACAATCAATATGGATTTCGGAAGAAACATGGTACTACATTGTCATTTATTAACTTGATGAATTCAACATTGAAATGAAATACATAGATCAGGGGAAAGTAACTTTCGGTATTGTGAAATGGTCGAGATCTCGAGATCAATGACAGACATACAGATCCTGTGAGGGGGACAAGCAAATAGTCACTTTATTAGTATTAACCAGTAACTGACACATTACGTATCACATTATCATGGAGATCATGCATTCCCCAAAACGTCATTTTATCAAATATAAAACGAGTAGATTTGCCCTTTAAAAACCAATTGCCACTGTACAGTACAATTAAGCTGAAACTCTCAACATTAACACAGGTAAATACCTGACCAAAATACTTTAACAAATAAGTAACAGTCAATATAAAACGCATATAAAGCAACACATTCACAAATTTGGATAAACCAACACACAAGTAAGCACATATTATAGAATGAATAATGAAACTGACAATATCATAACAATGGAACAAAGACAAAATATATCTGCTTTAAATATCAAAATATATTGATAAATCCTGGAAACTATAAATCTCTTTATATCTGCATCAAAAATACAACTTTCATCAACCACTCCAATCTAAATATCTATCTTCCACACTTTTCTTACATCCAAACAAAGTCTGACAATCTCCTTGCCTACCTTCACTACTGCTCTTACTCCTATTATTCCATATCAATTTTAGATGTAACAATATTCTTTTAAAGCGATCTGCAAAATGAGAAATAAGGTTTACAATGATAGAGGGCGCTAGAAACCCATTAATGGTGAAATAGTCAAACAAAGTTCAATCGTCACTGTTTGATGTGCCATAATTAATATCCCCTTAGCAACCAAAATGCAAACAACATGCATTTCTTCCTATGTTCCCTATATTTCTCACTGACCTTGTTCCTGAACCAAGAACTAACTCATCACATAAATTAGAGCGTAACTTTGGCCCTGGCCCTGGCCCTGGCCCTGGCCCTGGCCCTGGCCCTGGGGCCAGGTACAACATTAGCGCGCACGCACTACACCCAATTTTGGTACCGCGTTCAATTGCTTAGTGTACATGACCATGTACTACAATATAAATGAATGTAGGCCCTATAACAAATCATAACGTTAAGCATCGCACCTTTTAACATTAAATCCCCGATTCCACTACAATCATATCAACCCACATGATACAGCAAAATAATCACTGAAATCGTTCTGAAACAATACTCAATTTACATAACAAACATTTAGCATAACATTATATTAATATTTAATAAACATAAAAGTGGTCCAAACTTCAAGTTTAGTCAACTCACCTGTGAGAGGTACAAGCAAACAGTGCGTGTCGGCTTGTCTCCGCACTCCGCCCTCTACAGGTTAAAAGCCAGGGTAATTTCCTAACCCCTTACAGTATCTTCATCGATTTTAAGAAAGCATTTATTACAACTAATCATAATATATTACTAGGTAAACCATCGAACTATGGCATGCGAGGGTAACCTCTTGAATGGTTAATAGACTTAGTTACCGATTTCAGTTTGTTCAATGTGGTCAAACATTATCTCATAGGATCAGTATTTTTTTTTTGGCCCTCGAAAATTCAAAAAATCACAACCCCCCCCCCTTGAGCGCCAGGGGTTAGGGCCCATCTCCCTAAAGGCAAAATCAACGTGTTTTTACATGCTTTTTTTCCCCAGCCCCCCCCCCCCCCCCCCTGGATCCGCCACTGGTATTCACATATAGGAAGTTCGTGCTATAACATTTAGTGAATGGACAACTCGTACAACACCACTATTTAAAAGATTGCTATTCCCAAATGTGTATAATTTTCATTGCTTTTAATTTCTATCTTCATGTTTAATCTAGTTAATAACAATTTGCCTCATATGTTAATAGAGTACTGTGATACTATAGAGCAGAGCTATTCCACAAGACAAAAAAAATGGTGAAAAATTACGTTTTCCAAAAAATAGAAAAATCTGTTTTCTTTTCTTCCTCTTCTTTTCCGATCATCTTCTCCTTTCAATCTTCAAATGCCTATGCCGCTTATCCGGAAGATCTGTATGCATAGATTATAGGCCTACCATGGAGTTCAATTTTTTCTTCTCGCAATCGCTCATTATACTCTATCAATTCTGCCAGGTATCCGACCACAGAAAAATGTACGGAAACACTGACTAAAAAGTAAACCAGCAGCGGATACGGGGGGGTAATTGTAGGCCCCTGCTTAACCAAAGCTGGCATATTCCCAATACAAAAACAATATATAACCTCACAAATGTGTACATGTAAGCCCTAGGTTTAATTTGATAACCTTCTTTATTATAATTCCTTCCATGTCAGCTTAGAAATAGGCTTAAGTGAGCCACCTACGAAAGCCTCCCCCCCCCCCAACCTCCCCCACGACAGTAGGCATGCCACAGCCTCTAGTGTTAAAGGAGCTACACAAAGAAAATTCCCCCCCCCCCCCCCACTCAGAGGTCGGAATGACCGCATGCGTGTTACCAAAATGTCCGGTAAAGGGGTACTTTTCGTGCGACAAAGTCCGGCCCGAGAATTCTAAAAAAAAAGGGTGTATTTGACTTTTCACCCGGAGATTTCTTTAAAAAGGGGTGTTTTTCTTTTTTTTCTCATCTCTTTGGACTCCTGAGAAATTATTCCGAATTTAGGGGGGTACATTAAGCATTTTTCCTGATTTAGGGGGGTCTCCAAGGCAGGAAAATCCCGCGAAAGGGGGGTTCGGAAATGTTGGCAGTCCTCAGATAGTGGTGCTTTCAAAAAGAGGGAACAAGCATAGGCGTACCCTAAATAACACTGACTGGGGGGGGGGCGGGGAAAATTCACTAAAAACTGATAATTAGAACAAATTAAATATGGATGGAAAGATTTTCTTTTGAAAAACACGAATAACTTGCTGAGAAATCATATAGATATCATGGAAAGGCGTAAAATGGAATTTTTCAAGACCCTTCTTAGACCCCCAAGCGCCCCTGAACGTAAGCCAAACACACGAGCGTAGCGAGCTCTGAATAGTGACGTCACACACTGGACAAACAGCTCGGTACCGGAGTCGCGCGTGTATTAGTCTGCAGCTAGCCAGCCGTGTCCCGTGTGTGACGTCACAAATGATACCTTGATACCTTACCGTTTTGACATGAACGGACGTGTTTTTTAAAGCGCTCCGTCAAACCGATAGACCGATAGACCGTGTATTATCCCTCGATATAGCGTGCATGTCAGTGTAATTTGTTATTTTAACTACCAGCTCTAAGTGTTCACCTCCGTATGCTGATGTTCTTGGACTTGATTTTTATCTAATCTTTGGATTTTTGGAGACCTGTATATCATCTTTTCGCGATGACTACAACTCGCAGCTTGAAACTGCAAGCTGAAGAGCTTACGAATAGCATAAGGGATGAACTGAACAGAGCCCTGGAGAGTGACACTTTGATAAATAAGCTGGTGAGTGTACTTAAGAAAACTTTGATAGAAGAAATTACACCAATGATTGCGAAGAAAGTTTCAGAAAACTTACGCGAATATATTGACTTTGAATTGCAGGCGAGAGACACTCAAATAACTGTTTTAGAAACAAAGATGCAATCGTTATTAGATCAACAGGATAAGTCGGAACAATACTCTAGAAGGAATTCCTTGATATTCAACGGAATAAAAGAGGAATTGAACGAAAACACTAACGAAACTATCATCAAAATGTGTGCCGAGAAGTTAGACATTGCTTTAGATGCCAGAGAAATTGACAGAAGCCATAAATTGGGTCAGAGTAAAGAGAAGAGAAATAGAGGTGTGATTGTAAAGTTCACAAATTACCATGTACGAGAGAAAATCTACAGAAATAGGAGAAAATTGCGTCATTGTCAGGATGAGGCAATCTATATCCATGAAAGTCTGACAAGAAGACGAACGGAGCTTTTCTGGAAGGTGAAAACGAAGTACAGGGAACAGGTTGAGGCATTATGGACCCAAGATGGCCGCATCCTTGCCATATCAAAACAAACGAAAAAGCGAATCACCATGACTACGGAAGGTGACCTACACAAATTGAGCAAAGCTTGAATTCTTCTTCATTAGCCATCATCCTACAAGAATGAACTAAGCGCTCGTCTTAACGCTAAGCTGGTGTGGATGGATCCTCTCCATTATTCAGTTAGCCCCTCCTCTTTTGTTGGAGGAGAGCTTTTTAAGTGGCCCGAAGTTCATGCCTGTGTAATGATATGCCAACTTAATTGGAGCTATCGCAATGTGTGTGTATAGACGTAATCTTCTTATCCTGGGTGTATAGCTAGTCTGTGGTTCACGCATCACTAAACCTAGGGAAGAATACAGTGACCCACTCGTCAAGTAACTATGGAACTAATCCGACCAACGAGCTTTACATCTCCGCGGCAATAGGTTTTCTCGGATCGTGAATCGCTCTACGTACAGATAGCTCTCGACGAACGGGTCAGTGCTTCGAATGACAACCACCGATTGAAAATAACGGACAAACTCTCTTTTTCACGCCACTCACCATGCACTGCTATAAGTGAATTAATTCTTTGCAGATACAATGAGACATGGTCTACGATCGATTGATTTCCTTATTCCTAACCGATCTTTTAAAAGAAGATTGAAGAACTCGAACTGACTGTATTTTTTTTTTTTTTTTTTTTTTTTAATATTAAATAATATTGTATCTTTTTTTTAAAACTGTAATTTGAACTGTTTACGTATGGTCTTTAACGTCTACAATTACCCATGTGCCTGTTGTATGAAAGCTGTTAAAAATAATCAAAAGGGATTGAAGTGTACTAAGTGTAACCAATGGCTTCACATCATTTGTGCTGGTATTTCCTCCCAAATCTATGATGATCCGTCAGAGGATTTCTTTGGCTGGCAATGTAACATTTGTATTCTTAAGGAATTACCTTTCTATAATGAACTGGGTCTTTCCATTAATCTAGAGTTAAATAATGTCCATGTTAAAGCAAATAGCACAAGAATGGACACCTCTAGGGGTTTATACTACCATGAATTGCAAGGTAATGGTCTTAAGATTGCTCAATTAAATGTTAATAGTCTTCTCAAACATATTGAAGAAATAAGGACATTTGTAAAATCAAATAACATTCAGGTTTTTGCTGTAAATGAAACCAAAATAGATGCATCTATTTATGATGATGAAGTCATGATTGACAATTTTAACTTGGTTCGGAAAGACAGAAATAGACAGGGAGGCGGGGTCGCCATATATCTTCACAAATCTCTACATTTTGAGAAACTAACGCATGAAACTTTAGATGAATTAGAAGCAATTGTAATAAAGGTGTATTAGCTTGCAAAACCCCTTGTCATATCAACTTGGTATAGACCGCCCTCTTCAGACGTTGGAATCTTTAATTTATATGAGCTGTTTCTTAGCTTTATTGACATAACGAACTGTGACACAATTTTAGTAGGAGATGTAAACTGTGACCTACTGGCCAAACCTTTATCGAGTATGAGTAAGAAATATATGGATATCAATGATATGTATTCTCTAGTTCAAGTTAACACAAATGAAGCAACCAGAATTACAAATGCTTCTGCTACATTGATTGATCATCTCTTAACTAATAACTCCCCAAACGTAAAGAGTTATGGAGTACTTCATAATGGATTGAGTGACCATTCTATTAGTTTTTTAATTTGGAATGCCAATGTTTCATCACACCCCAGATTTATTAACTTTAGAAGTTGCAGCAAACTTAATGGTAATGAGTTTAGAAATGATATTCGCAACCAGAAATGGGAGTATATAAATCAGTGCAATTCAATTGATGAAGCTGTTGAATTATGGCAAAATCTGTTGTTACAAGTTGTTGACAAACACATGCCATATCGTTCAAAAAGAATAAGTACTAGGGGCTCTCCGTGGATGAATGCAGGTATTTATAAACTCATGAAAAAGCGTGACAAACTGAAACGGAGAGCGTGTAAACTTAAAGATGAAAAACTCATGTGTGAATATAGAGTACTACGTAATAAAGTTACTACTGATGTAAGAAAAGCAAAGAGAAAATACTACTCTGATAAATTCTCACTTTCTAGTGCTAATCCAAAACAGACTTGGAAGACATTAAAATCTATCATTCCAAATAAGAAACGTGACACGCCAATAGTTGCGCTTAATTCAGAAAGTAATGTTGATACTGCTAATCTTTTCAATACCTTCTTTGCTGAAGTAGTAAGTAATTTAGCAAAAGAAATTCCTGATACGCCTCTCCCTATAGAAAACAATATACCATTAATCAAGAGTTTTGAGTTTACCCTTGTAACCGAAAATGATGTGTTGGGAGTTATAAACAAATTGAAAAATACTAAATCTGTAGGTGTAGATAAAATATCAGTTTTTGTTCTAAAAGCATGTGCTACCGAGATTTCACAGAGTATTGCTAACCTGATCAACCGCTCTTTGTTGAGCGGTAAATTTCCTCAACAATGGAAAAGGTCCAAGATTATCCCAATTCACAAAAGTGGCGATAAGAGCTCTCCTTCAAATTATCGGCCCATCTCAATTTTGCCCTGCGTATCTAAAATACTGGAATGGGTTGTCCAAAGACAAGTTTTGGAGTTTCTACATGAGAACAATATCTTGTCAGCCGCCCAATCTGGTTTCAGGCCACGTCACTTAACTATTACCACTCTCCTAAAAGTAACTGATGACTGGCTTCACGCAACTGATAAGAAAGAGTATACGGGGGTTGTATTTGTGGACTTAAGAAAGGCCTTCGATACCGTGAATTGTGATATTCTTATTAAGAAACTCAATAACATAGGAATTTCTGGCACTCCATGTACATGGTTTAAAAGCTACATGTCAGACAGAGTCAGTAGGACACTTATTAATGCAGAGCTTTCTTTCGAATCAGTTATTGAGTGTGGTGTGCCCCAAGGTTCCCTTCTAGGGCCACTGCTCTTCATCGTATATATAAATGATTTAGTAAAATGTATAAAAACCTGTCAAGTTCAGTCGTATGCTGATGATACTGTTTTATACTTCTCACATCCTTCTATAGATAGAATTGAATTAGCTTTGAACTCAGACCTAGAAAATATGTATTACTGGATGTGCCAAAACAAATTAAGTGTCAACTGTCAAAAAACAGTTTGTATGCTCATTGGAAGCAACCACATGATATCTAAAAAGAATGTCCTCCGAGTTTCATTAAATGACATCTCCATAGATCAAGTTCATCATGTCAAGTACCTTGGCGTCTTAGTCGATGAAAAGTTAAACTGGAATTTACATATAGACAATATGTTGAAGAAAATTGGTCAAATGGTAGGCTTTCTAGGAAGACTAAGGCGATTCCTAAGTGAATCGGTACTGAAATTAATATATAGCTCACTGATCCTTCCGTATTTTGATTATGGTGATGTTATTTACAGTGCAGCTTTCAGGAAATATACAGATCGCCTTCAAAAATTGCAAAATAGGGCAGGCCGGATTATACTTAAAATAAAACCTGAATCTCATGTCTCTGTTTTGGAAATGCATAACGCTCTTAATTGGCAACTCTTGGACAAAAGAAGAAATCATCATTCCCTTGTTCTTATGTATAAAATAATGAATAATCTAACCCCCGAGTATTTAAGAAATGAATTTGAGTTGAGAACCCATTCCTACCCTTCCCGAATTGGAGCTCAAATAAAATTACCCAAACCGAGAACAAATTACCTCAAAAGATCATTCAAGTATAGAAACGCAAAGGCCTACAACACACTTCCTCCTCATATCAAATCTTCCCCTAGTGTTAATACATTCAAATCTAAGATTGCAGAACTGTTACAGTAGCACATGGTCCCCCTCCTTATTTTGTTATGATTACTTGTTTTTTATGAAATGTTTTTTTTTTTTTTTAATCCCTTTATTTTATATTACTTCTTTTTGTTCTTTCTTCAAAATGTATTTACTGTTGTTCATATAATGTATTTATGTTTTGTTTTGTTTATGTAATTGAAGACCAGCTTTCCCATGTCGGGTTAGCTGAATGTGGGCTATCCATCGTATTTCATGCATTTTTACTATGTTTTTCATACGAAAATAAATACTACTACTACTACAAATATTGACGCTCTACAAAGGACCGCTGAAGGCAGAAAATCTGGATCTCAAAACTAAAATTTTTGAGAGTTGATTACTGCGGGCCCCAAACATATTTTGAAGAGGAGAGTTGTTGTATTTGATCAGTAAGGCTTCCCCTTCGCAATGATATGAGTTTTGCATCAATTCAAAACACTTTTGATTCTTCGTGTGTCTACTTTAATTACACTATAGTCTTAATGGAGACTATTTCCAATATTGTCACGGATTAGTCATATTTTGTTCGTCCATGCAGCTACCTTGAACGACTGAATCCAGTTTTCTGATCAAAATTGTGATTCACAATCGCTACATACATATAGCTAAATCAGTCATCCATCCTCCATCCTCGAACAATGAGCTCACTAGCAAACTAACAAGTTCAGTGAACTATTATATATTTTAATAGATTGAAACATACTACATGGAATATTAACAAAGATCAACATGAACGGAGGTAGATCTAATCAAAGTATTGAACTCAACCATGCTCACAATCAAATACATGTAGACCCCATATAATCAGCTTTGAAGTCAAAGTAAAAAAAAACAATCATGACAATACAAATAGCGAAGCACAGAACATGAACGATTCAACCTTTTATTATAAAAGACAGAGATATGCTTAAATGATTTGCATCATACTTTTTGTTATAAAAGTAACAAGGATAATTGATATAAAGTAGAGGAAGAGGAAGAGACATGCGCACTGTACTTTCAGTAGTAGGTGTGCCAAGTCCTTACGTAGGTAGGCCGAATAATTATGCAAACATGTTGTTTTCTTGTTCTTTGAAAAACTTTGGGAATTTCGGTAAAGGCACTTTTTACATCAAAAAGTTAAACGCTTCCCATTCACCGCGCTACCAACTACCATTAACGTATACCTCAATCGCATGATCTAGCAATTATATGCACCGTAAAGTCCGGGCCTGATTCGCATTTATTTGCCCTATACCAGACATGTCGTCGAAGAATCTGGTCGATTTAGGAAGGGGGCACAAGTCCAAGAAAGGGCTCCCTTTGCTCGTCAGCCGCCTCTGTCAGAGTTATGTGTGAGCTTTAGCGATGAAAGGCTTTTTTTTTGGGGGGGGGGGTGATTGGAAGGGGGAAGCGAGTAATATATTATAACAAGGATATAACATATAGGAGTTTTGCCGGCTGAACTATTCTTTAATCTAAACAAAAAAGTGAGGAAGAAAAGACAAATGAATGCAACAACAAAATCCTGTTGATGTACAGGCTTTTCTAAAGCCGGGGGCGGTGGGTGGGGGGGGGGTAAATGAATGGAATGCAGGGAGCACGGCTGAAATTACACAACCCTCCAACCCTGCTCCAGCACACTTCACTTCCCATGCTTTCAACACAGGCCGACAGTTGTCACATCACCCCCTCCCCTAACCAATTCCCCTTGTTTCAGGAACAAACCCTTTTCAGTCGTTGTGCGTAACAGAGTCTGAAATATGAGAATACAAGTACGCTAAGACTTTAGCCGCTCCTGACACAGCCACAAACTGACAGATCTTGGCTCTGCTCAAGGCTTTACATATTGTATATTATATTTGTCATACTGTTCGGGAAAGTATATATTATTTCGATTAGATCAATTGTAATCGAATGAAGTTTTGAATATGAAATGGGACCGGGGCTGTCTCTGTATATGCATGCATGCACTACATGTTATTGCATGTATCTGCGCATGTGCTATGCCTTATCCGGCGAACTCGGACATTTAATTCGGTGATCTAGTCTTACATGGACTTTTTGAGAGATTCCCGAGACCCCCAATACGAAAAGACGGGACGATATCACAGCCCGCGCATCACCGTTATGTAGTCATTTAGTTTCTTGTAAATACTCGACGAGGTCTTCAAAGTAACCATGGATGCTTTTCATTTCATGGTCATGATTGCCACCTGCATCGCGCTTCATGTTTGCCCAACGTAGAATAAAACAAAGCTTCCTGTTGGAGTGTTTGGCCGTGAAGTTGGTAAAGATGAACCAGTTTGATCGATAAATGTGCAATATTCTTCACTAGCGTTCATTTCTTCAAACAAAATGGTAAGCTTTATTTTACTTTCAATAATTTATGAGACTGTAATATGCCTTTGGGATTGTAAGGTACATGCGAATATTGCTCTGGGCCACTTGCTGCCAGTGCTACAACTAAGTGCTGTTCTTAACTACATAAAATAATATAACATGTTTGTTAATAATAATTGCAATTAACACTTAATTGACTCTCAAAAGCACTCCTACAAGACATGTGAACTAACCGTAAGTACGTTATGAAGAGTTCCTGGGTGTGATTCTTACTGTCTCAAATATTTGTTAACACATAGCCTTTATTACAATTTTTAAAAAAGTTTCGTGTAAATATTCCAACTGACGATGAAAAAATGAAGTAATGTTTTTTTTTTCTTCCAATCAATGTCGTTCAACATTTTTAAAAAATATATTAAAAAAATGCTCCACTACTCGTCAACCAATTTCGTTCACCTTCTTTTTAAATATCACCTTTAAAACATATATAAAATGCTCCACTACTCGGCAACCAATTTCGATTCAGTTTGTTTTGTCTGACCGGGTAGCCTAACATTTGATTGTAGATTGGAAAACATTGCAATTAATCCAAAAACTACATAGAGTTTTATCTAATGCGTTAGAAAGAGCAGAATGAGATCTACGAGATGATTCCAGTATCTATCTCTGTACCCATCCCCTCTCCCCGAAAAAAAAGAAAGAATTAATGCCCTTCTGGCTCTAAACAGACGACTTTATTTAATGTGACCGTGAACATATAGCCATGTACATTTAGCAATACAATGAACTTCCGGTAATACAGAGTGTATCAAAAAAATGTTAGCCAATATTGGTAGCTTCTTATTAAAAAGTTATAACCTGTGTCACCTTAAATTTATTTTAAAGAAGAACTAATCCCATGTCTAATTATACCATTTTCATAATTAGGCTGCCAAGAGTGACCGGACAGCAGGCTTTTCCAAAAGTATTGTCAAAATCCTCTTGTACCTAATTTGGGCTGAAGCAATGATTGTGGGTCAAAATCCATTATGTATGTTATCTCATTCCAAAACAAATGTTCCTTTATTCCTTTATCCGTAAGCTTCTCATTGAGTGATACAAAATGGATATCAGTTTATCAGGGATGTTACCTTTTAAAAAATAAAAGTCTGTTGTCAATTTCTTTGATATTTATCATCATAAATCTTCTTTTTTGCATTTGGGTCCAGTAACCTTTGAGTTTTCGATTGTTATTCGAGATAAACACATTATGCTCCTTACGCATGTGAAATGGCGCAGTGGACAGGTGAGCAGAGAGAACTTGGATATATCATGAGACGAGAAGTTATTATATAGGCTGTTTAAAATAATTAAAGGTTATCCTGTCGATACCAACAAGGTTCTGTGAAAACCTAGTTACATTGCCTCATTTTAAACAATGAAGCACAAGGCACAATTTAACTTTTAAAATAATTTAAGACCAAAGAAGCGCATGCATATGGCCTGACCAATATTACCCCTAAAGCCAAAACTTGGAACAAGGCGATTTTGACAACATTTGTTAAAGACCCTAGTGCTCATTCACCCGTGGCAGAAATTATTATGAATAGGGTATCATTGGAAAGAAATTAGTTACTCTTCATCAAGAAAGCAATTCCAAAGTCATATTGGTTATGAATTTTCAAATAGGAGCTACCACAGTTGGGTCAACTTTTTATTGAAACGCCCTGTATAATCGCAAGTGACTCATTCTGATACATGAGCATGTATTTCGCAATGCCATAATTCTCACGCGATGACTATGTGAACGGTTGCGCAATCACATGCCGTCATGTTATTCGGGAAATTGACAATTATAAAAATTATTTTTATAATTGTCAATTTCCCGAATAACATCATTATCATTATCACACTGGCAGATTGGGGGGAGCACAACCGGTCTCTGCCCCCAATAATAACGGTGCCTTATTCAATATATATATATTTTTTTCATTTTCATTTTTTTTTTCTTCCAATAAAAACACAATATTTACATAATGAATACTAACAAAAATATACATTGGAAGGACCACTAAGAAAGCAATACTTACCAGGAGGGGCCCTGTACAAATAATTATAAAGAAAGAAACGAGCATAGATGAAATTTGAATGAAATCTATCAACATGCAATAGTAATAAAATATTCAAAAAACACCCATGCATAAAGGATTAAGGGAGAGATATCTTTAAAATATGATGAAACTGCATCATCTGACATCACACTACCTATCAAAAATGCCATCTGCTTGATGATAGCATCTACTCGCGATATATTCTATTTTTCATCTCACTATGTTACCGTAGCTAAAAGGAGATAAAAGCCCTTAGTAACTAAAATTGTCATTTTAGCTCATATCAAAGTGTCAACTTTAGAGCGCTATAACTTTTTGTGTTAGAAAAGAAATGAACTTCGAATTTAGATATAATATAAACCATATGTATGGACATTTTTTAAAGAAAGTTCCAAGTCAGCAGTTTTCATAATTCTTTAAATATGCAGAGATAGGTATTTTGGCGCAATCAATTAACCAGCTATGTGTAAGATAATAACAGACCTGGATTCAAATGATAGACTGGTATCACTCTCTAAAAACTATATACTTGAAAGTTGGAATCAGAACATGCACTCGCATCCCCTCACCCATAACCGTAAGATGCGGTGGGATGGTGTCAAGCTCCCCTCATTTTTTTGAACGCATCTAATAGGCATCCGGCCCGTCACCTCATATCCAGGAAGCAGAATTACACCATATCCGAGTATGCGGCTAGCTTGCTTGCAAACATCTTGTCTGGTGGGTGTATTTTTCATTACGAAATAACATATTTGCTACTGCTACCTGAACCCTGTCTTATAAAGAGTTAATATCCTTAGCAACTATGTACATAAGAGACAGGGTAGTACTGCAAACTTGCGATTGATTTGGATCAATCGCAACTCTTTATAAGACGGGTCTACAACGTCTCTTCCACCTTCACTTCATTGTGGTGTCTGGTCATTTAGCAGCTTGTCGTAGGCATTTGTGAAGGAGATCTCATTTGAAATGTTCTAATGTATTTCTCTCTTCCACTTTTCACAAGGGCTTGAAGAATCATTGGTGCTTGCAAGAGTGTGTGGGGTTTATAACTTATAGTATCTCCCTAAAGAATTTTAGGAACGTTATTATTTTTATCAGTAATTTTCTTATATTCTACACAAATCTATTTAGATCAATAATTTTAAAGCAATAATTCCGGAGATCTCTAAATTCGACGTCAGATCGGAACCCCGGGGGGGGGGTACTCAGATTATAGTCGGACGGGGGTGTGCGGCTGAGACCTCCGAACCCATACCCACATCCAAGGGTCCTTTTGCTGAAATAGGTACCCATGTCTAAGCATTTTTTGTGAAAAATGGACCCATGTCTAAGGATTTCAAACGTCAAATATTACATTTTTTAAGCTGTAATAATACACTCCAGCAAAGCATATGAAGAGTCAACGCTAATGCATATTGACCTTTAGCACTGCACTACGCGTTAATAGGCAGCATTTGAATACATGAATAGTCAATACACTCGTAACACAGAGATGCACACAATAATGCCGATGCGGCTGATCGGCAAGTTCGACAGTGGACTCACAATTTGATCTTTTTAATTATTCTTTCTAACATCGGAAAGTTGAAAAAATGTATTTTACTGCTATTTAGATCTTATCGATTGTCACTAAAGTATAGATTTTTAGTGAAATTAGTTGAGTTTTATACAGTGGTGTTTGAAATGTTGAGAATCAATAGCACAGCTTTTAATACACAGCCAGGATAGTAATGCACCTATGTGTGTATTAATACAATGGCCAAAAATTTTGCAGTTTCTCGATAAAATTGTTTATTAGTAAACTCGTCCCTATTTTCACGAAGTGACAGTACTGAGGAAAATCGTCACGCAAAGTGAATGCAATTATTTTTCACTACCGTCACTTCGTGAAAACAGCGACGAACTGTACCATACAACATGTAGTTTACAAGTAGTTTACACACATAAAGATGAAAACACCATGCAACATAATTATACTGTGCTAGCACCTCTAGCATCTGTTCTAATTGAAGGACTTTTCCTGTTTTAATTAACGTACCCGTACACGAGCTCTCAAGCATTGGCTATATAGCTCCCTGCTTGAGCCCCGCTGCTGCCCGGCTGCTGGACAGAGGGTACGCAGGGTACAGCTGATGATCATATCATTTTCAGCGTGCAAAGCGCTACAAGTTTCCGGGGGTACGACCCCTATACGGGCGGATACCATACCTAGCGCGCATTATGCCATATGAGTACCCGGTATAGAGCCCATGGGGTCGTGATATATGTGGTACCCCGGGATCTAGTTGAGTTTACGAGCTACTGACTTAGAGGTCAGTGCGTACACCTCGTACACTGGAAATGCAATCAGCCGAAGGATTCATTTATTTAGAGATGGGAGAGATTTAGGCATTTGCAATGTAGGAGAAAATCC
Source organism: Strongylocentrotus purpuratus (assembly GCF_000002235.5). Classification (NCBI taxonomy): domain Eukaryota; kingdom Metazoa; phylum Echinodermata; class Echinoidea; order Camarodonta; family Strongylocentrotidae; genus Strongylocentrotus; species Strongylocentrotus purpuratus. The sequence continues at coordinate 9,485,919 of NW_022145599.1, read as the reverse complement.
CAAAATCCCGGAGAAAATGAGGGAGAAAAGAGGGGAAAGGAATAAATGAAAAAAGGGACCCATGTCTAAGGATCTTTCCTGAAAAAGTCACCCTTCCGAGCGGCACATCCCCGTATACCCAATATACGTGAGTACCCCCCCCCCCCCCCGGGATCGGAACGAGCCACAACTGAAAACAATATTATAAAACAAGGATTAGTAAATTCACGCACGAGTGTTTACCGCTGATTTATTCAAACATGGATTGACAATGGCATGAATTGCAAGTCAGAATGTCATTGAATCTAGACGAGAAGTTGCCATGTGATGAGATCGGTATTACTGACAAAACACCAGTCAAAGGTTCAAACTACCACCCAGTGTTTTCAGTTTTTTCCATCGGGGCAGTGAGTGCAGGAAAGGGTTTCAGGCGTATCAGGACAATTACCCTCTGGACAATCACCCCCGGAAAATTACCCCACGGAAAACTACCCCCTAAGGACTATAACCCCCATGAAATTTCCCCCGGAAAACTACCCCCCGAAGACAATACCCCCCCCCCCCCCCCCCGAAGACAATAACCCCCCAGAAACCCCCCCCCCCCCCCAAAAAAAAAAAAAAATAATAATAATAAATAAAAAATAAAAAATAAAAGACAATTACCACCCGGATTTCTTTTCTTTCTTTTAATACAACTTATATTAATCACTTCGTACATACATCATGGTAACAATAATCATAAAATAACTGCACAATAATTACAACAGGTAAAAACAAATGAAAAACGTCAAACAATACGAAAATACTGGGTAACACTTCTTTTTTACAGTGTATATCATAGGATTTACATTAATTCTTCCACAGGGGACAATTTCTTATAGTGCATTCCTTCAATCTTCTCCTGTTTTGCAATGTTAAGTTCTAGGTATTTCGTATTACTGATAAAATCCATTAGCCCACTTAAAACTGGTTTTGCGTTTTTCCATTTGTGGATATAAATATATCAGCAGCAAATGATTTAATAAGATAATATTGGGCCCTTTCCAATCTTTAATGAATCCAAACATCATTCTCTTCCTACTGAGATCTTCAAACTTAACGTTAAATTTCTTGCCAATCTTATCAACAAATTCCTGTCTAAGCTTAGAAGCAACATCACAGTCATAAAATATATGAACAGGTGTTTCTAAACTTGAATTACAAAAGGTACAATTCACTGACTCAACTAATTTCATCTTGTACAATCTGTTATTAGTATAAAGTATGTTATGTGACAGTTTGAATAGGAAAACTCTCATTTGTACTTCAATTGTGCACTTGAAAGGTATCGTTCTCTTGAATATCAAAGGTGCTAGAAAATAATTGTTCACAAACTGGTCTTGCTATTACTTCAGAAAGAAAACCCTTGTACACTATTTTCGCCTTGAGTTTATATAGTTCAGTTATCGAGAACTCTAATTGTGAGTGCTCTTCGCTTTCTCTATTCAAAAACATTTGATAAACTATAGGGATCAAATTCACATTTCCACCCTTTTTTCACAAAGTTCACTATTGCCATGTATTGTAAAAAATATTTGTTTGAAACATCTTTTTCATTCCAAAAATCAAAATGGAGAATTTCTCCATTGTTATCAAACAATTGGTATATGTTACCAGTGGCGGATCCAGGGGGGCCCGGGCCGGGTGGCCCGTCCCCCCCCCCCCCCCTTAAGAAAAAAAATCATGTAAAAACACGTGATTTTTACCTTTTTGGGGGGGTTGAGCCCCCCCCCCCCCCCCCTGGCGCTCAAGGGGGGGGGGTACAAATTTTAAAATTTATGAGGACCAAAAAAAAAAAATTTGCTCACTACCCCCCTCCCCCCATTGAGCGACTTTTCGGCCGGCGCGATTTTCAAATTTTTGGGAGCAAAAAAAAAAAAATAAATAAATAGTGCTCACTACCCCCCCCCCCCCCCCCCCCCCCCCCCCCCCCGCCCCATCCAAGCTTCATTTCGCTAATTTCATGTATTTTTTCAGCTCTTCCTCTAGCTCCTGTCTCAACTTTTCCTTTTCACATTTTTCCTTTTTTAAATATGGGATAGTAAATTCTCATATTTTAAATTTCAGCCAGTCCCACAGCATTTTGTAGCCATGTTCATGTTCTAATCATCAACCCATAAAGGAACATTGTCACTAAGAGCCTCAACAAATTCCTCACTGTTTAATAAACTGTTGTTGAATTTCCAGTATGAAGGCCACATTCTCTGTTTCTTAACACGTAAGTGCAATGTATCATAATTATGATCAGACAACACTCATGGAACTATATCATTTTACACTACGTCAGTTTGCAATGTGATGAGCCAGAAGTCTAGTCTTGATTGGAGTTACTTCTCCAAATGAATCTTTTAGTTGTTTTGTTCCTTACTCTCCAAATATCAATAAGACAAAAATAATCTTTCAAACTGTCTACCACTACCAGGGTACAAGAATGCTTTCAAACTGTTTTCATAGCATCTCCTTCTCTATTCATTGCAAAATCCTGAATAAAATTAAAATCACCTCCTATTATACATGTATGACCTTCATCATCAAATTCTTGCAGTATTGAATAGAAACCATTAAAAGCTCTACATCATCTCTTTCGTTGTTGGGTGCATAAATATTGTTTATAACAAAATATTTCTTGTATATTTCAACTTTGATACATAAAAAACGTCCTACTTTATCTTTAACCGAGTCAATAAGTCTAATGTCCGAAGTTCTTCTCAATATTATATACACATTCATCTGCTCATAGATGTTCCATGGCTGAATATTATGTTTGATCTGATTTTCGGTGGAATGTTTTTCTTGTAATAGAATTATATCCTTTTTTAAAACTTTGACAGGTAATTGAAGTATCACTTCGTACGTTATGCGTCATTAATTCCAAATCCATTATCCATCCTGTAAGCATCAAATGTTGGTTGCACTATTTCAAACAAAAACATATACAGTTACAATAGAAAAAAAATGAACAAAAAGGTGTGCATGAGGTTGTTACATCAGCCTCTTTCATCATAGCTCATGCGACGCCTTGCGTAGTAAAATAAATGATCTGATATAACCCTCCTTGTTGAACGAACTTAATCAAAATTGTCTTTTGTTGCTTTATCAACTTGCTCTTTCCTTCATTGTTGCTTAAGTTCTGTCTCTTTCTGTTGACGTGTCTTTAACTTTCAGCCTTTCTCATACTCAACTTATGTCCGTGTTTGTTTGTCGCGATAGAAGAGCCTTGCTGGATATAAGTGTAAGCCCTTCCGTGCTCTTCCTTTTCTGTCTGGTATGTGACATATTTCTTGCGCAGGTCTCTCATCTCCTTAGGTAGTATTTTATCAATGAAAATGGGATTCTCCTTATCCTGATAAACAAATGGTTTGTTTTTGAGTAGTTTTCAGGCACTTGTGAGTACGGCACTTCTTGTGGTATAACCAGGCGCGTACGCAGGGGGGGGGGGTTGAACCCCCTTCAGTTTTTTTATGTGTGTATTTTGGAACAACCCCCCCCCCCCCTTTATGGTGTTTTTTTCTTTTTTTTTAAATACCAAAAAAAATACCAAAACAAATTATGCCAATGGCTAACCTAAAAAAAGTGACCTTACCCACCCCCCTTACAACGGAACAAAATGTCAATTTTTCAAATTTCGAGACTCCCCCCCCCCCCCCCCCCCCCCCCCCACCGCTTATTCAGCGGCTGGCTGAGTCGTTGCGATTTTTTGGGGACAAAAAAAAATAATAAAAATATCCTCTTCCCCCCCCCCCCCCCGCTTATTCAGCGGCTGGCTGATTCGTTGCGATTTTTTTTGGCCCGATTTAAAAATGTCAACCCCCCCCCCCCTTGAAAAAATCCTGCGTACGCTACTGGGTATAACGATTGAACGCAACCATTATCGGACGAGGAGCCCCTCTTTTGGATGACTGACCAGAGCGGTGTACCCCCTCTATAGGCGGGTTTTGCCCCTGTAGATCCAAATGTGACTCTGCAAAGGGCTGGATCAGCCCTTCACAATTTCCTTTCTCACAGCCCTCAGGGAAGCCAAATAATACAGCTGAGCATCTCATTTCTCTAGCTGCAAGATCAACGAAACGTTCCTTCTTTCATTGATTTTCTTTCTCAAGCACTTTCACTCTGTCTTTTGTTTCATTTAGCTCAAAATCATTGTGCTGTTGTTTGTCATTCAACTTGTCGATGTCTTTCCTGTTTTCACTTATCTTCTGTAGAGCCACATCTAGTCTGGATGTCAAGTTTTTCATTCATTTTGTCCACTTTACTGTTTGTATTGTCCATTTTGTTAATAATCGTCATAAGCAAATCCTTTGTATCATTGGCTGCGATGTTATTCGCCTGATGCCCCTTACCGTTTGTTCGTCGTTTCTTGTCAACATGGTCCATCGTACTGCTGTCAGATTCCACGCCCAGAGCTTCGGGGATAGATTTGACGAGGTGTCCGGCAGGTACTTCACTCGTACTTTGAGTGTCCATTTGTCCCCGCTATTGTCCATAATTTCTGCTTCTTTATCTGATTTGTCTCCAGGTTGTTCAAAGTATTTAGCGATGGTATTTGGGTTATCTAAGATCCTTTTCCTAGCAGACATTTCTGCTTTTCTGCATCGGGTTTTCTCACTTAGCAAAAATGCGTGATGTATCTAAAAGTGCGCCATCTTCTCATCGCCCACATGTGTCTTGCACCACCCGGAAAATTACCCCAGGACAATTACCCCCACCCCTGAAACTACCCCCCTATGATAATTACCCCACCCCCAAGACAATTACCCCCACCCCTGAAACTTACCCCCTATTCATTAAGGAGGAAGTCCATCCTGATAATACGTTAGTATTAATAAAAGCATAATTTTGTCGAGGGGTACTTGTCCTCAGGAGGTGGAGGAAGGGGGGGGGGGGGGTTGTCTTAGGGGGTTATTTTCAGGGGGTAATTGTCCTTGGAAGGTAATTGTCCATGTGGGGGGTAATTGTCCTAGGGGGTAAATTTCCTCAGGGGTAATAGTCCTTGGGGGGGGGTAATAGTCCCGCTGGTAATCGGCAGGGGGGGGGGTGATTGCCCAGGGGATAGTAATGTTTTCATAAAATCTGTTTCAGGCAGGGCAAACCTAATTGTTGCCGATTTGAAGTACACACACAAAATACACACACAGCTCGACGATGTTACTGATGCATATTCATTAGGGCATAAGCGAATGCCTTACGTCAGAATACATTAGCGCGAACTTTTGACCCCGCACACTGGCAAAAGCATCTAGAGTTTAAACGTTCTTTTCGACGATGGTTTTGGGCAATCGAGCGATGAGTGGAGACACCACGCTCTGTGTGGGATATGTGTAGGTGGAGGAGGACATAGATGATTGAAGAATTAAAAAAATACATAAAAAAAGGACAGAATTTGGACTAGTGGATGCCACGCACATTTTTTTAAATACTAAAAGTGTCATTTTTTGCACAAAATTTGAAGTAATAAACTTGTTAAATATACATTTGAGTGTTGGATATTACATATGTATAGTGCAATGAAACATAAAAGTGTGATTTACTCCGAATAGTGGACTATCAAAACTAATTATATTTCAAATTTTTTGACACACCATTAATCTGTTCAATGAAACTCTTTTTCTTGATTAAACAATATATGTTGTCACGACACAAAACAGAAAGAAAAAATTATCAGATAATGTGATGGATAAGTCATTTTGTAATCCCAAATGAATTGATGTCTTTTTACAGGATGCGCATTTTGAGTGGAAACACACTGTACATGTACCGTACATGGCAATTCCAACATATTTTAAATATGTCAATATACGCCAAAAAGAAGACACAAAAAAGGTATTAAACAAATACCTAAAACAGATTTTTGTTTTCTTCTTTTTTTCTTAAATAAAAAAATGGTTAAATGAAAGTTTGCATAATTTAAAATGGTGACTTTCTGTTTTCTAGGACCCTCGGATATGATAAACTGTCTGGTTGCGACAAGGTAGGTGATGGACGTGAGCGCTGGGCCGTTATAATGAAAACGAATCACGACATATTGGAATTTTGACTGAATATTATGATTTTCGACAACATGAAACAAATCGTAAGCATTTAAAGGTGTAGACCAGTTTTTGAAACGCCCCCCTCTCAACAAGTGAAATGGAAGCTCTTATTACCAATCATGTGAAAGAATATGCTTTTACTAATACGTGATGATACAAATTTTGCCGGGAAACCGCCTATTGATTGATATATTTGGCAAATTATAATATAGGGTAGTCCCATATACATCTTTCTGTGTACAGTGCTTGTAACTTTACTAAGACTGGGCCAAATTTCTTATCATTTTGATGATTCCAGAACCTTGCAGTACACACCAAAGCTTATATGCTAGATGATCAACGTTTTCTGATTGATTTCACAACGTTCAAGTCTTTCACAATGTATATTGAAATTTTAGCTCATATGAGATGAAAAGAATCAGTTTTGGAAATACAGAAATAAAGCAAGTTCTGTATGCAGACGATATAACGCTTTTCATTAAAGATTTGAATTCATTTAAGGAAATTAAAAATATTTTTGAATGTTTTTATAAAAATATCAGGCTTAAAGTTAAACAAGGACAAGACATTCATTTTGCCCTTAGGTCCACAAATATCCACTCATACATTTCCGTTTGGGAAGCAAGTTGACATTGTTAAAATACTAGGAATTTATTTTTTCAATACACGAAGATATCAAAGAACAAATGAATCATAAAGAAATATTGAGCAAGATTAAAAAAAAAATTTACGTGGTGGCAGCAGCGCGATTTAACATTAATGGGGAAAATTCAATTATTGAAAGTATATGGCTATTCTCAAATTATATATTTATCATCATTGATGCCAGTTCCAGAATGGGTGTATAGCGAAATTGAAGAAATATGTTTTGTTTTTTTGTGCAGAAGTAAGGGCAAAATTAAAAAGAGCATCATGTTTTTAAACTATCAGCAGGATGGGCTCGAAATGATGAATTTCCGACTGTTTGTAGAGGCACAGAGAATAATGTGGATAAAAAGTCTTGTAAACAGGAACTCAAGCTATCAAATGGAAAGATTACTTTAAATTTGTATTGAAACGCCCTGTATAATCGCAAGTGACTCATTCTAATACACGGGCATGTATTTCGCAATAACATATTATCACGCGATGACAATGTGAACCGTTGCGCAATCACATGCCGTCATGTTATTCAGGAAATTGAAAATTGTAAACACATGTGTACATGCGGTATCATTATTACACTAGGGCGCTTTCGCAAACGCGACGGAAGCAAAGACAACAGGAGAATAACGGCGATACAGCTTGCGAAAGCGCCCTACTATCAGATTGGGGGGGGGGTAGGAGCACAACCGGTCTCTGCCCCAACTGTGCTTAGTTGAAGTGTTCGGCGACAAAGGCACCTGAAAGATGATCTTTTTGTTTGTTGCTTACTTGTCAAAACTTTTTTTTAAAAATTGGCTTGTCAGAGATTTGGGGAATTGCACCCCTCACCCCCCCCCCCCCCCCCCTCCCACAACATTCTGGATCTGCCCCTGCTAATCATGGTAATTCCTGAAATAGTAAAATTAAAAACCAAACGAAATAAACAAATAAACAAAAAAACACCCCGGAAAGATTCATATGATTGCACGAGGTTCAAATGACAATAATTAAGTTAGGATGAAAGGGGCACTGTTGTTTTGACAGCTCCATTAACCGCTCTTGCTCATAAGACTGACAGCCCACGAGACCTATGATGATAATGAAGTAAAATATAATTATAATTAATAATAATAATAATAATAATACCCATAATAATAATAATAATAATAGTAATACCGGTAATGATAATAATAATGATAATGATAATAATCTCGTGAGCCTTCCAGCCACTTTTCAGAGGATTTACATGATCCGAAGACCCACAAAAGTCACAACCCACGGGATCGATATTAATTTCCTTATGTATAACAGTAAGCGTAGGGGCAAAGTCAAATATCATGCCTAGTTTTGGTATTAATTTCCACTACTTTACAAAGTAAGTACATCTTGTTTATTCAATAGATTTTTATAATGGTACACAATATTTTAGAGGTAAGAGAAAAAAAGTTGGAGGGGCTTCCGAAACGGCGGCCCTTTCGATCGTATTCATGTGGAAATGGGCGGTCGTGCCCCTCCCATCCCGCCTTGATGAGGGAATATATTTGTTGTTAAAGGGGTTGCAATAATTATATGTATGGTGCTTGTATGACTGGAAATTTTTATGTTGGGCAGAAATAGAAATTCATGATTTTTTTCTTCAGTACAGAGCAAATGGGTGGGGACCTCGAAAGATGCGTCACAGAGTTGCCAATTTGTGTTTGATTGATCACAACTTCAAAAATTCATAACTGTCTTATTTTAAATCAGATTTTGCTCAAACTTTCACTGACATGTACCTTTCACTTTTTTGCTATAAAATCCAGCTTGATATCAGGGTGGACTTCCCCTTTAAAACTCTATTTAACCCCACCAATAGGAGGGAGGAGGTCAAAGAATAGTCGATGAAGAGGAGGGGGGGGGGGCTACTGATCACCCCAAAATTTTCTGACACGTCACAAAGTATAGAAGAAGTAATTATCAATTACACTTAACACTCATATTGGAACACTGTACATTACTTTGTAAATGATATATGTCACCGTTGAGCTACTGTACAGTCCCAGATTTAAAAAAAATTAAAAAGTCAGTTGAGCACAAACAACACATTTTGGCCGCTATTTTATATTTTATACATTCCATAACTCAACGAAATTGATATCAACTTAAAGGTAATTAAATTTTCATCATAAGACAACAGACCCATGGTGATCGAATTGAAATTTATCTTAAGAAATAGATTTAAACACACCAAACGCTTTCTCAATAGTCAATACAGTACTACAGAAAGCAGTCAATAACTCTGGGACTCTAATTTTCAATGAAAAGAGGGATGAACCTTTCCTTATAGATGGGCGAATTCCTTAAAAGTTATTCAAATAAACTTATCTGATTTTGATATATGGAAAAGGATCTTGTCGATAAAATTCCTTTTTTGTGAGAAAAAAAATCAACAAAATGCTTTTTCACTAACAAATTTCGATGTTCTATTGAAATTAGTATCAAAATGTAAATGATTTAATTCTCTTTCCTATAACACAACGGTGGTTCAAGTCTTCTTTGAAATATCATTTCGAAAATGTTATTTTTTGTAAAAAAATGGTTTGGTTTATTCTGTATTTTTCTCACCTTTTTGTTTTCGTTTTATTCACATGCACAGGCAAAGAGAGAAGACAATGACCGTGAGTACAATTTATTTCAACACATTCAAGAATTACGCATTCAAAATGTTTATCAAATGATCAATTTTAGATTAGTAAAATGAAACATATCTACCTTGGTTCGGTCCATATTGTCAACGAAAGGCGGAGAGGTTTTTCTTGAATTCAAAACATCACCTCTAATATCTCGGTGAACTTTGTTTTATTGTTTATTTTATTGTTAGGGCATTATTCAAATGAGAGTCATCATGATATATAATAACAGATGTATTTATTAATGTCAATTACAATATAATAGTTGCAACGTAGAATTCTGTTCACATGCATAAAATCATTCCCAGAAAAAATTGGCGTCGATTGCACCACAATAGACCATTTTACCTGCACTTCAGACCATTACTTGATAAGAATATTGGGAAGGTTTAATTAAATAAGCGTAAGTGCATTCAAAAGATACATTTTCTTTACTTACGAGTAGGTATCCAAAATTGAATAAGGTTACTCAGAAACATGTAACTTCATCCCAGTCAGCTCTTCTACAAAGGTTTTATGAGGGATATGGGATGGGGTTGCGGTTTGTTGTCATAAAACAAAAATTAGTACCCCATCGCCCCCCCCCCCCCCCAAAAAAAAAAAAAAAAAAAAAAAAAAAGTGGTGAGGCATTTTTCCTTTTTCTTCAGGTTATATGCCGAAATTTCGAAAACATTCTACGAAACATTATTTTCTAGAATAAGGGATACAAAAAAGTTTACTTTTGTGTTTCTTGTGTGTTTTTTGTTGCTTTTGTTTACTTGTGACTGGATATATTAGAAAATTATATTCCAAAACATTACACAATTTCTCTTCTCTTTTTTTCCAGATGATTTCGGGATATCCGTTCCACCTTTAGTAGACTACTTAAAGACCATTTTAAGGGAATATAGTGACGGCCAGATCATAAAGGTAAACCATTCACTACGTTAATGTGATTGCAGAAGGATCATTAAATTACTCAAGATTACTCCAGATATGAAATTTGGGGCACCCACCCCCTTTAGAAGAAGGGGAATGGTCACTTATTAGAAAGTAAAAAGGGGCACTTATCAAAAGGTGAAAGGGCACTTGTAAGAAATGACAGAGACACGTGTCAAAGTAAAAGGGGCACTCATCAGAGAGTAAAAGGGGCACCTATTAAAAAGGGGAAAGGGCATGTTTAACGTAAAAGGGACACTTATTTGAGGTAAAAAGAGGCACATCTTGCACCTGCAAAGGGGCACTCATCAAAGGTGAAAAGGAGCACTTATAAGAAAGGGAAAGGGGCATTTATTACGAAGGAGAAAAGTACCTGTCAGAATCGATTAGGGGCATTTATCCGAGCTAAAAAGGAGCACTTATAAAAATGGGGAAGGGGCAAAAGTATCCAAAATAAAAAAAGTGCACTTTTGGGGCACTTTAAAAACTGTAGGGGCACTGTACCCCCTTGTTCCGCCCCGCCCCCACCCCCCCCCCTTCCCGGAGCGCCACCCATGATATCGAGAATAATGTAGGTAGGGAGCTTCTGCTTGTTATTAATAATATATTTTTCAAGATCTAAGCCTCGTTAAGTGTATTGACAAATATGTATCGGCCCTGTACTAAGTGCAACTGTCTCGGCTTTATATAGACTTTGACCTACTACAAAAAAATTATAACAAAAATTTACGAGTCAGTAATGTTCTTAACTTCTTACATAGGCCGATCCCGGAAAGGGAGGGGTTGGGAATGGTGGATTACAATTAATTTGAGATACGATACATGAAGAAAACAAGTTTAGTGTACATTGTCATAGACTCTTTTTTGTAAGAGCACAAAGTCATGCCATGGTAAATTGACGCTACCTTGCCTTTGCAGGAGCTTGTTCAGAACGCCGAGGATGCCGGCGCAAATACTGTCAAATTCCTTTATGACGTACGGCACCATGGGACCGAGACGCTGTACCTAGATTCTCTAGCACCTTACCAGGGACCAGCTCTTTACTCCTTCAACAACGCCAAGTTCAAGAAAGCCGACTGGAATGGGATTCAGACACCTGCCCGCAGCAAGAAGAAAACGGATCGCCTGAAAGTTGGACGTTTCGGCATTGGATTCAATTCCGTGTACCACATAACAGGTGAGAACGATACCAACAGGCGCGTAGCCAGGTGGGGCGGTGGGGGCGGTCGCCCCCATAAAACAAAATGCCAGGCAAAAAAAAAAAAAAAGAGAAAGAGAAGAAAAAAGTAAGAGGACGTAGGAAGAAAAAGGGAAAGGAGGCGAGAACGGTACAACGAATCGTCTTCTTTCTCTAATAATTTAATGAAACGTAAAAGCTTCCGCGTTTCGCGCGGAACGGGGGAAATTGAGTTCAAATGAAGGATTAAGAGTCGAGAACGGAACAAAGAATCGTCTTCTTTCTCTAATAATTTAATGAAACGTCAAAGATTCCGCGCTTCGAAAGAGGGGGACTGAATACAGATATGGATTAAGGGTCGGGAAAGGTACAACGAATCGTCTTCTTTGTCTAATAATACGTCAAAGCTTCCGCGCTATGCGCAGGAGGAGGGGGGCTGAATTCAGACAAGGATTAAGAGTCGAGAACGGTACTTCAAGTCGTCTTCTTTCTCTAATAATTTGATGAAACTTCAAAGTTTCCGCGCTTTGCGCGGGAGGGGAGGAAATTGAGTTCAAATTAAGGATTAAGAGTCGAGAACGGAACAAAGAATCGTCTTTTTTCCATAATAATTTAATGAAACGTCAAAGCTTCCGCGCTTCGAAAGAGGAAGACTGAACACAGTTAAAGATTAAGGGTCGAGAAAGGTACAACGAATCGTCTTCTTTGTCTAGTAATACGTCAAAGCTTCCGCGCTATGCGCAGAAGGGGCGGACTGAATTCAGACAAGGATTATGAGTCGAGAAAGGTACAACGAATCGTCTTCTTGCAAAGCTTCCGCACCTTCTGCACCCACCCCCCTAGGAAGCGAGCTACGCGCGCTCTTTAAGTTATTCGCACGCTTCGCGTGTTCACTACCGCCGCCCCCCCCCCCTAATATGAAATCCCAGCGCTTGGATACAATAGATACATAGATTAAAAAATGGAAGCACACAACATATAGACACGTTCCCATAATGACCTAGTTGATATTCTAAAAATGTTTTACTTTGGTGATACCACCCCTTTTCCATGCCTGTGCCGCAAATAAAGACCCCTAAAAGTCGTTTCGTTATAGACCAGAGTAGTTTAGCCCCTCCTGAGGGAAATGTCTTGATACTCTGCAGTTGTTTTCCGGCGCCTATTGGCTATTGAAATGTGCGGGTTTTTTTAAATGGAAAGTGGTTTATCTTTGTAGGGTGAAGTAAATACTTGCTATAAGATGAAACTAAATGAGTTTGAAAAGTCAGAGCATAATCAAAATAGTACTAGTTGATAATAGTAGTTACTGGAGAGTTTGGTCCTTTCAGACAAAGCTGCTGAAAAAAGATGGTAACAGCAAAAAAATTGTCCCGAAATTCAAAAATTTGGTCGATCGATATTTCGTTCCTTTGGGGGGGGGGGGGGGCTGGGTGGGTAATGTCACCTTTTTTTGGTCACCCATTAGCACAATTCTCGTTTTCTTTTTTTTTTTTAATTAACAAAAAAAAATGAGGGGTGAGGGGGCGGGGGGGGGTGGTTCCTCCAAAACATACACACACAAAAAAAAATTGAGGGGGGGGGGTATGCACCTGGATTGTTTCATATACTTTTATATACTTTTTTAGCATTGCAAGCATTATTGTTTTATTACTTTTATACTTAATAATTATCACCCTTTCGATTACTTTTCAGATTTACCGAGCATCATGAGCGACCAAAAGCTGGCATTCATTGATCCATTAGAGGAACATTTTTTTGACAAGCGTGGTAGAGTCAAAACTGGATGGCAATTTGGTCTCGGATCCGACAGCGACATATTCTCGAAGAACGAAGACCAGTTTCAACCGTACCACAACATATTTCCCGGAGTAACAGGAGGGATTTCGACGGGATATTTCGACGGCACGTTGTTTAGATTTCCTCTGCGGCATGCGGCAAATAGTTTAAGTGACAAAATATACAGCGATGAAGGCACATTAAGCGAGCTCCTCCTGGCTTTTCGAGCCGATGCTGATGTTGCTATGCTGTTTTTGCGCTCTTTGAATAACATCGAGGTGTTAAAGAGGCGATCCGATCTGCAAGAGCCATCACTTGTTGTACGAGTTCGAAGGGAACACGATCCAGAAACACATCCACCGGGAAAGGATTTTTCTTCACGTCTAGAAACTTACTGCTCTGATGTGAGCGGGCGCCGAGGGCCAATCAAGTTGATTGATTGTGTGACATTCACTACCGAAACACCGGAGGCATCCAATGCACAACGGTGGGTTGTTAGTCATCATATCGCGGGTGATAGCATGTCTCAAGAGCTTTCAGATTTGGCCGAGAAACAAAATCATCTCCCTTGGGCAGCTGTTGCTATTCCCGTGAGTTCTTCAGAACCAAGCAATGTAGCAAGTGAAGCAGAGAATAACAACATTGGTAGAGTGTTCTGCTTTCTCCCCCTGCCACCTGGTGAGGAGAGTCGGACGGGTTTACCAGTTCATGTGCATGGATTCTTTGCTGTCAATAGCGATCGCCGCGGGATCAAGTGGCCCGGACCTGACCAAACGGACACTCTAGCACATTGGAACCAACTTCTTGTGAGAGAACTTATTCCCATTGTATATGTCGACGCGATCAAATACGCCATTAGTAGTCACACCTCTCACGACAGCGTGACCGTCGATTGCATCTATCGATCGTGGCCAGATCATCAAGCGGTTCGTGGAAACTGGGACATTCTCTTGGAACCATTCTACAATGCTCTCTTCCATGAAACTATTATACATAGCGACAACAATGGGTGGATGAACATCGCCGACGTCCAGTTCAACGAATTGAATGTGGATAAAGATATGGAAAAGGTCATCCTCAAGTGCTTCAACATCAAAGGCATTGCATACGCAAGGGTTCCCAGTGTGTGCAGACAGGCCATCAGGAAGTTCTACAAAGATCAGATATCCACTGTTTCTGCTTCCAGCCTTTGCCGTTGCCTCCGTGAAGATCCTGCAATTTTGACCAAGCTCAATGCTGATGAGAAGCTTCTGATCCTTGAGTTCATCTTGCGAGAGGACGCCAGACAAGATCTGGAAGGATTATGTCTTCTTCCTCTCGATGATGGAAGCTTCCACTTCTTCTCGAGTTCTGATGACAAGAAAGTCTACATACCAACCACCAAGTTCCACCGACAGCTTGTACCAGGAGGAAATCATCAATTCATCAGAACGGTACCAGAGGACGACCCGCTTCATCAACTCCTGTCAAATATGGGTGTGTTTTGGTTTTCATTATTTTATCCACCAACCGAATTACCTTAGGTAAAGATGAGAAATACAGCAAAATAGAATATGATTGAACTAGTGGCCTCTTTCAGTTGAGATAAAATTAGAGATTGTTAATTACAGCTGGAATAATTATATTAATTTCGTCACAATGTTATGTGGACATCTTTCCTTCGAGTAGAAAGTATACAGCTAGGTATCTGAAAATCAGGTTGTAATCCTAAAATGGAATGAGTTAGTGCACTGATATATGGGGGGGCGAAGTGTCAACCACGTATCCTGTAGGAACTGCCGCAGGCACATTTCTTTGATTTGTTTTCGTTTGATTCACTAGATTTATGTTGATTTTATCAGAAAAGTACATTCATTGGTGCGAACTGGATAGATTAACTTTTGAAAATGGGCAAAATATTTGAACGGATTATGCAGAGCCTGTATTCTTTAGCCGGGCATCGTCGAAAATGACTTGATTCTTGTATTTTCATACTATTTAAAAGTGATGCAAAATACGACCTTATGGGAATGTTTTCATTACCTTTAGTGACAGTTTTATATCGAGTTTCTTCAACAATAGAGGCATATTGACACTTAGCAAATACAGAAACGATAACATTTTGTGTAAATAAATTAATGAGTGTAACTGTTTTTTTATTTCATAATTATGCAGATGGGCGTTATCAGCTAAAATCATTGACCCTTGATGCAGTAGCAGAGCTCTTGAAGATCAGTATGAAAACTCGGATAGATGATCAAGGATCCTGGATACTGGACACACAAGGGCCTTCTCTAAATACATGGCTTGAAAAGGTCTGGTCAATGCTGTACAGAGAGAGTTCAAGTAAGTTACTTCTCTTTGAAGGTATCCATCTTGTACCGTTGTTTGAGGCCGATGGTGAGGGTAGAAGATTACGACCACTGTTCCAAAAGTCGGCAATTATCCAGAGAAGTCACCAAACATCTGACGGTTATCTCACATTGACAAATGATCTGACAAACATTCTCCAACAGAAAGGAGTGACAGTTACAAACTGTCCTGATTATGTTCTCCGCCATCCAGCTATCATGCGTGACGAATATATCAAGTTCCCAACATCAGAAGGGGTAGTTAAATGCCTTCTGCTTTTAGATGTTGAACTACTGGTCCAGAGATTACATTCCTTCTCCACCGGTGATAGAGATGTCCTTGTGGAATATCTTGCACAGGCAAAACTCTCCCATGATGGAAAGAAACTTCTAAATTGTCTACCACTATTTGAAAGAGTCGATGGAACCGGAAATTCAAACAAACCTTTGGTCAGCATTGAACAATGCGAAGGGTACATCGAATGTTGCGAAGACGATATTCCTGCTCCATTGAAGCTCAAGGGGCTCTTGATCAATGGAAGAACAAAGTCTAAATGTCTGCTACAGAAGTTAGAAGTCTGTCCATTTTCAAAATATCAGGTGATAATGAATGTCTTGGAAGAAGTTCATGAAGGGCAGTTGTACTCCAAGCAAGAGAAACAACTTGTCTTGCAGTGGATAACGAAGCACTGGGAAGATATCAAAGTCAACTGTAAGTCAGGCGCAGACATTTTGCGTCATATGAAATTCATCCCCGACAAGAAT
This sequence comes from Strongylocentrotus purpuratus, assembly GCF_000002235.5. Classification (NCBI taxonomy): domain Eukaryota; kingdom Metazoa; phylum Echinodermata; class Echinoidea; order Camarodonta; family Strongylocentrotidae; genus Strongylocentrotus; species Strongylocentrotus purpuratus. The sequence continues at coordinate 9,469,612 of NW_022145599.1, read as the reverse complement.
AATTCTTTATTGTCTCCCTGTGAACTCCTTGATCCAAGGAATCCATTGCTTGACGAACTGTTTGCCTCTCAAGGAGTATTTCCAGTTGCACCATTTGATTCACCTCAGTTCATAGTAGCTTTCAAACAGCTTGGCATGCGTGGACCAAGTGAAGTTACTTCATCCGAGTTGATTACATGTGTTGAGATGGTTGCTGAATCTCAAAGCCCAAAAAAGGCTCGAGCGCTACTAGAGCTCCTCACAAGTAACCAAAGCCTTCTCGAAAGATCTGTCATTAATCATATGAAACAGAAGCAATGCATTCCTTGCAGACAGTCTCCTCCAGAGTATTACCCCTCAGCTATTGAGTGGTATGGTAAACTTTCTACGAGACTGTCAAGTCCCCACGAAATTCTGAGGGAAAGTAAGCTAGCTGTACTGACATGTGGAGCCTCTAAATGCTTTACTTCCCAGGAGGACGAGAGTCGTTTCTCTACAGTCTACACAAAGATTGGAATGAATATCTCATCTCCAATAATTTCGGATGTCATGACACAGTTCGAAGACTGTGTCAGGTATGCAAAAGAGAGAACTGGGGAAGATGTTACTGATATAGTACCAATGGTTAAGGAGATCTATTCATTTCTAATGGAAGCGTGGCGCCAGGACAAGAACACCAAGAACCTCATCCTCAATCGAGCTAAAGTTTGTATCTGGAATGGAAGTGGCTTTTCAGAACCAAGCAAGATGTGTGCGGTAAAACTTCCATTTCATCTAGCTCCTTACATGGCATCTATTCCGCAATCTACTATTGCATTTGCAGACTTGTTTGAAGCGCTCGGAGTTGAAAAAAACATGGCGGCAAATTCCAATGCTCTGGTTGACATACTGCATGAGATCAAGAAGAGATGTGACGATTCAAAAACTGATGTAGCCTTCCAACCAAGACAACGCCATCTTGTACTGCAGATCCTTCACCATCTACACGCCGCAGGAGAGCTCTCAGAAGAAGCTCGGGCACGCTTACTCGTTCCATCGCAAAGAGGAGAATGTCATCTCATTCCAGTTGATGAGAGCGCATACGTGGACAGAGAGTGGTTGAGACAAAGCACTGACAATGAGGAGATGGATGCCGGTGAAGATTTTACTTTGATTCATTTAGATATCTCAATGGACCTTGCATCATTCCTTCAAGTCCGACCTGTAAGTCGACTTCTTCTGGATTCAGAAGAATTCCAGGGCTTCACACCAGCTGGGCAGCATGAACCTTTGACTATGCGCTTGTGGAATATTCTTAAGAACAACTATGTGGACACCGCTATCGTTAGTGAAATGATACAGAATGCGGAAGATGCAGGAGCTCAGGAAGTTCGCTTTCTCATTGACATGAGAAGAAACGAGAAAGAAACCAAAAGATTATTCGATCCGGGAATGAAGTCTTGTCAGGGACCAGCCCTTTGGGTATACAACGATGCCGTATTCACAGACCAGGACTTTAAGAATATTCTCCGTCTTGGAGGGCGTACCAAGGAAAAGGACGCTGAAAAGATCGGGAAGTTTGGGACCGGTTTCAACTCGGTGTACCGCATAACTGATGTTCCAAGTTTGGTTAGTAGGGACTACATGCAGTTTTTCGACCCTCATACCACACACCTTGGAAACGTTCTCCCGAACAAGAGTCAACCCGGTGTTCGTTTCAGATTAAATAGCACCAAAACACACCGGAGATTTCAAGATCAGTTCAAGCCATTCAACGGAGTGTTTGGGCTCGATTTCAGTGGAGGAAATGAACCATTCAACTACAACGGAACACTCTTTAGACTGCCCCTCCGTTCTAAAGAAGCTGCACAGAAAAGCCAAATATGCAAGGAGAGCTACGATGAGGAAAAACTGACCAACCTGATGCAGATAATGTGGGAATCATCACAAAACCTCCTGGTTTTCACCAAAAAGGTAAAGAAGGTTGCCTTGTTCTACCTTTCTGAGAATTCTAGCGATCCTACCAGGGCTGAGGAATTACTCACTATACAGAAGACCATTCACTCTCCTAGGTTTAAGGATGACGGCACCGTCGTGTCAACTGAATCATTCCGCTGCCAACTAACCTCAAGGGGAGCTGAAGTATTGCCACACACCAATGAAATAGGCAGTCAGGAGCATACGAGTTCTTTCAACACCTTCAAAGTGGTATGCAAGACTTCAAAACAAGCATTAGTTGTCGCACAATCTCAGGAAGGAAAATCACATGGGCTTTCTCCAGCGGCTGCCGTAGCTATCACATTGAATGTAAGAGATTTGCAGAAAATCGAGGGGAAGATCTACTGCGGTCTACCTTTGTCAGTTCCAAGCCTGCTTCCATTTCACATGGATGGTACGTTCGCCATTAACGAAGATCGAAGAAGTCTACAATCACCGACACCACATGGGATGACTGTTTTTGAAAGATGGAATCATATATTGCTCTCTGACGTGATTTGCCGAGCATATGTCTCTCTTCTATCAGACAAAGAGTTCATTCAACAGATCAAGAATACATACGGGACAGATGTGTCGCCAGAGTTGTTGTGGCCTGATGTTGATAAAGTACCTGAGAATTCAGTGTGTTCAGGGCTGTTTAATGCTTTCTACAAAACGATAATCTGCGGATTGGATGGCAAACAACCAGCAGTTTTCTGGACAAATGACGAACCTCGTCAGTTTCACAATGTAGTTTTTCTCGGCGAGGAACTGCAAACGATGAAAGGAATCAAGGACGACTGTTTACAGATTTTGACAACGTATCTGAAGGAGTACTGCCACAGTTGCAGTATGGTGGAAGTGATAGAGCTATCAAAGAAGACGTGGCAAGCACTCGAGAGGGCAGGAGTACGTGATATGGTAGAGACTAGAACATACAATCTGAACAGGTTGTTTGATGAAGTGTTCCTGCCATATTTAGATAAAGTGCCACAGGATCTGAGAGATCACCTCATTCTCTTTGCGCTTGAAATGGACGGTAACCTGCATCAAAAACTTCGAGATGTGAAATGCATCACCGTCTTAGGAGGAGCCGAACTAAAGACATCCTGCGCCCTCATGCATCAAGATGACCCTACACTCCGTGAATTGTTTGAGCTTCAGGGAGTATTTCCAGGTGCACCATTTGATTCAGCTCATCTGACGCCGGTATTCAACCGCCTTGGTATGCGAGGACCGAATGAAGTTACTCCAGTTGAGATGGTTGCATGTGTTGATCTTGTTGAGAAAACTCAGTGCCCCAAGAAGGCCAGAGCTTTACTCGATCTCATCGGAAAGAACCCTGGTCATTTTGACCGTTCACTGGCCGACGGCAGCACTGTAAGAGATTTCATGATGAACAAACGATGTATCCCTTGTAAACAGTCTCCGCCAGAATATTACCCCCCAGATTTCGAATGGCGTGGGAGCACTCAATCCTGTCTCACAACTCCCCAAGAGATTTTGATAGAAACGAAACAAGCAGTGCTAATGTCTGGAGCTTCCAAGTCTTTTATTTCTCAACAAGATGTTCTGTTTTCCACAGCATTCACACTGCTTGGAATAACATGCCACTCTCCAGTGATCTCGGACGTCATAGCACAAATAGAACATTGTGTGAAGTATGCCACATACAGAACAGAACAAGATGTAACAGACATAATACCGATGCTCAAGGAGATCTATGCATTTCTGAGGAAAGAATGGCAACGTGATTCCAACGTCAGAAACTATATATTGGATCGAGTAAAGTGTTGTGTGTGGAATGGCAACGGCTTTTCGGAACCAAGCAAAATGTGTACAGGTAATCTCCCGTTCGATCTAGCTCCTTACATGGCATCTATTACCCAGGCTACTTGTGCGTTTAAAGATTTGTTTGAGGCGCTTGGGGTCAAAAGGAACATCGACACTAATTCGGAAGCTCTGGTTGAAATACTACATAAAATCAAGAGCAAATGTGACGTCCTAGCAGCAAATGTAATCTTCCAACAAAAACAGCGCCAACTTGTACTGCAGATCCTTCACCATCTACATGCCACAGGAGAGCTTTCAAAAGAAGCTCGGGTACGCTTACTTGTTCCATCGCAAAGAGGAAAATGTCATCTCATTCCAGTTGATGAGAGCGCATACGTGGACAGAGACTGGTTGAGACAAAGCACCGACAATGAGGAGATAGATGACGATGAAGACTTTACTTTGATTCATTCAGATATCTCAATGGAACTTGCAATATTCCTCCACGTACGACCTGTCAGTCGACTTCTCCTAGATACAGAAGAATTGCAGGGTTTCACACCAGCTGGGCAGCATGAACCCCTGACTATGCGCTTGTGGAATATTCTCAAGAACAACTATGTGGACACCGCCATCGTTAGTGAAATGATACAGAATGCGGAAGATGCAGGAGCTCAGGAAGTTCGCTTTCTCATTGACATGAGAAGAAACGAGAAAGAAACCAAAAGATTATTCGATCCGGGAATGAAGTCTTGTCAGGGACCAGCCCTTTGGGTATACAACGATGCCGTATTCACAGACCAAGACTTTGAAAACATTCTCTGTCTTGGAGGGCGTACCAAGGAAAAGGACGCTGAAAAGATCGGGAAGTTTGGGACCGGTTTCAACTCGGTGTACCGCATAACTGATGTTCCAAGTTTGGTTAGTAGGAACTACATGCAGTGTTTCGACCCTCATACCACACACCTTGGAAACGTTCTCCCGAACAAGAGTCAACCCGGTGTACGTCTCAGATTGAATAGCTCCAAACAACTCCGGAGATTCCCAGATCAGTTCAAGCCATTTAATGGAGTGTTCGGGCTCGATTTCAGTGGAGGAAATGAGCCATTCAACTACAACGGAACACTCTTTAGACTGCCCCTCCGTTCCAAAGTAGCTGCACAGAAAAGCCAAATATGCAAGGAGAGCTACGATGGGGAGAAAATGATCAACCTGATGCAGAAAATGTGGGAATCATCACAAAACCTCCTGGTTTTCACAAAACAGGTAAAGAAGGTTTCCCTGTTCTACCTTTCTGAGAATTCTAGCGATCCTACCAGTGCTGAGGAGTTACTCACCATACAGAAGACCATGCACTCTCCTAGGGTGAAGGATGACGATACCATTGTGTCAACTGAATCATTCCGCTGCACAATGACTTCAAGGGGAAATGAAGTGATGTCACAGAAACCAGAAGTTAGTGGAGACCTGGACACTGTCAAAGTGATATGCAAGACTTCAGAACAGGCAGCATCTCTTGCAAAATCTCCAGATGGCAGGGAGTGTGGACTTTCACCAGAAGGTGCGGTTGCCTTTCCGTTTCATAGACCACCAATGTCTGCATTTGAGAAGAAGATCTACTGCTTCCTTCCCCTCTCAATTAACAGTATGCTCCCAGTGCATATCAACGGATCTTTTGCTGTAAAAGAGGACCGGCGGAGTCTTCACATGCCAGTGCCCGATGGAAGGTTGATATCTGAGAAATGGAATCACATTATTCTGGCAGATGTGATATGCAGAGCGTACGTTTCACTCTTGTCTGACAGTGAGTTCATTCAACAAGTGAAGGACACATACGGCTCGGATATGTCTCCTGAGGAGTTGTGGCCAGATATTGATGACGTGCCAAATAATTCAGAATGTTCAGCACTGTTTGATGCTTTCTACAAGGCAATGGTACATGGGTTGGATGGCCGTGAACCATCATTGTTCTGGAAAGATGGCAAATCGCATCAGTTCACGAATGTTGTGTTTCTTGGTGAAGAAGTTCAAAAGGAGACATCTGTCAGTGATGTGGTAACAAAGGTACTAAGCGACCATCTCCCCTCAATGGAAGTGATGTCATTGACCGAGAAAACTTGGAGAGCCCTAAGAAGAGTACAGCTGATAAATGAAGTTCTCAAGAGGACCTATGATTTCAACAGGTTCTTCGATGAAGTTTTTCTACCACAAATCAGTCAGGTGCCGGACAACATCAGAAACCAACTGGTTCTGTTTGCACTCAATAACAGTGAAGACACACTGCAGCAGAAACTAAAAGATGTGGAATGCATACCAGTACAGGGAGGAACTGAACTGCGGAAACCTTGTGATCTAGTACACCCGAAAGGCAAAGCTGCGCCTTTGTACTCGGAGTCTGACAAGGTTTTCCCTCTGGGAGAAAAATTCAATGCCACCGACACATTGGCGTCACTTAGTAAGCTAGGAATGGTGAATGACTATCTTCATGAGGATATTTTCGTCGAGCGATGCGAGACTGTTCACATTCTGCATTCAAGCTGCCGGGAAGTAGCTCAAACGAGATGCCATGCTGTACTGAATTATCTGTCGGAGATGTTGAGGAGTGATTGGAATGAGAAAAAAACCCTCAAAGAACGGCTTTCGAGTATCCCATTCTTGCCTATTTTGTGTGAGAAAAATAGAGACCAAGCTCTACCGTGGGTGGAAACAGACTCTCTTGCTTATGCATCTGCGAATGATGTGTACTCTCATTCTAAAACATATTTGGTAAGCAGCACGTCAAACGTTGTGGATGAATCAGAAGAGTGGAAGCTTCCCTTGACAGTCGAGCATTTTCTTGGTCTTGTAGATAAATATCCCTCTGTCCAAGATGTACTCAGGCAGTTTTCAAGCTTTCGTAGTCACTACGAAACGAATAATGAATGCATTTCTGGTCATCAGTTACAAATGATATGCAAGGCGGTCTACGAGCGTGTTGAAATTGCTTGTGAAGACAATAGTCCTGACATCTCCAACGAAGATCTTCAGAATCAATCATTCTTCCTTGTAGATCGCAAGTTTGTAGTGGCCTCTATGGTTGTCGATAGAGGCAGAGATCTTCCACCGTATCTATACAAAGCTCCCCAGTTCCTGAAACAATATCCAATTCTTCTGGAACGTGCAGTATTGAAGAGGGAGTTCGATGCAGGAGACTATCAATGTGTTCTCCAATCTATATATGAGGAAAGCAATGGGAAACCTTTAGACGACGAGGTCTTGGAGGTTGCTATTTTAGCTGCCGATCGACTAGCCAGTTTCCTCAAAGATGATGATGATGGGAGACGGTCTCCAAATGCATTTCTCCCAGATGAGCACAAATGCATGAGGCCTGTATCAGATCTCTGCTACAATGACATTGATTGGTTAGAATACGACGAAATCGAACTACATAAGAGTCACATGAGAATTAGCTTGATGCTTGCAAAAAAGCTGAAAGTGAAGGATGTTCGACAAATGATGCTCCGGCCATACGAAATGGATTTCTCAGGGGAAGAGTTTGGCCAACATGAGAAACTTACAACCCGTATCAAGCGGATTCTCGATTCGTACCCGTCTGATGAAACAATTCTGAAAGAACTTCTTCAGAATGCAGACGATGCTGGAGCAACTGAAATCCACTTTGTCTACGATCCTCGCTCACATAGTGAAAATAAACTTCTAGCAGATAGCATGAAAGCTTTGCAGGGTCCAGCTCTTTGTGTCTTCAACAACCAATCTTTTACAGATGAAGATATTCGTGGGATACAGAATCTTGGAAAAGGTAGCAAAGCTGATCATATGGAAAAGATAGGCCGTTATGGGGTCGGTTTCAATACGGTGTATCAACTTACGGATTGCCCAAGTTTCATCTCCAAAGGTGAACGATTATGCATGTTTGACCCTCTGCTGAAGTATATTCCTGGCGCAACATCGACTAAGCCGGGCCGTCAGATAAGAGTTAATGACAGTGTACGTTCTTCGTATCCAGATACCTTTCAATGTTACTTGGAAGACATTCTTGCAGATGGAAAGAAGGACTATACTGTTTTTCGTTTTCCATTGCGGGAGGAAGCTTCAACACTTAGCAAAAACGTATGGCGAGCTGAAAAGATTCGGAAATTACTACAAGACTTTGAGAATGCTGCATTCGAAAGTCTTTTGTTTCTGAAAAACATCACTAAAATCAGCATCTCAGAAGTAACAAGCTCAGGAGCGATTGGCTCTACTCATGCTATCACAGCAAAGATAACCGAAGTGGAAGGTGAAAAGAAAAATGATTTCCTGCGCAAAGTTCAAGATATCAGTAGAGCAGCAAAGGATGACGGTACCTGGCAAACCGAACCAGCAGAAGTCATATACCAGATGAGATTGAAAGGGAAAGGAAGAGATGAGGATTGGGTAATATGTCAGCAAGTAGGAAGTACAGACACGGCTGAAGAAAACATAATGCGAAAACGTAAACTACTTCCAGTGGGGGCTGTTGCTGCCCGTCTGACAGGTAAAAAAGAGGAACTCAAAGGAACGGCTTTTTGCTTCTTACCCCTTCCCATTGCAACGGGACTTCCAGTTCACGTACACGGATACTTCGCCTTAGACCATGAGAGTAGAAGACACTTGTGGGAAGGTAGCGAAACAGATGAACACACAAAGTGGAACTTTCACCTCATCCAGAAAGTTATTGCACCGGCTTATGTGAAGTTGCTGTTGTGGATACAGGGATTCTTTGTCAGGAAATATGAATGGTCAGGATCGAAGTCATGTCAACAAAAAGCTCACACTTTGAAACTCCTTCAGAAATACCATACCTTCTTTCCTAACATCGGCGAGAAAGGGTCTTACTGGAAAACACTTGAAGCCACTGTATACGAAATTGTTGCCTCGGAAGCCCTGATGCTATTTCCTTCTCTATACAGAAAAGATGATGGCAACTGGGACTTTTTTCTAACATGGAAGACCCCAGTCGTGCACATGCAGCCTCCAGACGAATCAAAGGTGGGATATTTCAACACACTGCCAAACCAAATGAGTGATCACTTCACATTCCCTACAAGTAGCTCCTTGAAGGCTGAGATGCAAGAAAATGTGAAAAAAATGAAGGAGACACTGATCGAAATCACATTTCCATTACTAGAGTCTCCGACATGGTTAATGCACAGGCTCCGTAATGCATGCAAGCATCTCAATCAGGAAACCATGAACCATGAATCAGGAAACTATAAAGTTCTTGAAGTTCTACCTTCAAATGTGGTGTCTTTCCTTCGCGGAGACAACCCTCTTCAGAGGCAATTACCAATGCCACTTTCAGAATCAAGGATCCACGACGAGGGGAGACTGAATGGACTCATAGATTACTGCGAGAAGGGAACAAAATCTAACTTCAAAGAAAGTCTCCACGGATTACCATTGCTCTTCACTCAGGATGGGAACTTGAGGAGGTTATCACGTGATGAGCGAGTCTTTGCATCAGAATTCTGCGATCTTTTCAAGCCTCAGAGTCATAGGTTTTTACATATCGACTTTCTAGACACTCTACCACGAAATGCCGATGTCTTTCGTGAGCTTGATGTGAGTGCAGTATCTGCGCTTCTTGATGATTGCAAATCTTTTCTAAAGTGTGCTTCCGATGAAATAATAACGCTTCGGAACTACCTTCCATCTGAATGGTTTGAACGTTTGTGGAGTCTTCTTGAATCCTTATGCACAGAAACGAACAAGTTGACTGATGTTGCACACGATATCAGAGTTGAACTTGGCCGTTGGGCGATATTACCTGTCACAGAAAGAAAAACTGAAGGTCGTCCGAGAATTAGGCTAGTGGCACCTATCAGTTTATCCTCTACCATAATGGTCCAACCAACCAAGTTGGAAAAGAGTTGCTGGCCAATCTACTCAGCACTTGAATCACTGAACGTCTACAAGGTCGAAGAATCCATTCTTCACGAAGACAAGAATAGCTTAATACATCATCTCGTCACACACAAGGGCGATACCACGAGGGTTTTAGATGCCTTGATGTACTGGGTTGATAGAGACGTCAAGAGATTCAGAAACCTCGAAGCTGATCAACATGAAGAAATCCTGAGATTCTTCAGTAACTGTGAAAGCGAAGCTGATCTCAAAAGGTTGAAGAGCCTGCCTTGCTTCAAATCGATTGCAGGTGACTTTGTCAGTATCAGAGGTTTTGACACAGTTCTTGTCCTCCCAAGTATGATTCCAAAAAAGGAACAAGATAAATGGGTTAGTACCACTCGCGCTATATTTCTACAGTACAACACGCGCCTTAAATTTCTATACCAGAAGCTAGAATTGACTGATACAACAGAGATTGACGTGTATGTACAGTACATTCTGCCGGTCTTTGACCAACTCAGCGAGGACAGTCGTCTTGAACATCTTGTGCGGATTAAACGATTACTACTACAGCTACCCATTCATAACACAGAGAGGTCCTTTAGTGAAACTAGGGAGGAAGCTATTCGGAGATTAAGATTAAGTCACCTGCGTTTCATAACCGGTGAAAATGGGGAATTGCTGAAGGCCGAGGACTTCTATGACCCCCAAGTCGAGATATTTTCTCTAATGTGGAACGAGGTCCGGTTTCCACCAGATCGCGTCAAAAATTCTTTAGGACTTCCATTCCTGCGAGATATAGGACTACAAGTTGTTATTACTAGAGAATTATTCCTCTCCTTCGCCCAGCAAGTACAGAAATCACATTCTGACCTCGAAGAGATGAAAGAGAAGTCCAATGCCCTTGTTTTCGAACTTGGAAAGACATGTGACCTTCACAAAGACTCTTCTCTCCTACAGGAAGTCAGTATGGTTGACTTTCTTGTTAGTGACGGGATCAGCCAGGAGATGGAATCTATTCATCCACCCTTCATGAAGAAAGGAACTCTCATGAGGTATTCTGGATCAAGTTCTTTCGAACACACACAACTTGTTTGGTCCACCATTAGCGTCCTGCCAAAATATGCGGCTTTAGAGAAATGCTACTCTTGTAAAAAACCGTTCGATGAGAAAATGGGCGTTGCACAGGAACCTGAATTTATGATTGTTATCCAGCATTTACGGAATATATGTAACAGACTCCAAAAGAAGAACGACCGGAAGATATCTCACCCTGAAGATCTAGCAGGTGTACTACAGGAAATACTGACATTCGTTTCCTCCAAGTGCGCAGGACAAAACTGCTCTGAGGAAGACCCCTGTGAAAGGTGCTGTATCATCAGAGACGAGCTGCAAAACGTTCCTATCGTCTTTTTGGAGCTCGAGGATGGGCATCGCTTAGTCATAGCAGAACAGATCTCGTGTACAGCGGAAGAAAATCTAGCGCCTTTTCTCTACCAGCTGCCAAACAAGTGGGTTCCTTTCTTCAAGGTATTTCAAATTCTTGGCGGAACAATGAAACCTTCCATACGCCAATATGCTTTTGTTCTTGAAAGCCTCAACGAAAGGGGACAGAGTGCATGGTCAAACCCAAATGTAGTCAACATTGTAGACAGGGCCACGTTTGGGCTTTATGAAGAGTTAATAAAGACCGATCCTGAACAGATAGCTGCTGCATTTGTTCCCGGACACTCCCTGTATCTACCTTCATGTCAGCAAAGGTTGGAACGATCGGAAAGCCTTCTAGTGAATGATGTCAACCACTACACAAACCGACTCCTTAGATCTAATCAACCACTCGTCAAGATATTTCCAAGTCATGAACGAATCGCACAAGAAGCTATCGCCAGGCTTCCTGAAAGGATGAAACCGAAAGCAGTAAGCACGGAAGTAAATGAAATGTTGAGCAAGACTGGTAACGATTCACGAAAGTGTTACTTGACTGGAAACGAACCGTGTGGGTTTGGAAGGAGACTTCAAATCCTGCAGTCAAAGGAGTTTCTTGAGGCGGTTTGCTCCATCATGAGACACAACAGGCGGGCAGTTGACGAGGAGACCAGGAAGCAGTTTAGAGATCTCCTAACTAGCCTGAAGATTACATGTATCCAGCAGTTACATTCGATTCTGCAAATCAATGGCCAAGACATAGAAGGTAGTGAAACCAAAGTACCTTCCTTCATCAACAGTGATAATGAGCTGTTTGTACAACATAGTGAAGTAGGAAATAGGATGGTAACGCTAGTAAGTGTTGCAATCCATGTCAACAAAGTCCTTGGAAATTTGTTTGAGGATAGAAATTATATGTCTATACTGCTATCTCAAGATTCTTCAGCTACCATCCCAGAAGCACTAGCGATGTTCGGCATTGCTTTTATGGAAGATTTCAAGTTGCCTAATCCTGGAAGTACTATTCCAGAACAACTCTACCATCTCATGGAACAAAACCCCTGGACGTCTTTCAGCACAGGCGATTACGTAGGGTACGCACAAACCTATGAAGACGGTGACTACTACATATACGTAGTAGTGGTCAAGAGGATATGCAACGAGTCGCTCAAGTCAGTTTATCTCATCGACATTGGAAAGGACAGCCCGATAGAGGCCAATGTGTTGGACATGCACAAGATTCACATCCCGAACTACACATCATGTATGGAGCCTGTTCTATCTGACCAAGTAAACTCAGTTGGTGCTGGACCGTGTTTTTCTGGTCATCGGGAATCATCTCTTCTAACGGATGTTGAAGAAGCAAACCGACAGGTGACCGCAGAATTGGAGGAGATCTCGCAGCTTCCAGCGGAGCTGACAAAGAAGGCTCTCCCCCGATTGATGCTAAAATGGCATTCCGACAAGCATCCAGAAGGTCCAAAGGAACTGTTTGACAAAGCATTCGAACATATCAAGAGTGAACTCGAAAATTCATCATATGAAGACCTTCCCAAATTAGCTGAGCAGAGAGCAAGGGAAGACCGACAACGGTATAATCAAGGAGGAGAAGTAGCAAGAAGATTCCCAAATATCCCCAAAGCACTCCTTTGGCTTCGCCAGGGACAGGAAGATCTCCGCGCTGCCCAACACGATCTTAAACCACACGATGAGCCGTCACTAGAGTGGGTAGCGTACAAGTGCCACCAGAGTGTAGAAAAGGCCCTCAAAGCTGCTCAACTTGCCATCAGAGGATGTCACAGTAGTACCCATAGCATTGATGGTCTAGCCCGTGACGTCAGTGAACACGCGAATGAACACGTGCGTGAACACGTACAATCTTCAGAATTTCTCCAGAACATATGCCAGCTCAGCTCTCTCGTGGGTGATCAACAGGCTCGGTACCCGGATAGTTGCGCCTCTTCACAGATTCCTCACGAGGTCTTTATAGACCAAACCAAAGGTGAGGAAATGATCAAGCTCGCCCGTAAAATTCTTGCAGTCGTTGAATCATCATTGGTTCCGTCGAAATCATGAACGCTAGGTCTGGTACAAAACTATTGCTTTTGTTTCCACTGCTTTTACATTGACGACATACCTGCATTGTGGAATCGAAGCAAAACGTAGGTGGCCATATTATTCTAGTGACTCTTGCGAGAAGATTTGATGAGTTGATATGTACATTTAATTATGATAGCGGTAACAGTATTTGTAATCGCGCTGAATAGACCAGTTCGTAGTTAGCCCATGATACACTTGACCCCAAATATCCACAGATATTTTACACATGGAGCTGTCCCAATTTGTGCACTTTAGAATTATCGCTGCCAAAGTCATGGATGTATATTTGTTCGCCCTCTTGAGAAGAATGCTTCCACCTGTGTTCCTTAGAACTGTCGGTTCATACATTAATAATGATGATATAAATTTCATGAGCACGTATCCAATACTCGTCTGATCTCTATCTGCACATGCGCAGAATCTATCTATGTAGTGGCTGATCAATATCACTTTTGACTAAAAACCAATCGAATAATATTAAATTCGGTAGATTTATGAATTGACTACTGATGCCATCATGCCCTTTTCTTCCTCTCACACTAGTCGATATCATATTTCTTTAACTTATGTATCATTCGAACGAAGTACTTTAAATCATGTGCATTGACGTTTGATTTAAAGTTTGAAATTAAAAGGACCAAACATAAGAAAGTAAGGAATGTTTGAAATATGAGATCACTAAGTCTATGCGGATCTCAAATAAACTGTTCGGTGATAATTGTGACCTAGTTGCGGATAACTCCTAATTGCCTTTTCACTCGGGGCACTACTCAAAATATATTATGGATAGCAACTTATCAAGAATAGACCCATCTGAGTCATACCTTTTTGAAAAGGTGAAATTTTAGTCAATTTGTATGTAGGAACAAATGGGAAAGTTATCCCGCACTACACCACAGAGACACTACTGATACCTGCTAGATGCTTTAATCGACGCAGGGGATGCGTATTAAAATATCATTAAAAATAATCTTTTAATGTAAATTGATTAGATTTCATTTTGGATATCATATTTCTGTCATCCGTACAGAAAAGATAGAAATACTATTTCCCTTTAAAAAAAAAGTTTTTTACTTTTGTCAGATATACTGATACATACCATTATATTATTGAGATAATGTGTAATATCAGCACCACCGTATCTATTAGGCCTGAGTAAATGCAATGATAGCTATTTTAAATGTCCATTTTTTACTGTTGTAACGTGAATTTTGGGTTTATCTTGCTTTGAATTGTGATACAATGAATACATTAAATAATAGCTATTCAGTTTAGATGTCTTTATATGAATTTGCAGCATTTAAAAAAAGAATCAATACTGAATTAGTCATCATTAAACTGATAGATGTGCTGTAATATATTTTGCCAAGATTGTTATTAAGTGCACACCCTTTCTGTGATATACATTTTCTTTGGTTTTGCACTACTGTAGAAGAAGATATTTGTATATATCGTAATCTTTGTGAATATATGTTTTATAATGTTAAAAGCAACTATATGGTTGTTATGAAGACCGTAATTGATGTACTATATTCTTACTGACCTTTTCACATACATAAGTCGCATTGATATATTATAATATTGTAATGATGAATGACTTTTTGATTTAAGCATCATAATTTATGATGGAGGATTTTATAAATATAAATAATTTTCTACTTTTGTACAAAATCAATAGTCTGCGAGACTCTGGAATATTTTGTATCTGTTCTGATTTCGTCAAAACATTCTATTAACATAATATAATGAACCCATTGGCGCCACAATACAATGTATTGATTTAAATATAGTATCTTCCAGATTTCATATCATACATATATTACATACTATTTTGTACACATGTAAATACTGTCTCTAATGTAATATTATTGATATGTCATTGTTTGTTGACACAGATCCTTGCATCTACAGAGAGCACATTGTGCATCTTTATAAAGAATACTTTTGCATTATTCATTAAACACTTAAATGTTGAACTATTTCAACATAACCACATTGACAAAAATATTAACTGTAAATAGTCTACCTGTAATATACACCCGTTACATTGTAAGAATTTGAGCTGAATTGCGAAAAAAAGGGTCGTTTGTTTCCCTTCACTCATGCGAAAGTTTTACCATGGCGATTCGCACTTACGGAACTTATTACATCATGTTAGTAATCTGGATGAGTTTAGACAAGATAAAGGGATGTACTATATTCTCCTGAATTATATCTGTTTCTTGTATTTCATGTTTAACTTTGACTCATTGAAATAATATTGAATAATATTTGTAAGACTTAGGGATGTTGTTGTTTTTTTCTTCAAAATATACCGACAAGACATTGCATCAACGCGTTGATAATGATGCATTTTAGAAGGTGAATTCATATATATATATATATACACGTATATATATCGCACGTTTGTACAGAAGTGTAGAAATAACATTGCTTGCTGCCACTCTTTTAACTTGGAAGTATTTACATTGTTTGGATTGCACGGTGAAAAGTTAATTTATCAATGAACTACTTAATGAAAATCAACTACTGAATTATAATTATGTATTTAGAAGGTGAATTCATATATATATATATATATATATATATGTATCGTATGCTTGTACAGAAGTTGAATATCAACTGCAGAAATAACATTGTTTGCTGACACTTTTTTTACTTGAAGTATTTACATTATTTTGATTGCACAAAGAAAAGTGAATATAACATTCAGCTACTGAATTATGGATGTATTTAAGAAGGTGAATTCATATATATATATATCGCACGTTTGTACAGAAATAGAATCTCAACTGCATAAATAACATTGTTTGCTGACACTTTTTGAGCTTGAAGTATTTACAGTAATTTAATTGCACGTAGGAAAGAGAATATACCAATCAGCTACTGAATGAAAGAGTGTATGATTTTATTCTGTATAATTCGCAAACATCTATTCGCATACACTGTTGCTTAAACAGTACGGAATAAATCGATTGTAAATAATGTGTCTTTAGCTCACAGTTAGGATGTACAGAACATTTTGTGATACTACAACTAAATTATATACAAAGTACAATGTACATAGTTATGCACACGGAACTATAATGTAATGTTATTGAATTTCACTGAATTTGTTCAACACGAGATTCAAAAGCAGCATTCTATATATTCATTCACACCAGTATTTTCTTGTTAATACAAAAAGAGCATTTTCCCATGAACTTGTGCTCAAGTTAATGACCGAAAATTATGTGTCGTTCATGAAATTTGGCACATTCCATTTTATCTCAAATAATGTATTTCATGATTTTGTAGAATCTTGAGTGACTCTTTTGGTAATTTTACTGACAATATGATATCGCAGTTAATATTTGTATACAGAGCATACCACTCCTGTGAGCTATTATGGGGTGTATGTTTTCTTCATTGTCAGTATGTGTATGTTTATATTAATTATGCTGTACAGCAAATGATGGAGTGTAAATTATAATAATTGGAGAAATAACGATAATTTTTCTACTGATTATATTTAAATATTGGTTTGTACAGAGTATAAATGCATGGAGCCCCGATCTAAAAAAAAAATTGCAATTGTGTTCCGTTTCGAACAGAATAACCTGCGATCATCAAGACATTCCGAAGACTCCTTTGTTTTCCACGTACACTAATGTATAGGACGCTTACGATTTTCAAGAAAGTATATTGAATTATGTTACAAACATGATGTAACTGTTAAGAAGATCGTTATTTATTGTTTGTATTTGTGTATATATTTAAATTTATATTGGGTTGATACTTGCACGATTGTGTGCAAAATATTGTACAGTTATTTTTAGAATTTCTTTTTTCTTTTGTTTTTCACGTTATTTACCACGTCAAGAAAGTCGCTTAACGTGTTGTTGAGTTGGACCAAATCTTAGAGTTAAAATTTCAAGGTCTAGTTCGAGCTAGTACAGAAGATGAGTGCTATCTTTTAAGAAATCACAATAATTATTTTGTACATAGCCTACTGAAAATGCTTTTACAGACTATTGAGAATATTCATGCCAAACCTCTCCACAGAAGAACCCCTTATTTTATGGTTTTGTATGCCTTTATGTATGGATTTTTAAATTGTTGTTGTTGTTATTGTTGTCACACTGACATGTTTACCTGTATCGTCTACTAATTAGTATGTATATATTATGATGGAGCATTCTTCGTGATATTTTGAAGATTCCTTTGTTTTCTTGACTGTCGCTACACTGATCAATCTAATTACCTGGAGAATATACTATAATTCTCAATGTTCCATTAATACACTAGTTGTTACCCTTGCAAACATGTTTCCAGATTTTCATACAAAAGTCAAAACAAAGTTTCATATTTGAACGACCACGGACATTGCTTTTTACTTGTAGAAATGTTCATTAAATATAGTATGTCAATGATTAAAACAATACCATTCCAACAGAAACTGTTGTAGTTGTT
This sequence comes from Strongylocentrotus purpuratus, assembly GCF_000002235.5. Taxonomy (NCBI): domain Eukaryota; kingdom Metazoa; phylum Echinodermata; class Echinoidea; order Camarodonta; family Strongylocentrotidae; genus Strongylocentrotus; species Strongylocentrotus purpuratus. Next base: position 9,452,059 of record NW_022145599.1, on the reverse strand, counting down.
TTAATACAAATCTATGAGTGACAGTTTGTAACAAGGTTACGTTGCAGTTTGTTGTAATAATTATGTTACAAGACTTGTAAATAATAGGAGTTTCACATGATATTCATTGCATTCATCTGACACTAATGCTTCACATACAATATGTGTCAAATATCGCTACACTGAGCAACAAAAAGATTGTGAAATAACTGTCATCTTATTCTGGAATTCAGATATTTTTGATGTATATTTTGTACGAGTATGGAAATATTGAGACTTATAAGCCTAGTCGAAATTTGTGATGTAAAAGACGAATTTTTACGAGTTTCGTTTGTTTATTTTCGAGTTAAAAATTAAAATGGAAAGAAAATGTTACGTATATATACATATAATACTATTTCGATGTTTGTATCCAAGAATTGTGCAACCTCACATTTTTTAGAGTGATTTTTTATATTGTGTTATATATAGTTTTGTATATAGTTTTCTATAGAGTTTGTTCTTCGTCTCAAGTATGTATGACGTTCCTTGAGGCTTCCGTACAATGCTATCCAGTCTGGAATTTTTCACACATACGTTTTCTTGAGTATCATGTTTATGTATTACAGCTAGTAAGCGACTTCGGAGATACTATCTGCTTGTATATTGGCGATACGTTGTGTTGTAGAGTTTCTTGCAATTAATTATGATTAGTAATCATGTGCGAGAGAAATGATTACGAACGATCATTTTCGTGATGATAATATGATTATGTATGAATTAATTATGAGGGCAGTGTACATTCTACATTTTGTGACCGCAAGGATCTGTCATTTTTGTACTATTTTCTTAGTTCATAGATATTCTGATAATGAAAGAAATATAGTGTTATGTTACAAATTTAAATCAAAGAAAACTTTAGTGACTTTAGAAATGTTAATTGCCTACCATACGGTATTTTGTCTTTCTTTTTCTTTCAAAAAGAAACTGTGTTTTTATTTTTTAAGCAATTATGTTGTCCTCTTTATAAATTCTATCAGTCATTTTACATGTTTCCTTCATATTGAACTAAAATTTTCATACATAATGTTAAAGTAGAAATTAACTGCTTTCAAACCTGCAGTCATAGGTCAACGTTGAGTGTCGTTTTGAAACCAATTTTGATGAATAAAAGTTTGCTAAATGATAAACTGCTGCTGGTGACATTGTACAATATGGTCGGTCTTCTGTGTTTGCGAAACGATGAGGGACATATAGTTATGCTGAGAGAGAGAGAGAGAGAGGGGGGGTGAATAGAGAGAGGGGCAAGGGGAGGAGAGAAAAGAAAAAGAGAGAACGAGAGCGACAGAGATGGGATGGGGATATCGGAGGGAAGAGAGAGAGAGAGATTATAAGAAGTAGGCCTACGCTTTCGTCCATAAAGCGACTATTAGAGCAAGTTTGTCTTTATTTCCCCGCATTTAGAGTTCATATAATTAAGTTTCTTATCAAATGTTCATTTTAGTCGTTGATGATTAGGGTGTGCTTAAAGCCCCACCACTATTGTTTTTCCTTTTAATAAGATGTAATTGTTCACAATGCGACCTCTTTCTCGCAAATGAATATTCAGACCATCACACCCTACTGCAAAGTATGGTGCTGAAGTAGTATCTTGGACTATGTAAAGATAGAAAAAAGTTTTGAAATAATCCCTCATAATTTAATCACAACGTAGGAATATATTCCAGTGTCTAAAAGTTGTATATTTCCGCTTATAGGTTTCTCATTGCAGGTGCACAGTAGGCCAGGGGGGAACCAAAGTGCGCCAAAACTCATTTTGGAGGATTTATTTTGTATAAACCCAGAGGAAATGTTTGGATTTCCAGGGATTTTCGCTTAAATTTGATTACTAACATTTTTTCTGATGTCTAAAGCTTTAAGTTGATACCAGATTTGGCTGCCCGATTCTGCCCGTTATTATGTTAGAGCCGTTTTCCTTGCAACATTGCGCCGAAAAATGTGTTTACTTTGGTCCGCGGTGTCAGAACAAGTGTTACGCGCCCCCACGTGACGTGATTTATGACCGCAAATCCTTCATGATTCAGCCGCGGACCCCCAAAACAACACGTTTTTCGGGGCAATGTGGCAAGGGAAATCGGCTCTAACATAACAACGGGCAAGATCGGGTAGCCAAATTTGGTACCACCTAAAGCTTAGGCATCAGAGAAAATGGTGGTATTAAATTTTAAGCAGAACTCTACCGAAATCTAAACATTTCCTCTGGATTTATAAAAAAACATGGATAATTAGTCCATTTGTTTTCAGTGAATTACCCTATAATACATCATGAAGATTGTGTTTCTATTAATTTTAACCTATTCATGCAACGAAATGAACTATCAGGAATATGTGAGAGCAATTTCATATCAATAACTTAAAAGCTTCATGTTAAATTGAAAGATTTATAAAATAAGTCACTTTTGCACTAAAGCTGTGAATACATGTAACTATGTAGGATTTTGCTGTTTGAAGGAGTAAATTTATACCCTTATTGTGCATACCGGAATTAAATATTTTCTGAGGTATTCCTAAATGTATTACCTATGAACTGGGCAATTTTTTTTGAAAAACATAAATCACCAAAAATGAGTTTTGGCGCACTTTGGTTCCTCCCTGGCCCACTGTGCGCCGCCCCTGGCCCGGGGTGTATAAAACAAATAACCATGCTCAGATAGTCTGCAGTACATAGCTACATCGATCATCACCCAAATGGATATTCATACTTTTGTTTCTGCTTTTTGTTAAATCATATTATATGTACAGTATTTTTATAAAGCTAAACAATTTTTGTTTTGTTTATTTTTGTTTTTATATGTTTTAATGATAATTCTTTTATTTCAGGACTTTTTAAAATATATTATTTTAATTTGGATTTATACACCTTCATCAAAATTCGATGAAGTAATTTGAAGAAGAAAAAAATAACAAACAAATCCATACAAAATACTGAAAGAACCGTTGGCCAAGAATTTTTTTTGCAGGGATCTCTAAAAATAAATAAGCTAGTATACTTCACTTTTCATGAATATATTCTCTAATTTCAGTTATTAATCCGTGTTTTTCTGCATGTGCTCAAATAAATTCGATGTTAGGCTGGTCTACATCTTTAAAAGTGGGTATACCCAGATCTCCCGCACGTGCGCACATGGACGTAGAATCAATTGCGCCTGTGAAAATTGATATTTAAGAGTAGACCTTCCTTTCTTTTTGTTTGCCCACTTGCACAGACCAAGTAATTTTGTATGACATGGATATTTCTCGAGGGATCATAACATCTTTTCATGTAAACTTACGATGTATTCAAAAGTTATTATTTCAAATCATCGTCAGGGTCTTGTTGATAAGTACAAAGAGTACGGAAATGTTCTGACAAATATTCCCCCAAAAGGGAAAATTGAATTACTATTGCAATTTGCTACATAATAATATGCACGACACAAATAAAACATGGGCCATTATCAATGAATCGTAAGTTGGAAAATAAATATCACCGAGAAGTGATGAGGTGGATAGACTTATTAAGTAGGTTCATGGAGAAGATATGCAAATTATATCTGCATCTAATATTGTTAATGTATTTAATGACTTTTTCGGGGTAAATATTGGACCGAATTTAGCAAATGAATTGCCGAATGAAAATATGGCATATGGTGGTTATTTGGGGGAGAATATATATAGAGCAATTTCTTTATTTTTGGAATTCGAAACCAATAACTGCAGTTGAAGTTAGAAGTCAAGTTTTGCTACTTGATACCTAAAAAGACATGTCGTCGCGATAACAGTCCAGAGCAATTGATGAAAGATAGTGCTCCCTAAATTTCACATCCACTGGCATATATATTTAAATTAATTGTCATAAGAAACTGGCAAGGTTCCAGATGAAATAAAAATTGCAAACGTTACTTTCCTACATTAAAAAGGGCCAAGAGTACATCCAGGTAACTATAGACCAATTTCATACGTTCAACCTGTTATAGGAAAAGTTTTAGAAAAATGGGATAGATATCGGATTAGTTCATTTTTAGAAACAAATGATACATTAAATTCCAATCAATATGGATTTCGGAAGAAACATGGTACTACATTGTCATTTATTAACTTGATGAATTCAACATTGAAATACATAGATCAGGGGAAAGTTACTTTCGGTATTGTGAGGTGGTCGAGATCTTGAGATCAATGACAGACATACAGATCCTGTGAGAGGAACAAGCAAAGAGTCACTTTATTAGTAGTAACCAGTAACTGACACATTACATATCACATTATCATGGAGATCATGCATTCCCCAAAACGTCATTTTATCAAATACAAAACGAGTAGATTTGCCCTTTAAAAACCAATTGCCACTGTACAGTACAATTAAGCTGAAACTCTCAACATTAACACAGGTAAATACCTGACCAAAATACTTAAACAAATAAGTAACAGTCAATATAAAACTAATATAAAGCAACACATTCACAAATGTGGATAAACCAACACACAAGTAAGCACATATTATATAATGAATAATGAAACTGACAATATCATAACAATGGAACAAAGACAACATATCTCTGCTTTAAATATCAAAATATCCCAAGACTAGAAATATTGATAAATCCTGGAAACTATAAATCTCTTTATATCTGCATCAAATACAACTTTCATCAACCACTCCAATCTAAATATTTATCTTCCATACTTTTCTTACTTCCAAACAAAGTCTGACAATCTCCTGGCCTACCTTCACCACTGCTCTTACTCCTATTATTCCATATCAATTTTACATGTAACAATATTCTTTTAAAGCGATCTGCAAAATGAGAAATAAGGTTTACAATGATAGAGGGCGCTAGAAACCCATTAATGGCTAAATGGTCAAACAAAGTTCAATCGTCACTGTTTGATGTGCCATAATTCATATCCCCTTAGCAACCAAAATGCAAACAACATGCATTTCTTCCTATGTTCCCTATATTTCTCACTGACCTTGTTCCTGAACCAAGAACTAACTCATCACATAAATTAGAGCGTAACTTTGGCCCTGGCCCTGGCCCTGGCCCTGGGGCCAGGTACAACATTAGCGCGCACGCACTACACCCAATTTTGGTACAGCGTTCAATTGATTAGTGTACATGACCATGTACTACAATATAAATGAATGTAGGCCCTATAACAAATCATAACGTTAAGCATCGCACATTTTAACATTAAATCCCTGCTTCCACTACAATCATATCAACCCACATGATACAGCAAAAATAATCACTGAAATCGTTCTGACACAATACTCAATTTACATAACAAACATTTAGCATAACATTATATTAATATTTAATAAACATAAAAGTGGTCCAAACTTCAAGTTTAGTCAACTCACCTGTGAGAGGTACAAGCAAAGAGTGCGTGTCGGCTTGTCTCCGCACTCCGCCCTCTACAGGTTAAAGCCAGGGTAATTTCCAAACCTCTTACAGTATCTTCATCGATTTTAAGAAAGCATTTATTACAACTAATCATAATATATTACTAGGTAAAAACCATCGAACTATGGCATGCGAGGGTAACCTCTTAAATGGTTAACAGACTTAGTTACCGATTTCAGTTTGTTCAATGTGGTCAAACATTATCTCATAGGTAAGGATCAGTTTTTTTTTTGGGCCCTCGAAAATTCGAAAAATCGCAACCCCCCCCCCCCCCCCCTTGAGCGCCAGGGGTTAGGGCCCATCTCCCTAAAGGCAAAATCAACGTGTTTTTACATGTTTCTTTTCCCCAGGCCCGCCCCCCCCCCCCCCTGGATCCGCCACTGATATTCACATATAGGAAGTTCGTGCTATAACATTTAGTGAATGGACAACTCGTACAACACCACTATTTAAAAGATTGCTTCATGTTTAATCTAGTTAATAACAATTTGCCTCATATTTTAATAGTTTAAGAGTACTGTGATATTATAGAGCAGAGCTATTCCACAAGACAAAAAGAAGGTGAAAAATTACGTCCTCCAAAAAACAGAAAAATCTGTTTTCTTTTCTTCCTCTTCTTTTCCAATCATCTTCTCCTTTCAATCTTCAAATGCCTATGCCACTTATCCGGAAGATCTGTATACATAGATTATAGGCCTACCATGGAGTTCAATTGTTTTCTTCTCGCAATCGCTCATTATCAATTCTGCCAGGTATCCGACCACAGAAAAATGTACGGAAACACTGACTAAAAAGTAAACCAGCAGCGGATACGGGGGGAGGGCGGATGCAGGCCCCTGCTTAACCAAAGCTGGCATACTCTCGATACAAAAACAAAAATATAACCTCACAAATGTGTACATTACATTTACATTACATTTTTACTTTATTATAATTCCCTGCATGTCAGCTTAGAAATAGGCTTAAGTGAGCCACGTACGAAAGCCCCCCCCCCCCCTTTACCTCCCCCACGACAGTAGGCATGCGACAGCCTCTAGATTCAATTACACTGTAATCTTTATGGAGACTATTTCCAATATTGTCACGGATTAAAGTTATATTTTGTTCGTCCATGCAGCTACTTTGAACGACTGAATCCAGTTTTTTGATCAAAATTTTGATTCACAGTCGCTATATACATATAGCTAAGTCAGTCCTCCATCCTCCATTCTTGAACAATCCTCTCACTAGCAAACTAGCAAGTTCGGTGAACTAATTATATATTTTAATAGATTGAAACATACTTTAACATGGAATATTAACAAAGATCCACATATATGGAGGTAGATCTAATAGGATTAGAAGTAGAGAACGGTACAACAAATCGTCTTCTTTATCTAATAATTTAATGCCAATGAAACAACAAAGCTTCAGCGCTTCGCGCGGGAGGGGGGGGGGGGCAACTGAATTCAGACAAGGACACGATACAACGAATCGTCTTCTTTCTCTAATTATTTAATGAAACTGGAAAGGGATGGGCGAAAATGAATTCAGACACGGATTAAGAGTAATAATTTAATGAAACGTCAAAGCTTGGGGGAAACTGAATTCAGACAAGGACACGATACAACGAATCGCCTTCTTTCTCTATTGATTTAATGAAACGTGAAAGCTTTCGCGCGGGATGGGCGAAAATGAATTCAGACACGGATTAAGAGTAATAATTTATTGAAACGTCAAAGCTTCCGCGCTTCACGCGGGAGGGGGGGAGAACTGAATTCAGACAAGGATTACAAGTCGAAAACGTTACAACGGAGCGTCTTCTTTCTCTAATAATTTAATGAGGTGTCAAATGTTCCGCGCTTCGCGCGGGAGGGGGAAAACAAAATAATAACCTAGTTACTGGCCCGGGTTTAAAGGGTTAAATTTGTAGACATAATGGACATTTGCATAAATATATTTGTCGGTAATTAATTGGTGGCTAGTTTTGTTGGTAACCGATGGTTTCTACACCCCACCCCTCGCCCACTGAAAAAGGTCTGACGACGCCCTTGATAACAACACAGTTTATACACTCAAGATAGTTTTTGCAAGTAATGGTGAAGTACCGGACCACTGTCTTTGTGCATTATGCAGCAACGAAGCATATACAACGTCTCACGACGTGACATATCACTTTCTCTAACTTCTAACCAATCAGAAGGCCTCATTTTTTTTCCGGGAAGTGCCGGTGGACAATAATGCGCCAAATGCGATTCTCAAATGGCAAAAGATCCCTACTCTTGGAGGGGGTAGGAGAAAGCAATTTTACGTCATATTACTCCAGGAAGTGTTTGCAAATGCGTCTAATGTGGTTCTAAAATTGCAAATGCTTCCTACTCTGGGAGGGGGTCAGAACCCTCTACCATACCCACCCCCGCTTGGTCGTTCCGCTCCCTCGCCGCTGAAGCCTCGCTCTGTCGCTTCATCATTTTACATATATTTCACCCCCATGCCATGTTGTGCCCCCCCCCCCGGTAAGAAATTCCTGGATCCGCCACTGATGCCCATACCCCTTGAACTTCGGGGGCTCCACCCCTTGACCCCCGCCAGGGCTTTGCCCCTAGACCCCACTTTGAAAAACGTTCAGCGGGGCCTGCATGTAAGAGCGGGGTGATGCGAATTTTTTTGTCAGCCACCCCAAACGTTTTTTCTCATTACGCCACTGAACCTTTTATTATAAAAGATAGAGATATGCTAAAATGATTTGCATCATGCTTTTTGTTATCAAAGTAACAAGGATAATTGATAAAAAGTAGAGGAAGAGGAAGAGACATGCGCACTGTACTTTCAGTAGTAGGTGTGCCAAGTCCTTACGTAGGTAGGCCCAATAATTATGCAAACATGTTGTTTTCGTGTTCTTTGAAAAACTTTGAGGAATTTCGGTAAAGGCACTTTTTACATCAAAAAGTTAAACGCTTCCCATTCCCCGCACTACCAACTACTATTAACTTATACCTCAATCGCATGATATAGCAATTATATGCACCGTATAGTCCGGTCCGGGCCTGATTCGCATCTATTTGCCCTATACCAGACAGGTCGTCGGAAAATCTGGTCGATTTAGGAAGGGGGCACAAGTCCAAGAAAGGGCTCCCTTTGCTTGTCAACCGCCTCTGTCAGAGTTTTGTGTGAGCTTTAGCGATGAAAGGCTTTGGGGGGTGATTGGGAGGGGGAAGGAAGTAATATATTATAACAAGGATATAACATATAGGAGTTTTGCTGGCTGGACTATTCTTTAATCTAAACAAAAAAGTGAGGAAGAAAAGACAAATGAATACAACAACAAAATCCTGTTGATGTACAGGCCTTTGTAAAGCCGGGGGCGGGGTAAGTGAAGGGAATGCATGTAGGGAGCACGGCTGAAATTACAGAACCATCCAACCTTGCTCCAGCACACTTCACTTCCCATGCTTTAAACACAGGCCGACAGTTGTCACATCACCCCCTCCCCTAACCAATTCCCCTTGTTTCAGGAACAAACCCTTTTCAGTCATTGTGCGTAACAGAGTCTGAAATATGAGAATACAAGTACGCTAAGACTTTAGCCGCTCCTGACACAGCCACAAACTGACAGATCTAGGCTCTGCTCAAGGCTTTAGGTATTATATATTATGTTTGTCATACTGTTCGGAAAAGTATATATTATTTCGATTAAATAAATTGTAATCGAATGAAGTTTTGAATATGAAATAGGACCGGGGCTGTCTCTATAATTTTATATGCATGCATGCACTGCATGTTATTGCATGTATCTGCGCATGTGCTATGCCTTATCCGGCGAACTCGGACATTTAATTCGGTGATCTAGTCTTACATGGACTTTTTGAGAGATTCCCGAGACCCCCAATACGAAAAGACGGGACGATATCACAGCCCGCGCATTACCGTTATGTAGTCATTTAGTTTCTTGTAATGACTCGATGAGTTCTTCAAAGTAACCATGGATGCTTTTAATTTAATGGTCATGATTACCACCTGCACCGCGCTTATATGTTTGCCCAACGAAGAATAAAAAAAAACTTCCTGTTGGAATGTTGGGACTCTCGGAATCGATCTCAGGCCGTAAAATCGGGACAGATGAACCAGTTTGATCGATAAATGTGCAATATTCTTCACAAGCGTTCATTTCTTCAAACAAAATGGTAAGCTTTATTTTACTTTCAATAATTTATGAGACTGTAATATGCCTTTGGGATTGTAAGGTACATGCGAATATTGCTCCGGGCCACTTGCTGCCAGTGCTACAACTAAGTGCTGTTTTTAACTTTTGTACATAAACAAAATATAACATGTTTGTTAATAATAATTGACTTAACGCTTAATTGACTCTCAAAAGCACTCCTACAAGACATGTGGACTAACCATAAGTACGTTATGGAGATAGTTCCTGGGTGCGATTCTTACTGTCTAAAATATTTTTTTCACACATAGGCCTTTATTACAATTTTTTTTAAAGTTTCGTGTAAATATTCCAACTGTCGATGAGGAAATGAAGTAATGTTTTTTTTCTTCCAATCAATGTAGTTCACCTTTAAAACAAAAAATGCTCCACTACTCGGCAACCAATTTCGTTCACTTTTTTTTAAATATCATCTTTAAAAAATATATAAAATGCTCCCCTACTCGGCAACTAATTTCGATTCGGTTTGTTTTGTCGGACCGGGTAGCCTAACATTTGATTGTAGATTGGAAAACATTGCAATTAATCAAAAAACTACATAGAGTTTTATCTAATGCGTTAGAAAGAGCAGAATAAGATCTACGAGATGATACCAGTATCTATCTCTGTACCCATCCCCTCTCCCCGAAAAAAAAAAAGAATTAATGCCCTTCTGGCTCTAAACAGACGACTTTATTTAATGTGACCGTGAACATATAACCATGTACATTTAGCAATACAATGAACTTCCGGTAATACAGAGTGTATCAAAAAAAATGTTAGCCAATATTGGTAGCTTCTTATTAAAAAGTTATAACCTGTGTCACCTTCAATTTGTTGTAAAGAAGAACTAATCCCATGTCTAATTATACCATTTTCATAATTGGGCTGCCAAGAGTGACCGGACAGCAGGCTTTTCCAAAAGTATTGTCAAAATCCTCTTGTACCTAATTTGGGCTGAAGCAATGATTGTGGGTCAAAATCCATTATGTATGTTATCTCATTCCAAAACAAATGTTCCTTTATTCCTTTATTCGTAAGCTTCTCATTGAGTGATACAAAATGGATAACAGTTTATCAGGGATGTTACCTTTTAAAAAATAAAAGTCTGTTGTCAATTTCTTTGATATTTATCATCATAAATCTTCTTTCTTGCATTTGGGTCCAGTAACCTTTGAGTTTTCGATTGTTATTCGAGATAAATTTGTATTACCTATTTTAATTTGAATTATATTTACAGTACTCTTGTTTGGACACTCATGATTATTGTTATCAATATACATATACTTTTTCGGCAGTACTATTCTATCGTTATATTGTTAGATATTTATCTTGATTATTTATTGTTTGTTTTAAATATGTCATTGATGTACCATTATCATTTTTATGTTAATTCGATGTATTTACATTGTGTCACACGGCCCCAATGGAAATCAGTCTTGTAACTGTTTGGGCTTTTTTAACCGTGTATAAATAAAGATATCATATCATATCATATCATATCATAAACACATTATGCTCCTTACGCGTGTGAAATGGCGCAGTGGACAGGTGAGCAGAGAGAACTTGGATATATCATGAGACGAGAAGTTATTATATAGGCTGTTTAAAATAATTAAAGGTTATCCTGTCGATTCCAACAAGGTTCTGTGAAAACCTAGTACATTGCCTCATTTTAAACAATGAAGCACAAGGCACAATTTAACTTTTAAAATAATTTAAGACCAAAGAAGCGCATGCATATGGCCTGACCAATATTACCCCTAAAGCCAAAACTTGGAACAAGGCGATTTTGACAACATTTGTTAAAGACCCTAGTGCTCATTCACCCGTGGCAGAAATTATTATGAATAGGGTATCATTGGAAAGAAAATTAGTTACTCTTCATCAAGAAAGCAATTCCAAAGTCATATTGGTTATGACTTTTCAAATAGGAGCTACCACAGTTGGGTCAACTTTTTATTGAAACGCCCTGTATAATCGCAAGTGACTCATTCTGATACATGAGCATGTATTTCGCAATGCCATAATTCTCACGCGATGACAATGTGAACGGTTGCGCAATCACATGCCGTCATGTTATTCGGGAAATTGACAATTATAAAAATATGTGCCTGCAAGTGCATATATTTTTATAATTGTCAATTTCCCGAATAACATCATTATCATTATCACACTGGCAGATTGGGGGGAGCACAACCGGTCTCTGCCCCCAATAATAACGGTGCCTTATTCAATATATATATATTTTTTTCATTTTCATATTTTTTTCTTCCAATAAAAACACAATATTTACATAATGAATACTAACAAAAATATACATTGGAAGGACCACTAAGAAAGCAATACTTACCAGGAGGGGCCCTGTACAAATAATTATAAAGAAAGAAACGAGCATAGATGAAATTTGAATGAAATCTATCAACATGCAATAGTAATAAAATATTCAAAAAACACCCATGCATAAAGGATTAAGGGAGAGATATCTTTAAAATATGATGAAACTGCATCATCTGACATCACACTACCTATCAAAAATGCTATCTGCTTGATGATAGCATCTACGCGCGATATATTCTATTTTTCATCTCACTATGTTACCGTAGCTGAAAGGAGATAAAAGCCCTTAGTAACTAAAATTGTCATTTTAGCTCATATCAAAGTGTCAACTTTAGAGCGCTATAACTTTTTGTGTTAGAAAAGAAATAAACTTCAAATTTAGATATAATATAAACCATATGTATGGACATTTTTTAAAGAAAGTTCCAAGTCAGCAGTTTTCATAATTCTTTAAATATGTAGAGATAGGTATTTTGGCGCAATCAATTAACCAGCTATGTGTAAGATAATAACAGACCTGGATTCAAATGATAGACTGGTATCACTCTCTAAAAACTATATACTTGAAAGTTGGAATCAGAACATGCACTCGCATCCCCTCACCCATAACCGTAAGATGCGGTGGGATGGTGTCAAGCTCCCCTCATTTTTTTGAACGCATCTAATAGGCATCCGGCCCGTCACCTCATATCCAGGAAGCAGAATTACACAATATCCGAGTATGCGGCTAGCTTGCTTGCAAACATCTTGTCTGGTGGGTGTATTTTTCATTACGAAATAACATATTTGCTACTGCTACCTGAACCCTGTCTTATAAAGAGTTAATATCCTTAGCAACTATGTACATAAGAGACAGGGTAGTACTGCAAACTTGCGATTGATTTGGATCAATCGCAACTCTTTATAAGACGGGTCTACAACGTCTCTTCCACCTTCACTTCATTGTGGTCTGGTCATTTAGCAGCTTGTCGTAGGCATTTGTGAAGGAGATCTCATTTGAAATGTTCTAATGTATTTCTCTCTTCCACTTTTCACAAGGGCTAATTGTCCTTTGGAGGTAATTGTACAGGAGGGGGGGGGGGGTATTGTCCTAGGGAATGATTTTCCGGGGGGTAATTGTCCTCGGGGGTAATATTCCTTGGGGGGTAATAGTCCCGCTGGTAATCGGCCAGGGGGGGGGGTGATTGCCCAGGGGATAGTAATGGTTTCCTAGAACCTGTTTCAGGCAGGGCATACCTAATTGTTGCCGATTTGACGTACACACACAAAGTACACACACAGCTCGACGATGTTACTGATGCATATTCATTAGGGCATAAGCGAATGCCTTACGTCAGAATACATTAGCGCGAACTTTTGACCCCGCACACTGGCAAAAGCGTCTAGAGTTTAGACGTTCTTTTCGACGATTGTTTCGGGGGATCGAGCGATGAGTGGAGACACCGCGCTCTGTGTGGGATGTGTGTAGGTTGAGGAGGACATAGAGGCTGTTCACACCGGCACAGATAGCGCGCGCTAGACCGCGCTATCTCCGCGGTTTGGAAGGTACAACGTCGTTTCGGTCCGCCCAACGGCTGACCGGAGTGAAGTTAGAAAGATATTCGATATTCGATATTCGATATTCAAAATGCGAATATAAAGCCAGTTTGATATTCGGATTTTCGGATATTCAAAATATCTCAATTCAATACACATAAACATATCTGATATAAGCTTGTTTTAGGTACCCAACCCCTATTGACCGGGACCATCATCTGTTGTCTGATAGATATGAATACAACATACATTTTTATATGACTTTTATCCCGGTCAAAAGGGGATAAGTCACATATCTTAGCAAAAAAAATACATGTCTCTCTTTAAAATATAATTATTCCATACGCATGCATATATGGGATAACGGGGCCTTTTTTTAGGTACCCATCCCCTATTGACCAGGAACATCTTCTGTTGTCTGATAGATATGAATACAACAAACATTTTGATATGACTTTTATCCCGGTCAAAAGGGGATAAGTCGCATATCATCAATAAAGATACCGGTCTGTCTTTAAGAAATAATTATTCCATACACATGCACATATCGGATATATGGGCCTTTTTTAGGTACCCATCCCCTATTGACCGGGACCATCATCTGTTGTCTGATAGATATGAATACCACGAACATTTTTATATGACTTTTATCCCGGTCAAAAGGGGATAATTCACAAATCTTATCAATAAAGATACCGGTCTGTCTTTAAAATATAATTATTCCATACACATTCACATATCGGATATGTGGGCCTTTTTTAGGTACCCATCCCCTATTGACCGGGACCATCATCTGTTGTCTGATAGATATGAAAACAAGAAACATTTTGATATGACTTTTATCCCGGTCAAAAGGGGATAAGTCACATATCTTAGCAAAAAAAAATACATGTCTCTCTTTCAAATATAATTATTCCATACGCATGCATATATGGGATAACGGGGCCTTTTTTTAGGTACCCATCCCCTATTGACCAGGAACATCTTCTGTTGTCTGATAGATATGAATACAACAAACATTTTGATATGACTTTTATCCCGGTCAAAAGGGGATAAGTCACATATCATCAATAAAGATACCGGTCTGTTTTTAAGAAATAATTATTCCATACACATGCACATATCGGATGAATGGGCCTTTTTTAGATACCCATCCCCTATTGATCGGGACCATCATTTGTTGTCTGATAGATATGAATAAAACATACATTTTGATATGACTTTTATCCCGGTCAAAAGGGGATAAGTCACATATCATCAATAAAGATACCGGTCTGTCTTTAAGAAATAATTATTCCATACACATGCACATATCGGATATATGGGCATTTTTTTTAGGTACCCATCCCCTATTGACCGGGACCATCATCTGTTGTCTGATAGATATGAATAAAGCAAACATATTTATATGACTTTTATCCCGGTCAAAAGGGGATAAGTCACATATCTTAGCAAAAAAAATAGATATGAATACAGCAAACATATTTATATGACTTTTATCCCGGTCAAAAGGGGATAAGTCACATATCTTAGCATCAAAAATACATGTCTCTCTTTAAGAAATAATTATTCCATACACATGCATATATCGGATAACGGGGCCTTTTTTTAGGTACCCATCCCCTATTGACCAGGACCATCATCTGTTGTCTGATAGATATGAATACAACAATCATTTTGAATTGACTTTTATCCCGGTCAAAAGGGGATAAGTCACATATCATCAATAAAGATACCGGTCTGTCTTTAAGAAATAATTATTCCATACACATGCACATATCGGATATATGGGCATTTTTTTTAGGTACCCATCCCCTATTGACCGGGACCATCATCTGTTGTCTGATAGATATGAATACAGCAAACATATTTATATGACTTTTATCCCGGTCAAAAGGGGATAAGTCACATATCTTAGCAAAAAAAATACATGTCTCTCTTTCAAATATAATTATTCCATACGCATGCATATATGGGATAACGGGGCCTTTTTTTAGGTACCCATCCCCTATTGACCAGGAACATCTTCTGTTGTCTGATAGATATGAATACAACAAACATTTTGATATGACATTTATCCCGGTCAAAAGGGGATAAGTGACATATCATCAATAAAGATACCGGTCTGTCTTTCAGAAATAATTATTCCATACACATGCACATATCGGATAAATGGGCCTTTTTTAGGTACCCATCCCCTGTTGACCGGGACCATCATCTGTTGTCTGATAGATATGAATACAACGAACATTTTTATATGACTTTTATCCCGGTCAAAAGGGGATAAGTCACAAATCTTATCAATAAAGATACCGGTCTGTCTTTAAAATATAATTATTCCATACACATTCACATATCGGATATGTGGGCCTTTTTTAGGTACCCATCCCCCATTGACCGGGACCATCATCTGTTGTCTGATAGATATGAAAACAAGAAACATTTTGATATGACTTTTATCCCGGTCAAAAGGGGATAAGTCAATAGGGGATGGGTACCTAAAAAAGGCCCATATATCCGATATATGCATGTTAATGGAATATTTAAAGAGAGTCATGTATCTTTTTTGATAAGATATGTGACTTATCCCCTTTTGACCGGGATAAAAGTCATATCAAAATGTTTGTTTATTCATATCTATCAGACAACAGATGCTGGTCCCGGTCAATAGGAGATGGGTATCTAAAACAAGGCCTCTATATGCATGTGTATGGAATAATTATATTTGACAGATAGACATGTATCTTTTTTGCCAAGATATGTAACTTATCCCCTTTTGACCGGGATAAAAGTCATATCAAAATGTATGTTGTATTCATATCTATCAGGAAACAAATGATGGTTCCGGTCAATTGGGGATGGGTACCTAAAAAAGGCCCATATACCGATTTATGCATGTGTATGGAATACTTATATTTTAAAAACAGACCGGTATATTTTTTGATAAGATGTGACTTATCCCCTTTTGACCGGGATAAAAGTCATATAAATATGTTTGTTGTATTCATATCTATCAGAAAACAAATGATGTTACCAGTCAATAGGGGATGGGTACCTTAAAAAGGGCCCCTATATCCGATATATGCATGTGTATGGAATACTTATATTTTAAAAGAGAGACATGTATCTTAATTGGATAAGATATGTGACTTATCCCCTTTTGACCGGGATAAGATCATATCAAAATGTTTGTTGCATTCATATCTATCAGACAACAGATGATGGTCCCGGTCAATAGGGGATGGGTATCTAAAAAAGGCCCATATATCCGATATATGCATCTGTATGGAATAATTATATTTTAAAATAGAGACATGTACCTTTATAAATAAGATATGTGACTTATTCCCTTTTGACCGGGATGAAAGTCATATCAAAATGTTTGTTGCATTCATATCTATCAGACAACAGATGATGGTCCCGGTCAATAGGGGATGGGTATCTAAAAAAGGCCCATATATCCGATATATGCATGTGACTGTATGAAATTATGATGTGCTACAGATACCTGTATCTTAATTGGATAAGATATGTGACTTATCCCCTTTTGACCGGGATAAGATCATATCAAAATGTTTGTTGCATTCATATCTATCAGACAACAGATGATGGTCCCGGTCAATAGGGGATGGGTATCTAAAAAAGGCCCATATATCCGATATATGCATGTGTATAGAATTATGATGTGCTACAGATACCTGTATCTTAATTGAAAAAGATATGTAACTTATCCCCTTTTGACCGGGATAAAAGTTATATAACAATGATTGTTGTATTCATATCTATCAGAAAACAAATGATGGTCCCGGTCAATAGGGGATGGGTACCTAAAAAAGGCCCATATATCCGATATATGCATGTGTATGGAATATTTAAAGAGAGTCATGTATCTTTTTTTGATAATATATGTGATTTATCCCCTTTTGACCGGGATAAAAGTCATATCAAAATGTTTGTTGCATTCATATCTATCAGACAACAGATGATGGTCCCGGTCAATAGGGGATGGGTATCTAAAAAAGGCCCATATATCCGATATATGCATGTGACTGTATGGAATTATGATGTGCTACAGATACCTGTATCTTAATTGGATAAGATATGTAACTTATCCCCTTTTGACCGGGATAAGATCATATCAAAATGTTTGTTGCATTCATATCTATCAGACAACAGATGGTGGTCCCGGTCAATAGGGGATGGGTATCTAAAAAAGGCCCATATATCCGATATATGCATATGTATGGAATTATGATGTGCTACAGATACCTGTATCTTAATTGAAAAGGATATGTGACTTATCCCCTTTTGACCGGGATAAAAGTAATATAAAAATGTTTGTTGTATTCGTATCTATCAAAAAACAAATGATGGTCCCGGTCAATAGGGGATGGTTATCTAAAAAAGGCCCATATATCCGATATATGCATCTGTATGGAATAATTATATTTTAAAAGAGAGACATGTATCTTTTTAGATAAGATATGTGACTTATCCCCTTTTGACCGGGATAAAAGTCATATCAAAATGTTTGTTGCATTCATATCTATCAGACAACAGATGATGGTCCCGGTCAATAGGGGATGGGTATCTAAAAAAAGGCCCATATATCCGATATATGCATGTGTATAGAATTATGATGTGCTACAGATACCTGTATCTTAATTGAATAAGATATGTGACTTATCCCCTTTTGACCGGGATAAAAGTTATATAAAAATGTTTGTTGTATTCATATCTATCAGAAAACTAATGATGGTCCCGGTCAATAGGGGATGGGTACCTAAAAAAGGCCCATATATCCGATATATGCATGTGTATGGAATATTTAAAGAGAGTCATGTATCTTTTTTGATAAGATATGTGACTTATCCCCTTTTGACCGGGATAAAAGTCATATCAAAATGTTTGTTGCATTCATATCTATCAGACAACAGATGATGGTCCCGGTCAATAGGGGATGGGTACCTAAAAAAGGCCCATATATCCGATATATGCATCTGTATGGAATAATTATATTTTAAAAGAGAGACATGTATCTTTTTAGATAAGATATGTGACTTATCCCCTTTTGACCGGGATAAAAGTCATATCAAAATGTTTGTTGCATTCATATCTATCAGACAACAGATGATGGTCCCGGTCAATAGGGGATGGGTATCTAAAAAAAGGCCCATATATCCGATATATGCATGTGTATGGAATTATGATGTGCTACAGATACCTGTATCTTAATTGGATAAGATATGTGACTTATCCCCTTTTGACCGGGATAAAAGTCATATCAAAATGTTTGTTGCATTGATATCTATCAGACAGCAGATGATGGTCCCGGTCAATAGGGGATGGGTATCTAAAAAAGGCCCATATATCCGATATATGCATCTGTATGGAATAAATATATTTTAAAAGAGAGACATGTACCTTTATAAATAAGATATGTGACTTATCCCCTTTTGACCGGGATAAAAGTCATATCAAAATGTTTGTTGCATTCATATCTATCAGACAACAGATGATGGTCCCGGTCAATAGGGGATGGGTATCTAAAAAAGGCCCATATATCCGATATATGCATGTGTATGGAATTATGATGTGCTACAGATACCTGTATCTTAATTGGATAAGATATGTGACTTATCTCCTTTTGACCGGGATAAAAGTCATATCAAAATGTTTGTTGCCTTCATATCTATCAGACAACAGATGATGGTCCCGGTCAATAGGGGATGGGTATCTAAAAAAGGCCCATATATCCGATATATGCATCTGTATGGAATAATTATATTTTAAAAGAGAGACATGTACCTTTATAAATAAGATATGTGACTTATCCCCTTTTGACCGGGATGAAAGTCATATCAAAATGTTTGTTGCATTCATATCTATCAGACAACAGATGATGGTCCCGGTCAATAGGGGATGGGTATCTAAAAAAGGCCCATATATCCGATATATGCATGTGTATGGAATTATGATGTGCTACAGATACCTGTATCTTAATTGGATAAGATATGTGACTTATCTCCTTTTGACCGGGATAAAAGTCATATCAAAATGTTTGTTGCATTCATATCTATCAGACAACAGATGATGGTCGCGGTCAATAGGGGATGGGTATCTAAAAAAGGCCCATATATCCGATATATGCATGTGTATGGAATTATGATGTGCTACAGATACCTGTATCTTAATTGGATAAGA
Source organism: Strongylocentrotus purpuratus (assembly GCF_000002235.5). Lineage (NCBI taxonomy): Eukaryota > Metazoa > Echinodermata > Echinoidea > Camarodonta > Strongylocentrotidae > Strongylocentrotus > Strongylocentrotus purpuratus. Next base: position 9,432,394 of record NW_022145599.1, on the reverse strand, counting down.
TATGTGACTTATCCCCTTTTGACCGGGATAAAAGTCATATCAAAATGTTTGTTGCATTCATATCTATCAGACAACAGATGATGGTCCCGGTCAATAGGGAATGGGTATCTAAAAAAGGCCCATATATCCGATATATGCATCTGTATGGAATAATTATATTTTAAAAGAGAGACATGTATCTTTTTAAATAAGATATGTGACTTATCCCCTTTTGACCGGGATAAAAGTCATATCAAAATGTTTGTTTATTCATATCTATCAGACAACAGATGCTGGTCCCGGTCAATAGGGGATGGGTATCTAAAACAAGGCCTCGATATATCCGATATAATTATGCATGTGTATGGAATAATAATATTTTACGTAAGACATGTATCTTTTTTGCCAAGATATGTGACTTATCCCCTTTTGACCGGGATAAAACTCATATAAAAATGTATGTTGTTTTCATATCTATCAGACAACAGATGATGGTCCCGGTCAATAGGGGTTGGGTACCTAAAACAAGCTTATATCAGATATGTTTATGTGCATTGAAATGTTATTTTTTGAATATCCGAAAATCCGAATATCAAACTGGCTTGATATTCGCACTTTGAATATCGAATATCGAATATCGAATATCTTTCTAACTTCACGCCGTTCCCAACAGCGAGCCACGGCGAGCCAACACTGGAGCACCTCTTGGGGGTGGTCCACGAGAGATAGCGCGGGCTAGCGCGCGCTAGAAAAAAGGGGGTGCTACGATAGACCGCGCTATCTCATTGCGGTGTGAACAGCCTCATAGATGATTGACGAATTTAAAAAATACATAAAAAAGGACAGAATTTGGACTAGTGGATGCCACGCGCATTTTTTTAATACTAAAAGTGTCATTTTTTGCACAAGATTTGAAGTAATAAACTTGTTAAATATACATTTGAGTGTTGGATATTACATATGTATGGTGCAATGAAACATAAAAGTGTGATTTACTCCGAATAGTGGGCTATCAAAACTAATTATATTTCAAAGTTTTTGACACACCCGGCATTTATCTGTTCAATGAAACTCTTTTTCTTGATTAAACATGTAATATATGTTGTCATGCCACAAACAGAAAGAAAAAATTATCAGATAATGTGATGGATGAGTCATTTTGTAATCCCAAATGAATTGATGTCTTTTTACAGGATGCGCATTTTGAGTGGAAACACACTGTACATGTACCGTACATGGCAATTCCAACATATTAGCAGTATAAGTCCATGGGCCAAAATCTGAAAAGGCACACATTTTTGTTCTCTTCTTTAGGACCCATCAGTATGTGCTTGTTGGCCACAAAGTTTGTGGTGAATGTGACCACTAGGGCTATTACCATGTTGACGGATCAAGAACATTAGAATTTTAGAAAATGTCATATATTTTTTTAATTCAAGTTAAAACACATTTTAAATATGTCAATATACGCAAAAAAGAAGACACAAAAAAGGTATTAAAAAAAATACCTAAAACTGATTTTTTTTTTTTTTTTTTTTTTTTTTTTTTTTTTTTTTTTTTCTTAAAGAAAAAAATTGGTTAAATGAAAATTTGCATAATTTAAAATGGTGACTTTCTGTTTTCTAGGACCCTCGGATATGATAAACTGTCTGGTTGCGACAAGGTAGGTGATGGAAGTGAGCGCTGGGCCGTTATAATGAAAACGAATCAAGACATATTGGAATTTTGACTGAATATTATGATTTTCGACAACATGAAACAAATCGTAAGCATTTAAAGGTATAGACCAGTTTTTTAAACGCCCCCCTCTCAACAAGTGAAATGGAAGCTCTTATTACCAATCATGTGAAAGAATATGTTTTTACTAATACGTGATGATACAAATTTTGCCGGGAAACCGCCTATTGATTGATATATTTGGCAAATTATAATATCTATCCGGACTGGATAGATATAGGGTAGTCCCATATACATCTTTCTGTGTACAGTGCTTGTAACTTTACCAAGACTGGGCCAAATTTCTTATCATTTTGATGATTCCAGAACCTTGCAGTACACACCAATGCTTATATGCTAGATGATCAACCTTTTCTGATCGATTCCACAACGTTCAAGTCTTTCACAATGTATATTGAAATTTTAGCTCATATGAGATGAAAGGAATCAGTTTTGAAAATACTGAAATAAAGCAAGTTCTGTACGCAGACGATATAACGCTTTTCATTGAAGATTCGAATTCATTTAAGGAAATTAAACATATTTTTGAATGTTTTTATAAAAATATCAGGCTTAAAGTTAAACAAGGACAAGACATTCATTTTGCCCTTAGGTCCACAAATATCCACTCATACATTTCCGTTTGGGAAGCAAGTTGACATTGTTAAAATACTAGGAATTTATTTTTCAATACACGAAGATATCAAAGAACAAATGAATCATAAAGAAATATTGAGCAAGATTAAAAAAACTTTTTACGTGGTGGAAGCAGCGCGATTTAACATTAATGGGGAAAATTCAATTATTGAAAGTATATGGCTATTCTCAAATTATATATTTATCATCATTGATGCCAGTTCCAGAATGGGTGTATAGCGTAATTGAAGAAATATGTTTTGTTTTTTTGTGCAGAAGTAAGGGCAAAATTAAAAAGAGCATCATGTTTTTAAACTATCAGCAGGATGGGCTCGAAATGATGAATTTCCGACTGTTTGTAGAGGCACAGAGAATAATGTGGATAAAAAGTCTTGTAAACAGGAACTCAAGCTATCAAATGGAAAGATTACTTTAAATTTGTATTGAAACGCCCTGTATAATCGCAAGTGACTCATTCTAATACACGGGCATGTATTTCGCAATAACATATTATCACGCGATGACAATGTGAACCGTTGCGCAATCACATGCCGTCGTGTTATTCAGGAAATTGAAAATTGTAAACACATGTGTACATGCGGTATCATTATTACACTAGGGCGCTTTCGCAAACGCGACGGAAGCAAAGACAACAGGAGAATAACGGCGATACAGCTTGCGAAAGCGCCCTACTATCAGATTGGGGGGGGGGTAGGAGCACAACCGGTCTCTGCCCCAACTGTGCTTAGTTGAAGTGTTCGGCGACAAAGGCACCTGAAAGATGATCTTTTTGTTTGTTGCTTACTTGTCAAAACTTCTTTTTAAAAATTGGCTTGTCAGAGATTTGGGGAATTGCACCCCTCACCCCCCCCCCCCCCTCCCACAACATTCTGGATCTGCCCCTGCTAATCATGGTTATTCCTGAAATAGTAAAATTAAAAACCAAACGAAATAAACAAATAAACAAAAAAATACCCCGAAAAGATTCATATGATTGCACGAGGTTCAAATGACAATAATTAAGTTAGGATGAAAGGGGCACTGTTGTTTTGACAGCTCCACTAACCGCTCTTGCACATAAGACCGACAGCCCACGAGACCTATGATGATAATGAAGTAAAATATAATTATAATTAATAATAATAATAATAATAATAATACCCATAATAATAATAATAATAGTAATACCGGTAATGATAATAATAATGATAATGATAATAATCTCGTGAGCCTTCCAGCCACTTTTCAGAGGATTCACATGATCCGAAGACCCACAAAAGTCACAACCCACGGGATCGATATTAATTTCCTTATGTATAACAGTAAGCGTAGGGGCAAAGTCAAATATCATGCCTAGTTTTGGTATTAATTTCCACTACTTTACAAAGTAAGTACTTCTTGTTTATTCAATAGATTTTTATAATGGTACACAATATTTTAGAGGTAAGAGAAAAAAAGTTGGAGGGGCTTCCGAAACGGCGGCCCTTTCGATCGTATTCATGTGGAAATGGGCGGTCGTGCCCCTCCCATCCCGCCTTGATGAGGGAATATATTTGTTGTTAAAGGGGTTGCAATAATTATATGTATGGTGCATGTATGACTGGAAATTTTTATGTTGGGCAGAAATAGAAATTCATGATTTTTTTCTTCAGTACAGAGCAAATGGGTGGGGACCTCGAAAGATACGTCACAGAGTTGCCAATTTGTGTTTGATTGATCACAACTTCAAAAATTCATAACTGTCTTATTTTAAATCAGATTTTGCTCAAACTTTCACTGACATGTACCTTTCACTTTTTTGCTATAAAAGCCAGCTTGATATCAGGGTGGACTTCCCCTTTGAAACTCTATTTAACCCCACCAATAGGAGGGAGGGGGTCAAAGAACAGTCGATGAAGAGGAGGAGGGGGGCTACTGATCACCCCAAAATTTTCTGACACGTCACAAAGTATAGAAGAAGTAATTATCAATTACACTTAACACTCATATTGGAACACTGTACATTACTTTGTAAATAATATATGTCACCGTTGAGCTACTGTACAGTCCCAGATTTAAAAAAAAATAAAAAGTCAGTTGAGCACAAACAACACATTTTGGCCGCTATTTTATATTTTATACATTCCATAACTCAACGAAATTGATATCAACTTAAAGGTAATTAAATTTTCATCATAAGACAACAGACCCATGGTGATCGAATTGAAATTTATCTTTAAAAATAGATTTAAACACACCAAACGCTTTCTCAATAGTCAATACAGTACTACAGAAAGCAGTCAATAACTTTGGGACTCTAATTTTCACTGAAAAGAGGGATGAACCTTTCCTTATAGATGGGCGAATTCCTTGAAAGTTATTAAAATAAACTTATCTGATTTCGATATATGGAAAAGAATCTTGTCGATAAAATTCCTTTTTTGTGAGAAAAAAAATCAACAAAATGCTTTTTCACTAACAAATTTCGATGTTCTATTGAAATTAGTATCAAAATGTAAATGATTTAATTCTCTTTCCTATAACACAACGGTGGTTCAAGTCTTCTTTGAAATATGTTTCGAAAATGTTATTTTTTGTAAAAAAATGGTTTGGTTTATTCTGTATTTTTCTCACCTTTTTGTTTTCGTTTTATTCACATGCACAGGCAAAGAGAGAAGACAATGACCGTGAGTACAATTTATTTCAACACATTCAAGAATTACGCATTCAAAATGTTTATCAAATGATCAATTTTAGATTAGTAAAATGAAACATATCTACCTTGGTTAGGTCCATATTGTCAACGAAAGGCGGAGAGGTTTTTCTTGAATTCAAAACATCACCTCTAATATCTCGGTGAACTTTGTTTTATTGTTTCTTTTATTGTTAGGGCATTATTCAAATGAGAGTCATCATGATATATAATAACAGATGTATTTATTAATGTCAATTAAAATATAAGAGTTGCAACGTAGAATTCTGTTCACATGCATAAAATCATTCCCAGAAAAAATTGGCGTCGATTGCACCACAATAGACCATTTTACCTGCACTTCGGACCATTACTTGATAAGAATATTGGGAAGGTTTAATTAAATAAGCGTAAGTGCATTCAAAAGATACATTTTCTTTACTTACGAGTAGGTATCCAAAAAAGCATTGAATAAGGTTACTCAGAAACATGTAACTTCATCCCAGTCAGCTCTTCTACAAAGGTTTTGTGAGGAATATGGGATGGGGTTGCGGTTTGTTGTCATAAAACAAAAATTAGTACCCCATCGCCCCCCCCCCCCCAAAAAAAAAAAAAAAAAAAAAGTAAAAAGTGGTGAGGCATTTTTCCTTTTTCTTCAGGTTATATGCCGAAATTTCGAAAACATTCTACGAAACATTATTTTCTAGAATAAGGGATACAAAAAAGTTTACTTTTGTGTTTCTTATGTGTTTTTTGTTGCTTTTGTTTACTTGTGACTGGATATATTAGAAAATTATATTCCAAAACATTACACAATTTCTCTTCTCTTTTTTTCCAGATGATTTCGGGATATCCGTTCCACCTTTAGTAGACTACTTAAAGACCATTTTAAGGGAATATAGTGACGGCCAGATCATAAAGGTAAACCATTCACTACGTTAATGTGATTCGCAGAAGGATCATTAAATTACTCAAGATTACTCCAGATATGAAATTTGGGGCACCCACCCCCTTTAGAAGAAGGGGAATGGTCACTTATTAGAAAGTAAAAAGGGGCACTTATCAAAAGGTGAAAGGGCACTTGTAAGAAATGACAGAGACACGTGTCAAAGTAAAAGGGGCACTCATCAGAGAGTAAAAGGGGCACCTATTAAAAAGGAGAAAGGGCATGTTTAACGTAAAAGGGACACTTATTTGAGGTAAAAAGAGGCACATCTTGCACCTGCAAAGGGGCACTCATCAAAGGTGAAAAGGAGCACTTATAAGAAAGGGAAAGGGGCATTTATTACGAAGGAGAAAAGTACCTGTCAGAATCGATTAGGGGCATTTATCCGAGCTAAAAAGGAGCACTTATGAAAATGGGGAAGGGGCAAAAGTATCCAAAATAAAAAAGTGCACTTTTGGGGCACTTTAAAAAGTGTAGGGGCACTGTACCCCCTTGTTCCGCCCCGCCCCCACCCCCCCCCCTTCCCGGAGCGCCGCCCATGATGTAGAGAATAATGTAGGTAGGGAGCTTCTGCTTGTTATTAATAATATATTTTTCAAGATCTAAGCCTCGTTAAGTGTATTGACAAATATGTATCGGCCCTGTACTAAGTGCAACTGTCTCGGCTTTATATAGACTTTGACCTACTACAAAAAAATTATAACAAAAATTTACGAGTCAGTAATGTTCTTAACTTCTTACATAGGCCGATCCCGGAAAGGGAGGGGTTGGGAATGGTGGATTACAATTAATTTGAGGTACGATACATGAAGAAAACAAGTTTAGTGTACATTGTCATAGACTCTTTTTTGTAAGAGCACAAAGTCATGCCCTGGTAAATTGACGCTACTTTGCCTTTGCAGGAGCTTGTCCAGAACGCCGAGGATGCCGGCGCAAATACTGTCAAATTCCTTTATGACGTACGGCACCATGGGACCGAGACGCTGTACCTAGATTCTCTAGCACCTTACCAGGGACCAGCTCTTTACTCTTTCAACAACGCCAAGTTCAAGAAAGCCGACTGGAATGGGATTCAGACACCTGCCCGCAGCAAGAAGAAAACGGATCGCCTGAAAGTTGGACGTTTCGGCATTGGATTCAATTCCGTGTACCACATAACAGGTGAGAACGATACCAACAGGCGCGTAGCCAGGTGGGGCGGTGGGGGCGGTCGCCCCCATAAAACAAAATGCCGGGCAAAAAAAAAAAAAAAAAGAGAAAGAGAAGAAAAAAAGTAAGAGGACGTAGGAAGAAAAAGGGAAAGGAGGCGAGAACGGTACAACGAATCGTCTTCTTTCTCTAATAATTTAATGAAACGTAAAAGCTTCCGCGTTTCGCGCGGAACGGGGGAAATCGAGTTCAAATGAAGGATTAAGAGTCGAGAACGGAACAAAGAATCGTCTTCTTTCTCTAATAATTTAATGAAACGTCAAAGATTCCGCGCTTCGAAAGAGGGGGACTGAATACAGATATGGATTAAGGGTCGGGAAAGGTACAACGAATCGTCTTCTTTGTCTAATAATACGTCAAAGCTTCCGCGCTATGCGCAGGAGGAGGGGGGCTGAATTCAGACAAGGATTAAGAGTCGAGAACGGTACTTCAAGTCGTCTTCTTTCTCTAATAATTTGATGAAACTTCAAAGTTTCCGCGCTTTGCGCGGGAGGGGAGGAAATTGAGTTCAAATTAAGGATTAAGAGTCGAGAACGGAACAAAGAATCATCTTTTTCCATAATAATTTAATGAAACGTCAAAGCTTCCGCGCTTCGAAAGAGGAGGACTGAATACAGTTAAAGATTAAGGGTCGAGAAAGGTACAACGAATCGTTTTCTTTGTCTAGTAATACGTCAAAGCTTCCGCGCTATGCGCAGAAGGGGCGGACTGAATTCAGACAAGGATTATGAGTCGAGAAAGGTACAACGAATCGTCTTCTTGCAAAGCTTCCGCACCTTCTGCACCAACCCCCTAGGGAGCGCGCTACGCGCGCTCTTTAAGTTATTCGCACGCTTCGCGTGTTCACTACCGCCCCCCCCCCCCTAATATGAAATCCCAGCGCTTGGATACAATAGATACATAGATTAAAAAATGGAAACACACAACATATAGACACGTTCCCATAATGACCTTGTTAATATTCTAAAAATGTTTTACTTTGGTGATACCACCCCTTTCCCATGCCTGTGCCGCAAATAAAGACCCCTAAAAGTCGTTTCGTTATAGACCAGAGTAGTTTAGCCCCTCCTGAGGGAAATGTCTTGATACTCTGCAGTTGTTTTCCGGCGCCTATTGGCTATTGAAATGTGCGGGTTTTTTTTAAATGGAAAGTGGTTTATCTTTGTAGGGTGAAGTAAATACTTGCTGAGTTTGAAAAGTCAGAGCATAATCAAAATAGTAGTAGTTGATAATAGTAGTTACTGGAGAGTTTGGTCCTTTCAGACAAAGCTGCTGAAAAAAGATGGTAACAGCAAAAAAATTGTCCCGAAATTAGAAAATTTGGCCGATCGATATTTCGTTCCTTTGGGGGGGGGGCTGGGTGGGTAATGTCACCTTTTTTTGGTCACCCATTAGCAAAATTCTCGTTTTCTTTCTTTTTTTTAATTAAAAAAAAAAATGAGGGGTGAGGGGGCGGGGGTGGTTCCTCCAAAACATACACACACAAAAAAAAAATTGAGGGGGGGGGGTATGCACCTGGATTGTTTCATATACTTTTATATACTTTTTTAGCATTGCAAGCATTATTGTTTTATTACTTTTATACTTAATAATTATCACCCTTTCGATTACTTTTCAGATTTACCGAGCATCATGAGCGACCAAAAGCTGGCATTCATTGATCCATTAGAGGAACATTTTTTTGACAAGCGTGGTAGAGTCAAAACTGGATGGCAATTTGGTCTCGGATCCGACAGCGACATATTCTCGAAGAACGAAGACCAGTTTCAACCGTACCACAACATATTTCCCGGAGTAACAGGAGGGATTTCGACGGGATATTTCGACGGCACGTTGTTTAGATTTCCTCTGCGGCATGCGGCAAATAGTTTAAGTGACAAAATATACAGCGATGAAGGCACATTAAGCGAGCTCCTCCTGGCTTTTCGAGCCGATGCTGATGTTGCTATGCTGTTTTTGCGCTCTTTGAATAACATCGAGGTGTTAAAGAGGCGATCCGATCTGCAAGAGCCATCACTTGTTGTACGAGTTCGAAGGGAACACGATCCAGAAACACATCCACCGGGAAAGGAATTTTCTTCACGTCTAGAAACTTACTGCTCTGATGTGAGCGGGCGCCGAGGGCCAATCAAGCTGATTGATTGTGTGACATTCACTACCGAAACACCGGAGGCATCCAATGCACAACGCTGGGTTGTTAGTCATCATATCGCGGGTGATAGCATGTCTCAAGAGCTTTCAGATTTGGCCGAGAAACAAAGTCATCTCCCTTGGGCAGCTGTTGCTATTCCCGTGAGTTCTTCAGAACCAAGCAATGTAGCAAGTGAGGCAGAGAATAACAACATTGGTAGAGTGTTCTGCTTTCTCCCCCTGCCACCTGGTGAGGAGAGTCGGACGGGTTTACCAGTTCATGTGCATGGATTCTTTGCTGTCAATAGCGATCGCCGCGGGATCAAGTGGCCCGGACCTGACCAAACGGACACTCTAGCACATTGGAACCAACTTCTTGTGAGAGAACTTATTCCCATTGTATATGTCGACGCGATCAAATACGCCATTAGTAGTCACACCTCTCACGACAGCGTGACCGTCGATTGCATCTATCGATCGTGGCCAGATCATGAAGCGGTTCGTGGAAACTGGGACATTCTCTTGGAACCATTCTACAATGCTCTCTTCCAGGAAACTATTATACATAGCGACAACAATGGGTGGATGAACATCGCCGACGTCCAGTTCAACGAATTGAATGTGGATAAAGATATGGAAAAGGTCATCCTCAAGTGCTTCAACATCAAAGGCATTGCATACGCAAGGGTTCCCAGTGTGTGCAGACAGGCCATCAGGAAGTTCTACAAAGATCAGATATCCACTGTTTCTGCTTCCAGCCTTTGCCGTTGCCTCCGTGAAGATCCTGCAATTTTGACCAAGCTCAATGCTGATGAGAAGCTTCTGATCCTTGAGTTCATCTTGCGAGAGGACGCCAGACAAGATCTGGAAGGATTATGTCTTCTTCCTCTCGATGACGGAAGCTTCCACTTCTTCTCGAGTTCTGATGACAAGAAAGTGTACATACCAACCACCAAGTTCCACCGACAGCTTGTACCAGGAGGAAATCATCAATTCATCAAAACGGTACCAGAGGACAACCCGCTTCATCAACTCCTGTCAAATATGGGTGTGTTTTGGTTTTCATTATTTTATCCACCAACCGAATTACCTTAGGTAAAGATGAGAAATACAGCAAAATAGAATATGATTGAACTAGTGGACTCATTCAGTTGAGATAAAATTAGAGATTGTTAATTACAGCTGGAATAATTATATTAATTTCGTCACAATGTTATGTGGACATCTTTCCTTCGAGTAGAAAGTATACAGCTAGGTATCTGAAAATCAGGTTGTAATCCTGAAATGGAATGAGTTAGTGCACTGATATATGGGGGGGGCGAAGTGTCAACCACGTATCCTGTAGGAACTGCCGCAGGCACATTTCTTTGATTTGTTTTCGTTTGATTCACTAGATTTATGTTGCTTTTATCAGAAAAGTACATTCATTGGTGCGAACTGGATAGATTAACTTTTGAAAATGGGCAAAATATTTGAACGGATTATGCAGAGCCTGTATTCTTTAGCCGGGCATCGTCGAAAATGACTTGATTCTTATATTTTCATACTATTTAAAAGTGATGCAAAATACGACCTTATGGGAATGTTTTCATTACCTTTAGTGACAGTTTTATATCGAGTTTCTTCAACAATAGAGGCATATTGACATTTTGTGTAAATAAATTAATGAGTGTAACTGTTTTTTTTATTTCATATGCAGATGGGCGTTATCAGCTGAAATCATTGACCCTTGATGCAGTAGCAGAGCTCTTGAAGATCAGTATGAAAACTCGGATAGACGATCAAGGATCCTGGATACTGGACACACAAGGGCCTTCTCTAAATACATGGCTTGAAAAGGTCTGGTCAATGCTGTACAGAGAGAGTTCAAGTAAGTTACTTCTCTTTGAAGGTATCCATCTTGTACCGTTGTTTGAGGCCGATGGTGAGGGTAGAAGATTACGACCACTGTTCCAAAAGTCGGCAATTATCCAGAGAAGTCACCAAACATCTGACGGTTATCTCACATTGACAAATGATCTGACAAACATTCTCCAACAGAACGGAGTGACAGTCACAAACTGTCCTGATTATGTTCTCCGCCATCCAGCTATCATGCGTGACGAATATATCAAGTTCCCAACATCAGAAGGGGTAGTTAAATGCCTTCTGCTTTTAGATGTTGAACTACTGGTCCAGAGATTACATTCCTTCTCACCGGTGATAGAGATGTCCTCGTGGAATATCTTGCACAGGCAAAAGTCTCCCATAATGGAAAGAAACTTCTAAATTGTCTACCACTATTTGAAAGAGTCGATGGAACCGGAAATTCAAACAAACCTTTGGTCAGCATTGAACAATGCGAAGGGTACATCGAATGTTGCGAAGACGATATTCCTGCTCCATTGAAGCTCAAGGTGCTCTTGATCAATGGAAGAACAAAGTCTAAATGTCTGCTACAGAAGTTAGAAGTCTGTCCATTTTCAAAATATCAGGTGATAATGAATGTCTTGGAAGAAGTTCATGAAGGGCAGTTGTACTCCAAGCAAGAGAAACAACTTGTCTTGCAGTGGATAATGAAGCACTGGGAAGATATCAAAGTCAACTGTAAGTCAGGCGCAGACATTTTGCGTCATATGAAATTCATCCCCGACAAGAATAATTCTTTATTGTCTCCCTGTGAACTCCTTGATCCAAGGAATCCATTGCTTGACGAACTGTTTGCCTCTCAAGGAGTATTTCCAGTTGCACCATTTGATTCACCTCAGTTCATAGTAGCTTTCAAACAGCTTGGCATGCGTGGACCAAGTGAAGTTACTTCATCCGAGTTGATTACATGTGTTGAGATGGTTGCTGAATCTCAAAGCCCAAAAAGGCTCGAGCGCTACTAGAGCTCCTCACAAGTAACCAAAGCCTTCTCGAAAGATCTGTCATTGATCATATGAAACAGAAGCAATGCATTCCTTGCAGACAGTCTCCTCCAGAGTATTACCCCTCAGCTATTGAGTGGTATGGTAAACTTTCTACGAGACTGTCAAGTCCCCACGAAATTCTGAGGGAAAGTAAGCTAGCTGTACTGACATGTGGAGCCTCTAAATGCTTTACTTCCCAGGAGGACGAGAGTCGTTTCTCTACAGTCTACACAAAGATTGGAATGAATATCTCATCTCCAATAATTTCGGATGTCATGACACAGTTCGAAGACTGTGTCAGGTATGCAAAAGAGAAAACTGGGGAAGATGTTACTGATATAGTACCAATGCTTAAGGAGATCTATTCATTTCTAATGGAAGCGTGGCGCCAGGACAAGAACACCAAGAACCTCATCCTCAATCGAGCTAAAGTTTGTATCTGGAATGGAAGTGGCTTTTCAGAACCAAGCAAGATGTGTGCGGTAAAACTTCCATTTCATCTAGCTCCTTACATGGCATCTATTCCGCAATCTACTATTGCATTTGCAGACTTGTTTGAAGCGCTCGGAGTTGAAAAAAACATGGCGGCAAATTCCAATGCTCTGGTTGACATACTGCATGAGATCAAGAAGAGATGTGACGATTCAAAAACTGATGTAGCCTTCCAACCAAGACAACGCCATCTTGTACTGCAGATCCTTCACCATCTACACGCCGCAGGAGAGCTCTCAGAAGAAGCTCGGGCACGCTTACTCGTTCCATCGCAAAGAGGAGAATGTCATCTCATTCCAGTTGATGAGAGCGCATACGTGGACAGAGAGTGGTTGAGACAAAGCACTGACAATGAGGAGATGGATGCCGGTGAAGATTTTACTTTGATTCATTTAGATATCTCAATGGACCTTGCATCATTCCTTCAAGTCCGACCTGTAAGTCGACTTCTTCTGGATTCAGAAGAATTCCAGGGCTTCACACCAGCTGGGCAGCATGAACCTTTGACTATGCGCTTGTGGAATATTCTCAAGAACAACTATGTGGACACCGCCATCGTTAGTGAAATGATACAGAATGCGGAAGATGCAGGAGCTCAGGAAGTTCGCTTTCTCATTGACATGAGAAGAAACGAGAAAGAAACCAAAAGATTATTCGATCCGGGAATGAAGTCTTGTCAGGGACCAGCCCTTTGGGTATACAACGATGCTGTATTCACAGACCAGGACTTTAAGAATATTCTCCGTCTTGGAGGGCGTACCAAGGAAAAGGACGCTGAAAAGATCGGGAAGTTTGGGACCGGTTTCAACTCGGTCTACCGCATAACTGATGTTCCAAGTTTGGTTAGTAGGGACTACATGCAGTTTTTCGACCCTCATACCACACACCTTGGAAACGTTCTCCCGAACAAGAGTCAACCCGGTGTTCGTTTCAGATTAAATAGCACCAAAACACACCGGAGATTTCAAGATCAGTTCAAGCCATTCAACGGAGTGTTTGGGCTCGATTTCAGTGGAGGAAATGAACCATTCAACTACAACGGAACACTCTTTAGACTGCCCCTCCGTTCTAAAGAAGCTGCACAGAAAAGCCAAATATGCAAGGAGAGCTACGATGAGGAAAAACTGACCAACCTGATGCAGATAATGTGGGAATCATCACAAAACCTCCTGGTTTTCACCAAAAAGGTAAAGAAGGTTGCCTTGTTCTACCTTTCTGAGAATTCTAGCGATCCTACGAGGGCTGAGGAATTACTCACTATACAGAAGACCATTCACTCTCCTAGGTTTAAGGATGACGGCACCGTCGTGTCAACTGAATCATTCCGCTGCCAACTTACCTCAAGGGGAGCTGAAGTATTGCCACACACCAATGAAATAGGCAGTCAGGAGCATACGAGTTCTTTCAACACCTTCAAAGTGGTATGCAAGACTTCAAAACAAGCATTAGTTGTCGCACAATCTCAGGAAGGAAAATCACATGGGCTTTCTCCAGCGGCTGCCGTAGCTATCACATTGAATGTAAGAGATTTGCAGAAAATCGAGGGGAAGATCTACTGCGGTCTACCTTTGTCAGTTCCAAGCCTGCTTCCATTTCACATGGATGGTACGTTCGCCATTAACGAAGATCGAAGAAGTCTACAATCACCGACACCACATGGGATGACTGTTTTTGAAAGATGGAATCATATATTGCTCTCTGACGTGATTTGCCGAGCATATGTCTCTCTTCTATCAGACAAAGAGTTCATTCAACAGATCAAGAATACATACGGGACAGATGTGTCGCCAGAGTTGTTGTGGCCTGATGTTGATAAAGTACCTGAGAATTCAGTGTGTTCAGGGCTGTTTAATGCTTTCTACAAAACGATAATCTGCGGATTGGATGGCAAACAACCAGCAGTTTTCTGGACAAATGACGAACCTCGTCAGTTTCACAATGTAGTATTTCTCGGCGAGGAACTGCAAACGATGAAAGGAATCAAGGACGACTGTTTACAGATTTTGACAACGTATCTGAAGGAGTACTGCCACAGTTGCAGTATGGTGGAAGTGATAGAGCTATCAAAGAAGACGTGGCAAGCACTCGAGAGGGCAGGAGTACGTGATATGGTAGAGACTAGAACATACAATCTGAACAGGTTGTTTGATGAAGCGTTCCTGCCATATTTAGATAAAGTGCCACAGGATCTGAGAGATCACCTCATTCTCTTTGCGCTTGAAATGGACGGTAACCTGCATCAAAAACTTCGAGATGTGAAATGCATCACCGTCTTAGGAGGAGCCGAACTAAAGACATCCTGCGCCCTCATGCATCAAGATGACCCTACACTCCGTGAATTGTTTGAGCTTCAGGGAGTATTTCCAGGTGCACCATTTGATTCAGCTCATCTGACGCCGGTATTCAACCGCCTTGGTATGCGAGGACCGAATGAAGTTACTCCAGTTGAGATGGTTGCATGTGTTGATCTTGTTGAGAAAACTCA
This sequence comes from Strongylocentrotus purpuratus, assembly GCF_000002235.5. Taxonomy (NCBI): domain Eukaryota; kingdom Metazoa; phylum Echinodermata; class Echinoidea; order Camarodonta; family Strongylocentrotidae; genus Strongylocentrotus; species Strongylocentrotus purpuratus. Next base: position 9,417,239 of record NW_022145599.1, on the reverse strand, counting down.
GTGCCCCAAGAAGGCCAGAGCTTTACTCGATCTCATCGGAAAGAACCCTGGTCATTTTGACCGTTCACTGGCCGACGGCAGCACTGTAAGAGATTTCATGATGAACAAAGGATGTATCCCTTGTAAACAGTCTCCGCCAGAATATTACCCCCCAGATTTCGAATGGCGTGGGAGCACTCAATCCTGTCTCACAACTCCCCAAGAGATTTTGATAGAAACGAAACAAGCAGTGCTAATGTCTGGAGCTTCCAAGTCTTTTATTTCTCAACAAGATGTTCTGTTTTCCACAGCATTCACTCTGCTTGGAATAACATGCCACTCTCCAGTGATCTCGGACGTCATAGCACAAATAGAACATTGTGTGAAGTATGCCACATACAGAACAGAACAAGATGTAACAGACATAATACCGATGCTCAAGGAGATCTATGCATTTCTGAGGAAAGAATGGCAACGTGATTCCAACGTCAGAAACTATATATTGGATCGAGTAAAGTGTTGTGTGTGGAATGGCAACGGCTTTTCGGAACCAAGCAAAATGTGTACAGGTAATCTCCCGTTCGATCTAGCTCCTTACATGGCATCTATTCCCCAGGCTACTTGTGCGTTTAAAGATCTGTTTGAGGCGCTTGGGGTCAAAAGGAACATCGACACTAATTCGGAAGCTCTGGTTGAAATACTACATAAAATCAAGAGCAATTGTGACGTCCTAGCAGCAAATGTAATCTTCCAACAAAAACAGCGCCAACTTGTACTGCAAATCCTTCACCATCTACATGCCACAGGAGAGCTTTCAAAAGAAGCTCGGGTACGCTTACTTGTTCCATCGCAAAGAGGAAAATGTCATCTCATTCCAGTTGATGAGAGCGCATACGTGGACAGAGACTGGTTGAGACAAAGCACCGACAATGAGGAGATGGATGACGATGAAGACTTTACTTTGATTCATTCAGATATCTCGATGGAACTTGCAATATTCCTCCACGTACGACCTGTCAGTCGACTTCTCCTAGATACAGAAGAATTGCAGGGTTTCACACCAGCTGGGCAGCATGAACCCCTGACTATGCGCTTGTGGAATATTCTCAAGAACAACTATGTGGACACCGCCATCGTTAGTGAAATGATACAGAATGCGGAAGATGCAGGAGCTCAGGAAGTTCGCTTTCTCATTGACATGAGAAGAAACGAGAAAGAAACCAAAAGATTGTTCGATCCGGGAATGAAGTCTTGTCAGGGACCAGCCCTTTGGGTATACAACGATGCCGTATTCACAGACCAAGACTTTGAAAACATTCTCCGTCTTGGAGGGCGTACCAAGGAAAAGGACGCTGAAAAGATCGGGAAGTTCGGGACCGGTTTCAACTCGGTGTACCGCATAACTGATGTTCCAAGTTTGGTTAGTAGGAACTATATGCAGTTTTTCGACCCTCATACCACACACCTTGGAAACGTTCTCCCGAACAAGAGTCAACCCGGTGTACGTCTCAGATTGAATAGCTCCAAACAACTCCGGAGATTCCCAGATCAGTTCAAGCCATTTAATGGAGTGTTCGGGCTCGATTTCAGTGGAGGAAATGAACCATTCAACTACAACGGAACACTCTTTAGACTGCCCCTCCGTTCTAAAGAAGCTGCACAGAAAAGCCAAATATGCAAGGAGAGCTACGATGGGGAGAAAATGATCAACCTGATGCAGAAAATGTGGGAATCATCACAAAACCTCCTGGTTTTCACCAAACAGGTAAAGAAGGTTTCCCTGTTCTACCTTTCTGAGAATTCTAGCGATCCTACCAGTGCTGAGGAGTTACTCACCATACAGAAGACCATGCACTCTCCTAGGGTGAAGGATGACGATACCATTGTGTCAACTGAATCATTCCGCTGCACAATGACTTCAAAGGGAAATGAAGTGATGTCACAGAAACCAGAAGTTAGTGGAGACCTGGACACTGTCAAAGTGATATGCAAGACTTCAGAACTGGCAGCATCTCTTGCAAAATCTCCAGATGGCAGGGAGTGTGGACTTTCACCAGAAGGTGCGGTTGCCTTTCCGTTTCATAGACCACCAATGTCTGCATTTGAGAAGAAGATCTACTGCTTCCTTCCCCTCTCAATTAACAGTATGCTCCCAGTGCATATCAACGGATCTTTTGCTGTAAAAGAGGACCGGCGGAGTCTTCACATGCCAGTGCCCGATGGAAGGTTGATATCTGAGAAATGGAATCACATTATTCTGGCAGATGTGATATGCAGAGCGTACGTTTCACTCTTGTCTGACAGTGAGTTTATTCAACAAGTGAAGGACACATACGGCTCGGATATGTCTCCTGAGGAGTTGTGGCCAGATATTGATGACGTGCCAAATAATTCAGAATGTTCAGCACTGTTTGATGCTTTCTACAAGGCAATGGTACATGGGTTGGATGGTCGTGAACCATCATTGTTCTGGAAAGATGGCAAATCGCATCAGTTCACGAATGTTGTGTTCCTTAGTAAAGAAGTTCAAAAGGAGACATCTGTCAGTGATGTGGTAACAAAGGTACTACGCGACCATCTCCCCTCAATGGAAGTGATGTCATTGACCGAGAAAACTTGGAGAGCCCTAAGAAGAGTACAGCTGATAAATGAAGTTCTCAAGAGGACCTATGATTTCAACAGGTTCTTCGATGAAGTTTTTCTACCACAAATCAGTCAGGTGCCGGACAACATCAGAAACCAACTGGTTCTGTTTGCACTCAATACCAGTGAAGACACACTGCAGCAGAAACTAAAAGATGTGGAATGCATACCAGTACAGGGAGGAACTGAACTGCGGAAACCTTGTGATCTAGTACACCCGAAAGGCAAAGTTGCGCCTTTGTACTCGGAGTCTGATAAGGTTTTCCCTATAGGAGAAAAATTCAATGCCACCAACACGTTGACGTCACTAACTAAGCTAGGAATGGTGAAAGACTGTCTTCATGAGGATATTTTCGTCGAGCGATGCGAGACTGTTCACATTCTGCATTCAAGCTGTATGGAAGGAGCTCAAACGAGATGCCATGCTGTACTGAAGTATCTGTCGGAGATGTTGAGGAGTGAATGGAATAGGAAGAAAAACCTCAAAGAACGGCTGGCCAGTATACCATTCTTGCCTATCTTGTGTGAGGGAAACAGAGATCCAGCTCTACCGTGGGTGGAAACGGACTCTTGTGCTTATGCATCTGCTAGCGATGTGTACTCTCATTCTAAAACATATTTGGTAAGCAGCACGTCAAACGTTGTGGATAAATCAAAAGAGTGGCAGCTTCCCTACATAGTCGAGCAATCTCTTGGTCTTGCAGATAAATACCCCTCCGTCCAAGATGTACTCAGGCAGTTCTCGAACTTTCGTAGTCACTACGAATTGAATAATGGCTCCATTTCTGATCATCGATTACAAATGATATGCGAGGCGGTCTACGAGCGTGTTGAAATTGCTTGTAAAGAAAATAGTCCATACATCTCCAACGAAGATTTTCAGAATCAATCATTCTTCCTTGTAGATCGCAAGTTTGTAGTGGCCTCTATGGTTGCAGATGGAGGTAGAGATCTTCCACCGTATCTGTATAAAGCTCCCCAGTTCCTGAAACAATATCCCATTCTTCTGGAACGTGCAGCATTGAAGAGGGAATTTGATGCCGCAGACTATCAAGGTGTTCTTCAATCTATATACGAGGATAGCAGTGGGAAACCTCTAGATGATGGGGTCTTGGAGGTTGCTATCCTAGCTGCCGATCGATTTGCTAGTTTCCTCAAAGATGATGATGATGAGAGACGGTCTTCCGATGCATTTCTCCCAGATGAGCACAAGTGCATGAGGCCTGTATCAGATATCTGCTACAGTGACGTTGACTGGTTTGAATACGACGAAGTCAAACTCCGTAAGTGTCACTTGAAAATCAGTTTCATGCTTGCAAAAAAGCTTAAAGTGAAGGATGTTCGACAACAGATGCTCCGGTCATACGATATGGGTTTCCCAGGGGAAGAGTTTGGCCAACATGAGAAACTTACAACCCGTATCAAGCGGATTCTTGAATCATACCCGTCTGATGAAACAATTCTGAAAGAACTTCTTCAAAACGCAGACGATGCTGGAGCAACTCAAATCCACTTTGTCTACGATCCTCGCTCACATTATGGAAAGAAACTTCTAGGAGATGGCATGAAAGCTTTGCAGGGTCCAGCTCTTTGTGTCTTCAACAACAAGTCTTTTACAGATGAAGATATTCGTGGGATACAGAATCTTGGAGAAGGTAGCAAAGCTGATGATATGGAAAAGATAGGCCGTTATGGGGTCGGTTTCAATGCGGTGTATCAACTTACGGATTGCCCAAGTTTCATCTCCAAAGGTGAACGATTATGCATGTTTGACCCTCTGCTGAAATATATTCCGGGAGCAACACCGATTAAGCCGGGCCTTCAGATAAAGTTAATGACAGTGTGCGTTCTTCGTTCCCAGATATCTTTCAGTGTTACTTGGAAGAGATACTTGCAGATGGGGAAGAGGACTTTACTGTTTTTCGTTTTCCATTGCGGGAGGAAGCTTCAACACTCAGCACAAACGTATGGCGAGCTGAACAGATTCGGAAGCTACTACAAGACTTTGAGGATGTTGCATTCGAGAGTCTTTTGTTTCTGAAAAACATCACTAAAATCAGCATCTCAGAGGTAACAAGCTCAGGAGCGATTGGCTCTACTCATGCTATCACAGCAGAGATAACTGAAGTGGAAGGTGAAAAGAAAATGGATTTCTTGCGCAAAGTTCAAGATATCAGTAGCGCAGAACAGGATGGCTCCTGGCAACCAGAACCAGCAGGAGTCATATACCAGATGAAATTGAAAGGGACAGGAAGAGATGAGGATTGGGTGATATGTCAGCAAGTAGGAAGTACAGACACGGCTGAAGAAAACATAATGCGAAAACGTAAACTACTTCCAGTGGGGGCTGTTGCTGCCCGTCTGACAGGTAAAAAAGAGGAACTCAGAGGAACGGCTTTCTGCTTCTTACCGCTTCCCATTGCAACGGGACTTCCAGTTCACGTACACGGATACTTCGCCTTAGACCATGAGAGTAGAAGACACTTGTGGGTAGGTAGCAAAACAGATGAACAAACAAAGTGGAATTTTCACGTCATCCAGAATGTTATTGCACCGGCTTATGTAAATTTGCTGTTGTGGATAAAGAAATTCTTTGTCAGGGAATATGAATGGTCAGGATCGATGTCATGTGAACAGAAAGCTCTCACTTTGAAACTCCTTCAGAAATACCACACTTTCTTTCCTAACAACAGTGACAAAGGGCCGTACTGGAAAGCGCTTGAAGCCACCGTATACGAAGTTGTTGCCTCGAAAGCCCTGATGCTATTTCCTTCTCTATACAGAAGAGATGATGGCAATAGCGACTTTTTCCTAACATGGAAGACCCCTGTCGTGCACATGCAGTCTCCAGACGAATCAAAGGTGGGATATTTCAACACACTGCCAAACCACATGAGTGACAACTTCAGATTACTTAGCTACTTGAAGGCTGAGAATCAAGAAAATGTGAAAAAACTGAAGGAGACACTGATTGAAATCACATTTCCATTACTAGAGTCTCCAACATGGGTAATGCACTGTCTCCGAAATGCATGCAAGCATCTCAATCAGGAAGGCATGACCCATGAATCAGTAAACTATGAAGTTCTTGAAGTTTTATCTTCAAATGTGGTGTCTTTCCTTCGCGGAGACAACCCCCTTCAGAGGCAATTACCAATGTCACTTTCAAAATCAAGGATCCACGACGAGGGGAGACTGAAGGGACTCATTAATTACTGCAAGAAGGGAACACAATCTAACTTCAATAAGAATCTTCACGGACTACCATTGCTCTTCACTCAGGATGGGAACTTGCGGAAGTTATCACGTGATGAGCGAGTCTTTGCATCAGAATTCTACGATCTTTTCTTGCCTCAGAGTCATAGGTTTCTACATATCAACTTTCTAGACACTCTACCACGAAATGCCGATGTCTTTTGTAAGCTTGATGTGAGAGCAGTTTCTGCGCTTCTTGATGATTGCCACCCTTATCTCGAGTGTGCTTCAGATGAAATAATAACGCTCCAGAACAACCTTTCATCTGAATGGTTTGAACGTTTGTGGAGTCTTCTTGGATCCTTATGCACAGAGACGAAAAGGTTGACTGAGGTTGCCTGCGATATCAGAGGTGAACTTGGCCGTTGGGCGATATTACCTGTCACAGAAGCAAAAAGATGTCGGCAGGAAACTAAGCTAGCGGCACCTATCAGTTTATCCTCTACAATAATAGTCCAACCAACCGAGTCGGAAAAGAGATGTTGGCCAATATACTCCGCACTTGAATCACTAAACGTCTACAAGGTCGAAGAATCCATTCTTAACGAAGACAATAGCTTAATACAGCATCTCGTCACGCACAAGGGCGATATCACGAGGGTCTTAGATGTTTTGATGTACTGGGCTGATAGAGACCTCGAGAGATTTGGAAACCTCAAAGTTGATCAGCATGAAGAAATCCTGAGATTCTTCAGTAAATGTGAGAGCCAAGCTGATCTCAAGAGGTTGAAGAGCCTGCCTTGCTTCAAATCGATTGCAGGTGACTTTGTCAGTATCAGAGAATTCGACACAGTTCTTGTCCTCCCAAGTAAGATTCCAAAAAAGGAACAAGGTAAATGGGTTAGTACCACTGGCGCTATATTCCTACAGTACAACAAAGCTCTTAAATCTCTATACATGAAGCTAGGATTGACGGATACAACAGAGATTGACGTGTATGTACAGTACATTCTGCCGATCTTTGACCAACTCAGCGAGGACAGCCGTCTTGAACATCTTGTGCGGATCAAACAACTACTACAAGAGCTACCTATTCATAACACAGAGAGGTCCTTTAGTGAAACTAGGAAGGAAGCTATTCGGAGATTAAGATTACGTCACCTGCGTTTCATAACCGGTGAAAATGGGGAATTGCTGAAGGCCAAGGACTTCTATGACCCACATGTCGAGCTATTTTATCGAATGTTGAACAAGGTCCAGTCTCCACCAAAGCGCGTCATAGATTGTTTAGGCCTTGCTTTCCTTCGAGAAATAGGACTACAAGTTGTCATTACTGGAGAATTATTCCTCTCCTTTGCCCAGCAGGTGCAGGGATCACACTCTGACCTCGAAGAGATGAAACAGAAGTCACTTGCCCTTGTATCTGAATTGAGAAGGAGATGTGATCTTCACAGAGACTCTTCTTTCCTACAGCGAGTCGGTATGGTTGACTTTCTTGTGAGTGATGGGATCAGCCAAGAGATGAAATATATTCATCCACCCTTCATGAAGAAAGGAACTCTCATGAGGTATTCTGGATCAAGTTCTTTCGAACACATACGACTGTTATGGTCAACCAACAGCGTCCTGCCAAAATATACAACTTCTGGGAAATGCTTCTCTTGTGGAATACCTTTCGATGAGAAAATGGGCGTCGCACAGAAACCTAAATTTATGAGTGTTATCCAGCATTTGCGGAATATATGTAACAGACTCCAACAGAAGAATGACAAGAAGGTATCTTTCCCTGCATGTCTAGCTAGTGTACTACAGGAAATATTGACATTCGTTTCCTCCAAGTGCGCAGGACAAAACTGCTCTCATAAAGACCCCTGTGAAAGGTGCTATATCATCAGAGATGAGTTGCGAAACGTTCCTATCGTCTTTTTGGAGCTCGAGGATAAGCATCGCTTAGTCAAAGCAGATCAGATCTCACGTACGATGGAAGGAAATCTAGAGCCTTTTCTCTACCAGCTGCCAGACAAGTGGGTTCCTTTCTTCAAGGTATTTCGAATTCTTGGCGGAACAGTGAAACCTTCCATAGGTCAATATGCTTTTGTTCTTGAAAGCCTCTACGAAAGGGGACAGAGTGCATGGTCAAACCCAAATGTAGTAAACATGGTAGACAGGGCCACGTGTGGCCTTTATGAAGAGTTAATGAAGACCAATCCTGCACAGATAGCTGCTGCTTTTGTTCCCGGACACTCACTGTATCTACCCTCATGTCAGCAAAGCTTGGAACGATCAGATCGCCTTCTAGTAAATGATGTCGAACACTATAGAAATCGACTTCTTAGATCTAATCTCCCACTCGTCAAGATCTTTCAAAGTCACGAACGAATCGCGCGAGAAGCTATCTCCTTGCTTCCTGAAAGTATGAAACCGAAAGCAGTAAGCACAGAGGTGAAAGAAATGTTGAGCAAGACTGGTCACGATTTGCAAAAGTGTTTCTTGACTGGAAACGATCCATGTGAGTTTGAAAGAAGACTTCAAATCCTGCATTCTAAGGAGTTTCTTAGTGCGCTTTGCGCCATCCTGAGGCACAACAGGCGGGAAGAAGTTGCCGAGGAGACCAGGAAACAGTTTAGAGATCGCCTAAATGGACTCAAGATTACATGTATGCAGCAGTTACATTCAATCCTGCAAATCAATGGTCAATACATAGAAGGTAGTGAAACCGAAGTACCTTCCTTCATCAACAGTGGTAATGAGCTGTTTGTTCAGCATAGTGAAGGAAAAAATATAATGGAAACACTATTAAGTGTTGCAATCCATGTCGACCAAGTCCTTGGTAATGAGTTTGAGGATAGATATAATATGGCTATCCTGCTATCTCAAGAATCTCCAGCTACTATCCCGAAAGCACTAGCAAAGTTCGGCATTGCCGCAGAAAAAATGGAAGATGACACAAGTTTCATGTTGCCTAAACCTGGAAGTACTATTCCAGAACAACTCTACCACCTCATAGAACAGAACCCCTGGACGTCTTTCAGCACAGGCGATTATGTAGGGTACGCACAAACCGATGAAGACGGTGACTACCACATATACGCAGTAGTGATCAAGAGGATACGCAATGAGTCGCTCAAGTCAGTTTATCTCATCGACATTGGAAAGGACAGCCCGATAGAAGCCAATGTGTTGGACATGCACAAAATTCACATCCCGAAGTCCACATCAGGTATGGAGCTTGTTCCATCTGATAAAGTAAACTCAGATGATGCTGAACCGTGTCTTTCTGGTCATCGGGAATCATCTCTTCCGACTGATGTTGAAGAAGCAAAGCGACAGGTGACTACAGAATTGGAGGAAATCTGGCAGCTTCCAGAGGAGCAGAAAAGGAAGGCTCTCCGCCGATTGATGCTAAAATGGCATCCAGACAAGCATCCAGAAGGTCCGAAGGAACTGTTTGACGAAGCATTCAAACATCTCCAGATTGAACTTCAAAGACTAGAAAAGGGTCTTTCAAAAACAACTTCATCGTATGAAGACCTTTTCAAATCAGCTGAGCAGAGAGCAAGGGAAGACCGACGACGGTATACTCACTTCGGAGGATTTGCATCAGGATTTTGGGCAGGAGCTGGTTCTGGTTTTGGAGGAGGAAGGGGTAGAGGAGGTTCTAGATCAGGTTACTGGAAGAGCTTCTTCACTGAGGCTTCGAGATCACCAGATATCCGCAATGCTCGCCGTTGGCTACGCCAGGGACAAGAAGATCTCCGCGCTGCCAAACACGATCTTAACCCACACGATGAGCCGTCACTAGAGTGGGTGGCATACAAGTGCCACCAGAGTGTAGAAAAGGCCCTCAAAGCTGCTCAACTTGCCATCAGAGGATGTTACAGTTGTACCCATAGCATTGATGGTCTAGCCCGTGACGTTAGTGAACACTTAAACTCATCAGAACTTCGCCAGAACGTATGCCAGCTCAGCTCTCTCGTGGATGATCAACGGGCTCGGTACCCGGATAGGTGCGCCTCCTCACAGATTCCTCACGAGGTCTTTAAAGATCGAGTAAAATGTGAAGAAATGATCCAGCTCACCCGTAAGATTCTTGCAGAGGTTCAATCATCATTGGTTCCGTCCAGATCATGAACACTAGGTTCGAAGTACACGTATCTAGATTATACACAACTATCATTTTCGTTTCCACTGCTTTCACATACACGACGTACATGCATAGTGAAATCGAAGCAAGACGTGAGTGTCCATATTCTTCTAGTGACTCTTGCGAGAAGATTTGTACTTATGAAAGCGGTAACAGTATTTGTAATCGCGCTAAAATAACCAGTTTGTACTTAGCCCATGATACACCTGACCCCAAATATCCACAGATCTTTTACACATGGGGCTCTCCCACTTTGTGCACTTTAGAATTATCCCTGCCAAAGTCATGGATGTACATCTCTCAGCCCTCTTGAGAAGAATGCTTCCACCTGTGTTCCTTAGAACTGTCGGGGCATACATGAATAATGATGACATAACTTTCATGAGCACGTATCCAATATTCGTCTGACCATCATCTGTCTTTGCGCAGATTATATTCACGAATTTGCTTATTATTATCACTTTTGACTCAAAACCATACAAATAGTAAATTCGGTTGATTTATGAATTGATTACTGATGCTATCAGGCCCTTTTTTTCCTCTCACTCTGGTCGCCATATTTCGATCACTATAATGATACATTATAATGTATCATTCAAACGAAGTACTTTAATTCGTATGCATTGAAGTTTGATTTACAGGGCGATCCAACCCTTGTGATAACTTCATTTGTATAAAAAAAAAAAAAAAATAAGAGAAACAGAATGGCGAAAGTTTGAAATAAATGATTAGCAGTTTGGTGACAATTGTGATTATGACGTAGTTGCGGATGACTCTCCCGTTTGTCGCGTACAAAAATTCCATTAATTCCTGTTTTTCTCCTAATTGCCTTCTCCCTTGGGGCACTACTCAAAAATATTATGGATAACATCTAATCAAGAATAGACCCATCTGAGTCATACATTATTTTTTTTAATTGAAATTTTGATCATTTTGTGTTGGAACAAATGGGAAATTTATCCCACACTACATCACAGAGACATTACCGATAACTTTACCTGCTAGACATTTTGATTGACGCAGCGGATGCATATTGTAATGTCATTACAAATAAACATTGAACGTGCAACGTAAATAGTCTTGTTATGTCATCCGTACGGAATCGACTTGTTGCAAAAGATGGAAATACTATTTCCCTCAAAATAAATGTTGTATTCTATTTTCCGACAGTCAGATGGCACTCTTTTTTAGACGGGTATTTAACTGATGTTATGTGAAATGTTTATACTGGTGTAATTAAGTATAGTGTAAAAAAAATTTTATATTATTGAGTTTATGTGTGATGTCAGCACAATCGTATCTATTAGGCCCTCACTGAGAAAATTTAATGATAGCTATTCAGTTTAAATGTCTATCTTCTACTGGTGTAATGAAAATTGTGGTTTCTCTTGCTTTGAATTGCGATTCTATGATTAAAAGGAATATATTCATAATATTAATGATATCAAACAAAACAACAAACAAACTAAAATGTAAATATTACTGGCACTTTTGTCGTCGAATAATATGTATTTTTAGCATTAAAACAAAGAAAATCAATACTGAATACCTCAATATAAAAATTAATGATAGATTATAATATATTTTGCCAAAACTGTTATTAAGTGTACACCCTTTCTGTGATACACATTTTCTTAGTTGTTGCTCTACTGTAGAAGAAGTGTTATATTTTACAGATTTGTTGTATACATCCTAATCTTTGTGAATTTATGTTTTGTAATATTAACAGCAATTATAGAATATAACAATATATGGTAGTTATGACTGTACTGTATTCTCACTGACTTATTTACATACATAAGTTCCATTGATATATGATAATGTTCTAACGACGAATGACTTTTTTATTTAAGTGTCATACGATGGAGAACTTTGTGTAAATAATGTTTTACTTTTGTACATAATCGTTTGCGAGACTTGTACATATTATATACCTGTTCTGATTGCGTCAAAATATTCTATCAACAGAATATAATGAAGCCATTGGCGCCACAATACAATGGATTGACTTAACTGTATTATCTTCAAGATTTCATAATTATATCATAGTATTACATACTATTTTGTACTGAATACTGCCACTAATGTAATATTATTGATATATCATTCTTAATTGACACAAATCCTTTCATCTATAGAGAGCATATTGTGCATCTTTGTATAGAAGAATTTCGCATTATTCATTAAACACTTGAAGGTTGTACTATTTCAACACAACAACATTGACAAAAATATTAACTGTAAATAGTCTACCTGTGATATACACCCGTTACTGTACATTGCAGGATTTGAGCCGAATTGCGACAGAGAAAAAATCGTTTGTTTCCCCCTCACTCATGCGAAAGTTTTACCATGGCAATTCGCTCTTACGGAACTTACCAGATCATGTTATTAAAATGGATGAGTTTGGACAAGATAGAGGGGTGTACTTCATTCTCCTGAATTATATATGTTAAATGAACTTCATGTATAACTTTCAATCATTAAAATAATATTGAAAGACATTTTACTTTTTGCAAGACTTAGGAATGTTGTTGTTGTTGTTGTTGTTTATTGCGTCAAAATATACTGACAAAGATATTTTATGGACGCGTTGATAATGATGTATGTTAGAAGGTGAATTCATATCAATATATTTGGTTGTATATAAATATTACACGGTTTGTACAGAAGTGTAATATCAACTGCAGAAATAACATTGCTTGCTGCCACATTTTTTAACTTGAAGTATTTACATTATTTGGATTGCACGGAGAAAAGTGAATTTATCAATGAACTACTTAATGAAAATCAACTACTAAATCATAATGATGTATTTAGAAGGTGAATTCATATATACATATATATATATATATCGCATGCTTGTACACAAGTTGAATATCAACTGCAGAAAAAACATTGTTTGCTGACACTTTTTTTACTTGAAGTATTTACATTATTTTGATTGCACGATGAAAAGTGAATATATAATTCAGCTCCTGAATTATGGATGTATTTAAGAAGATGAATTCATATATATATATCGCACGTTTGTACAGAATTTGAATCTCAACTACAGAAATAACATTGTTTGCTGACACTTTCTGAACTTGAAGTATTTACAGTAATTTAATTACACGTAGGAAAGAGAATACACCAATCAGCTACTGAATGCAAGAGTATATGATTTTATTCTGTATATTTCGCAAACATATATTTGTATACACTGTTACTTTAACAGTACTGAGAGGAATAAATGGATTGTAAATAATGTGTCTTTAGCTCACAGTTAGGATTTACAGAATATTTTGTGATACTACAACTAAATTATATACAAAGTACAATGTATATAGGTATGCACACGGAACTGTATGTTATTGAATTTCACTGAATTTCTTCAACACGACAAGGGCAGCATTCTATATATTAATTCACATCAGTGTTTTCTTGTTAATACAAAAAGAGCATTTTCCCATGAACTTGTGATTAAGTTGATGACCAAAAATTATTTGTCGTTCATGAAATTTGGCACATTCCATTTTATCTCAAATAATGTATTTCATGATTTTGTAGAATCTTGAGTGACTCTTTTGGTAATTTTACTGACAATATGATATCGCAGTTAATATTTGTATACAGAGCATACCACTCCTGTAAGCTATTATGGGGTGTATGTTTTCTTTATTAGCATAATGTGTATGTATATATTGATTATGATGTACATTACATGATGTAGTGTAACCTTTAAGAATTGAAGGGAAACGATAATTTCTCTACTGATTATATTAAAATATTGGTTTGTACTGAGCATACGTGCATGGAGCCCCGATCTAAAAGAAATTGCAATTTGGTTCCGTTACGAACAGAATAACCTATGATCTTCAATAGCTTACGAAGACTCCTTTGTTTTCCACGTACAGTTTTATTATATAGGACACTTATGATTGTCGAGAAATTGTATGCATTCTGTTACAAACATGATTTAACTGTTAAGAAGATTGTTATTCATAGTTTGTATTTGTGCATGTGTGTATATACTTGATTTTATATCCTGTATGTGCAGATGAGTAAGTAGAAGAAATAGGAAAAAGCAAAATATGATTAAAAAAAATACAATGTTGGTTTGATATTTACACGATTGTGTATAAAATATTTTACAGTTAATTTGAGAATGTTTTTTCTTTTCGTTTTTCACTTTATTTACCAAGTCAAGAAAGTCACTTAACCTGTTGTTTAGTTGGATCAAATCTTAGAGTTAAAAGTTCAATGTTCAGTTCAAGTTAGTACAGAAGATGAGTGTTATCTTTTATAAATTAAAAGTATTATTTTGTACATAGCCTATATAATGTTACTGAAAATGCTTTTACAGAATACTGAGAGAATCCATGCCAAACCTTTTCGAAGAAGAACCCCTTTCAATGGTTTTGTTTGTCTATATGCACGGATTGTTTAATTGCTGTTGTTGTTGTTGTTCTTATCACACTGACATGTATGCCCGTATCGATTACTAACGAGTAAGTATTATGATGCAGTATTCTTCGTGAGATTTTTGAAGATTCCTTTGTTTTCGTGATTGTCGCTACAATGATCATTCCAATTACTAGGAGAACATACTGTAATTGTTCATGTTACATTCATACACTAGTTGTTACCCTGGCATACATGTTTCCAGATTTCCATACACAACATAATTTGATATTTTACACGATTACAGACATTCGTCTCCTTTTTTTTCTTGCAGAAATGTTTGAGAATGACATAATGTCGATGATGAAAACAATATCATACCAACAGAAACAATGGAGTCTTTTAAATTTTAGATATACGAGTGATAGTTTGGTTCAAAATAACAATGCAGTTTGGTGTGATAATAATGTTACCATAGTTGTAAATATTGGTATTTTTCATTAAATTCATTTCATACATCTGAAACCAATGCTTCACTTGAAATATGTGTCAAAAATCGCCATACTGAGCAACAGAAAGAATATTTAAATATTGAGACTATAAGCCTAGACAAAATGTGTGATTTAAATGACGAATGTTTAACGCTTACGTTTGTTTGTTTGTTTGTTTTAGCGTTAACAATTGAAATGGCTGTAATAAATGGGAGGAAAGTGTAAAATGTATATGATGATATTTTGATGATTGTTTCAAGAATTGTGAAACCTCACGTTTTTGTGCAACATTTTGTATATAGTGTTATATATAGTTGTTTATATAGATTTTGTTCTTCGCCTCAAGTATGTATGACGTTTCTTGAGGCTTCCATACAATGCTATCTATATAGTGACACATACGTTTTCTTGAGTAGCATGTTCATGTATTATAGCTAATAAGCGACTTCAGAGATACTATCTGCTTGTATATTGGGGATACGTTGTTGGTAGAGTTTCTTGCAATTAAATATGATTAGTAATCCTGATAATGCTTTTTCAAGCACGTGAGAGAGAAATGATTACGAACGATAATTTTCGTGATGATAAAATGATTATGTATGCATTAATTATGATTGCAAATGTATATTCTACATTTTGTTAAGGCAAGTATTTGTCATTTTTGTTTAATTTTTCTCAGTTCATATGTGATACTTTGATATGCCATAGAAAAAATAGAGTGTAATGTTACAAATTTAAATCAGAGAAAACGTAAGTGACTTTAAACATTTTAAATGATAGCTACCATGTGGTATTTTGACTTTCTTTATCTTTCCAAAAGAAACTGTGTTTTTATTCTTTTAGCTCCCTTTTGTTCCTATCAGTCATATCACATGTTTCATTCACATTGAACTAAAAGTGTCATATGTTATGTCAAAGTAGAAATTCACTGCTTTCGAACCGGATGTTACATGTCAACGTTGCGTGTCGTTTTGAAACCAATTTTGATGAATAAAAGTTTGCTAAATAATAAAGTGCTCAGGCTGTTGGTGACATTGTGCACTTTTGGGTCGGCTTTCTGTGATTGCGAAACGATGAGAGAGATATAGTTATGCTGAGAGATACAGGGATAAATAGGGGAGGGGAGAAAAGAAATAGAGAGAACGAGAGAGGCTGATAGGGGTGGGGATAGGACAGGAGGGAAGAGAGAGGGAGAGAGAAAGAAAAAGAGAGAGGGAGATTATGAGCGGTAGGCCTACGCTGTGTCCATAGAGCGACTTAGAGCAACTTTTTCTTTAATTAATTCCCCCCCCCCCCACCTTGTTCGCTACGCTCGCTCGCATTTATAGTTGATATAATTATGTTCCCTATTAAATGTCCAATTCAGACGTTTATGATTGGATTGTGCTCAAAACCCAATCAGGATTGTTTATTTCCTCTTTATAATATGTTATTATTCGCATTGCGACCTCAGAAATCTCAAACTTTGTGCTCGTAAATTAATATTCATACCATCACACCCTACTGCAAAGTGTGATGCTTATGCAGTACCTTAGACCATGTAAAGAGATGTACAAATATTGAAAACATCCCTCATAATGTAATAACACTTTAGGGGTATATACCAATGTCTAAAATGTCTATTCTTGCTTTGAGGTTTCCCTTTGCAAGTGCCCCTTTTTGTTGTTGACCCCCCCCCCCCCACTATGGAAGACGCCCCACTGCCCCTTGGGTGTAAACGGCAAATAAGTTTGCCCTAATAGTCTGCTGTGTATAGCTAAATCGACCGTAACCCAAATAGATGTTCATATCTTTGCTACTTAAAAAAATAGAATATTTGAATTTGGATTGATAGGCCTCATCAAAATTAGATTCTTTAATGTATTTGAAAAAAAAAAAATCTCGTATCAGGACAATTAACCCCAATGACAACCATCCCCGATGACATTTACTCCCAGCAAAACTACCATCCCCCCCCCCCCCCCCCCCCCCCCCCCCCCCAGCGGAAAACTACCCCAAACTTTCATTAAAAGGGGAAGCTCACCCTGAAAATAAGCTTGTTGTTATAAAGGTAGAATTTTTTCGGGGGGCGGAGATTGTCCAGGAGGGGGGGGGGGGAGGAATTTCCAGGGGGGGGGGGGTAATTGTCCTAATTGTCCTAATGGACAATTTTTCGGGGGTAGTTGTTTTCGGGAGTGGTTGTCCTTGGGGGGGGTAATTGTCCTAGAGCCCTCCAGACATCATAAAAGCTATTCATGTAAAAACTGCAATGTATTCAAGAGATATTCAAGAGAATTTTTTCGGGGGGCGGAGATTGTCCAGGAGGGGGGGGGGGGAGGAATTTCCAGGGGGGGGGAGTAATTGTCCTAATTGTCCTAATGGACAATTTTTCGGGGGTAGTTGTTTTCGGGAGTGGTTGTCCTTGGGGGGGGGGTAATTGTCCTAGAGCCCTCCAGACATCATAAAAGCTATTCATGTAAAAACTGCAATGTATTCAAGAGATATTATTTCAAATCATCTTCAGGGTCTAAGTTGATAAGTACAAAGAGAACAGAAATGGACTGACCACTATACTAAAAAAAAGTAGAAAGAATTATTATTGCAATTTGCTACATAATAATTCGAAGGACATGAATATAACATGGGAGCATTGACAATGAATTGGAAGCTGGGCAAGATATGACACATTTTGTTGGGATCTATGAAATAAATGATCTAGTACTATGATATTTTATTCTTTATGATTCTTTTCTCTTAATTCAGTTACTAATCCGTGTTTTTTTCCTGCATTTGTTCAAATTAATTCGATGTTAGGCTGATCTACGCCTTTAAAACTGGGTATTCCCAGCTCTTCCGCACATGGATAAAGCGCGCATGCGCATGAGAACATGGATATTAATAGTTAAAGACCCTTTTTATTTGTTTTTCCCCCGCTTCCAGAGACTGAGTAATGTCGTATGACACGGATTTCTCGAGGGATCATAAAATATATTAGTGTAAAACATACAATTCAAATCAACGTCAGGATCTTGTTGATGTGTACAAAGAGTACAGAAATATACTGACCACTATACTAAACAACGCACAAAGGAATTACTATTGCAATCAGCTACATAATATTATGAAGGACATGAATATAAAGTACATGGGCCATTATCAATGAAGTGTTAGTTAGAAAGGACATATCACCGAGAGGGTGGTGAGGTGGATAGAATTTTTAAGCAGGTTAATGGAAAAAATTGTGCAGCTTACGTCTGTATTTGATATTGTTAATCAATTTAAAGAATTTCTGGTAAATATTGGTCCGATTTTATCAAATGAATTGCCGAAAGAAGGTATGGCATATGGTGATTATTTGGGGCAGAATATGAGCAATTAATCTGTATTTTGGAAACCAATAACTGCAGTTGAAGTTAGAAGTCATGTCTTTGCTACTTGATTCCAATGCAATTAATTAATTACAGTCCTCCCTATATTTCACATCCACTGGCATATGTATTTAACTTAATTGTCATTGGAAACTGGCAATAAAAATGGGCCATCAACAATGAATTGGAAGCTAGCAAAGATAAGACACATTTTGTTGGGATATATAAAATGAATGATCTAGTATATGTTATTCGTCATCAACCCTTTCTTTAAATTCTCTTAATAAGGTTAATCCGTGTTTTTCGTCTGCATTTGTTCAAATTAATTCGATGTTAGGCTGACATACACCTTTAAAACTGGGTATTCCCATATCTCCTGCACATGGATAAAGAGCGCATGCGCCTGAGAACATTATATACCTTTTTTGTTCGATTTTGTTCGCTTCCACAGACTGAATATTATCGTACGACATGGATATCTCGAGAAGTCATGAAATCTATTCGTGTCAAACATACATGTACAAAGGATTTACTAGTGCAATAAGCTACATACTAATATGGAGGATATGAATATAAGATGGGCAACTACATCTGCATTTGATGTTGTTGATTTATTTAAAGACTCTTTGGTAAATATTGGACCGCATTTAGCAAATGAACTGCCGAACAGTGACCACGACATTTGGTGATTATCTAGGGCAGAATCTAGAGCAATCTCTATTTTGGGAACCAATAACTGCAGCTGTCATTAAAAGTCAAGATTTTGCTACTTGATGCAATAATGGCTTGTTGTCACGATAACATTCCAGTGCAATTAATTAAAGATAGTGCTCCCTATATTTCACATCCGCTGGCGTATATATATTTTATTTAATTGTCATTGGAACCTGTCAATGTTCCAGATGACATAACAAATTGCAGAGGTTACTTCCTTACACAAAAAAAGGCCAAGAGAAGATCCAGGTAACTATAGACCAATTATATAGGTTCTACCTGTCATACTGGGTAAAGTTTTTAAAATATTGATAGATATAAGATTTGATAAGAAAATGACTATGCAGCCTATTCCGAACATCTGTATACATGTAGATTATGTAGATTGATGTAGATTCGTGTAGATTCACAGTCATACATTATAGATATTAATTCTGCCAGGTATCCGACTATTTAAAAATGTATCGAAAAGCTGACTAGCGAGTAAACCAGTAGCGGATAGGGGAGCAGGGAGCACGCGCCCCTCGTCCCAACACCCCCCTGCCGATCGAACCAAAGCTGGCATACGCTCAATACAAACAATATATATAACTTGACAAATTTGCACACGTATGCCCCAGAATTTGATAACCTTTATTATTATAATTTCTTGCATGTCAGCTGAGAAACAGGCCACAAAATAGTGTGCCACGTACGTATACCCCCCCCCCACACACACACACACACACCTTCCCCCGCGACGGTAGGTATGTCACATCGTCTAGTTTGAATTTCAGTGAAAGGAGACTAATTCCAATATTTTCATGGATTATAGTCATATCTTTTCGTCTATGCAGCTACTCTGTATGACAAAATTCCTTTTGTTGATCAAAATGTTGATTCACAGTCACTAGCTAGCTATGTCAGTCCTCCATCTTCCAACAACCCTCTCAATAGCAAACTCAAAAGTTCGGTAAACTATTGATCTATGTGATTAGATTGAAACATAACTATTTTAACCCGAAATATTAACAAAATTCAACATAAATGGAGGTAGACCTAACCTATTTACAACTTGGTCTGGAACTTAACCATGCTCACAATTAAATACATGATGTAGCCCCCATATAATCGATTTTGAAGTTGTAGTGAAAACAATCATGTCAATACAAATAGCAAAGCACACAAACATGAGCAATTCAATTTTTAATCACAATGATAAAATATGATATGATATGATAAAATGATTTGTATTGGCTAAAGAAGAGGAAGGGGAAGAAAATGCATTCATTGCACCTACATACACACCCCCCCCCCCCCCTTACTCCGGAAATTTGGGACCGCATGCGTGGTCCCAAAATCTCCGGCTCGTGACAAAGAAAAGATCTACCCGTATTTACTTTACACACCCGACTTATGCTGAAATGGGGGGTGCTGGGAACACCCATATGCGTACCCTAAATAACACTGAGTGGGGGGGGGATTCCCATCAACCATGTATTTGAATAGCGATATAGTGCACTAAGTGCAATAACAATTGATTCTCTATTCTTTCTTTTGGTTGGAATTGTCCTTACTGATCAGGTCGAGTTATGTCAGGCTTATTTTATAATGGATTGTGGGCCATGATCTTGCTTGTTGAATAGTTAATCCTTTTCATTATCAATATTGTTTTACACTGTTGTAAAAGTATTTTTTCAATTCTTTTTATTTTTATAACGAAATTTTTACTGATAAGATTTACGTTTTTCTTTAAATTTGGGACGCTGTGACTCATTAAGGCAATCAAGATGGCTGCCGGGCTCACGATCAATTGGGAAAAAAGAATTTCCATTTTCGGTTTAACTTAATAAAATTTGGAGTGGACTTTAAAAAGATTATTATTATTATTATTATTATTATTATATAATGTTCGCTATTATTTATCGTGTATGATTCGATTTGATCAATTTTAAGCTGTTTTATGCGAAAGTGTAGGGTATGGCTATACATGCGATACATGTAAATATTTGGGTTAAATTTACCACCGTCTATGTACACATGCACGATTCAGCCACTGGCTGCGAGGCATGTTTGAATAAAACATTTATTGAATTGAATAGAATTGAATAGTGGGGAATTTCCATCGACCTTTCTAATGAAGTTCATGTAAATAATAGCACGATCAGTCTGCACGCAGGTAAGCCGAATAAATTACGCAAATTATCATTAATATTTGATTCTCTTTATTAAATAACTTTGGGGAATTTCGTAAACGCACTGTTTACATTCAAAAGTTGAACGCTTCCAGGTGAGGTCCCCGCGCTGCCAACTACATTATTGACCTCCACCTAAATCGCATGATATTGTGGCCTTGTTCTCGCCTATTTGCCCTACAAGAAAGGTGGACGGAGAATCTGGCTGATTTAGGAAGGGGAGGGAGAGAAGGGCACAAGTAAAACAAAAAAACGCACCCTTGGCTTGTCAGCATTTTTAAAGGAATATCGGACCCTCTTTTATTTATCTCGGATCCGCCTCTTATCAGAATTTTGTTTAAGTATAGTGATGAAAATTTGTTGGTGTATGTGGGGGCGGGGGAGGGGGCAGCACAAACAAATCCTGTTGATATATAGGCCTATATAAGTCGGGGTGGTGGTCTAAGGGTGAAAGGGAACCAGATGGCAGACAAACGTGAAGAAAAAAAAAGGGAGAAAAAAGACGGATAAGAAGAAGAAGTTAAAAGAAGAAGAAGAAGAAGTTAGAAGAAGAAGAAGAAGAAGAAAACGGAGAAGACGTAGAAGAAAAAGAAGTAGAAGAAGCAGAAAGAGAAGAAGAAGAAGAAGAAGAAAAAGAAAAAGAAGAAGAGAAGGGGAGAAATTAACAAGAATAAACAAACTATACAAACAAGCTAATGCGAACTTGATCAGATTTCTTACGGGTAGTTGTATGAATGAAGTTTTTAATATGAAATGGGACAGTGGCTTCCTCTATATTGTTATGCATGCGTGCACCGCGTGTTGTTGTATCTAGAGATATGTGCATGCGCTATATTGGCGTATGTATCTGGCGGACTCGCGGTCTGACATTTCATTTCAAGGTCTAGTCTAATATACGTGGACGTTTTGAGAGATTCCCTAGGCCCCATTACGAAAAGACAGGACGATACGTACAGCAATACTGCACATGCTTCAACAGATAGGCGTTTTATATTCTTTTAGTTTGTTTTAATGACTCGATGAGGTCTTCAAAGTAGCCATGGATGCTTTTCATTTCATGGTCGTAATTACCACCTGCACCGCGCTTATATCTTTGCCCAACGAAGAATAACAAACGTTCCTGTTGGAGTGTTGGGACTCTCGGAGTCGATCTCGGGCCGTGAAGTTGGGGAAAGATGAACCAGTTTGATCGATAAATGTGCAACATTCTTCACTAGTGTCTAACAAAATGGTAAGCTTTATTTTACTTTCAATAATTTATGAGACTGTAATATACCTTTGGAATTGTACGGTACATGCAAATATTCAGTGTTCCGGGCCACTTTTCCAAAAATATGAATTGCCCCAACATTCACTTTTCTCTATATTTAAGGGATTTTGCTGACTACTGACTTGGAAATTTGTGATTATTTGTACACATGTATGGTTAATATCATATCCTAATCCCAAGATCATTGCACTTCTAACAGACATGTGATAGCGCTCTAAAGTTAACAATTTGATATTGGCTAAAACGGCAAGTCGGGTCGCTAAGGGCTGTCTTCTCCTTAGCAACGCAAGCATCTACTCGCGATAAAATCTATTTGTTGTTATCTCACTGTATAGTGAGCTAACAACAAATACAGTTTATCGCGAGTAGATGCTATCATCAAGCAGACCGTCTTCCTAGGTAGTGTGATGTCAGATTATGCAGTTTCATACTTCTTTCTCAGTTCCTGTTCATATGGTAATATAAAGCCTGGCAACCAATAAATATTATACTGTGTTTTCAGAAGCCAAATTAAGCTATTGGTCGAATACTACGTATAATAAGACCTGATTCCCAGCGACAGACATGATTTGCAGCCCAACGACCTTTTACAACACTCCATGTCTCAAAAACCTAGTTTGCCCTCTAGATTCCTAGGGGCTATCCCCGATTGGGGGGGGGGTTAGACAGGGGATGTTGTAATATAAAAGGTCGTTGGGTATCAAGGCGGTCAAGGCACCTCTCTGCATAATTTCTAGGTGGACTATCTTGAGATTATGCGACAGACATGATTTGTAGTACATGGTGTGGTTTAGAACTTTTATCCTACCCCCTCCCCCATTAAAATTAAAAGCGGTGTTGTAAAAGGGGCAATACATTGTATGCTGTGTAGGGCGGCGCCAGGTAAAAATGTGAGAGGAAAAAATGTAAGAGGTAAAAATGTCAGAGGTAAAAATGTCAGAGGTAAAAATGTGAGAGGACAAAATGTAAGAGGTAAAAATGTCAGAGGTAAAAATGTCAGAGGTAAAAATGTCAGAGGTAACAATGTCAGAGGTAAAAATGTCAGAGGTAACAATGTCAGAGCTAAAAATGTCAGAGGTAAAAATGTGAGAGGAAAAAATGTCAGAGGTAACAATGTCAGAGGTAAAAATGTCGGAGATAAAAATGTCAGAGATACAAAAAAAATGTCAAGTACACTGTACCAAAAAAATGTAGGGGTAAAAATTGGTGCTGTCATAATATCTCATCACTTTATCACACAAAATGTCGAGACGTAAGCTACTGGGCTAGTCTATTATATTTTATAAATGACTGTGTATTGTACTTCGTACATGTCCTGAGGATTGTACAATGTGGAAAATAAATTTGAAACTTATATTTTGTGACCAGGTTTGCATATTATATTAATTTCAATCATTTTTCGATATTTTAAATTGGTTGATGTTTTAATGTTTATTTGGTTTTGAGGAGGTAGGCCTAAGTACATAGAATATTAAGATTGAATGAGATAAAACAGGGAATCATTTATAAAAGATCGCACAGAAATTCCACAAATTCAGTAATTAGAACCATCTTCATGTCAATCCCAGCAAAGACTGTTATGACAAGAAAACATTAATAAAAAGACACGGATGCTTTGTCCCCCTCATCAATACTTTATTACAAAAGTTTAACAAACAATACCAAAGCTTCGCTTGAAGAATGTCAGATAGTAGTCCTATAAGTGGTAAACGTTGAGACATATCTACCCAGGTATTTTGTCATGTGCTTTCGACGTAACTTTATATTTTAAAAAAAACCATGTTTGTGATTAAGAAACGTGGGAGAAATACAGTTTAAGTCCCTCAATTGCAACTGTTTTTTCTGACAAATTCATGATGCCTTGTGTTTAATGTGTAGACTTGTACGAATATGCGAATATGTACCTGCTGGAAACTGTCGTATATAGTGTATGCCAGCACACCCTTTATAAATCCTGCACCAAATATCATTCAAACAATATTATCATGTATACAAGCAGTATCATGATGCTATATGTTACTCACGAATAAATATTTGCCAATTTCAGAGTTTGATCTCTCACAGCAAATAGACATTTTTTTCTCTGACATTTTAACCTCTGACATTTTTACCTCTGACATTTTTACACCGAGCTCTGACATGGTATGTCTCCAGAAATGATGTAGGCTATTGGTCGAGTGGTACAGGGAGGTGGGAGGACGGTACATGTACATAAAATAAGTCTGGATCCATGCAGGTGATAGTCATGATTTTCAGTCTAAAGCATGAAGACAATTTATCGTGGAGTTCAGAATTCGAACCCTTACCCCTTCTGAGCCCCCCTTTCTTTTTTCTCCTTGAATACAAATTTGTGCAAAGCAATATTCATAAAGTATGCATTGCAATCGAAAAATTATATTTTCCCAACGAATCTTCTCCATACATTTAAAATGTAATGATAATAATTGCATGGAAACGTGTTTGTCAATGCATTTCCCTTTTTAAGAGGACATTTTTTTTTTTTTTTGGTCTCAAAATTTGAGTTGGGGGGGGGGGTAAGGTCGGCTTTTTGGGGTTACCCATTACCACAATTTTTTTTATTTTTTTTTATTAAAAAAAAAGGGGGGAGGGATTTTCCTCAAGAACATACACATAAAAAAGGTTAAAGAGGGGGTTTAACCCCACCCCCCCCCCCCCTGCGTACACACCTAGCCTTACTCATTCGTTTTGTATAATGACTTAATTAACCAGCCATGTTTAAGATGATAAAAGACATGGATTCAAATGATAGACTGGTATCACTCTTTAACAACTATATACTTGAAGGTTGGTGGTTTTTTTTCTTTCAAATAATATTTTATTTCGTATTCAAAACAACATAATATGATACAATATATTACAGAGTTGTGACATGATTAATTTTTTAAAAAACATTAAAAAGCATTCTATGGCATCTTGTAAAATATAATGAAGGGGATCGATCAGGGATTAAATTAATTAGATTAGTCCACTGCCTGAACCGTTTTCGCCTCCCACTCCCCGCGCCGAGAGCGCAGTCCAGTACAAGGATCCACCGCACCGCGCTCCAAACACTGAAAAGGGAAAGAGCACACAAACGATCTATAGCAACCTTCGAGGCAGTAGACTATGCATGTATGCTGAATATGCGGAAGGAAAGAAAAGGAACATTTCATAAATGAAAAGAACACATGAACAACGTTCGTTTGAATTCGTTAATAAGAATGTTTCATTAATTTTGAGGGGTTAGTTCATAATTACTGTATTCGCAAGTGGACCCCACTTCTGGTCATGTACATTTACTTTTCAATCTGTTTTTGCTATGTGTAATTCTTTGCTGTATGATCTTGATAAAACATTTCATAGGAAATGTGCTATTACATTTGCTTATATAACTATATTTCTTAGCTGTAACTAAAATGTGATGTATAAGCCTTTTGTTAGTACACTCTTCTAATACCCCTGTTATCACCGTCTTGTCATCGAGGAAAGAGAAATAAATGATATCAAGAAACAACATGACATCATTCCCCTTCATTCCACAATATTTGTGTGACTTTACCACTTTACAAGTCCAGATAATTTGTTCGACTGTTTCATATTCAGAGCATCCGAACGAACAAAAAGGGGACGAAACCGATTTAATTTTATATAGGTTATGGTTCAATGCCAAAATATTATTAATACTTTGAACTGAAATTCTCTTCGGTGACCAAGCAGCTCGCTCGGCATTCGTCGACTCCTAGCTCGCTAAATCAGTGCTCGGGGAGGGAGAGAGAGAGAGCGCATCGCCCTCCAATGGGCCGCGTGGGAGGTCGCAACCATGACAACGGGGACCTCACTGAATAGAATAGAATTAGAATAGAATTATAACAGAATTGTATTGACTCTTTGAGCCCGTCGGGGTATGAGAGTACAAACAAACATTACAGTATGAATAGCAATGCATGACTTATGAATAGAATTCTCATACATTATACATAGATAATGACACAAAGATACAAACGATAATAGGTATTAAAGTACAAACATGAACAATGAACCAACTAGTAAACACAAAGCATATATACATGAGTTATAATTTATTTAGAAAAGTGCTGTATTATGTTTTATATATCTAAATCTTCGGATGTATTATGGTACATTATATTACTATATGCATTATGTCATGTTGACAAAAAGAAGGAAAAAAATGTTTCTGCTGGAGTTTCCTTTTGTTTTGCTATAAACACTGCATTGTAAATTGATTTATACGGTATATATCTTTACAAACAGAATGTTGATTTGTTACATTACATTGTTAATTTATTTTTATGTTTATAAACAGAATATTGATGTACATCAATGAAGTTACAATACACCAATACATGTACAATGTAGATAGTGACAATAATAACATGTATAAGTATAATGCAGTCTATTTACAAGCTAAATAGCAAACAAAGTAGGCTGTTTCACTATCCTACGAGTACGTGTAGGTTCAGCTCTAATTGTACTTCCTGAAATGCTTGAACTATCTTCTTTCTCTGTTTTTTGATAAAATTCCAACATAATATGGAGAGTAAATCTTCCTAAATTCTTCAACTGAGAAGTGCTTCTAGTATTAACAAGTTCTGTCATGTGCATAGCACTTGGGAGCTTAGACTTAAAAAAAAATATTTGATAAATATAAACATCTCTCCCTTTGAAAATATGGACAAACAAAAATATAGTGAAATTCATCTCCTATATCAGTGGACAGGCAGAGTGTGCACTGCATATCACAATGTGGTGTGTTCGCATCAAAGCGACCTTTGTTTGCAGGTAATTTATGTGATCTACACCGAAACTAATAGAGATTAAAAGCATCAGTTTTTATTTAGGGTGAGTAAATAGCTTTGAAATAACTGGTTGCCTTTAAATATTCTATAATTTGTGCAAATGCGATTTGACCATACTGCATCTCTCCATTCCTGACCAAATTTTAGTCTCTGTTGTAACAAAGAATTAATATTTAAGCCAAATTCACTATTTTTGCCTAGCCAAATATTGGATAGACCAGCTTGATTAAATGTGTCTTCAATAAATTTTATCCATACGGAAGTAAATTCCAAATGTTCATCTTTATGAATGGCAGAAATGAATTTTTAAAAGAACATATGAATATTTACTATCTTTACCTCTCAAAAACTCTTGACCAAAAAATAACTATTCTACCCTTCACATGATTCAAAATCAAACCTCGTCCAGTTTCTCCATATACCATACAGTCTAGGGTATATGAACCTACAGATAATAAAGTTCTGTGGAATTTCCTATAGATGGAAAACTTCAATCTGCTTTATATCTTCGTGTCCCCAGACTTCACTACCATACAATAAAATAGGCAAAATCAACTGGTCAAATAAATGACATTGAATATCAATGAAGATTAGCGGAACTCGTTTCTTTGTCAGCTACAGGGCTTGTTTCCCAGCTGGGATGGGATAAACTGCACACACGTCATCTTCTAGCACAAAGCACCATGCTCTTTAAAATACACCACCAGCTAGTCAACATTTGTCTTCCCAAGGAGTTACTACACTCTTCCTCACCTCATAACTAAAGCTACATACATCAGCAGAAGAGACCACACACTCAAGCTCTCTGTCCCTGTGGCAACAATAGACTCCTACAAGTACTCATTTTACCCCCGCACCATTCGCATCTGGAATCAACTACCAGCCACTGCAGTTACTGCCCCAACAGTTGCTGCTTTCCAGATGATCGCCCTCCCTGTCATCAGAGGGTTGGAACCTCCTGTAGGTTCCAGAATGCTGTAAACCATATAGCAGCATGATTTTTTACTTGCACGTCACTGTTTTACTGTATAAAGAAATTGTACACCCTTTTGTAGTCTGCACCTTCACCTGCTGTCACAACACATCCCATCCCAGTATAGCTTGGAAAAGCTGCTTTAGGGATTACCTCATCAAGTATCAAGACGACGTTCACACAGCGACTCGCAGGGAGCACCTAGTCTACAGGCACAGACCCTAATGTGACACTTTAAAACCAAAATCATTGTGCCTTGAGAGAAGTCTAGCCCAGCTACCTACTGGCTGTGTCAGGGGCAGCTACAGTTCTTGGCCTATGGTAGTCTTGTAGTGCAGATTCACTTTTACGACTGACCAGGGTTTGTGCTTGCAGACTAAGGAGCACCTGACCTGATGAAGAGGGTTTGAGTGCTTGGCGCGGCTGGGCCGCGTCTCACGAAACCTTCAGAAGTACAAGTTCACCAACATCCCATTGAAACGCGTGTTAAACGTAGTACACGCATTTCAATAGCCTCTTGTCGATGCCCTCGCGCTGTTGGAGTCTCTAAATTCTGACGAGCGAAGCGAGTCAGAGAAACCGAGACTCCAACAGCGCGAGGGCATCGACAAGAGGCTAGCATTTCAATGGCATGTCGTTGGACTTGTACTTATGATGGTTTCGTGAGACGCTGCCCTGCAGATTTCGCTTTTTTTCCCATGGTCCGTACCGCGAGTCATTGGGGACTTTTAGATTTGCCAAACGACAACGTGGATTGCTACGATCGACGTCCTTTTAATGCACTGCCTTAAATTGACGTCACACGTATAAGTCCACGCAAATCTAAAAGTCCCTATTGTGGCTAGGATGCGCCAGACCCATTGCAAACTCTCGGCCTGAACGATGTCTAAATTAATACAGGTCAGAGGACAACATTATTTGTTAGAAGACACATCCATAGTATAACAGACCGTTGACAGAGAACCAATAATATTATGAAGGGGGAATCCAACTTCGTGATTTATTTTTTAATATTTGACTACAAAAGCTATACCATGAGCAATGAGAACTTTAGTTCTTTCGTTATACTTCTAATCCAGATTCGTCGTACTTCCATTGCCTTTACATTTTATCGATTAAATATATTATTTATGCTCTCTCAAGAGCAAAAAGGTACATTATTTTATAATGCAGTAGACCTGCAATGGATCTAACTTTGACTGTAAACGAACAAGTACGAAATACGTGTACCTACCGGAGAGAAGGAGTAGATTCGCATTCTTCAGGAGTTTACACTGCATTTGCATGTAGTTATTGAAGGATCAAACGTCAAAGCAGACAAGAATCAACCTTTTGTACCCAGTTTGATTTATGCGATTTTGGGCGTTTTTACAACCCAAAAGTAAAACAATATACATGGCGTAAACGTGATTTATCTGGTCAAAGCAGACTTGATTACTGGTTTATCCCATTCGCTCAACGCGATTACGTAACAAACGTGATTATAATACCCTCTGTATCGACTGATCACTCTGCAATTTTAATAGGAATATAAATAAAGAAAAGAAATTATGAAAAGGGTATTGGAAATTTAATTCATCATTTTGCTCCGCTAACCTCAAAAAAAGAAGAATGAGGTGAATTTGTTTAAACCTTTAACTCGGTGGGACTATTTAAAGTTCAAGATCCGTCGATTCTCTCAAAGTTCACATTGTAAAATTAAAGCACAAACTGAAAAGCTAAAACGTAATGATTTAGAAAAGACAATACAGGGTTTTGAACGGTTAGGCGAAAATATGAGTGAGAGGAAGAAAAAAGATTACGAACAGGCTAAACAAAGATTGAATATTATAATAAAATAACGGATGGCATAATTATTCGATCAAAAGCCGACCGGACAGAATATGGGGAAAATAATAATTAAAATTTTTTTTAATTCAGAACGGCAACGTTTAAATAAGTCTAGTATCCAAAAATTAACAGCTAGCGATAGCGATTTAGATAACAATTCAGAGTTTAAATTCAAAACAGTCAGTAGAGGGACATGACGAAAATGCTATGAAGTTCTTAAACGTAGACGGGAATTGAGCTATGTGAACGCAAACCGTCTAACGTCGAGTGCTTTAAGTCTTCTGGTAACGACGGCCTAACTAAATAATTTTGTGTTCACTTTGGGGAACTCATCTCAGAATCATTGTTGTCCTCACTAAATTATTCTTATGATACTCTGCAACTTCGAAATAGTAAAAAAAAACAAAGCAGGATTACACTAATATTAAAGCTGAATAAAGATAAGAGAAAGTTAGAAAATTATCAATTCATTTCATTACTCGAATGTGGACGCCAAAATAATGTTTGAAAGCCTTAGCCGCAAGAACACTAAGTGTTTTGGATGAAATAACCCACCCCGACCAAAATGCGTTTATAAAAGGGAGGAATATATTAAAGTGAAGCTATATATTTATATTTACATCATACGTTTCATTCTTTAAATACTGGACAAAAGAACGTTTTTATTATAACGGTAGACTTGCAAAAAGGCATTCGATTCTGTCGACCATGACTATTTTTGTTGTGCTTTTAAAGCGCGTCTGCACTAGTTTGGCCAGAGGGGATTAGACCTCCCTGCAAGGTCACTGACAGGTGGTTATCTCATCAAATCAACTCTCAATTAATGTAAGAAAAAGGGGATCATGGAGGACCAACAGGCACCGATGAGGCATTGTTTGCTATACCGTGTGAGTCAACAAAAAAGTTTACACCTAGAAAATTGCTAATTATTTTAAAAATCATCTATTAACAGTAAATTATTGTTACATCTTATGAAAAAGTGTTTTATCCCAAATCATTTGGTATCATTTTTGTGTGGTATGATTTCCGCGTTCGGTTTTGGCCCTTCTTTCATAGGATGGGTCAAAACGTTATATTATGATATACAAGGATGTGTTCTAAATAATGGAACATCTACTGGGTACAATAAAAGAGGGGGATCCCCTGTCTCCGTATTTGTTTTTAATTGTTGTAGAAACTCTAGCAATTTGTTGGCGCACTTCCAAAGACATATAGCAGGAATCAAAATATATTATAAAGAATTGACCGGACCCGCCCCCCCCCCCCTCACTCCGGGGTCGGAGGGACCGCATGCGTGTTCCCCAAATCTCCGGTAGAGGGGTACTTTTTCGCGCGACAAAGTCCGGCCCGCCATTTACTTTCACACCAGAGATAGGGCAGGGGGTGCTTTCAAAAAGAGGGAACATGCATACCCGTACTATTTATAACACTTAGTGGGGGGGTGCTGGGGACCAGATCGAGCTAAACGAAACGTCATGATGCAAGACTTAAATAATGGAGATTTGAAAATGATAGACGTTAAATCATTTTGTAGACTCCCAACAACTAGTTTGGATCAACAACTGAGGCCCGGAAATACGCAGGTTCGGTACCATATCCTTATTTACTATGTAAAGAAATATGTAAAATATAAAGAAGAAATAATTAGAGAATACAATCATAACAATAGACAAGATGTCATAAATTAATGTCTTTAAGCTTATCCCTATTTGCATCTGGCTAGAATTTCGCTTGGGTTTTTTGGTATTGGATAATTAAAATGGAAAAATGAAGACGAATCAAGAAAAATCGGAATTTCAAGAAATATTTAGATTTTCAACAACATGAAACAAATAGTTTGCATCAAATAACTTGAGATGTCTGTTTGATTATGATTAAAATTTGAGTCATTTCAAGTAGCAAAATGAGGCCCGTTGCCAGGGAAATTATTATTATTTTTCTTATCCTTATTATGATACTAATTTTTTTGCAAAACATCGTGTGCCCAGGATTTAATGCTTTACACTACATCCAAGATGTTTACCAAAACTCTCAATTCGTTGAGGAAATATTATCAAGAAAAAAAAGGGAAACATTCAAATATAAAGTAGATTTTTTAGAATATTAAGTAAAAGATCTAGAAGAAAATAGAGAAAAAAGCAGAATATGAAATAGAAAAATCTTCGTGTGCCCAAGATTTAACGCTTTATACTACATCCAAGATGCCTACCAAACCTCTCTATTCGATGAGGAATATTATCAAGAGGAAAAAAGGGAAACATTTGTATTATAGATTTTAGAATAAAGTAAAATATACAGTGTGAGTCACACGAAAAATTACACCTAGAAAATTGCTAACGATTTTATTAATCATCTATGAACAGTAAATAATTATACATCTTATGAAAGAGTGTGTTATCCCTAATCATTGGGTATCATTTTTGTGTGGTATGTGTTCACGCTTGAATGAACAGGAGGCATTGTTTGCGAGAGTGCAAAAATCGACTTGCGCCAAAGTTGCTTATGTGATGTTTGAATAAAACAATTGGGACTTTGGTATAAATTCGGTCATTGCAGATCCAAATAACTTCCCCAACAAAATTAATCATGCCACACATATCAAATATCAACGACAAGTGTGTGCACGTGCACGTGTGCGTGTGTGTGTGTGTGACTTTGCTTCTGCAAAAAATCCTATGCAATGCATCTCATATTGATACATTCAATTCATTCTCTCACTTTAATCCCAACATATCACATACTGTAGGCATCACTTTAGCGCAAGTCGATTTTTGCACTCTCGCAAACAATGCCTCTTGTTCATCCAAGCGTGAATACATATAGAATGATACCAAATGATTTGTGATAAAACGCTCTTTCATGTATAATAATTTTCTGTTCATAGATTATTTTTTAAATAATTTGCAATTTCCTAGGTGTACACTTTTTTTTTACTCACACGGTAAAGAAGAAAATAGAGAATAAATAATATGTGAAATAGAATATAATGTAGAATACAAGATGAAATATAGAATAGAATATAAAGTAGACTATAAAGCGGAAGATATCAGAATATATTAGTCTATAACGATTAATTCAACCAATTCTATATTTCAAAATTCAAATGAAAGTTTAGTAATATATACACGAATTTGCACAGTGCACTACTACAGTAATCATAACCATGTCCATGTTCATAAAAATCAAGAGAAATACAAAGAATCTTTAATGAATTGAATTCATGGCAACTTTAGGAGAAAACATATCACCATTAACAACTTATGAATTATGTTTGTAAGATAATTTGTGAGAAGCCGGGGTAAGGTATTACAAAATATGTAGGTGGGTAATGCTTATTAACTGCGGTGAGTGTGTAATTTTTTCTTTCATAATCTTATTCTAGTTTTCTATATAGGTGCTGCGCTCTTTCCCAATGTTGATCCTTTCAACCATAACAAATAATGACAGATGGCAGAAGAGTATGCTTATGTCATTAATCATGACCCTAGATCTGACGTCACATTTACACATATCACCACAGGCGCGGATCCAGGATTTCTTTGATGGGGGGGGGGGCCAATATTTGTTTTTGCTCCCGCAAATTTGAAAATCGCGCCGGCCGAAAATTCACTGTGGGGGGGGGGGGCACGTGCACCCTGTGCCCCCCCCCCCCCAGATCCGCTACTGCACCAATATCATTGAGCCTACATTTATCTATATGACCCCTTACTAGTCAGGTTAAAATACGAGATAAAATACCCCAACCCAAAAAGAATTGCAACAAAGGTTTGCGAACGGTTTCCGGTAGTGGTAGACATCAGGAATGATAATAAATCTAAGAAAATCGGACCCCGGAAAGGGGTTATTTTCAAGATGGCTGCCAATACCTTCAATCGGCAATATTTCATGATTATGAATTGTAATCATGGCAACTTTAGGAAAAAACTATCACTATAACACTCATTTATCATATCAGACGCGGATCCAGGATGTCTTTGAGGGGGGGGGCACATTTTTTTTTTTTGCTCCCGAAAATTTGAAAATCGCGCCAGCCAAAAATTCGCTCAGTGGGGTGGAGGGGGGGGGTAGTGAGCACAATTTTTTTAGGCAGGGGGGGCACATGCCCCCGGGGATTTTGGTGCCTATACCTAGGCCTTGGGGTCGAATGATCCATGTTACTTCTTACAGTAGGTTATGGCCACCAGGACACCTGGAAATAACAGATGGTGTCCAACATGGCCGCCAGTCTCCTTATACTATTTAGTATTTACAGTAGTTAGCTCTAGTTGGCAAGATTAAAATATGTTTGAGACGTCAGTCTATTCACGGGTTAGCTTCAAATTTTCTTAAAGGATTTAGAAGAGCACAATGTTCATAACAATACAAAATGGCCGCTGGAAACCGAAATAAGACATAAATCGTGTTATTTCTATTTAAGATATGTTTAGAAAACTACATGGGGGTATAGTATGGACTATGTTCCGTGTTAACTAGTAATTCCACATAATTCCTTTTTTGATTAAACTACTAAAAAGCAGCATCCCTCCAGACAACAAAACACATAATAAATGATCACAAATTGATTATGATTCAATCTGGCTCTATTATAATTTCACATAGGCCTAAGTAACAATGATTACTGAATTATCAAAAACCTCCTCTGTCTATCTCAACAGTGACAGACAACTAAAATATCACTAGGCCCTTGGTAGTTACTATTAATAATCAAACATCGATAACTTCCAAAAGCAAATTGATGTAAAGGAGACTCAACTTAGTCATTATGGTATTAATGATTACCACTTTACACAAGTCTCGAAATATCAGGAGTCCTGCTCAGTACAACTTTAGACAGTACTAAAACAGAGTCAGTTAAATATCATTCACACTGAATAATAACACTAGTCTACAACCAAGTAATTACTACTCAAATCTAAGCTAGACTTAGGTCTATAGCGTTTAGATTTAGACTTACTTACCTAGGCACGAAATTTTGTGGTGTGTATGTCACTATATGTACGGCATGCACAACACGAGAAAGCAACAGCAATAGATCGGTGAATCTAGACTAGGTCTAGACCAGGCCTTCTCAACTGGCGGCGCGCGCGCCACTTGTGGCGCTTTCGGTCAGTCGGAGTGGCGCGCGACTGTTGTAACAACAAAAAAACAGAAAAGAAAGAAAATATAGGCCTATATTTAAGAATTAAATACTCAGCTAAATCAAGAAGTCGCAGTCGAATTTGAGCCCAAAATGCCTGCTTAACAAACAGGAAGAAAGGGGAATTTATCGTTTATTACCATTTCATACGACTCTAAACCTAAGCTCTGAACAACAATTAGCTTATAATGGGCTACTAATTTTAACATTGCCGATCTCTGGAAACATCTTGTTTTTGTTTGTTTGATTTTCACTTTTATTTATTTGACATTTCCTGTGTTTATAGCACCAAAAAACTACATATAAATTTACCTCCAGTGTAATTGAACCCAGGAATTGTACTAATTTTTTAACATCGATATGAAATCATGATTGATTATATTGTGGAATGAAATGATGTTAAACTAGAACTTCGACTGCGCGCAGTCGAAAGTGATGCCTCCGTCATAGAGCAATTTTACAAACCAAAACAGAAGAAATTTTTCAAATTCAAGTTCAATTGTAATCCATTAACAGGTTCTCAGAATATCATGATTACAAGCAATTTCTCATATACATATATGACCCTTTGATCTTTGACCTCATGACCCTAAAATCTACTCCGTTCATTGGCTCTGCAAGATGTTTTGAGTTAAATAGTAATCCATCTGTCAGTTCTAATGAGAATGCGTATCACAAGCTATTTTTGCATACATAATGAGCCCATGAGCTTTGACCTTATGAACCAAGAATCTACAAAGTTCATTGGCTCTGCAAGATACATAAATAATCTAAGTTTGGCAGGAATCCATCAATCTGTTCTAATGATAATGCGATCACAAGCTATTTTTGCATACATAATGAGCCGCATGACCTTTGACCTTGACCTCATGACCCCAAAATCCAATCAGTTCATCAGCTCTGCAAGTAACATACATGACCTAAGTTTGGCAGGTATCCATCAATCGGTTCTTCAGATAACGCGATCACGAGAACGGGACGTACGTAGTACGTACGGACAACCCGAAAACATAAATGCCCCATTTGGGCCTTTGGAAAGCCCTAAAATCCACCAACTTCACGGGGCTCCGCCCCCTGCACCCCCATTAAGGTTTTGCCCCTGGACCCCACCCGTTTTCGGCTTGGTCAAACATACAGGGTGGCACTTCAACTACAAATTCTCTTCGTTTTGGCACTTCTAATAAACTAGTTGAGAAGGCCTGCTCTAGACTAAATTAGGTCTAGACTAGACCCTAGTGCAAATATGTGTTAGTGTTACAATGTATGCGTACGTACTCAACAACAGGTACTCAGTTCAGTCAAAGTTAGTCAAAATAACCATCACAATGACCCAATAATAAAAGATGCATAAATCACAGTTATAATATAGGTCTAGACCTAGATGTCTAGACCTAGTCTAATTAACGTAACGTGAGTCCTGGGAGTTGAATTCAAAGTACCTAGGTGCAGAAACTAGCTAGGCCTAGTTGAAAACGGTGGTCGATGAGCTGGTTGTCGATCGAGTAGAAGATGCAGACGATGATCGACGCTAGATGAATACAACGATGATGAAGACGATGATGAAGACAGCTATGATGAAGACAATGATGAAGACAGCGATGATGAAGACAACGCTGTTGAAGATGGTGACGTTGTTGGCGACGGTCTCGTTGATGATGGTGATGAGACAGTCAATTAATAGATGAATAATGATGATGCAGTCAATGTCAATTATAGATCAACTTGTGGTGCAGGTCGAAGAATCAAATGTCGAGACAATGTATATAATGATTGTGAAGTCGATGATAAAAAGTTGTCAAACAATAATGCAGGTGAGAAAAAAGATATATCATAAATGTTCTATTCTCACTGCACGGCGAATGTAAAGTGTCGTCAATGAAGAACACAAGAGTCAAAAATTATATCTTGCAAAAAGTACAAGACGTAATCGGTGAGCAAGTCCACCGGTAATGGTCCGGGGACGAAGTAGTTCAATCCTGGTTGGATAAAATTTGACAGGTACAATAAACACAACAACAACGGTGTGTGTACGGTACCGGTACCGATATATTTAAAAGCCTACTGATTTCCACACACAGGAAAATCGGAAAAGCCCCAATCACAACTGCAGCGTGATTGGTTCAAACACGCACACATGTATGTTAATTAATCACGTGATCTAAAAACTTATGAGTAGGTACGCGCGCATATATGTTAATTAATCATGTGATAGAAAAACTTATGAATAA
This sequence comes from Strongylocentrotus purpuratus, assembly GCF_000002235.5. Lineage (NCBI taxonomy): Eukaryota > Metazoa > Echinodermata > Echinoidea > Camarodonta > Strongylocentrotidae > Strongylocentrotus > Strongylocentrotus purpuratus. Next base: position 9,379,911 of record NW_022145599.1, on the reverse strand, counting down.
ACATTGTTTTAGTAATAAATCCAGTGTTATTTTTTTATGAAAAAAGTGCCAATTATTTTGTAGAAATTTAATTCGTGAAATATAATGCGCTGTCAGTTTGAAATTTATGAGTTATTTGTAATATTTGTTGACAGATATATTTTGCCTTACTTGTATCAAGTGTTAAGGAGTAGTCAGCCAAAACGCGAAATTTACATTCAGCATGTTATTTCATTTAGTGAATGTATTTTGATGATTGTGATCTATGGTGTAATGAGTTAGCCAAGATTGAAAATAACTACTGGAGACTTGCTTACAATGTATTTATTATACTTGATTTTTTTGCCCTTTCTTTGGAATATAAATACAACTTTTACGATGTTTTGGTTATTGTTCTCATTGTTATGTAGGAAGGTGAAGTACAAGGCCAAAAAAGGAAAGCCCAGGAGGTCCCCTTGAAGGATGAGAGAGATGGAGTAAAGGTAAGCTTAAACTATTTATTAGGCTGGACATTTGATAAATTGTTAGTGTTTAACCTCATTCTCAATAGGAAATAAGATATATTGACAGTGGATACTGCAAATGTTAATCAAGTAGTGTGGCTTCTCCATGAGACTTGAACTAAACACAAATTATGTTATAGTAACAGACTTTGAAAATATGTGTCAGAAAGACACTTTTATGGCGAAAGTGTAGTCAAGAATACCCTGCTTCAAAATGGTTTGATCCAAGAACTTGTGCACTTCAAAACTTCAGAGCAATTGTATTTCTAGTAAGTGATGATATTCTTTCTGTTAGTGATGGCCTATCGGAAGAATTTTAAATTCTCTTTTGAGAATGAATTCCTATATATTAAACGTGCTTTCATCTTTTAAAAAGAGGTTTTTAAAATGAATGGGGATATGTTAATATTTCCATAACGGAGGAATTGTCTTTTGGTTGTCACAATGGAGCAATAAGCAATACAACTTGATGTAATTACCTCAACTTGAAGTTAATGGGGAAGATGACCAAATGTTTATTCAATAGATTTGTTTTCATTGTGCACAATATATTTCAGAGGTGAGAGAAAATTTGTAGCGGTCAACCTAAATCGGAGGGGGCTTCCAGAACGACGTTATTCATTAAAAACATTGAATTAAAATGTGGAAATGGGCGGTTGTGTCCCCCCCCCCCCCCCCCCGCCTTGATGACGAAATAAATTTGCTTGATATAGGAGTTGTATAAAATCATAGCAATAATTATATTTAGCGGGCATGTATGACTGGAAATTGACCAATGGGCAGAAATAGACATCTATGATTTTTTCCATACCGAGCAAATGGGAGGGCCCTCGCAATATACGTAACAGAGTTGCCAATTTGTGTTTCATCGCAACATCAACATTTCATAACTTATATTTGATCAGATTTTGCTCAAAATTTTTGTTCACACATTCCTCTCACTTACTTGCTATTAAAACCAGCTTCAGGGTGGAATTCCCCTTTAAAATTCTTATTTCATTACCCCCAAAACGAGGCCTGGGCGGGGCAGCTGATCATTACCACATTTTATGACACGTCACAAAGTATAGAAGAATAAATTATCAATTGCATTCAACACTCATATTTGAACATTGTACACTACTCTTTACAAAATACATGTATATGTCCCCGTTGAGCTACCGTTCAGATCCAGATACTGGCCAATAGTGAAATTTAAAAAGTAAGCTAGGCTCAAAAACACATTTTGGCTCAAAATTTATATTCCACACGTGGAATAGAATTTTTTCGATGAAATTCATTTTTTAGAAGACTAAAATCACCAAAATGCTTTTTTAATTACAAATTTTGATTTTTCCATCGGAATTGGTATCAACATGTGAATTTCATATGACACCACGTTGGTTCAAGTTTTCTTTAAAAAATCATGTCAAAAATAATATATTTTGGTCAAAAGGGCCACAATTTTGGACACCCTCTCCGCTTTAGGTCCTAGTTAAAGAGGGGGAGGGGAGCATAGGGGGCATTTGCCCCGGCAATCGAATCCCGATGACAAAAATGAAAAGAAAGAACACTGTGATGGAGAGCATCTGATTACAAAGACTGTAGTTTGAATTGTGTTTTAATGATATATTCTGGTATGGTTTATTCTATATTTTTCTCATCTTTTTCTTTTTGTTTTATTCACATTCACAGGCAAAGAGAGAAGACAATGACAGTGAGTACAATTAATTCCAACACATTCACGAATTACACCCTCAAAATGTTTATCAACGGATCATTTTTAGCTTAGTGAAATGAAACATATCTATCTTGGTTAGGTCAATATTGTTAACAGGCGGAGAGGTTTTTGTCTCGCCTGCGTAGCAAAAAGCGAGACATAGGCGCCGCTTTTCCGGTGACGGCGGCGACGGCGGCGGCGGCGTCAACATCAAAAACTTAACCTAAGGTTAAGTTTTTAAATTTTTGATATAATTTTTAAAGTATAAGTTCTTAGTCAATGAAACTTTGACTATAGGGTAATCAAGTATCCCCAATCATGTGAGTAGAATTTCAGATCACAAAGTCAAGGTCAAAGGTCATTTCAGGTCAACAGACTTGGACTATGTTGTAGCATCATCATCGAAAACTTAATCTAAGGTTAGGTTTTTGAATTTTTGATATAATTTGAAAGTATAAGTTCTTAGTCAATGAAACTTGGACTATAGGGTTATCAAGTCTCCCCCAATCATGTGAGTAGAATTTCACGTCACTAAGTTAAGGTCAAAGGTCATTTAAGGTCAACAAACTTAGACTTTGTTGTGGCATCAACATCAAGAGTTTCAAAATGCTTCTTCTTCCTTATTTTTCAACCGATTTTGATTCTGATTGTTTCCTATGATAGGGCTAGGAGGGGGATTTAAAATTTGTACACAGAATCGTGAAATTCATTATCTATGCTAATTTATGCAAATTCGAAATCACAAAAAGGCTTCTTCTCCATTTCTCGACCGATTTTGATTTGGTTTGCTTTATATCGTAGAGCTAACTTTGGTACACTAAACTTCTACACAGAATTTTGAAATTGTTCTCCATTAATTAATTATGGTAATTTATGCAAATTTATTCCAAAAATAACAAAAATTGCTCCTTTTCCCTCATTTCTTGACTGATTTTGATTTGGTTTGCCTTATCTGGTAGAGCTAAATTTGGAACACTAAACTTCTACACAGAATTGTGAGATTTTGCTCCATTGATTATTTATGGTACTTTATGCAAATGAAATGAAATTATGTCCCTTCCAGGGCATCAAATTTTATTTTTTGACCAGTTCAAAAGTGTACCACATAAAATTTATGATATTTGTTGTTGCGAGATGCGGAAGAGCGCTACGTCATTGACGTTCTGGTTTATCATATTGAATTGCGTTATGCAGGCGAGACCGCCGAGAGCGTTTCCCTTGTTCTTGGATTCAAAACATCATCTCTGCTTATCTGCTAAAACTTTGTTTTATTGTTTCTTTATTGTTAGGGAATTATTCAAATGAGAGTCATCATATTATATATAATAACGGATGTATTTATTAATGTCAATTACAATATAAGAGTTAAAAGGTAACATTCTGTTCACGTGCATAAAATCATTCCGAGAAAAACTCGCATCTTTTGCACCATAAGAGACCACTTTTCCTGTACTTCAGAACATTGCTCGATCAAAGTACCGTAAAGAGTATTGGGAAGGAAAAGTGTAAGGGATTTCAAACACTTAATCAAAAGAGGAATTTTCTTTTGTTAGGAGTAGATATCCAATAATACATTGAATAAGGTTATTCAGATATATGTAACTTAATCCCAGTTAGCTCTTCTACAGAGGTTTTGAGAGGGATATGAGGGGGGGGGTTTGTTGTCCTAAAAAGAATAATGTGTACCGCCATCCAACCCCCCCCCCCCCCCAAAAAAAGGGGGGGAGTCCTTTCTCCTTTTTCTTCAGGTTACTTGCCGAAATATCGCAAACATTTTACGAAATACTATTTACCTAGAATAAGGGATGCAAAGAAGTTTGTTTTTTTGTTTTGTTATTTGCTTTTTATTTTTTTGCTTTGTTTACTTATAACCAGATATATAAGAAAGTTGTATTCGATTACATTACACAATTTCACTTCACTTTATTTCCAGATGATTTCGGGATTTCCGTTCCACCTTTATTAGACTACTTAAGGACCATTTTAACAGAATATAGTGACGGCCAGATCATAAAGGTAAACTCTTCACCTCCAATAACCATAATTCACTCTCGTATGAAATTTGGGGCATTATACCCCTGCCACCCCCCCCCCCCCTAGAAGAAGGGTGAATGGGCACTTATAAGAAAGTAAAAAGGGGCACTAATCGGAAGGTAAAAGGGCACTTATTGGAAATGAACAAGGCACTGTCAAAGTTAAAGGGGCACTTCTCATATTCTGAAAGGGGCACTCATCAGAAAATAAAAGGCGCACCTATGAGAAAGATGCCCTTATTGCAAGAGGAATATGAAAGATGAAGGGATACGTATTGCAAAGAGAAACTGGGAACTTACCGGGAAAAGGGCACCTATTAGAAAGGGAAAAGGGCACATTTCAAAGAAAAAGGGAACTTATCAAAGGTGAAAAGAGGCACTTCTCACACCGGCAAAATGTTACTAATCAGAGGTGAAAAGGGGCACCTATAAGAAAAGGAAAGGGGGCATTCATTACGAAAGGAAAAGGGTACCTGTCAGAATCGATTAGGGGCATTTTTCAGAGGTAAAACTGGGCACTTATCTTAAGTATAAAAAAGTGCACTTTAGGGGAACATGAAAATGTGTTGGGGCAGAGTACTCCATGCACTGCCCCCACCCCCTCCCGAAGTGCCTGCCGCCTCTGATGTGGAAAAGAAAATGGTACGGAGCTTCTACTTTTTATTAATGATATAATTTTTAAGATCTAAACCTCGTTCAGAGTATTGACTAATATGTATTGGCCCTGTACTAAGTGCATCTGACTTTAGATAGACTTTGGCCTACTACAAAGAATTTTTTTGTTTAAAGTATGAGTCGGGTACATTCTTAACTTCTTACATAGGCGGATCCCGAAGAGGAATGAGGTGTGAATTGTGTTAATTTGAGGTTTCGAAACGTGAAGAGAACAAGTTTAGTGTACATGGCCATAGAATTTTTTTTTTAAAGAGCCCTAGTAAAATGACGCTGCTTTGCCTATGCAGGAGCTTGTTCAGAACGCCGAGGATGCCGGCGCAGATACTGTCAAATTCCTGTATGACGTACGGCACCATGGGACCGAGACGCTGTACCGAGATTCTCTAAAGCCTTACCAAGGTCCAGCTCTTTACTCCTTCAACAACGCCAAGTTCAAGAAAGCCGACTGGGATGGGATTCAGAAACCTGCCTGCAGCAACAAGAAGACAGATCTTCTGAAGATTGGACGTTTCGGCATTGGATTCAATTCCGTGTACCACATAACAGGTGAGAACGAAAATTACAAATGGATAATTATATCAACAAATGGAAACGTACAAAATATACACATGCTCTCATAACCACTTTATTTGCTATTGTCAAAATAATTCATTTTTGTGATACCAGTAGTAAAGCTAAAATGATCAGCCCCTCCTGAGGGGTCTGAATACTCCGGTGTTGTTTTCGGGCTATTGGCTATCGAAATCGGCTTTTATGGAAAGTGGTTTATCTTTGTAAGGTCAAGAAATTACTTGTAATTCTAAGATGAAACTAAGTTACATTTGAAAAAGACAGAGCGTGATCATAATAGTAATAGTTGATAATAGTGATTCAAAAGAAATAGATGTCATTTAAATTTATTAAATACGGAAACATCAATCTTATCAATTATTTGATTGTGCACATTAGTTATCTTCATCATCATTATCATTAAAACAATTGTTGTACTATTCTTAAAATTATTATCCTTTCGATTACTTTTCAGATTTACCGAGCATCATGAGCGACCGGAAGCTGGCATTCATTGATCCATTTGAGGAACATTTTCTTGAGGGAGGTCGGGTCAGAACTGGAAAGCAATTTTGTCTCAGATCCGACAGCGACATATTCTCGAAGAACGAAGACCAGTTTCAACCCTACCACAACATATTTCCAGGAGTAACAGGAGGGATTTCTACAGGATATTTCGACGGCACGTTGTTCAGATTTCCACTGCGACATGACGCAAATAAGTTAAGTGACAAAACTTACAACGATGAAGGCACATTGAGCGAGCTTCTTCAGGCTTTTCGAGCCGATGCTGATGTTGCTATGCTGTTTTTGCGCTCATTGAATAACATCGAGGTGTTAAAGAGGCCATCCGATCTGCAAGAGCCATCACTTGTTGTACGAGTTCGAAGGGAACACGATCCAGAAACGCATCCACAGGGAAAGGAAATTTCTTCGCGTCTAGAAACTTACTGCTCTGATGCCAGTGGGCGCAGAGAGCCAATCAAGTTGATTGATTGTGTGACTTTCACTACCGAAACACCGACGGCATCCAAGGCACAACGCTGGATTGTTAGTCATCATATCGCGGGTGATAGCATGTCTCCAGAGCTTTCCGATTTGGCCAAGAAGCAAAGTCATCTCCCGTGGGCAGCTGTTGCTGTTCCCGTGAGTTCTTCAGAACCAAGAAATGTAGCAGGTGAAGCAGAGAATAACAACATTGGTAGAGTGTTCTGCTTTCTTCCCCTTCCACCCGGTGGAGAGTTGGACGGGTTTACCAGTTCATGTGCATGGATTCTTTGCTGTCAATAGCGATCGCCGCGGGATCAAGTGGCCCGGACCTGACCAAACGGACTCTCCAGCACAATGGAACCAACTTCTTGTGAGAGAACTTATTCCACTTGTATATGTCGACGCGATCAAATACGCCATTAGTATTCACACTTCCCAGGACAGCGTGACCGCCCATTGCATCTATCGATCATGGCCAGATCATGAAGAGGTTCGTAGAAACTGGGACATTCTCTTGGAACCCTTCTACACCGCTCTCTTCCATGAAACTATCATACATAGCGACAACAATGGGTGGATGAACATCGCCGACGTCCACTTCAACGAATTGAATGTGGATGAAGATATGGAAAAGGTCATCCTCAAGTGCTTCAACATCAAAGGCATTGCATATGCAAGGGTTCCCAATGTGTGCAGACAGGCCATCAGGAAGTTCTACAAAGATCAGATATCCACTGTTTCTGCTTCCAGCCTTTGCCGTTGCCTCCGTGAAGATCCTGCGATTTTGACCAAGCTCAATGCTGATGAGAAGCTTCTGGTCCTTGAGTTCATCTTGCGGGAGGACGCCAGGCAAGATCTGGAAGGAGTATGTCTTCTCCCTCTCGATGATGGAAGCTTCCACTTCTTCTCGAGTTCTGATGAAAAGAAAGTGTACATACCAACCACCGAGTTCCATCGACAGCTTATACCAGGATTATATCATCAATTCATCAGAACGGTACCAGAGGACAAGCCGCTTCATCAACTCCTGTCCAATATCGGTGTGTTTTGGTTTTCATTATCCTATCCTCTAACCGAATTACCTAGAATAGAGATGAGAAATTCAGCAAAATTTATTATGATTGAAAGTGACCTTATTTAAGAAAAAATCATAGATTGTTATTTACAGCCTGAATCATTATATTAATTTCGTTCTATTTGTCCTGTAGAAACTGCCATGCTTCTTTAACATTTTTTTCAAAATAGTTTAATCACCAAAGTAATATCTGTTTTTTGATTTACTAGATTTATATCAATTGCATCACAGAGATTAACATTTGGGACTCTATTAATCAATGTATTTACTTAGGTCAAGTTGAACTTATTCCGCTTTTGAAATTAGACAAAATATTTCGACGGAATATGCATAGCCTGTATTCTTATATTTGATATTTGATTCTTATATTTTCCTACTATTTGAAAGTGATGCCAAATTCGACCTCGTGAGAATATTTTCATTACCTTTTGTGACAGTTTATCGAATTTCTTTAACAAAACAGCCATATAATTGACACATAGCGATTAGAGAAACGATTAACTTTTGTGTAAATTAGATAACGATTGTAAGTTGTCTTTATTTCATATGCAGATGGGCATTATCAGCTGAAAGCATTAACCCTTGATGCAGTAGCAGAGCTCTTGAAGACCAGTTTGAAAACTCGGATAGACGATCAAGGGACCTGGGTACAAGACACAGAAGAGCCTTCTCTAAATGCATGGCTTGAAGATGTCTGGTCAATGCTGTACAGAGAGAGTTCAAGTAAGTTACTTCTCTTTGAAGGTATCCATCTTGTACCATTGTTTGAGGCCGATGGTGAATGTAGAAGACTACTACCACTGTGCCCAAAGTCGGCAATTATCCAGAGAAGTCAACAAAGTCTCACATTGACCAATGATCTGGCAAACATTCTCAAACAGATTGGAGTGACAGTCACAAACTGTCCTGATTATGTTCTCTGCCATCCAGCTATCATGCGTGACGAATATATCAAGATGCCAACACCAGAAGGGGTAGTTAAATGCCTTCTGCTTTCAGATGATAAACTACTGATCCAGAGATTCCATTGCTTTTCCACTATCGATAGAGATGTTCTCGTAGAATATCTTGCACAGGCAAAACTCTCCCATGATGGTAAGAAATTTCTAAATTGTCTACCACTATTTGAAAGAGTCGATGGAACCGCAAATTCAAACAAACATGTGGTCAGTGTTGAACAATGCGAAGGGTACATCGAATGTTGCGAAGACGATATTCCTGCTCCATTGAAGTTGACGGGACTCTTGATCGATGGAAGAACACAATCTAAATGTCTGCTACAGAAGTTAGAAGTCTGTCTATTATCAAAATATCAGGTGATAATGAAAATCTTGGAAGAAATACAAAAAGGGCAATTGTACACAAGGCAAGAAGAACAACTTGTCTTGCAGTGGATAATGGAGCACTGGGAAGATATCAAAGTCAACTGCAAGTCCAGCGTAGACATTCTGTGTCATATGAAATTCATCCCCAACAAGAATAATTCTTTACTGTCTCCCTGTGAACTCCTTGATCCAAGGGATCCATTGCTTGACGAACTGTTTGCCTCTCAAGGAGTATTTCCAGGCGCACCATTTGATTCACCTCAGTTCATAGTAGCTTTCAAACAGCTTGGCATGCGTGGACCGAGTGAAGTTACTTCATCCGAGTTGATTACATGTGTTGAGATGGTTGATGAATCTCAAAGCCCAGAAAAGGCTCGAACGCTTCTAGAGCTCCTCACAAGTAACCAAAGCCTTCTCGAAAAATCTGTCATTGATCATATGAAACAGAAGCAATGCATTCCTTGCAGACAGTCTCCTCCAGAGTATTACCCCTCAGCTTTTGAGTGGTATGGTAATCGTTCTACAAGACTGTCAACTCCCCACGAAATTCTGAGAGAAAAGAAGCAAGCTGTACTGACATGTGGAGCCTCTAAATGCTTTACTTCCCAGGAGGACGAGAGTCGTTTCTCTACAGTCTACACAAATATTGGAATTAATATCCCATCTCCAATAATTTCGGACGTCATGACACAGTTAGAACACTGTGTCAGGTATGCAGAAGACAGAACTGGAGAAGATGTTACTGATATAGTACCAATGCTTAGGGAGATCTATTCATTTCTAATGGAAGCGTGGCGCCAGGACAAGAACACCAAGAACCTCATCCTCAATCGAACTAAAGTTTGTATCTGGAATGGAAGTGGCTTTTCGGAACCAAGCAAAATGTGTGTCGTGGAACCTCCGTTTCATCTAGCTCCTTACATGGCATCTATTCCGCTATCTACTATTGCATTTGCAGACTTGTTTGAAGCACTAGGAGTTGAAAAAAACATGGCGGCAAATTCCAATGCTCTGGTTGACATACTGCATGAAATCAAGAAAAGATGTGACGATTCAGAAACTGATGTGGCCTTCCAACAAGGACAGCGCCAACTTGTACTGCAGATCCTTCAACATCTACGTGCCGAAGAAGAGCTCTCAGAAGAAGCTGTGTTACGATTACTCGTTCCATCGCAAAAAGGAGAATGTCATCTCATTCCAGTTGATGAGAGCGCATACGTGGACAGAGAGTGGTTGAGAAAAAGCACTGACAATGAGGAGATGGATGACGGAGAAGATTTTACTTTGATTAATTCAGATATCTCAACGGACCTTGCAAAATTCCTTCATGTCCGACCTGTCAGTCGACTTCTTCTAGACTCAGAAGAATTGCCCGTTTTTGAACAAGCTGGACAGCATGAACCCTTGACTACTCGCTTGTGGAATATCCTCAAGAACAACTATGTGGACACCGCTATCGTTAGTGAAATGATACAGAATGCGGAAGATGCAGGAGCTCAGGAAGTCCGCTTTCTCATCGACATGAGAAATAACGAAAATGCTAACCAGAAACTATTCGATCCTGAAATGAAGTCTTTTCAGGGACCAGCCCTTTGGGTATACAACGATGCTGTATTCACAGACCAAGACTTTGAAAACATTCTCCGTCTTGGAGGGCGTACCAAGGAAAAGGACGCTGAAAAGATCGGGAAATTTGGGACCGGTTTCAACTCGGTGTACCGCATAACTGATGTTCCAAGCTTTGTTAGTAGGGACTACATGCAGTTTTTCGACCCTCATACCACACATCTCAAAAGCGTTCTCCCGAACAAGAGTCAACCCGGTGTACGTCTCAGATTGAATAGCACCAAACCACTCCGGAGATTCCCAGATCAGTTCAAGCCATTCAATGGAGTGTTCGGGCTCGATTTCAGTGGAGGAAATGAGCCATTCAACTACAACGGAACACTTTTTAGACTGCCCCTCCGTTCTAAAGAAGCTGCACAGAAAAGCCGAATATGCCAGGAGAGCTACGATGGGGAGAAACTGATCAACCTGATGCAGAAAATGTGGGAATCATCACAAAACCTCCTGGTATTCACAAAAAAGGTAAAGAAGGTCGCCCTGTTCTACCTTTCTGAGAATTCTAGCGATCCTACCAGGGCTGAGGAGTTACTCACCATACAGAAGACCATGCTATCTCATAGGGTGAAGGATGACGGCACCGTCGTGTCAACTGAATCATTCCGCTGCACAATGACTGCAAAGGGAAATGAAATGATGTCACAGAAACAAGAAGTTAGTGGAGACCTGGACATAGTCAAAGTGATATGCAAGACTTCAGAACAGGCAGCATCTCTTGCAAAATCTCCGGATGGCAAAGAGTGTGGACTTTCACCTGAAGGTGCGGTTGCCTTTCCTTTTCATAGACCACCAATGTCTGAATTTGAGAAGCAGATCTACTGCTTTCTTCCCCTCTCAATTCGCAGCTTGTTCCCGGTACATATCAACGGATCTTTTGCTGTAAAAGAGGATCGGCGGAGTCTTCACATGCCAGTCCCCGATGGAAGGTTGATATCTGAGAAATGGAATCACATACTTCTGGCAGATGTGATCTGCAGAGCGTACGTTGCTCTGTTGTCTGACAGTGAGTTTATTCAACAAGTGAAGGACACATACGGCTCAGATATGTCTCCTGAGGAGTTGTGGCCAGATATTGATGACGTACCAAATAATTCAGAATGTTCAGCACTGTTTGATGCTTTCTACAAGGCAATGGTACATGGGTTTGATGGCCATGAACCATCATTGTTCTGGAAAGATGGCAAATCGCATCAGTTCACGAATGTTGTGTTCCTTAGTGAAGAAGTTCAAAAGGAGACATCTGTCAGTGATGTGGTAACAAAGGTACTAAGCGAACATCTCCCATCAATAGAAGTGATGTCATTGACCGAGAAAACTTGGAGAGCCCTAAAGAGAGTACAGCTGATAGACGAAGTTCTCAAGAGAACCTATGATTTCAACAGGTTCTTCGATGAAGTCTTTCTACCAAACATCAGTCAGATGCCAGACAACATCAGAAATCAACTGGTTTTGTTTGCACTCAATAACAGTGAAGACACACTACAGCAGATGCTAAAAGATGTAGAATGCATACCAGTAGAGGGAGGATCTGAACTGCGGAAACCTTGTGATCTAGTACACCCGAAAGGCAAAGCTGCACCTTTGTTCTCGGAGTCTGACAAGGTTTTCCCTCTGAGAGAAAAATTCAATGGCACCAACACATTGGCTTCACTTTGTAAGCTAGGAATGGTGAAAGACTATCTTGATGAGGATATTTTCGTCGAACGATGCGAGACTGTTCACATTCTGCATTCAAGCTGTATGGAAGTAGCTCAGACAAGATGCCATGCTGTACTGAAGTATCTGTCGGAGATGTTGAGGAGTGAATGGAATGGGAAGAAAAACCTCAGAGAAAGGCTTGCGAGTATCCCATTCTTGCCTATCTTGTGTGAAGAAAACAGAGATCCAGCTCTACCATGGGTGGAAACAGACTGTGCTTATGCATCTGCTAACGATGTGTACTCTCATTCTAAAAGATATTTGGTAAGCAGCACATCAAACGTTGTGGATGAATCAGGAGTGTGGAAGCTTCCAAGGAAAGTCGAGCACTATCTTGGTCTTGTAGATAAATATCCCTCTGTTCAAGGTGTACTCAAGCAGTTCTCGAACTTTCGTAGTCACTACGAAATGAATAAGGAATCAATTTCTGATAATCGGTTACAAATGATAAGCGAAGCGGTTTACGAGCGTGTTGAAATTGCTTGTGAAGACAATAGTCCAGACATCTCTAACAAAGATCTTCAGAATCAATCATTCTTTCTTGTAGATCGCAAGTTTGTAGTGGCCTCTAAGGTTGCTGATGGAGGTAGAGATCTTCCACCGTATCTATTTAAAGCTTCCCAGTTCCTGAAACAATATCCCATTCTTCTGGAACGTGCAGCATTGAAGAGGGAATTTGATGCCGGAGACTATCAAGGTGTTCTCCAATCTATACACAAGGATAGCAATGGGAAACCTTTAGATGATGAGGTCTTGGAGGTTGCTATCCTAGCTGCCGATCGACTTGCTAGTTTCCTCAAAGATGATGATGATGAGAGACGGTCTCCAGATGCATTTCTCCCAGATGAGCACAAGTGCATGAAGCCTGTATCAGATCTCTGCTACAGTGACGTTGACTGGTTTGAATACGACGAAGTCAAACTCCATAAGTGTCACATGAGAATCAGTTTTATGCTTGCAAAGAAGCTGAAAGTGAAGGATGTTCGACAACAGATGCTCCAGTTATACGATATGGATTTCCCAGGGGAAGAGTTTGGCCAACATGAGAAACTTACAACCCGTATCAAGCGGATTCTCGATTCATACCCATCTGATGAAACAATTCTGAAAGAACTTCTTCAGAATGCAGACGATGCCGGAGCAACTGAAATCCATTTTGTCTACGATCCTCGCTCACATAATGGAAAGAAACTTCTAGGAGATAGCATGAAAGCTTTGCAGGGTCCTGCTCTTTGTGTCTTCAACAACCAATCTTTTACAGATGAAGATATTCGTGGTATACAGAATCTTGGAGAAGGTAGCAAAGCTGATCATATGGGGAAAATAGGCCGTTATGGGGTCGGTTTCAATACGGTGTATCAACTTACGGATTGCCCAAGTTTCATCTCCAAAGGTGAACGATTATGCATGTTTGACCCTCTGCTGAAGTATATTCCGGGAGCAAAATATACCAAGCCGGGTCGAATGCTAAGGGTGAATAGCAGTGTGCGTTCTACGTATCCAGATACCTTTCAATGCTACTTGGAAGACATTCTTGCAGACGGAGAAGAGGACTTCACAGTTTTTCGTTTTCCATTGCGGGAGGAAGCTTCAACACTCAGTGAAAACGTATGGCGACCAAAGGAGATTCGGAAGCTACTACAAGACTTTGAAAATGCTGCATTTGAGAGTCTTTTGTTTCTGAAAAACATCACTAAAATCAGCATCTCAGAGGTAACAAGCTCAGGAGCTATTGGCTCTACTCATGCTATCAAAGCAGAGATTACCCCAACTGAATGTGCCAAGAAAAATGATTTCCTGCGCAAAGTTCAAGATATCAGTAGCGCAGAACAGGATGGCTCCCGGAAACCAGAACCAGCAGGAGTCATATACCAGATGAAATTGAAAGGAAAAGGAAGAGATGAGGATTGGGTGATATGTCAGCAAGTAGGAAGTGCAGACACGGCTGAAGAAAACATAATGCGAAAACGTAAACTACTTCCAGTGGGGGCTGTTGCTGCCCGTCTGACAGATAAAGGGGAACTCAAAGGAACGGCTTTCTGCTTCTTACCCCTTCCCATTGCAACGGGACTTCCAGTTCACGTGCACGGATACTTCGCCTTAGACCATGAGAGTAGAAGACACTTGTGGGAAGGTAGCGAAACAGATGAACAAACACTCTGGAACTTTCACGTCATCCAGAAAGTTATTGCACCGGCTTATGTGAAGTTGCTGTTGTGGATAAAGGAATTCTTTGTCAAGAAATATGAATGGTCAGGATCGATGTCATGTGAACAGAAAACTCACACTTTGAAACTTCTTCAGAAATACCACACCTTCTTTCCTAACAACAGCGACAAAGGGCCGTACTGGAAAGCGCTTGAAGCCACCGTATACGAAATTGTTGCCTCGAAAGCCCTGATGCTATTTCCTTCTCTATACAGAAAAGATGATGGCAACAGCGACTTTTTCCTAACATGGAAGACCCCTGTCGTGCACATGCAGTCTCCAGACGAATCAAAGGTGGGATATTGCAACACACTTCCAAACCAAATGAGTGACCACTACGCATTACCTACAAGTAGCTCCTTGAAGGCTGAGATGCAAGAAAATGTGAAAAGACTAAAGGAGACACTGATCGAAATCACATTTCCATTACTAGAGTCTCCGACATGGATAATGCACCGTCTCCGCAATGCATGCAAGCATCTCAATCAGGAAACCATGAACCCTGAATCAGGCAACTATGAAGTTCTTGAAGTTTTACCTTCAAATGTGGTGCCGTTCCTTGGCGGAGACAATCCCCTTCAGAGACAATTACCAATGCCACTTTCAAAGTCAAGGATCCAAGACGAGAAGAGACTGAAGGGACTCATTAATTACTGCAAGAAGGGAACAAAATCTAACTTCAAAGACAGTCTCCACGGACTACCATTGCTCTTCACTCAGGATGGAAGCTTGCGGGTCTTATCTTGTAATGAGCCAGTCTTTGCATCACAATTTTGCGATCTTTTCAAGCCTCAGAGTCATAGGTTTTTACATATCGACTTTCTTCACACTCTACCACGAAATGCCGATGTTTTTTGTGAACTTGATGTGAGGGCAGTATCTAAGCTTCTTGGTGATTGCAACCCTTATCTCAAGTGTACTTCAGATGAAATACTAAGGCTTCAGCACAACCTTTCATCTGAATGGTTTGAACGTTTGTGGAGTCTTCTTGAATCCTGCAAAGAGACGAAAAGGTTGACTGATGTTGCTGACGATATCAGAGTTGAACTTCGCCGTTGGGCGATATTACCTGTCACAGAAACAACAACTCAGTATCCTCAGGATATCAAGCTATTGGCGCCTATCAGTTTATCCTCTACAATAATAGTTCAACCAACCGAGCCGGAAAAGAGATGTTGGCCAATATACTCAGCACTTGAATCATTGAACGTCTACAAGGTCGAAAAATCCATTCTTCGTGAAGACAATAATAGATTAATACATCATCTCGTAATGCACATGGGCGATAGCAGTAGCACAAGGGTTTTAGATGCTTTGATGTACTGGTTGAATAGAGACTTCGGGAGATTCAGAAACCTCAAAGCTGATCAACATGAAGAAATCCTGAGATTCTTCAGTACCGGTAACTGTGAAAGCCAAGCTGATCTCAAGAGGTTGAAGAGCCTTCCTTGCTTCAAGTCGATTGCAGGTGACTTTGTCAGTATCAGAGATGTCGACACAGTTCTTGTCCTCCCAAGTTTGATTCCAAAAAAGGAACAAGATAAATGGGTTAGTACCACTCGCGCTATATTTCTACAGTACAACACGCGACTTGAATTTCTATACCAGAAGCTAGAATTGACTAAAACAACAGAGATTGATGTGTATGAAAACTACATTCTGCCAGTCTTTGATCAACTCAGCGAGGACAGCCGTCTTGAACATCTTGTGCGGATCAACACATTACTACAACAGCTACCCCCTCATAACCCAACAATTTCCTTTAGTGGAACTAGGAAGGAAGCTAGTTGCAGATTAAGATTACATCAGCTGCGCTTCATTACCAGTGCAAATGGGGAACTGTTGAAGGCCGAGGACTTCTATGACCCAAAAGTCGAGATATTTTCTCTAATGTTGAACAAGGTCCAGTTTCCACCCAAGCGCGTCATAGATTGTTTAGGCCTTCCATTCCTTCGAGAAATAGGACTACAAAATGTTATTACCAGAGACTTATTCCTCTCCTTTGCCCAGCAGGTGCAGGGATCACACTCTGACCTCGAGAAGATGAAAGAGAAGTCCAATGCCCTTGTGTCGGAATTGAGAAGGAGATGTGACCTTCACACGGACTCTTCTTTCCTACAGCGAGTCGGTATGGTTGACTTTCTTGTGAGTGACGGGATCAGCCAAGAGATGAAATCTATTCATCCACCCTTCATGGAGAAAGGAACTCTCATGAGGTATTCTGGATCATGTTCTTTCAAACACACACAACTGATATGGTCCATCAACAGCATCCTGCCAAAATATGCGGCCTCAGGGAAATGCTACTCTTGTAAAAAAACGTTTGATGAGAAAATAGGCGTTGCACAGGACCCTGAACTTATGAGCGTTATCCAGCATTTACGGAATATATGTAACAGACTCCAAGAGAAGAATGACAAGAAGATATCTTTCTCTGAATATCTAGCTAGTTTACTACAGGAAATATTGACATTCGTTTCCTCCAAGTGCGCAGGACAAAACTGCTCTCAGGAACATCCCTGTGGAAGGTGCTGTATCATCAGAGATGAGTTGCGAAACGTACCTATCGTCTTTTTGGAGCTCGAGGATGAGCATCGCTTAGTCAAAGCAGAACAGATATCACGTACGATGGAAGGAAATCTAGAGCCATTTCTCTACCAGCTGCCAGACAAGTGGGTTCCTTTTTTCAAGTTATTTCAAATTCTTGGTGGAACAGTGAAACCTGCCATACGCCAATATGCTTTTGTTCTTGAAAACCTCTACGAAAGGGGACAGAGTGCATGGTCAAACCCTAATGTAGTCAACATGGTAGACAGGGCTACATCTGGCCTTTATGAAGAGTTAATAAAGGCCGACCCTGCACAGGTAGCTGCTGCATTTGTTCCCGGACACTACTTGTATCTACCTTCATGGCAGCGAAGTTTGGAACGATCAGATCGCCTTCTAGTGAATGATGTCGAACACTATACAAACCGACTTCGTAGATCTAATCTACCACTCGTCAAGATCTTTCCAAGTCACGAACGAATCGCGCGAGAAGCTATCCCCATGCTTCCTGAAAGTATGAAACCGAAAGCAGTAAGCACAGAGGTGAAAGAAATGTTGAGCAAGACTGGTAACGATTTGCTAAAGTGTTTCTTGACTGGAAACGATCCATGTGAGTTTGAAAGAAGACTTCAAATCCTGCATTCTAAGGAGTTTCTTAGTGCGCTTTGCGCCATCATGAGGCACAACAGGCGGGAAGAAGTTGCCGAGGAGACCAGGAAACAGTTTAGAGATCGCCTAACTGGACTCAGGATTACATGTATGCAGCAGTTACATTCAATCCTGCAAATCAATGGTCAAGACATAGAAGGTAGTGAAACCGAAGTACCTTCCTTCATCAACAGTGGTAATGAGCTGTTTGTTCAGCATAGTGAAGGAAAAAGTATAATGGAAACACTATTAAGTGTTGCAATCCATGTCAACCAAGTCCTTGGTAATGTGTTTGAGGATAGATATAATATGGCTATCCTGCTATCTCAAGAATCTCCAGCTACTATCCCGAAAGCACTAGCGAAGTTCGGCATTGCCGCAGAAAAAATGGAAGATGACACAAGTTTCATGTTGCCTAAACCTGGAAGTACTATTCCAGAACAACTCTACCACCTCATAGAACAGAACCCCTGGACGTCTTACAGCACAGACGATTATGTAGGGTACGCACAAACCGATGAAGACGGTGAATACTACATGTACGCAGTAGTGGTCAAAAGGATACGCACCGAGTCACTCAGGTCAGTTTATCTCATCAACATTGGAAAGGACAGCCCCATAGAAGCCGATGTGTTGGACATGCACAAGATTCACATCCCGAAGTCCACATCAGGTATGGAGCTTGTTCCATCTGACAAAGTAAACTCAGATGATGCTGGACCGTGTCTTTCTGGTCATCGGGAATCATCTCTTCCGACTGATGTTGAAGAAGCAAAGCGACAGGTGACCGCAGAATTGGAGGAGATCTGGCAGCTTCCAGAGGAGCAGAAAAGGAAGGCTCTCCGCCGATTGATGCTAAAATGGCATCCAGACAAGCATCCAGAAGGTCCGAAGGAACTGTTTGACGAAGCATTCAAACATCTCCAGAGTGAACTTCAAAGACTAGAAAAGGGTCTTTCAAAAACAAGTTCATCGTATGACGACCTTTTCAAATCAGCTGAGCAGAGAGCAGGGGAAGACCGACGACGGTATACTCACTTCGGAGGATTTGCATCAGGATTTTGGGCAGGAGCTGGTTCTGGTTTTGGAGGAGGAAGGGGTAGAGGAGGTTCTGGATCAGGTTACTGGAAAAGATTCTTCACTGAGGCTTCGAGATCACCAGATATCCGCAATGCACGCCGTTGGCATCGCCAGGGACAAGAAGATCTCCGTGCTGCCCAACACGATCTTAACCCACACGATGAACCTTCACTAGAGTGGGTGGCGTACAAGTGCCACCAGAGTGTAGAAAAGGCCCTCAAAGCTGCTCAACTTGCCATTAGAGGATGTTACGGTCGTTACCATTCCATTACTAGTCTAGCCCGTGAAGTGAGTGAACACTTAAAATCATCAGAATTTCTCCAGGACGTGTGCCAGCTCAGCTCTCTCGTGGATGATCAACGGCCTCGGTACCCAGATAGATGCGCCTCCTCACAGATTCCTCACGAGTTCTTTAGAGACCAATCCAAAGGTGAGGAAATGATCCAGCTCACCCGTAAAATTCTTGCAGTAGTTCAAACATTATTGGTTCCGTCCAGATCATGAACACAAGGTTCAAAGTATACGTATCTAGGTATACACAACTATCACTTTCGTTTTCACTGCTTTCACATAAACGACATACCTGCCTTGTGGAATCGAAGCAAGACGTGAGTGGCCATATTATTCTATAGTGACTCTTGCGAGAAGATTTGAATGAGTTAATATGTACATGTACTTATGACAGCGGTATTAGTATTTGAAATCACGCTGAATAGACCAGTTCATAGTTAGCACATGATACACTTGACCCCAAATATCCACAGATCTTTTGACCTGTCCCACTTTGTGCATTTTAGAATTATCTATGCGAAAGTCATGGTTGTACACTTGTTTGCCCTTTTGAGAAGAATGCTTCCCCCTTTGTTCCTTAAAACTGCCGGTGCATACAAGAATAATTATGACATAATTTTCATGAGCATGTATATGCAATATTCATCTGACCTTCACCTGCCTATGGACAGGTTCTATCTGTGAAGTGGCTTATTAATATCACTTTGACCAAAAACCAGTCAAATAAAAGTAAGTTCGGTAGATTTATGAATTGATCACTGATGCCATCAGGCCCTTTTATCCCTCTCACACTGGTCAATATCATATTTCTTTAACTAATGTTTCATTTGAACGAAGAACTTTAATTCGTGGCATTGACGTTTGATTTAAAGGGCAATCTAACCCTTGTGATAACTTCATTTGTATAAAAGAAAAATAGGAGAAGGTGACTTTACATATATATATATATATATATATATATATATATTTGTTTATATACATGTATATATATATAACATGTTTGTACAGAAGTGTAATATCAACTGCAGAAATAACATAGTTTGCTAACACTTTGTTTTACTTGAAGTATTTACAGTAATTTAATTGCACCGAGAAAAGTGAATATATCAAACAGCTACTGAATGATAAAGATGTATTTTAGAAGGTGAATTCATATATATTGTATGTTTGTACAGAAGTGTAATATCAACTGCAGAAATAACATAGTTTGCTAACACTTTGTTTTACTTGAAGTATTTACAGTAATTTAATTGCACCGAGAAAAGTGAATATATCAAACAGCTACTGAATGATAAAGATGTATTTTAGAAGGTGAATTCATATATATTGCATGTTTGTACAGAAGTTGAATATCAACTGCAGAAATAACATTGCTTGCTGACACCTTTTGAACTTGAAGTATTTACAGTAATTTAATTGCACGGAGAAAGTTGAATATATCAATCAGCTACTGAATGAAACTGTATTTTCGCAGACATCTATACGCATACACTGTCGCTTTAATAGTACTGAGAGGAATCAATCGATTGTAAATAATGTGTCCTTAGCTCACAGTTAGTATGTACAGAACATGTCGTGATATTACACACAAATTGTATACGATGTACAATGTATATAGCTATGCACACGGAACTATAATGTAATGTTATTGAATTTCACTGAATTTTTTCAACACAACATTTAGGGCACCACTTTCTTTATTTTTCACACCAGTGTTTTTTTTAGATACAAAAAGAGCATTTATTCCCTTGAACTTGTGCTGAAGTTGATGACCGAAAATTATGTGTCGTTCATGAACATTTGGCACATTCCATTATCTCAAATAATGCATTTCATGAGTTTGTAGAATCTTGAGTGACTGGATCTTTTGATGGTTTTACTGACAATATACTATTGCAGTTTGTATTTGTAAACAAGGTATACCACTCCTGTGAGCTATTATGGGGTGTCTGTTTGTTCATTATGAGAATGTGTATGTTTATATTAATTATGATGAACAGTACATGATGTACTGTAACCTTTAAGAATTGGAGGAAAAACGATAATTTTTCTACTGAATATGTTCAAATATTGGTTTGTAAAGAGCATACATGCATGTAGCCGTCCGCTTCGAATAGAATAACCTGTGATCATCAAGACATTCCGAAGACTCTTTTGTTTTCCACGTACACTAATGTATAGGACGCTCACGATTTTCAAGAAATTGAATGCTTAAAATGTGAATATGATTTAACTATTAAGAAGATCGAGATTTATATTTTGTATTTGTGTATACATATGCGTTTATATATCATATGTGCTGATGAATAAGTAACAAAATTGAAAAAAGCAAAATACACCGCAAATATTTTAGAAATGCAATATTGGTTTGATATTTCCACGATTGTACGAAATATTTTACCATTATGTTAAGAAATCCGAATGTCGTTTGTTTTATCTTTGTTCACGTTATTTACCACGTCAAGAAAGTTGCTTAACATGTTGTTGAGTTGTTCGAATCTTAAAGTTCAAAGTTCAAGGTTTAGTTTAAGTTAGTACAGTAAATGACTGTTATCTTTAAGAAATTAGAATAATTCGTTTGTACATATATATTTATGTAACCATACTGAAAATGCTCGAAGAGAATACTGTGAATATAAATGCCAAACCTCTCCACACAAGAACCCCTTATTCTTTGGATTTGTATGCCTTTATGTATGGATTTTTAAATTGTTGTTGTTGTTGTTGTCACACTGACATGTTTACCTGTATCGTCTACTAATGAGTATGTATATAATATGATGCAGAATTATTCGTGATATTTTGAAGATTCCTTTTTTTTCTTGATTGTCGCTACACTGATCAATCTAATTACCTGGAGAATATACTGTAATTCTTCATTTTCCATTTATACACTAGTTGTTACCCTTGCATACCTGTTTCCAGATTTCCATACAAAACATAATTTGATATTTTACACTACTAGGGACATTTGATTTATAATTGTAGAAATTTTTATTAAATACAGTATGTCAATAATGAAAACAATATCATACCAACAGAAACTGGTAGTCGTTTAAACAAAAATATTATTGATAGTTTCTAACAAGTTAACATTGCAGCTTGTAATAATTATGTTATTATACAAGATATGTAAATAATGGGAGTTTCACATGATATTCATTTCATTCATCTGACACCAACGCTTCACGTACAATATGTTTCAAATATCGCCTTACTGAGCAACAAAAAGATTGTGACATACATGTCATCTTATTCTTGAATTCAGATATTTGTGATTTATATTTTGTACGAGTATTGATATATTGAGACTATAAGCCTAGTCGAAATTTGTGACGTAAAATACGAAGTTTTACGTGTTTTGTTTATTTGGTTTTTTATTAAATGTCAAAATGCCTGTAATGGAGAAAAAATATAATATAATAATTTGCCGATGTTTGTATCCAAGAATTGTGGAATCTCATATTTTTTAGAGGCCTTTTGTAAATAGTTGTATATATAGTTTTGTATATAGTTTTTTTTTATAGAGTTTGTTATTCGCCTCAAGTATGTATGACGTTTTGAGGTTTTCGTACAATGCTATCTAGTCTGGAATTTTTCACACGTACGTTTTCTTGAGTAGCATGTTCATGTATCATAGCTAATAAGCGACTTCAGAGATACTACAGTGTATCTGCTTGTATATTGGTGATACGTTGTTTTGTAGAGTTTCTTGCAATTGAATAAGTTTAGTAATCACGAGAATGCTTTTAAACGCACGTGAGAGAGAAATGGTTACGAACTAACATTATTATGTATGAATTGATTATGATGGCAGTATATATTCTACAATTTGTGACGGAAAGTTCATGTAATTTTTGTACTATTATTCTCAGTTGATATGTGATACTTTGGTGTGCAAATGAAAGATATTGAGTGTTATGTCATACATTTAAATCAAAGAAAACTTAAGTGACTTTCAACATGGTAAATGCCTACCGTGCCACTTTCTTTTTATTTCAAAGCAAACTGTGTTTTTATTCGTTTAGCTTCCGTCGTTCTGTTTGTGTTTTTATCAGTCGTTTTTACGTTTCATTCGTATTGAACTAAGTGTCACACATTATGTCAAAGTACAAATAAACTGCTTTATAACTGCAGTTATAGGTAGACGTTGAGTATCGTTTTGAAACCAAATTTCATGAATAAAAGTTTGAAACATGATAAAGTAACGTTGGTGACATCTTGCAAATATGGGTCTGCCTTCTGTGATTGCGAAACGATGTGGGGAAGATAGTTATGCTGGAAGAGGGATAAATAAGGAAAATGTGGAAAGGGGAATGGAGAAAAGAAATAGGGAGAAAGAGAGAGACAGAGAGGGGTGGGGACACATGAGGAGGGAGTAGAAAGAGAGGGGGTATAGGAGAGAAGAGAGGGTGAAAAAGAATAGAAGGGGGTGAAAATGATAAATTCAAGATGATTATCATGATTACCATCATGATGCTATTTGTGATTGTGGATGCCCGTCGGATATGTTGAGGATCAGATTATTGCAAGGTAACCAGGTCGCCAAGTGAGGCAGCCGTTTCACGTCTCTTTCACCTCGCTTTAATGCTCTTCTTTTCTTTCTTTTTTCGCCCCTTTCGATGGTTTACATCCTTCCCTCTCCCCTCCCCTCCCCTCCCCTATCCAGCTAGGCAACTGATTACGCAATGGCATGTGGCTAAATAGTGATATTTATTTTCATGATAGAAACTTGACAGTGATTGTATTGTGACTGATTGAGATGATTATGACATGATTCGAAATAGGACAGGCATAATATTGATAAC
Organism: Strongylocentrotus purpuratus; assembly: GCF_000002235.5. Taxonomy (NCBI): domain Eukaryota; kingdom Metazoa; phylum Echinodermata; class Echinoidea; order Camarodonta; family Strongylocentrotidae; genus Strongylocentrotus; species Strongylocentrotus purpuratus. The sequence goes on along the minus strand of NW_022145599.1, from coordinate 9,356,180 downwards.
ATTAATGGTAGCAGGGGCAGTTTTAGGACAATGACTCCCTGGACAAATAACCCTCTTCCTAGGGACAACTACTCCCCTAGGAAAATTGCCCCACGGAAAATTACTCCGAGGGACAAGACCCTCCAAAGACAACCACCCCGAGGACAATTACCCCCTGTGGCCCTGTTCATTAAAGGGTTAGTCCACCCTGATAATAATTTGGTTTTGGTAAAAGCAGAACAGATAGATAAACAATTAGGTGAAACTTTGGGCAAAATCCGATTAGAAAAGTAATGGAAGTTATAATCAGTGAACACAAATTGGCAACACTGTGACGTATCATGCGAGCTCCTCTCCAAGTTGCTTTCTACAGAAAATTTCATAAACTTTCATTTTCTTAGTTATGACGAAATAGATTAGTTTCATCAGTGGTTGTATGAAAACATATTTGAAAATTTTTACTCAGGATGAATGTATGATTGAATTGTATTTTGATGGAAGAATACAGATTTTTGAAGATTTTAAGAACAGATCGAGTTGAAAAATTGTGTTTGATTAACTGCACCTTCAAAAATTCATGACTTTCTTATTTTTAATCGGTGAAAGTTCTTCAAACTCTAGGCCAAAAGAAGTCTAGAAACAAAGTAAACGCAAACACAGTCACCCAACCAGGTACTCATCTAATCAAATTTAGGGCCTGGCTGTACAGACAAAATATGTATTTTTAGCAAGAAGTGTTTTTAGAAAAGGTAAATAAAAGTCACCACAGTGTCTAATTGTATAATTTTCCGGAGGGTAATTGTCCTCGGGGCTGGTTTTCCGTGGGGGTAATTGTCATCAGCTAGGGTGATAGTCCTAGAGGGTAGTTGTCCTCAGGGGGTAATTGTCATCGGGGGGTAATTGTCCTAGGGGTTAATTTTCCAGGGGATAGTCGATCGTCTGTGGGGGTAGTTTTCCATGGGGGTAATATTGTCCGGGGTAATTGTCCTGATACGAGGAGGGGGCGATGTCGGACCAGTCAGCAGATTAGGCAAACAAAAATCGAACGAACAATTGTTAGAAAACTGGTTCCCTCTATCTATGTATTTTACTCCGGCTAGCTCTCTATCTTCTATTGTTCTAACTATGTCTACCCCCCCCCCCCCACCCTCACAGTTTCCTTCTCGGTCAATTTCCTTCCGCATCCCCCTCATTCCTCTCTATCTCTCTCTCTCTCTCTAGCTCTGTCTTAGTCTACTCGTCTCTCTAGCTTTACACTCGGATGGCCATGTATATCTCTTTAAATACAATCATGACAAACAATAAAATAAAAGAACATTTTTCTTTTTTTGCGTGTGATGGCATAGTTTATATTAATATCATAAGGCACTCCAATATCTACAAAAATTATATATAATATTTTATACAAGAAGGCTACACAAAAGAAGAATTGTCTGCACAATCTTCAAAAAAGAAGAATCACCTCCATAATCTGGTAAACAACATTGACAAACAAAATACGTACAAAACATGTAATTATATCAAAGTAGGCCAATGGCACTTATATAGCTCATATAATTTTGTTTCTGATTCAGCTCCGATATCAAGTATATATAGAGAGTGCATGAAGTTGTTCACGGTTTGTTGAAAACATTTGAACACAATTTCCATTTGATGCTGAAAATTTTCGTTTTATATATATATTACTCGATTTCGGCTCTGTAACATAATTAGAAATATTTCAAGAGCTTAAAAATATACACTGAATATATGTTTATAAACATATACAGAAAACAAACCCATTATGATATAGTTTTCTTTGGGAATTATGTGTAATTTTGCAATGGCATAAATGAATAACCGTGTTCATAGGGATAGACCATTTCGTAATACAGTACCGTTAGCACATGGTTCAAATTTATGACCTCGAATATCCACAGATCTTTTAAATATATAAAAGTCCAACTCTGTGCATCAAAGTAATCACTGCTAAAGTCATGGAGGTGCTTCATGAATACGTTTTTTTTTGCCCTATTGAGAAGAATACTTCCATCTGTGATTAATAGAATGAAATTCATTTGGAAATTGCTACGCTGTTCTTTTTGTCATCCTCGAGTAAACAAGACACGCGTGCTCACAAATCCACCAATTGTTTCTAATAATACCACGGCATGCCTTACTTTTCAAACAACGATGGTCAATGTCTGAAATAGCAACGGCAATGTCTAGTTAAGGTATGCTATGTATTATTCCTGTTTAAAAAACATACGGTGCTATTGTGAACATGGGTGCCCCTTGCTACATGAAGAGATGATACCAAGAAAACTAAAATAGTAAACAGGTGCCATTTTGCCAACGGAGTAGGACTCCGGTATACTTGAGCTGTCTTGGGACTGTCATGCTAGAAAGACCCTGTACAATAAGTGTAATCAAAATGAGCAGTATACAGACGTTGCTTTTGCGTATGAGTCTTATGCTATGGTCACATTACCCAAAAGTAGACTGCTCGGCGGCCGAGCGGCGAGTTTTTAACCAATTCTGCCCGGCGGCTGCCGTCCAGGCACCGCTCGTTTTTAGGGCATCGCTCGGTCGCCGCTGAAGTTTTAGCGCGGAGTTAAAATTTGGGCGGCACCTGCTCACTTTTCACTCGCCGCCCAAAATACGCTCGGTGCCTGGGCGGTCGCCGCCCGGGCACCGACCTAATCGCTGGGCGATGCCTAATTCCAGCAGCGACCGAGCAGGCTACTGATCGGTCGGTCGCTGCTCTGATTTGTGACCATAGCTTTAGCTTCATATAGGCTTGAGTAGCAAAGGTAATAATGCAATGGAAAGTACATATCGTGTGCAACGTTTCTTAGACGATTTCCTTCATCAATAATTCTTGCTCACTCTCATTTGCGACAGCATGGTCCTTAGCATGTTAAATGGTTTACGGATCAAGGACTGCTGCACTGTGGAATTACATGATTGTGTAATACGGTGGGATAATCATGATTTTTTTTTTTTATAGGCAGACTAGAATGGCGGCATATCAGGTGAAACAAATGGAGACACTTCGTATGGCTTTAGAAGGTGTAGTAATCCCACTTGCTAGCGTTGCTGACTGCCCAGAATATGAAACCAAAGGCGGTACCCCCAGCAAACATGGCGGCGACCGTGACGAAAGACAGCACGGAGAGAACACCCATGCCTGAGAGCCCGTGTCCGCTGAGAGGAAAGAGAGGGGGAAATGGTTTCCAGGTTAGTTCAAGTCACAAGTATTACACATTTTCAACAAAAGCGGTTCCAAGGGGGTGGGGTAAGGGCTTGGGGGCTCAAGTTCGATCCTCCCGCCACCAAAAAAAAACTAGATTTATAAATGACTTTAGGGTCACATGTAGAAAATGAATGCAGGAGTCTCCAAGAGCAATCTTGCAATTGTAATGTATTACATAATAAACCCATGAGTATTAAATACAGGGGCGGCGGAGCGTCTTCCAAAGTGGAAGGGGGAGGACCAACAAAAAAGGGCACTCTCTCGGGGGGAAAAGGGGCACCTGCAAACGCAAACCTCGAAGTTAAAAATATACAATCTTTAGACATCGGTTTGTACCCCATCATTGTCATGATTGTTATTAAATTATCAGGGATGGTTTCAATATTTTTTTTTTTTTTTACATTGTCCAAGATACCGCTTAAGATTCATACTTTGCACTTGGGTGTGAGCACAAATTTTGAAATTTCTGAGGTCGAAGTGAGAAAAATCTACATCTTATAGGGAAAAACAAATCATGTTGTTATTGGGTTTAAAGCAATATACTATAATGAAAGACTGAAAAGACCTTTAATAATTACAGTGTAACACAATTTTATCCACTATAAATGCGAGTGAGCTTTGGGGGGGGGTGAAAACAAAACTCTAAAGTTGCTTTAAATTAAGGGCGCATGTTATAGAGAAAGGAAAGAGGGCACTTAGAGAATGGAAAATAACACTTAAACTATTTCTTGTCATATTTCGAATATAAGGGAAATTGAAGTACTAATCCTTATCAGCGGAACATGTTTTAATTCAATGAAATTATTTCAAACCAAGATAAACAGATTGAAAAAGCTTTAAAAACAAAATTGTCACCTTTCCCAGAACTCAACGATCTCTTTAATTGCTAATAACCGAATAGAAATATCTTAATGTATATGTACCTGGTACATCCCCCTGCAAGCCTGGAGCCGAAGATGAGCAGTACTCCGCCAAGAAACGATGACATGAGACTAACACCAGGCGTGCTGCCTAGGCTGCCTGAAGCTGCAGCGGAGATGCAAGCACCAGCGATAGCCCCTATCACATAAAACACCTGCAAACAAAGAAGGACAATTCATGAAATCCACGCATATCACAAAGACACTCTCTCATTATGATATTGCTAAGGGGTATTATGAAGATATATACACGATATAAAGCCATAGGCATACGAAGCGGGAGCTATAATTTTCCAGGATGCAGACTGTGGGGGTGACATGCTTTCGAGTAATAGCAATTTAAATTGCTTTTGTCACCCCTGACCAGCAGATTGTATCCTTCTCTCTATCTCCTCTCCACTTTCCTAAAGCTGTTTGAATGTATTATGAAATGTCTATGTATTATCTGATTGTTATACTCACTGTATGTTTTCCGATTGGTCAAATAAATAATAATATAACTAATAATAATAATAATAATAATATAACTGCAGGACATCCCTAGCCCCTCCTCCCTCCACCCATTTATGAATTGTTAAATTACGAATATTTGGACAAGCACTATTTCATGTTGATGATGATCATTTGATGTTATTGCTCTCTATTAGAGCAGTTTGCTGTCAAGGTTATATTTCCCTTTAATTCTCTCTCTCTCTCTCTCTCTCTCTCTCTCTCTCTGTTTTTATCCTGGTATCTTCTCACAGCTCGGAGGTTGATTGCAACGTTTTTTTTCCACACATCTCTGTTTTCCGCCATCCTAGTACATTCTTGCAGTGTCATTCCACTCCATGTCTTAATGTCCTCCTCCCATTTGCATCGGCTCCCCTCTCGGTCGTGTACCTTCTAATAGACTCTGGTGTCTTTTAAATAATTATGGCCGAAAATTTCGCCTTTCTTGTTTAAATAAGCCCTGCCATGTGCAACATTTATCTGTTAGTTTTCAATTCTTTCCATGATATTCACACTTTTATGTTGTATTTATGTTGTATTGTATGTTGTATAATAACTGTTGATATCTGAATCCCTGGACCCCAGGGAAGAACAGTTTTGTTATACTAACAAAGCTGAATGGGTTATCCAGCCATTCACTATACCATTGATTTTACTATGTACATCCATTTTCTTTGTATTGTTTTTAATATTGTGATATGGAAAATAAATACCAATATATCAATACACTCACCTGCCACCAATTTTCAGCCCCCCTCTTGAATTTAGCCAGGTATGGTGACCACGATTCCATGCGTTCGGTGACGAGGGCCTGGGCACCTAGCGTACAGAAACTACTGCTACCTCCTATGGTATCACTCACTATTAATACCAATGGAATCTGAAGGCAACCAATCATCACCCCTGTAGACGAAAGAACAGACAAATAGATGATATCAATAATGATTTATTTATATCTATTTGTTATATATCAATATATCATAAATCATTTATGTTTATGAAAAATATTTATATTGCTTTGAGAAAACAATTACAGAGCATAATGAACAGATTAAAATCTAGAACAAAAAGTAATGAGAAAATTAGGCGATGGCCTCTACTGAGAAGCTTATAGCTTCTAAATATAGACTCACTGACTATACAAAAAGCTTCTACTGCTACTAATGATAATCATAACAATTATGAAAATATGAAAGACAATAATATTAATAAAAATAATTATACTGATATTAAAAATAATCGTATTAATAATACCGGTTTCTTTAAAGTATTGTACCATTAACTGACTAATCGCTTTCAGTATTATATATTATTATCTCGGTCTCTATATCTTATTAATATTCGGCACATTACAGTGCACGTTTTCCACTCCTTGGGGAGCATTCAGGCTAGTCGCCTTTTCATGGCCACGCGCTTGCTAATCCATCAATGTCTAACCACATGGGTGGAGAGAAGCAATGTAGATAAAATGCTTTGCTCAGTGACCTAAGTGCCGTGTAGGGACTCAAACCCATTTCCAATCAAATGATTAACCCACTCGACTTCGACACCTGAGTCTATGGATGAAAACGGATGACGATTTATCGTGTTGTTCACGCCAACTATGATATCTTACCGGAAACATATGGGGGCCAGGCCAGCGTCTCAAAAAACCACGAACCTTCTACGTTTGGATTCTGTCGCAAAAAAAGCAAAAAAAATGTCAATTTATAATTGAAAAATTATATTCTGTAACCACCATGCACCAAATAATTATGATAATATCAATAACGATTTTTTTTTTTTTTTTTTTTTTTGTATAAAGCGCTTTATCAGTTAACAACTTACAGTATTATCATTACGGTTTATAACGATCCTACACATATTTGACGGACGCGCACATACCAATAAAATCACATTGACTCTCGCAAATAGTTAAAATCCACTTCATTTTGCAGTAAATCGCATCTTTTATGTACCCAATTTCGAAACATTTTAAGGGTAATATTAACACATTTGAAAGAGTCCTTAAAAAGAGATGCCGACCTTTGGTACCTTTTAAACAAATCGTCCGGATCCACCCCTAATATGATGTGTATTCCAATGAGAAGTATATTTTCTACAAAGATTTGTTAAATTGGGAATTATGAAGTCTTTGTTTCATTAATCGTCAGATCAATGAAATGATGTTATTCTTTCTTTTAATCACATTTTTTAATTTAGAATTTGTTAAGATTCTGATTCAGATTTTTTTTAAAGAGAAACCTATCCTATACGTGCCTGTGATTTAAAGGTAAACGGAAACCGAAAACAAAGCTTTCAATTATAAAGTGAAATACTGGAATTTTCAGACTCAAAATATTTCCCCAAAAAGAATCTTTCCAACTTGTGTTTGCAGTCCAAAAGCTAACATAAAATCAAACAAGGATACGTCTTTAAAGAAAAAAACAGATTAATATTCAGACTGCCTTCCAAATGCTCATTGCTCCCCCAAACCTACCCCCACCCACCCACCCACACGCACACACGCACACGATGATATACAAGGGAAGACACATTTCAGGCACGGTGTTATAAAAGAATGGTTTCGGGAAAGCTTGAGGGTTCTTTCATTCTTTTTCCTTCATTTTCTACGTGTACCACTCTTAAATGAATAGGTGGGTCCCTTTAGAACCGCTACTGGCAATTAGCCACTTACTAAAAGATCTGTTGTCCATGGTACTAGTATCTCGATGGTTACAACTGCCAGACCCATCAAGACCCCAGCGGCAAGAGCGATAGCAAAAAACGGCACCTTCCACTTTTCGGTGTAGCTGTCTGCTCTGTATATAGAGAAGTAAGAAATATCATGTCAAACAATATTGCGACGAATATCACGAAACTATACGTTAAATATCTAAGGAGAAGTTTTCTTTTTTAATGTGATGGTTTTGGAGTCAAGGACTCCTGAGTAGGCAGATGTTGGGTTGATACAATTCTATCAATTATTGGTGTATGAATTTAGAATACAGTCAAACCTCTCTTTTAGGCTACGCAAGGGAAACAAAGAAAATTGCCACTGTATAGACAGCAGCAGGGGCGACGATCCCGGGGGACGGGGGACACGTCCCCCCCCCCCCCTCTATTTTTTTAGGGGGCGACGTCCCCCCTCAAAATTTGAAAAAGTGCCAACAAAATGTATAGCAAATACTGATTAAAGACTGCAACACACTTTTAGGCTCTGGAGGGCCCAAGAGTGCAGCGTTTAAACAAATAAAAATGCAAAAATCTTCTCACTTGGTAGCTACGCTCCCTCGCATAATGTACAAGTAAATACCGAGAAAATTGAAGAGTGAAAAAAAAGTATATTGCTAACGTTTATACTATAGATTTGCTAAGGAATGTAAGTTTTAATACAACATAACTTCAAAAACATGTGAGGGGGTAGTCACTTCCGTCACCTTCACCCCTCTCATTCACTATACTCCCTCGAATTTGCGTACTGATGGGGGCGGGGGGCTTTGGGGGCAGTTCCCCAAAAATGAAATTCAAACGTGGTTTATTCCTAATTCAATACCAGTGATTTACAAATGTTGTAGAAATGGCATGATTTTCCCCTTACCTTCCGGGTGCCCTGCCTCCTGGAGCCCACCAAGGGCCCTAAGTCGGGCCTTGCCCCATGGAACCCACCAAGGGCCCCTAAGTCGGGCCACTGGTTGCTCATCTGACCGAAAATAAATGCCTAAAACACCTGAGCTTCCAGGAGCTCTGCTCCCTGGACCCCACGTAGGGTCCTAAGGCGGCCCCTTGATGCTCATCTGACCGAAAATAAATGCCTAAAACACCTGAGCTTCCAGGAGCTCTGCTCCCTGGACCCCACGTAGGGTCCTAAGGCGGCCCCTTGATGCTCATCTGATCGTAATTTAATGCCTAAATCTCCTGAGCTTCTGGGGGCTCCGCCCTCTGGACTCCACCCCTGCATGCCAGCGTCACAAATAAGGTATCAAAATATGCTCATCTGACCGTAATTAAAAGCCTAAAACCCCTGAGATTATAAGGCTCCGCCCCTTGACACCCGCCGGTGCTACCCCTGGACCCCACGCCAATGTACGCTCCACTCTACTTTGCTTTGCTCTACCTGATCGTAAATACTTTAGCCATCCCCCCTCCCCACTTTAAAATACGTTCCCAGGGCCTGCGTAACGTGTAAGACTGGTGGTGATGCGGATTTTTTTTTTTCTGCCCCCCCCCCAAAAAAAAAAAAGTTGTTGCCCATTGTGCCACTGCTCCCTCGTCCCTCGCAATTCGTCCCCCCCCCCCCCCGGTCATGAAAATAAATCGCCGCCCCTGGACAGCAGACCTTTCTCGACAGATTCTAGAACACAAATTCTTTCTGTTTTGTATCATTACCATTTAAATGATAATCATACTAGCTGTATTTCTTGAGTATTGAACAATTATTCAGCCACTGGCTGCTATTCATGATCGGACTGCTATTAATAAACACATGAATAAATGAATGAATAAACAAATAAACAAAAATTGGGCGCCGATGTCGACACTTACAAGTACTTGTCATAGGGCTTCGTGGGCGACATCATCTTCCTTGTCCAGGGTTCAACCAGAGCGTACAGGTACACCCCGACCATGCATCCAAAGAACGTCATCGCTGCAGCAAAACAAACAAACAAAAGGGGAAAACATAAAGAAAAATGATAAATTATTGTACCATAAAAGACTCGGTTCAATTGCATTTAAAAGAGCGATCCTTCTATTTCTCATCATTTTAATACAACATCAAGACGATCGCAAGGGCTTTCGATAAATCAATTTAAATACCATATTGTATTTCCTGTATTAATCATATTCATATCAACGCGCAAGGCTGTTGAAATTACCTTAGGTTGATTTATTTTAATTCTATAAACAATATGTGTTATAAACAATTATCAGTGGCGGATCCAGGATGATATTTGTTGTTGTTGAAAGCTTAGAGGATTAAGCCGAAATATTTGAGCGTTGCATATAAACCCTGTACACCCTATGAAAATTGCTAAGAGAAATAAAATCAATATTGTAAAACTAAGCTTTAAAAATGACCCATTAACATTTAAATTCGATGAGTAATAGCATAGTATGCATTCCTCTTTGAATACCCCCCCCCCTGCCCCCTTCCCCAAAAAGAATAATAAAAAATAAAATAATCAATTTGTAATTAAGCCTTTAAAGTTGGACTCTCTTTGTTTTTTATTTTTTGACTCACCTCCTCCTCCATTCGACAGCCATGCTCCGATCTGAACCAACACCATTCCTGGGCACTGTAAAATAAAAGACAAAGGTTAGGAGTGCATCTTATAAAAAAGAAAGTTAGAGGCCACTGTGAAATAAAATGCGATAGATTGGAAAACGACCTACTCTTCCCAAGTTTTAAAAAAATAATTGTAACCCTAGATTTTGCTTCGGAACCAATTATCAGCGCATACTATACAAGGAATAAATCATATCCAGTACTTATATCGCAAAGGTCGACAAAGACAACTTTAGTTGAAATAAAAGCACATCACATTCGTATCGGGGATTCGAACCCACAACCTTGCCACTGAGATTCATTGAAGTAATCTCTTAAATGATCCTGCCAGATACTAATTTTAAACCTTTATCGAGAGAGACTTGGTAGATAAAAATGTCTAGCCTATAGTACACTAGCACCGAATAGAGATTCGAACCCTAAAACCTATCGATTGAAAGCCCATTAAAATCTTGTGAGTATTTATTTTAAATCCGGGGTGAATGAGACAACTGCAGATGAAGCCTTGTCTATTATTAAGACACATGCACCGAACAGAGATCCGTACCTTTAACTTCTCTATTAAAAGCCCTGTGGTCAATGAGCTCGTACACCAACATAAAAAGACGAAGAAAAGAAGGAAATGAATAAGAAGAGGAAGATCAATAACTAGAACAAGAACTAGGACAAGAAAAAGAAGACAAAGTGGCATATAGGATAGAAGAAGAAGAAGAAAGAGACACTCGATGTTTACTTACCGACCCGGAGAGCACCATTGCTGCCCCGAGGATGGCCCCGCCGATGGTGACGGAAATGATGCCCTTATGTGTGAGGCCGGCGACATAGGCCGTTCTCGAGGACTCGAAGACGTTCTTTGTGAGGGGGATGACGGAGAGGAGAGCGAGACAGAAGCAGCTGGTGGCGGCAGCGGAGAGAAACATCTTCATCATGATCCATCGCTGATAGATGAATTGCCCCCTGATGGTGGCCGTCTCGAAAACTGTTCGAAAGAGATGGATGAGAGAGACACTGATGAGAAGGAAGGGAAATATAATTATGACTAAAGGAAGAACAATATTGATACTTATATTATCCTGCGTAAAAACACTATTATTGTTACTAGAAGTAGTAGAGGAAGTAGAAGTAGTAGTAGTAGTAGTAGTAGTAGTAGTAGTAGTAGTAGTAGAAGTAGTAGTAGTAGAATAAGTAGTACCAGTAGTAGTAGCGGTAGTAGTATCGTCATCAGTATCATAAATATTATTATTTTTCATTATTACTACTATAATTTTTACAATCATTATTATTATTGTGATCATTATTAGTAGTAGCATTTGTAGTAGTAGTAGTAGTAGTAGTAGTATTTATATTATTATCTGTACTAGAAGTAGCAAAAGTAACACTCCACGTCGACTGATTTTAGGCCATTCCTGGTACCGACATTTTGGGGTTGATTTGTTTTCGATTCATTTCGGTTTCGATGATATGACTGAGGAATGAGGGGGACCAAGCTGGTCCATTACGCTTCGATCCAAAAGAATGCCCGTTTTAGTTTGGTAAAACGGTAGTAAGAAGAATGTCATCAGTCAAGTGTGCAAAACCGATTCATTGTTCTCGTTCATTGATCCTCTTCACGATAATTTTCAGCTCGATTTAATACGATTGTGTTAAGCCGTCACAGGAGGAAGCAGAGCTTTTATAATGGAGCTTTACTATATCGCCAGAAATAGTTTTCGAAATCAAGACTTCAGAAGAACAGAGACCAGTAAATAGAAGAGAATTTTCGAGTAAGTCTAGAATATGAGTTTAATGTTTCGGTGGCAATAATCCTGCATTTTCAATATCTAACACCAACTGAGTAACTCTCTATATTCTACTACTACTACTACTACTACTACTACTACTACTACTACTACTTCTACTACTACTACGATTAATAATAATAATAACAATAATAATTATTATTATTTTTACACAGGGAATTATCATCAGCCTCATTCCTGTTCTTCATGAGCGCCATGTAATTCCTTTTACTGCAATTATCGGGTACCCACTTACACCTGGGTATAGAGAGTGGCAAATGTGGATTGATGTCTTGCCATAGGACGTTAGTGGCGGGCTTGAATTGAATACCGAAGCTGTGACATCAAAACAATATATTTTTAGATTTTCTCAATTTTTTCTTTCTTCATTTTCCGAAAGAGCATAAAAAATAATGTCCAAATGCCGAAAACGAATTGAATATGTTAAGTATTGGCTGAGATATGACCATCTGAATAAATAGATTTCCTATAGGAACTCAGTGTTATTTTGCTCTGGTTCATAACATTACGAACGAGATCAAAATAACAATGAGCTTCTACAGGATTTTTTTTTTCAATTCAGGTGGTCATATCTTAGCCAATATTTAACATATTCAATTCGTTTTCTAAATTTGGACATTATTTGTTATGCTCTTTCGGAAAATGAAGAAAAATTCACACCTCCACTGCATGTAAGCATTAATTCATATGTGCCACTCTCCCCACCCATGCTCCAATGGGTAACTACAGGGCCCTCATGAAAGAAAGCATTACTGATTAAGAATCCCTTGCTAAACAAAAACATGTTTTATTAAATTGATTTGATTTAACAGCGCTTTTCATTCGATTTTGAATATTTACGTCACCCTCATATGTATTTTTGTTTCAGAATTATAAACAAAACTGTATCCAGAGAAAATAAAAGTGCAAATACGCAACTATAGCCTTTCGCATATCCTTTCCCTGCAAGGATGACGTAGTGCATGCAGGATCTTATATCTCTCATCGGTGTTATGTTTCATACCGGATATCCGAATGACCAATGCCTGACCATGCGGAGGAGATAACCTCATGATTTTGGCGGGAGAGAAAGAGACAAAAAGTTTATGAATTAAAATCGATACAATCCAGCCGACTCTCTGGTTGCTTTTGCAACGTTCAGCACCTTTAAAGAGAGCACTCAGTTATGGCAAATGTGAAAAACTCTTTTGAGAGCTTTCTAATTTTGTTAATGAAATTAAAGTCACAAATGTTATCCCCTCAATTGATTTTAGTCAAATTGAGATAATGTGTAGAAGAGGACTAAGGCCACAGGAAGACCAGCTCTCTCCAGATACGAAACAAACAGTGCACAACACTTTGAATTAGTTACACCGCAGTCTTCAGAAGGAAAATGAATGAACATAACCATAAACTATATTGTGTGAGGTAAAGCAAAGATAGCCACAAATGGAATATAGGAAAACGTGGATCAGAAAAGTAACCCATACCCAAAGAATGTGGCGCAATAGTGGGTATTTATAAACTATTTTACAGGGGAGGGGTTGAAAAAATCTTCCACACGCTGATTGGTGAGGGGGGTGCTGGAATCCTCTTCAATCCGGGGGAATATACTATATCTCGGCAGCTCCCATGTAGCAAACCAATTACACGCTGTATTACATCTTTTAGTGGGCATCAAACTGAGGGGGGTGTTGCCCAGGTTAACCTCATACTGGATACGCCGCGGCCACTGACCATACGCCATGCACTCCAAATCGAACGATGCCTCACTATTATGTTACAGTTTTGACAGCAAAGTGTGTGTTCTGTAGTATCAAGATTTTTTGACAGAGATCGAGTACATCAAAATGTAAGATATTATGTTTCTCTCGAGGTCCCAGATAAAAGAAACAAATGCGGGTATGAGAAGTGTTGTATTTGTTAATACTAGCATTCATTTGTCGCCTTTAAAAAAAAAAAACGAGATTTCGATTGGTGATATCTTAATAAATACACAACCTTTCTCAATGAAATTCCATAGACAATCTCATGTCAGTATTGCCTACAGTGTAATCGTTCTGTGAATTTCAAAAAGAATTTAAAGGCATCGTATAACAATGTTAAATCTGAGATGCATGGCCCTACGTGTTATCAGTGTCTGTGATATAGTGTAATATTGAAGCCCTAAAGAAATGCGCTTCAAAATGATCATGAAGTGCCTGAAAATAGTAAAAAAAATCTTTGAGTGCCGCGGTTTTACCCCAATAGACTGTAGTGAAAACGAAAAATGAAATTTCGATTTCCAATCACAAATATCTTGATAATCAGACAGGCGATCGGCTTGTAAAAGTCTTGGGATTCCTGACTGACCTAAGGATCAACCTCACTATATTCATTCAAGCGCAAGCTGAAATGTCATCTCCTAAGCAATTACACTATACTGGTAGAAGAAGCATGATGTTCTTTTAATAATATTATTGATGTTCAAACTGAATGTTCCTTTTAGTTTGCTGTTGTTGCCCTTCAATTGCCGGGATGTCATTGTGCTTCGGTGGCCGGGGAGCGAGGTGCATGCTTTGTTTGTTGTTAATGTATGTCCGACCTAGCAGCGACAGGTTATGTACTTCGCGCTCCTGCTGTTGAGTTTCAGTGCATTACGGCAGGTGGATATGGCGGCTTGTCATCAGCAAACATATTTAGCTTTACATAAATTTGTATCGAAAAAAATGTTTTATTCATGTTTGTTCCATCATACCAAGATGCTGGCGTCATTGACAACCAGTCTGTTCGCCAGCGCGGCTACACTTAATTTTTCTACAGCATCGTACTTTACCGGCACACACCCAGCGACACTCCCTTTCAAACAATGCCGACATTTTGGTATGCTCCTATGAGAATTACCATTGCGTACGGGTAGTGAAAATGTAATACATATGTTGCTAAGTATATGAACATTGTTTTTTTTTCTTCATAATACGTTTCAATTTAATTTAATTACGTTATTTAATAAAAACAAGACTATATCATTGTTATAACTTCCGGAGCCTATGGCCTACGAGCATTGCTTTCTCCGTTTAGGCTCCATCAAATTTCTTCCTTTATTTAACTTAGTCGTATGTATTATTCTTTTTGTTTGTATAAATGCATCTAAAAAGGATTACAAAAATGTAACATGTCAAATGTAATGATGTATTATACATCATGTGAAATATGAAAATAAACTGAAACTGAAACTGAAATTGAATTATGATTGCAGCACGAGGTAAATCCAGGTTTTTGTTTCAGAATGTTACCGAGTCACTTTAAGCGAGAACTACATAGGTATTCATTTTTTTTTGTAAAAAAATAATTAGCATTATCCAAACTGTTACAAGGAATACGCTTTGAAAAGTATCAGTGCACAATAAGCGTATGTATATACAAGCACGGCGCCTGATCATTCATGGCAAACTCTTAAATTAATTTCAACTCTAAAGGATGCTTTATCTCCAAATTTTATCGTTCAAAAAAATAAGGAGTCGTCGTTAAGGGGTTGGTTCGTGTAAATTGTATAAAATTGCGAGTCTGAACAATTTCCGGTTCCACCGAAGTAACCTTATATTGGGATCAAAAATCTTTACCTTCATAAATAAAAGGACCCGCATAATTAAAAACAAAATACATCATCTCAAAGGATTTTCGGAAGCTTTCATGATGACTTGGGACATAAACGTCGCATTATGAATATTACTAGAATCATGGATAATGAATACCAAGTCTTCGCTGAATTCGAGACAACAACATCAAATTGTCCCACCTTTCAAAACTCAATTGGCGTACATTATTAAAGTGCGACACACCATAGAGATAAGCACCCTTTCAAATTTTTTCGACAGAAAAAGCAACTGAGAAATGTGGTAACATGATAATAGATATTTTCCATAGCGCACATAAATTATTATCCACCACGCAAGGTGCTCAATTTGCTCCAATATTACCCCGGCTCTGCTAGGCTACCAATTTCAGTGCTTACAGCATTTAAGAAATTATAATATATTTTGGGAATTAGGCTCCCCCTTTCGAAATCCTAGAGCTGTCCTTGGCTGCCAGTCTATTTTCATGATCAACATCACCGTTTTAGTGAGTATAGAAGCCACTTTTTGTTTTGATATTGGTGAGCATTGGAAACGGTGGGCAAATTAACATAAAATAAGGAGAAGGCTGACAAATCATTGTCATCTTTACCAAAAGCCAACTTTCTCTTTAACTCGACATCATGCCGAGGTCGGAAATATCAATATCATCATTCTTCCTCGGCCGTGGAAGCCAGGAAATTAATATGTCGACGAGGGATATTACGTTATGCACTGGCGGGGGATGGGGGGGGGAGGACATCCGGTCCATGCCCCCCTTTAAAACCCACGTGGTATATCTTACACGACTCCAACAGTGAGCCCCGATACCATCTTTTAGGATCTTTTTCTTTATCTTTCGTCCTTTAAAAAATCCTTTTCTTTGTGCTTGTTTGCTTGTCAGATAAATTAGTTATAAAAAATATTTCCCCCTCCTCCCCACCCCCCCCCCCCCCTCCTTCAAAGAAAACCCCGGATCCGCCCCAGCGGGAACCGGTGACGTATCCAGAAATTCTCAGCTCTACGTTGAATTTTAATTTAACTTCATGCAGTATCGCCAACATCTGTAGCAGCAAGACCCACGCAGCCGTGGCCATGACGGCGGAAAAGGGAAATAATCATAAAAAATTTAGAAAACATGGCTGAGCTAATTTCTTAAATATGATAAACATGAACAGCACATTAGCGTTGTTAAAGAGGACGAGGGGTAGGGACTACCTATAAGTTTTTTCCGTAAAGGTCTACACAATAATCGAAATTCACCGGTTAATATAATATTATTATGATGATTAAATAATTGTCATGATAATTGTTATGATAATCTGAATTTGAATAATTACAATGCATCATACATCATCATCATTGAGGGAAGGGAGTATGCAAAATTCGTTTTCCCGAGGGCACAAGACTGGTGCCCCCTTCACAGCCCCCTCCCCCTCCCGATCCATCGCTTACTATCAATATCACCACTTATAAATATTATGAACCTGTTTTCCCCTTATGTCCGTCGTTTCTTCATCGCGAGGAGCCCCTCTCACCCTCCCCCACTCCCCTCCTTCCCTCACCAGATGGAAAACCTGGCTACCTGAATGCAACAGGAAACGTATAATTTGATAAATCGTTTTCCAAGTCATGAATGTTCTCAATTGATAGTGTTTCCGTATCTTCGTCAATGTGCGGTTGCAATGCGCAGGATTTAATTATAAAAGGTCGCATCAATCGTAGAGAATTAGCTAAATAGTAATGATTATCATCATAATGATAAGTGTACTAAATATGTAAAACATGATACAAACTTGCACAATTTCAACGCGTTTCCTATGTTTATTTTGCAAATTCAGTTAGGCACCTAAACAAAATATGCATGATCTGAACAAGCCGATTAAAGCAGAGTTATAACCACTAAAGAAATATAAACATGCAGTATTATATTTCTCTCCGTTTCCAAATATCATTGCACCCAACGGAATTTCTAATTTAATGATTGAACTTTAGCTCTACTTTATACTGGTACACCAACAAACCCCTCATCCATTGTTTATATTTCTTTGTTTAACCTCATTAGCATAATAAAAAATTACATGCTGAGATGGAAGAAACAATAATACTAGAATAATAATTACAAAACTAAATATATGAATAATTAAACTAATGTATAAACAAAAATACAATAAAAATAATAATTTTAGTATCATTGTTTAAGGCGTTTCATTCATCTCAGTCAAAATTCAAAAATAGCGGAAACTATGCTTCCACGAAATCAAATATGCATTGCCTTCATTATGAAATTACAAAACAATATTAGGAGAAAACAAGAGCAACAAGAATACTTTTTAGATGATGATTTGCCTGATAAGTGTCATAGCTATAGATTGAAAACGCCGTTGGGGTTTGAGTCGAAGGAAGTTGAGTAAGGATCGGGGAGATTTCCTGTCTGAGCTTGGAACTAAAAGAAATATAATAATCATTTAACTACGTGCATCTGATTTGATCTAAAATGCTTTGCAACCCCCCCCCCCCCCCCCGACTTCTGTACACTCTTAAAAACTAATTGACTACAGATATTCGGTGTTTTTCAATCTCATCAGTTTTCGTAACTCCCTCCATGCTTCTCAAAATGAAATCTCATGTTTCGACCTTCGGTTTTCTGGAGGAGGGGGGGGGGTACATTGTGTTTACTTCTGATTGTATTCAGTCGCAACAAAAGTCACCAACTCTATTTGTCAATTTTCTTTTTGTATAAGTGTGCCTTTTTCCCGGTCGTAAAAGGTACATAGTCCTGACACATTAGCGCGATTTTCAACAATCTTCAAAATCCTCGCTTTGCAAAACTTGACAAAAGGGCATTTGATGAGGAATATGACCCTTCCTTTTCAGTCATTGTAGGCCCCCGTCCATCAAACACGTTGGAGAGGTAAATAAACACTTGACGAGTTTCCGGAGAGGTATAGATTTTCAATGCAATGGCGGATCGAGGGGGCACAGGGGCACAGGGGCACGTGTCCCCCGGCCAAAAAGGGGAGGGGAGAGAAACGAAAGAAGAAGTAAAGGCTGATGGCCCCCCTCCTTTTTTTTTTCTTCGTTTGCTAGTCATGGAATTTTGTAACAGAGTTTTCGGACTTTTGACCACCCCCCCCCCCCCCCGGCTGATCCGCCACTGTACAGTCGCCCTAACCTTCCATTAAAAGTCCTCGAAAGGTCGATCGGACCAAATCTTTCATCAAAGTTTTTTCTGAAGTACACCCTCACGACTGGACTTTTGACAAACTGACAGCCAACTCGGAGTCCATACTAATTGTTCACTATTTCTCTTCAAAGCCCGACAATATACATTATTAGAGTTCCGTTTCATCAAGTATATACCCGCAAGGCTCGGCTTTTGATAGACTGACAGCCGATATCACAGTAATGGATTGAAGTGCACAATGCATGGCTTATCATATACCCTAAATAAGATCCACTCTAGCTGACTTAAAAGGAATGGTTTTTCAACCTATTCATAGGTTCAATCAAACCAGAATAGTGTTGTCAATTTTATTGCAAAACTACTTTCCACAGTGTCCCTTATTATATACATACTATGAGAGGAGCAAAGTGGAAAAAAAGTGTTTGCTTGCAGGAAGATATTCGTTCGTATTTTTCCTCAATCAATGGACAGTAATAGAAAGAGATTCTGTTTCGGAATATGGTATTACGCTGCAAAGGCGGTTGTCGGACTTTACTCTTTAAAGTCTTTCTTTTCCCTCACAATGATTATGCCCGAAAATTGGCTCAAATTCAATGCAGTCATTATCAAACTCGTGATTTAACAACAAAGAAAAAAGTATGTTGATGTAGACAAAAATATCACGCAATAATTAAGATCAAACTTGAATAATTGCTATACAAATACCTCACCGACTTTGAACAGGTTAGATTTAGATAATTACGTTTTACGGTTCATATACTTGAGCCTATATCTTTGCAATTCAAGCCGAATATATACCCTGATGAGGTGGATTACTTGAACTGGCACAAAATTATCACAAGAATAGTTTGTCCTAAAACATAATTTTGACCGACATGAAAGAAAAAGACTACCGGAAACTGACAAACTACTGTTTAAATACAAATTAGATGCTAACCGTCATAAAGTAGTGAAATTTTCCCAGGAGAAAAATATGAGGATCACTATAATATTTAACGCACAGTACCCCTACTCCTTTTTGTTGTTGTTGGGGGGAGGTATCAGGTATGTACACTTCACGTATAACGTTGAATAACTTGAAAAGATCTATACCGAATTTTTACGTAAATTGACATTATGGCCGTTAAACTCATGTACGCATATACCCAATTAAAATTATAAGCGGTTTGTATTTCAGGAAGTTGATATTTTAGAACGAGGATACACGTATCTTGAAAAGGAGGGAAAAAAAACAAATTGGCCATAGTTCATAAAGGGCATGGCTTAAGTTCATGGCCGGTTCTCTCGAGGGAAAAAACCAGAATCGATAATTAGTTTAGAGCTTTTTTTATCACACCAGTGATGTTGTTGGACAAGTATAGAACAATAGCGACCGCGATTTCGCATACCAAGCATGAGGGGGGAGACAAACAAAAATAGACGACGCGGAACATAACTGGAATCGTATCTCCCTAACGACCTTGCCATTGCCACTCTACTTTGAGCGTTAGTCTGTGACCACGCGATATTATAACAAACAAGGATGACATTGCAATTATTTTACCTTTCAAAATTCAAACTTATCAGTTGATTTGAAGTTCAGATTTTAATTTGAACAAAGTCCGAACCCCGAATCGACCTTCCCATTACACACTTTGTCCTGTTATTTGTTTAGTGTAGGCGACCAATCAATCATAAACTAAGTAACTGATAATTCCCACAAAAAATAATACATTTTTAATATTTTTCTTTGTCATGTCAAACAAGTCAATCACAACTCTATTTTCTTGCTCGCTTGCTTGTCATACTGGATACTGCAGGAGCAAAGTTTGCTGTATACACAGTAACAGTGTTGATAATACATACACCGAATTATACATCAAATTTCTGAGCGATTGACTTACCGTAAAAAAAAACTACTGAACCCCCCCCCCCCCTACCGTGCCAGAGAAGCATGATATCCCAGAGTTATCATTCTTGTAAACTTACATGTTGATTGGGGGGGGGTAATATTGTTGGTGAACAACAACATGTATTATCTGATCAGGATGCTCCACCTCACAAGTTGTAAATACAAAATTTATTTTAAAACAATAAACACATGAATTAATTAATTATTTAATACATTAAATTCGAAGGAAAAAAAACAGCAAACAGCAAATGCACTTTTCGCTACTGTTCAATACAAAAAATTGGCCTTGATGTTACAGTGTTTGGAAGAAAAAAAATTCTAAGCCATATCGTTGATATTCTAATTCAGTCATTCCCTTAGCTAATTATTGCAAATATTTGACGGAAGTTCCTAATTTTATGTTTCCTTTGTCCATATTTCGATCGGACGCTTGCTTTTTGTTCATTCCGCTCTCTTTGGCAAACTGTATAGGCATTAAAGTCCCGACGATACGATACGATACGGGGGAGCATTCAGTTATTGTTCTGGTGGAAATGCAATATAGCAGAGCTTCATAGCACAGTAACACCAGCGCCGTACGGTAATAACTAATAACGCGAGACAGCAATTGTTGTTATTATCGAGTTAATGAGATGTATTATGATGGCAATAGGAGGCATTTTCTCACTGGGGGGGGGGGAGGGGGGCAACCATGTTGGTGCTTTTACAAAATGAGTACTGAATGAAATGGGCTCTTGGGAGGAGGGAGTAGTTCCAGTAGTTATTTTTAAGTCCTATACACGAGGAGGAAGTGATTCTCTGTCAATTTGCATTTATTTCTTCCTTTTCTGAATTCAGATTAAGAAATAATTGCAATATTATACATTCAATACGAGAAGATTTGTTTTGTGTGCATCCTCTCATCTCACGGGTTGCAGGAAGAAAAAAAAAACGAGAATTTTAATCGTTATCTTAAAAAAAATAAAAGGTGGTTAGAAAGAACTGATGGTGTATCGAGAAATTGAAAAAAGAGGTAGTGGGGATCATCCTCCTATGGGGAAATTTGTCCTCTTGGATGGTGTTCGGGTGGGGGTATCTTTGCAGAAACGCGAGTCGGAGACCCCTTGCAGTTTATATATTGGCTTTTCCAGGCGTTTAGAGGAGAGGATAGGGGAGGGGGTTGTATGGCGGCGAAACTGGGAACTACATGAAATAATATTATAGAAATAATATTATAACAATAATGATAATAAAACGGTGCTTAAAAGGGTCTTTCCACCTGCCAAAAATGCATGTCATCACCCATGCACGGTTCACAACACAAGCCAAGGTCATGTCTAAAAATATATTTTCGATAGAAACATATTGTCATGCAATTAGTCAAGAGGAAGTCATAATGTTGTTTTCAAAATGTCTAGCAATCCAACTGTTCAGGTGCTAACGTGTATTACATGTCCCACTGCGAGTGTGGTATGATATTCTTTTCATAATTAATATCATATAATTTAACATGATGTATATGAATGGTTATTATCTGTGTTGAACTTTTGACCGTATCCTTGTGAAATACAGGTTTCATGTCATGTATACACGCAGGGTTCTTTTTGTACCCTATATTCCAGTCTTCTTCATGTTTCTGCCCCTCCCTCTATCTCTCCCTCTATCTCTCCTCTATTTATCTCTCTCGCTCTCTCTGCCCTTCCCTCTATCTCTCCCCTTCGTCTCTGGCTCCCTCTTTCTCTCTCTCTCTCTCTCTCTCTCTCTTTCTCTCTCTTTCTCTCTCTCTGTTTCTCTGCCCCTCTTTCTACCTATCCCTCTATCTCTCCTCTATTTATCTCTCTCGCTCTCTCTGCCCTTCCCTCTATCTCTCCCCTTCGTCTCTGGCTCCCTCTTTCTCTCTCTCTCTCTCTCTCTCTCTCTCTCTCTATCTCTATCTCTCTCTCTCTCGCTCTCTTTCTCCCACCATCAATCTAATAATAATAATAATACATAACATTTATTAGGCGCTTAATACTGATGTTTCTAAGCGCACAGTGTTCTGATTAAGAGAAGACTATAACCCGTAGAATTAAATTAGAAGAAAAAGCAAAAATACAAAAGTAACATAGATAATCTGTCGACCTATTTATCTCACAACATAATAATGGTTATGATTACAAAAAAAGGAGGTATACTCTGTTTTGCAATGGTAACCTTCTACCATTGAAAGCCTATATATCCCTATCGGGGCAACTAGATAAATAGAATCATGTTTAGTTTATAATACGCAATATTTTTGTTACGTAGTTAGTTTCAAACATGTCAAATAGAATTCCAAATGTCGGGTCCTTGCTTTTTTGAAATTCTAAGAGGATTTTTGCCGGCACTGTCTGGTTTTAATTTGATCATTTATATCGTTGATATTGTATAAGTAATGTTCCTGTGGTTGAATAATGAATAAATCATGCAATCCCAAAGCGACTGACCCTGATCGACCTACAGACATTCACCAAATTAACATAAATATAACAGGGCTCGTGGGAATTAAATACAGGACTTCATGACCCCATGAAAGTACAGGGCATCATACAAATTCCGCTGAAAGGGCTACCCGCCATATTTATATATATCTAATGATGTACCATGTATATATTATCTCTTTTATTATTGAAATGGTAATGGAAACAAGCAAACAATAACCATGTGACTACCATGGGTCACAGGACCAAATAATTAGTAGAATGGTCTAAACTGCCAAATAAACTAGCTTTCTATATGATGTAAAGTGCGCTACAAATTATTGTACGTTGAATCATTAACATGTTCATTAAGTGAGCGTCTTTCACCTTATAGTGTGTACCTGTGCTGCTGCCTAGCCTATTCTATTACAGGAGAAAAATAACCTTGACGTTAATGTTTACGAGCAAAACAAATGCTCGTAAGAAAGAGTTCAAAGTTTGCATGATCAACACATACATGTATATTTCAATGTAAATATGTACAGTATGAGGAATAGACATATAAAAACAGTCTTTGGTAACTGTCGTGGAAATAAATATATGCCTATTGCGAATTGATTTCAGAGAATAATAACGAAAGCAGTATACATTTCGCAATATACTACGATTTTATCCTCATATTACAGTACTTTATACAACAGCTTCTATCCAAGAATGTCATTTACGTATGTATTTACATCTTCTAACGGCTGCTTAACTTTTACTGTTCATTATTTTTTCTCACTTATTCACCAACCGAAGCGGGCCTATTTATTCATGGAGGACGGTTTTAAACGAATTATGCACATCTCGTTTCAATTTGTAACCCTTAGTTCGTTTACATTACATTGATCATAATCTATTTTGTGAAAGTCAAAACTAAACCTCAAGACATTTATCATATCAAGGTGATTGTTTTGACTGACCTAACCATCAGCAAATGAGGATAATATATGTTTTGTGTATTTGTTTGTTTGTGTGTTTGTTTGTTCAGTTATTCTCTCTCTCTATGGTTTAACATATGTGGAAATAATTATCGTGTGGTTTTTATCACTGTTTCCAATAAAGGATCATTCCATCATATTACAGGATATTACAAACATTTTTTTTCTAATTCCTGTATATATATTCCATTCTCGTATTCAAGGGAAATTAGTATTTGATCATGATTATTTATACAGGCTTGACTACATGACGAATTTCAATTATAAGACGAGCATTACTAATGCTTTTTTTAAATAGGCGATAAACAAGTGCATTTTGAAAAATCCTTTTCTTTTTAATGCGACAAGCATCAAGTCCAAAATCTTTATCACACCAAAACAACATTCATCTCAGCGATAAGACCGAAATATTAATGACCAACGAAGATAAGACCTCCAGAAAAAAGGTATTTTTGCAGAGTCGTCATGACCTTCCTCTGTGTAAATCTTCTATAAATTCAACAGTAAACAAACAAATAAAATCAAATGGATGTGGAGACGAGCTTGCGTTCTTGTGCAAATGTCAACATACCCTTCCCCCTAAAACATCACTTGTGTGCCAGTAAGTAGTCGAGTAAATATTTCGTCTTTTAGACGTAATTCATACAGCTTTTGGGGATTTTGACATGTTTAGATCTTGCTCGCCGACTAGAACTAATTCCATTAATATACGTTATTTATTTATTTCAGTCATTGTAGCTAATGATTTTATTGTAACTTTTCTGTTTTCTGGCGATATATTTGCGTATTTGGAGTGTCACTCTATTTTCTACATATTTTGCTGAAGGCAAAAACTCGTTTGGAAGCGACCATGTTTTGGTAGACGCTTTGTTTTTGTTTGGCTTTTTTCTTTGTGTTTGATCCATTCTCAGTGTCCTTAACCATTCAACCTCACATGATTCCCTGATGCCGTATCGATTCGGCTTGGTGAGCTCGAAAACCTTTTCTTTTCTATTTCTATAGCTGAAAACGTTTCCCACCTGCAATATATGTCCTACTACGTCGAAAAGGGCTATGGCTCAGCACAAATAAAACATTCACATTTTGTGAATTTCCAAAATCGCCTCAATTCTTCTGAATTCCATTTTTATCCAAAGAATATTAATTATGGCCAACCTAGCAAAGTTGGATATATAGGCTTATATCTCCGAATAGTTTTCTTCATGGTCCGTGGATCCTATTTGACACATTTATGTCAACTGTTCGTGGAAAATGAAATTATGCAACATGAATTGTTATAAAGATCTGGTTAAATATCAATGCTATCCTAATGTTCATTATTTCTAAATAGTTTTCTACTTGTTGTTACGTGTGTACAGTTTACATTTTCTTTATAAAAATTAATGACAAATGTTGTGGATTACAATCTTACCTCTTCCCTTTTCTGCTGCTATTCCGAAGATTATTCCACACAGAAAACAGGCTGCCAGCTTACCAACGGTCCTTGCAATGTTACTCCCAATCAAGGGCGAATTCTTTCTTGTCTTTGAATCCTTATAATCCGCTTCGGCTAAAATCGGCTTTTCGTCGCAGTTCGATTTTATATCAAGTCTGATTCCATTATGCCGGCTGTTGTGGAATGACTCGGAACCCGTTTCCGACGGGATCCTCGTCTTCGTTCCTGCCGTGGTCGTCCGGTGCATGTTCGCGTTCCTATCGGTGCCTATTATACCGTCTGGCGAAGATTGAGCTTGCTGCGACGATGTTTCTGCCGTCTGTTCCCGCGGTGAACTTTCCTCAGATTTCTGCGTGTTTATTTCGTTCGTAACAACGCACCGCTCCTCGATGTTCTCCGTACGCGGCATAGCGGATTCGTTGTTTGCACCCACTAGAGTATGTCGTCTGCTAGTGTTCGCTAAGAGGTGATAAGTGTCGTCTGTTATCGAGAGACGTGGTGAATCCCCGCCATCTGCCTCCCCTGGTAGCAATACCTGGTGCACTGTAGTCATGTTGACCCGTGACAGTTCCTTTTATATGCCAGAGATAAGTCCCCGTTCCGGACTTTGGGTTTATCCTAGGAGTGGCTGAAATCGATATAGGTAGAGCGTGTCAGAGCAAAGTATTCAAACGCAAACAAATCTACTGTATAGATAAAAAATTGTGTTCAAATGATTTCAGGTCAATGATAACTTCTATTATGCTTTAAAACAACTTACGCTTAAAGTCGCGTTCTGTTTTAATTATTATCTTTCTACATAGGCCTATAGGCCTATTTGCACAAAGAAATGTTATTTGTTTCAAATAATCGATGCACCAAGGTAAGTTAAAAACAAATATCTCATGTTAGTCTGCTATCTTTCCTTCGTGATTATTCTTCCATATAATTTTGCACAACGTTTTTTCGTTTTTCATTTTCCTTTCTTTCATGGAAATACATAACTTCCAGCAGTCAATGAATACTTCGTCGGTGTTCTGCTCTAAGTAAATGTTAGTGGGTACTCTTTTGTAATACTTTCTTTGATCTCATTTAATCGTTGTTATAGATCCTATTTATCATTGAACAATTTGTCAGTCGAAAGGATAAGGAAGCGAGAGGAAATAGTTGGACAAATCAATTAATTTCATAGTACAGTGAAATGACATAATATTTTGTGTCAATTCATGGCTAGTCTCATAACAACTTCGACCCCAAATTAGAGTTCCCTCTTCTTTCTTTTTAGAAGGAAGGAAATAATTCTTTGCAAGGAGAAATCTCAGCCCACTCTCTAAAGAAAGTCGCTCCAGTTGGCTACACTAAGATCTTCTTTTCAACTACGGGACAAAGCTCTTTTCTTCAAGATGGTTTTATAGATACGACGATAAAGTATGATCAGTGAATTGTTAGTACCGCCAGCAGGGCGACTTTCCGTCACAGTCTTTTATTTGGTATGTTACCTTTTTCTAACTTTTCATCAAACACCCTGCACTTTTTTGACATATCGCTGGGTTTGAGGTCTAATCTATTTGGTGGCAGACGCCTTTAAAATGTGATTACTCGATCTGTCGAGAACGCCGTGTTAATAGGGACTTTTAGATTTGCACAACGGCAAGGTGGATTGCTACGATCGACGTCCTTTTAATGCACTGCCTTGAATGGACGTCACACGTATCAGTCCACGCAAATCTAAAAGTCCCTACTGTACTGCTTTTGCTCGACGAATTCTTCTTCCATAACTCTTCAAGGCTTTCCTGAGATTTTCGTCAACATTCTTTCATCTGTCTTTGTTGACGTGATTTGTTGTTTGTTTGTTTGTTTATAAAGCCAGATAACAGGAAAGTTCGTCGAGGTTCAAGTGAATCGATTAACCGAGGTCTTTCAGCTTGAAATACATAATAGTGTTTACAGTCTTTCAGGAGTTTAAAAGGCTATAATCCAATTTTACAGGCGTGATCTTTGACGGTGACTGTAGCCTAGCTCTAATCCTCTTAGGTGATTGAATGACTTGAATTCCACTTTGGCTGATCCGCCAAGAAAAGAAAGGGAGAAAGAAAAGGATTAATGCCATGCTATTGGGGCACAACGGGTGGGTGCCCAAATTTAGCCCACAAGTGCCTTCATTGTGCACCCTTTCAAACTGTAAACTCTAAAGGCACCTGAAAAAAAAATATCTTCAATTATTTGTCTTGTCCGAATTTGGTGAGAACATTACCTCACCATTTTTTTTTACAGAATCCCCTGTTCAGGCATTCCACACATTTTTTTTCTCGGAAAATAGCAATTTCGTGTTTTTTTCAGAGAAATAACAAAGTTTACCGGTAGAGTAGGAGTGGTGGTCCTAAATCTGGCCGATTTGATTTTAATAATCTTTTCCACAAACGATCTCTCCCTATTTGCTGCAACGCGAAGATGACGTAATCCCCGAATTTATACGCCTGGTGAAAACAAAATCTTGGGCTGGGCGTGCGACTTCGTTGATAACTGATAACGCCATCTTCGGCGGCTTGAAAGCTAACGACCAGATTCTTCACTAGTAGGGGAAATGATGCATTTGTTGATGAATCATAATACATAGTATCCCAGGTTATTACCAAAATCCAAATTACCTTATTTCCCCTCAATGACATTGACAAGCCACAACTTGTGCCATATTTAAACAGTTGTCAGTTTTAAATAGCTATGGTTGATATTGATATAGGAAATAATTAATAAAATGCATCATTTCTCCCTCCACCACTGGTATAGTAACGGTACCGGTAAAATATTTTAGTACAGCATTTTTCGTTATTTCTATAAAAAAATTATGAGTTTATTATTTTTCAATTAAAACTTTATGTGACTGAACTAGTTGTAAGTACGATGTATAACGCAATTTTGTTGTATTAGATTGTCAGAGGGGGGGGGGTAAGAGAATGAGGTAACCAGGAGAAGATTCACCAATTATTTTATATTACCATACGTTTGTGTAACATCAAATACAACAATAATTTTATTATCGTGCCACCATATGCGGGGGGTGTGGATAACGGATAACCCCAAGAATTTAAAATTCCCCATATTCGGGGAATGAGACGGTAATTTTGTAGTTCTTATATCTTCTGTGTAATGTATAATATTCAGATTGCAAATGGCATTTTCATCATTATAAAGTGTCAAAGGTATTGGTGGCCTAGCAAAATTGTGCCTTTTGTGTTTTTTAGAGACATATGGCTCCGAATAGACTCATTAGACAACGCCCCCTATCGCCAGAGTCCAGCAGCCTAACATGTTAGCCTACTGACTTTTACCCCCCCCCCCCCCCAAAAAAAAAAAAAAAACGTTAAAAATTTATTTTTTGTTTAAATGGAAAGCACATCCACACCGACGTACGTTGATACTAGCTCTTTCTTTGGAACCCTCATGTCCCATTGACTTTTGAAAGTTCACCCCCGTAATTTGGTCAAAATAGGTCGCTAGCTCGCCATTGCCTACATAACACATGTGATACAAGTCGAACTTTGGACGCAACTTGACACGCGATTGTGAGGTTAAAGGTCAAGCACACGAAGGATAACAAGCATGAATTATCATAGATCAGTTCTGATCGGTTCATTATGTCCATTTCAGCCAACCCCCCCCCCCCCCACCGTAATTTTTCCATTTAGTATAGGCAAGCATTTTGCCGAGGTAACATGAATATTCATGATCATTACAGAGGGGTGCAATTGTGCACCACATCAAACTCCCCTACTTTAAGTCAGGTATTTCATTGTATTATGTAGTTTGGTAGGTTTATTTTAATAACTGTTTAATTATCAAGTATCAATGATAGTTTGAGATATGGAAAATGTTCTTGTATTCTATATTTAGCAAAGCAATCTCACATAAAAATTTACTACCAAGTGTCGTCTAATCCGCCGATTGCAGTCTGATATATATGTCCAGCGAGCGAAAATGAGACAACCGGAGCAATATGAAGTCCAACACAACGCAAAATGTAGCTAAAATTTCTTGAAAATATCTCAGCGGTTGGATATTTCTGCTCTAGGCTGCAGTTAATAATGCCGTTTGAAAAGCATGGAGAGGCAAAGAAGATTAGGAGACGCAGTCAGAGGGAGACCGAAAGAGATGGGGAGAAATGAGGAAAGGAGAAGCCCTCTACTTTACAAACACTATAGTCAGGCATGATGCCGACAACTGCACCGTTCAACTTGATTTAGTGGTCGACGGCACCCACCATATAGGGTGTACGAAACACGATCACGAAGAAGTTCGTAAAAAGTCAACCTAAGGCAATTCTCATAGCCTTGTCTACCCAAGGAGATACCAGCAATAATGTGTAATATCTCTTTGGTCTACCACTTAATATTTATTTATTTATTTATTTATGCAACAATAACAGTGCGAACATAACAATGCGAACATAACAGTGATGTTTACGTATTAAACCGAGCGCGATTAATTTATATGGGATATATTATAGGCTATTCAAATTGCGAATTTACGTGTGACTCCCACTGTCCCACATGATATTCACACTAGAATGGCAAGCACCATAAATAAACAATCCAATCATAACAACATTAACAGCAGCAGCAACATGCATTTCCACTCCCCTTCTGAAGGGATCCCTCCTCCTTTAATAAATTCATGGATACATCACTTCTTATCGTAGTCTTTGCATATTTAGTTTTGCTCTCTTTTTTTTGGGGGGGGGCGACGTTTTTCTTTCTTGACGATATCTCTTTTTGCGAACAATGTCGCTTTTATGTTGTATCCTTATTCTATGAAGCTGAAACTATTCCAACCTTCGTTGCGAAAACTGTACAATCAACTGGTTTGTTGCCCTCATCGTTCACATACCATATAGTTTTAAATGTTCCTTCTTTTTTCTTCAGCTCTTGAATATGCTTTAAAAAACATTTTTGGGGGAAGATAGTTTGCATAGTGAATATTACAATTTAAACTAATTTACATTTCTAACATTTTCTGACAAATCATACATTTTCGTTTTCCTATTTGGAGGTCAAAAGTTGGTTTTTGCACTTATTTTCACTTCTTTCAGAAAAAAACAAATGAAATATATTAGTAAGAAATCGCATTTTGAAATGCAAACTATTTCAGAATATTGCGATTGCACTAAACTAATGCTTTGAATAAAATTTTCTTCGATGTCTATGATCGGTTGATGTTAAATATCTATAAATACATCATCAATATGAAAATGATATACATAATTCAAGCGAAAGATTCAACGAATACTGTGGTTAGCCTCATCCTAAGTAAACGTACATATAAGCAGGCACGTAACCACAGGGGGGCACGGGGGGCACGTGCCCCCCCCCCCCCAAAAAAAATAATAATAATAATAATAATAATAAATAAATAAATAAATAAATTAAAAAAATCCAAGATCAGTTGAACTTTTTTAGACCCCTTTTTTTTTACCTCGATCGATTACATGTATGTGCCCCCCAAAAAAAAAAACAACATCAAAGTCTGGCTACGTGCCTGCATATAAGTGCAAGCAACACGGTTTGTACAATATATATGTCTGCTAAGGCCTCACGATGGAGTGATTTGTCATTCCGTAGTTTTTCAAGATTTCGTTTAATATCTTTCTGTATCGTCGTTCTTAAATTGCGTACGTATTAAAGTGATCTATTTTTGCGAAAGAATCCTCATGCAAAAGTATAATCTTGGTCGACACACCTTCCTTTTAAAACGTAATAGGAAATATAATATTGTA
Source organism: Strongylocentrotus purpuratus (assembly GCF_000002235.5). Classification (NCBI taxonomy): domain Eukaryota; kingdom Metazoa; phylum Echinodermata; class Echinoidea; order Camarodonta; family Strongylocentrotidae; genus Strongylocentrotus; species Strongylocentrotus purpuratus. The sequence goes on along the minus strand of NW_022145599.1, from coordinate 9,325,258 downwards.
GCGTTGAATTCGAGTAGCGTATACAAAAGCGGAAGATATGATTGTATTAATGTGAGCCACTTTAAACAAAGGTGAAACAACAGAATAGGATTAAAATTGAAAGAAGAAAACATTACGATGGAAAAGGTATTAATATAGAAAAAGATGAAGACGATGGAGAAGATTAAGGAGGAACAGAAAATTAATATGGTAGCATGAAAGAGAGAAAAGTTTAAGGAGGATGCGGGAACAAGGAGAAAAAGAAGACGATAAAGAAAGAAAAAGATTAGAAGAAACAAAAATGATGAAAATGAAGGAAAGGACGATAGCGAAAAAAAATACTACACCAAATGATCATTTATTACAGATTAATGCAGAAGGTTATAAACAAGAGTAAATGCAATTAAATATCACCTTACCTCAGTATAAAGCAGTTTATACACTATTGATAATATTCCTTCAACATCTTGCGATATCAATCTTCTGGTTTAGAATAAAGACCAAAATTGAGATTGGCATAAGTTCCACACCATTCCGCACCATTCCACACCATAAGCTATATGCAATATAGTGTGTCCTCGGCCACACACCTTAGTGATTAAAAGTACGTGTGATACTGCGCAGTCTCGAGACTCCCTCTCGTGTTCAGACGAACGGTAAGCTATGGTAACCGTTTACGATTATTCTATGGAATTTGTTAGTGTGTAACAAAAGATATGTATGTATGATTTGGAGGTATTTTTACAATTACGGTATTACCCATAGAAGTAAATAAGACAATGATATCTTTTGTAAGCAGTATACACTGAGATTTTGTTTTAAAATAGACGAGAAAGCAATATTTAAAGAAAGGGAAAAAAATAGGTAAGCCTAAAGCATCATGATTTCTTCGTCTTTTCTTCTTCTTCTTCTTCTTCTTCTTCTTCTAATTCTTCTTCATTTTTTCTTCTCCTCCTTCTTCTTTTTGTTTGCTTGTCGGAGGGGAGGGGTAAACTCCCGTAGTCACATTACTGATTGTGTCCTGCTTCACTTTACCTGCCACGACTTCATCTCATGAATTCTCTTTTTATTCGTGGAGACCATGTGATGTACAGCTAGATGGATCAAGGAGGTGGTCTGCTCACACACAAAAAGCGCAGACGTTGCGTCTCAAGACTACAATGGCGCACGTCTTCAGGGCCTTTATTGGCGTGATTAATAACGCAGTTGGAATGATTACCCGTGCATGTGCAATTTTGCAAGAAAATTAAATTTGACTTGTACTCTTTTGCAGCACCTTTCAAAATGATTATCTCAAAAGTATTATGTGCTAATCATTAACTGGCTATCCAGCCAACTGAACATGTTTTAATTTCACTCGATGTTTTTCGTGATCATTCAAGACAGGCATTGTATTAAACTCGCGCAGGATCATAAATGCGCCCCCTGCTTCTTTTCAAATCTCTCTGATCTCGTCCGTACTTCTGCCTTCCTTTATCTGTTTATGTCAATCGACAACACCTCTTGAAAGAAATAAAACATTCTTTTTGATATTGATCGTTGCCACAATCGATTACCCACCGCCTCCCGAAGAAAATGGATATTGATTCTTCGTGCTTTAAGTGTCTGTGTTTCGTGTTCTTCTCAAAAGATTTGTATGGGTGATGGTGAGAATAAGCGTTGATGAAAATTGGTGAGGACGATGTTGTGCTTGTTTTGGTTATTTTCACGAGGAATGACGTATCCAGACATAGAAAAAAGGGGTTGGGGGTCTCCCATCTTCCTCATTTGATGAAGGGCGAATGTCTCTGAGCTGCCCAAAGATCCCACTGCGTGTTGTAATGATTTTTTTCTTCTTCTTGTGAGCCTTCCATTGGAACGGGGGGGGCGAGAAGGGGGGGGGGTGCTACGCTGGAACTTCCCCAAACGTCAGTGGTTAATGAGGTAGCTTTCTTTTAATGACGGTGGTGGGAACAGGATGATTTATCCATCATCGCGAACCCCAACATAAGTTTTTGTTTCTTTGGTAGATTGCTATCTTGAATTTTCCCATTTGTAAGGTTATTTGTGTTTTAACTTCGAAATGGAATGAATTATTGATATGATTAAAAACAGGATTTTATAACCCCATCTAATGTGTACTTTCTAAAGATTCTTCGGCTATCAGCAAGTATTTTCAGCGATATATTAGAGGCGTGTATCCATCTTAAGGATAGGGGGGTCATCGTAAACTTATTAGCTCTATACATGTCATAGGGCTATTCCGATATTTTTGCGGAAACCTCCTCCCTGCCCCCTCCCCCACTCCCTTACATCCTCATGCATCCCCTAATCCAGTCCGGAATAGACAATTAATATAATGAATTTAGTGAGGTTTTAAAAGCCGAGTTACAATGATCTGAACTGAATATTGATCCTATGTCATTTCGTTTTCCAATCAAGGAATTTTGCTTTTTCTATACATGACAGTGGCGAATCCAGGGGAGGCCCGGGGCCCGCCCCCCCCCCCCCCCTCCCCTGGGAAGAAACGTGTAAAAACACGTTAATTTTACCTTTTGGGGGAGATCCCCCCCCCCCCCCCGCGCTCAAGGGGGGGTGCAAATTTTCAAATTTTCGAGGGCCATAAAAAAAATATGCTCACTAAAAAGTCGAAAAAACGCTAATGACATAGAATACATGGTAATATATCGCAATGTCTGACCCAGTTTAGGTATTTTCTTGACAAACTTGGAAACATTCTGTAGAGTTTTTGATCATTTTTCATCAAACATTAGTAAACCTGTCGTAGAAATGCACTTTATCATTTTCCTGCACGCTGGGCATTTATTGTATCTACAGATGTATGTACCCATAAGCTAAATCTATTTATGCATGTATGCACCTTGATTATGTGTCATGCCAGTTAAAATAGAATATTTCAAGCTTTGGAACTAAAATTGGAAGTAGATTTATTTGGTTTCCTTTCACTTGCTCCTTGCGAAAACGGAAACCGCACTTTGCCCTTCTTTAGATATCTACTAAAGCTAGCCAATAATTTTATCCTTTCTCGGCTGGAGAAGAGAGCCCTTTAACAAACAACCAATGAGTGTCTACAATGACATTATCACTTGTTGCTCCCTTGTTAACAACTATAAGACTGTATCCGATATCCAATAGAGCATTATTGTCATCCAGTCGTTAAAATAAAAGTATAAGGAACAGGAGCATTTTCTCTGGATGACAAACAAGAAATGTTTGGTGAAGACGTTTTGGTAGATACGGCACGGGCAGGTGATTTGTAGATCATTAAAACAACGTGAACAGAGGATGACTCGGCAGAAATAAAAATGGAGATGGTTTTTGGAACTGATACACGCTGGTATCTTTAAAAATTGTGTAAGAGTGTATATTAGTTTAAAAAGAATATGTTTATGAATATACTCTTATTTCCCTCTCTATTCGTTCGTTCGTTCCATCTTTGTTTGTTCTTCATCTGTATTAATTGTATTTAGTCTTTAGCTATTTAAAGGGAAAATCATGGATACTGTTAAACTTTTATGAGATTAGGAGAAGAAGAAAAAGAGCCAGGATAGGTCTGTATATTATATTTGTTACTGAAGATGTTATGGAACGCAAGTATCGCGATACGCCAATTCGTATACACATGTTTAACTTACCAAATTTTCGGGAAGGATGACCTCGTATTGAGTACGTCGAACTCTTTTTGACTTCCGATTTTATTCATGAATCGACTCCAAGAACGTGTCAATATTCATATCCAGCTTCAAAGTGATAATATTGCTGCTCAAACCTTTTTGCAAAGTATCTCTGCAAGATAGTGCTCAAAATTTAAAAAGCCCAACCGGAAAATCAATTCCTGCACCAGTACACACACCAAAAAAATGAGAGGATAGCTGCAGATTAAGGCCGGTACTCCAGAAGCAGAAAAGAAGATCACGTGATGCCGCCATACTTACATGATGTAAGAGGAAACAGAAGGAAAAGGAGTATAAGTACGACAGCAAATGTTATGTTAACTTTTAGAAGCGCTAGAAGCATGGCAACGCTGCATATATGTAAGTATTTCGTTAAATAAATCAACACCTGCTCTTTTACATTCATCTTTATAATTCTGAGTGCGCTTAGTCGAGGGATCGGTGTCGGTTTGTCTAATTCTCTTAACGTTTGTTTGCTAATCCCAAACAGTGGCGGATTTAGAGGAGATTGAGGAGGAGGCCGTCAACCTACCGTGCCCCTATTTTAATAGTTATTGCCTACTTTAAGACCCCCCCCCCCCATAAAAATAGCCAGCCAGCATTATTCAGCTAAGTTTTCCTTGATCATGTTGATTTGTTTTGGGCCTAGGTTTTCATGACCGTTCGTGTAGATTAATTAAGTATGATGCAAGGGACCACGATTAGGGGTTCCGGGACTAAAATGTAACACGTTTGATTACTTTAATTTACAAGGAAGTCTCCGGTCGAGAACAACAACGATCGAGACGACAAGAAATCGAGACCAATAGGATTCGAATCCTAGACCTCTGCGTTGGAAGATGCGCTTTATAAGATTTGTGCTGCATTTTTATTTTCATTGCATAATGATGTTTATTTTTATTTGTTGCTATCAGACTAATTTTCTTTCGAAGTCAAGATTTAACAAAAGTGAAAATCTTGATTCGCAAAATAAAATTTCAGTTAAAGCTAATTGTAACAATTTGTATTCTATTGAATTTGTACCCTCAATCAAGCTCAGGCGCGTACGCAGGGGGGTTTTGGGGTTGAACCCCCCCCCCCCCCTTTGGTATTTTTTTTTTTTTTTTTTTTTAACGGAGGAAAGTGTAAATTTTCAAATTTCGAGACCCCCCCCCCCCCCCCAAAAAAAGTGTCCCCTACTCCCCACTTTTTCAGCGGCTGACTGAGTCGTTGCGAAATTTTCGGCCCGATTTAAAAATGTTAACCCCCCCCCCCCCCCTTGAAAAAATCCTGCGTACGCGCCTGATCAAGCTTACAGAAAGCAGGTGAGTAAAGGAATTTCTCATTTTATGCACTACATGATAATCACTATCTTCGAAACTTGCCAGTGTACGTGTCGTTCACTTCTTTTTTATGCCTCCGTTACGAAGTAGCCGGAGGCATTATGTTTTCGGGTTGTCCGTCCGTCCGTACGTACGTCTGTACGTCTGTACGTACGTATGTACGTCTGTACGTCTGTACGTACGTACGTCCCGTTCTTGTGATCGCGTTATCTGAAGAACCGATCGATGGATTCCTGCCAAACTTTGGTCATGTATGTATCTTGCAGAGCCGATGAACTGATTAGATTTTGGGGTCACGAGGTCAAAGGTCAAAGGTCACAGGGCTCATTAGGTATGCAAAAACAGCTCGTGATCGCGTTATCTGAAGAACCGATTGATGGATTCCTGCCAAACGTTGGTCATGTATGTATCTTGCAGAGCCAATGAACTGATTAGATTTTGGGGTCATGAGGTTAAAGGTCAAAGGTCACAGGGCTCATTATGTATGCATAAACAGCTTGTGATCGCGTTATCTCAAGAACCGATTGATGGATTCCTGCCAAAATTAGGTCATGTATGTTACTTGCAGAGCCAATGAACTGAGTAGATTCTTGGTTCATAAGGTCAAAGGTCAAAAATCATGGGCTCATTATGTATGCAAAAATAGCTTGTGAACGCATTCTCATTAGAACTGACAGATGGATGACTATTTAACTCAGGACATCTTGCAGAGCCAATGAACTGAGTAGATTTTAGGGTCATGAGGTCAAAGATCAAAGGGTCATATGAGAAATTGCTTGTAATCACGATATTCTGAGAACCTGTCAATGGAGTACAATTGAACTTGAATCCGAAAAATTTCTTCTGTTTTGGTTTGTAAAATTGCTCTATGACGGAGGCATCATTTTCGACTGCGCGCAGTCGAATTCCATCTAGTTTTTTTCTTCAAACACAGCATGCATCGTAAATGCAGGATTAAAAGGATGATAAAAATTCATACCATGTGCCTTTAACAATTTTGGTAGCTGTTTAGTGCCAGAACGAAGGTGGTTTAAGCCTATACCAAGTCAATTGTTGCCTTTATACGTATAGTAATAGCCTTATTGGTGGTGATCATACACTAATATGTCGTCTTCAAATTAACTTGTTCTTTGGTGAAGGCCGTTTCATCACTGCATTAACCTGCCATTTTAAATCCTGCTTTAATCCTCCTCGTGATGGCATATAAAGTTTTTTTATTCACCCCCACCCGACCCCCAGTTACCCTTTTCTCTATGTCTTCATCGGATTCAGATGATATGCTTCTAGCTCCCTCATGTCTCTATCACCGCCCCCCCCCCCCCACCTCTTCCCTCTTTCTCACTCTCTCTCTCTCTCTCTCCCTCTCTCTCTCACTCCTTCTCTACCCCCCCTCTCTCTCTCTCTCTTCCTCCCCTCCCCCAACCTCTCTCTCTACCCCCCTGTCCACACACAACATTTTCCGTGACTAATCATGATTAGCTATACCGTTTCGCGATAGTGATACCGTTTCGCGATAGTTTTACGACCAAAATTGTAGGTGTGGACGCTCACTAACGATACGTCGTATAACGAAACTAGTCTAACGAAACGCAGGTTTGGGCATCGTTTCGAACTGAAACTCGATAAAGAATCACGCCTAATCACGGAAAATGTTGTGTGTGGACAGGGGGAGTGTAACTAGTGTAACTAACTGGGCGGGGCTTAACGTGACCTCGAGCGAAATGAGACCAGACCTCTTATCACTATCGCGAAACTCTATAAAGAATCACGGAAAATGTTGTGTGTGGACAGGGGGCATTTTATACGATGATTCTTTAGTGACGACGTTTCTTGTGTGTGGACATCCTGGAATTTATACGATGATTCTTTATACGACGTATCGTTATAGAGTTTCGGGATAAATTGTTTTGTGTGTGGACACGCTGTATATCGCTTTCTTTATCTCTCTCTTCCCCCTCTATGTCCCCCTCTCTCTCTCTTTCTCTCTAAATTCTGTCTCTTCGTCACTATGTGTGTATGTATGTCTGCCTCACTCTCTCTCTCTCTTCCCCTCTGTGTCTCCCTATCTCTCTCTCTCTCTCTCTCTCTCTCTCTCTCGTTCTCTCATTATGTTTCTTCCTCCCTCTGTGTGTCTGTCTTTCCTTCTCTCTGTTTCTCTTTCTCCCTCTATCTCTTTCTGTCTTTTTCTGTCTTTCTTTCTCTCTGTCTCTTCCCTCTATCTTTTACTTTATTTCTGTCTCCTTTATTTCTCAATCCTTTTCTCCTCCACCCCACCCCCTCTCTCTCTCTCTCTCTCTCTCTCTATCTATCTCTCTCTCTCTATCTCTATCTGTATCTATTTCTATATCTCCCTTTCACCTCGCACCCCCTCCCCATATTTGTAAATCATCGTAGACAAAAAAAATGAATCAGTAACATAATTACATCCATTATTAGTTGGAAAGTGATAAAAACAGGTGAATAGATACAATACAAGTCATAGTCTCTCCCTCTCTCCCTTCTGTATACATCACATTTCTCTCCCTCTCTGTCACTCCTACTCTCTTTCATCTTCTCATCTCGTCATTACTTTGATTGATAATAATTAAATAAACTAACTGATATCCAGCTTAATTTGCTTAACATGCTCGTTGTACATGAACTCTACATTATTGTAAATTTTCATTTAGAGTAACTTTAGTGTCGTTTCTTTACTTTTAACATTTGAAATGATTATTTGAATCTTTAATTAGATTTCAATATCTTGATCAATCCAGACCAGAGAATATGTGTGTACGTATCATCAATTCAGAGCACAGCCATACCATAATGCACTGCCCGCAATACTTTATTCAGCCAAATAATGGCAGTTTTATAGCACAACGCATAATGATAAATGAGCCTCGTAAGTCAAGAATGAAAAATAAGCCTAGAATGATAACTATAAAGTCTATGGTGATAATTAAGCCTCGTAAGTCTAGAATGAAAAATACGCCTAGAATTATAAATAAGTCTGTAATGATAAATTCTTGTATTAAAGTCTAGAAATATATATCTCTCGAACTTTCTTAGGTAAACAAAATACTTTCAGGTGTCGCTGAGGCGTTACAAAGCCTACTCTCAGTCACTTTTGTAATTTTCTTTTACATTGCACAAAGGAAAACAAATAAGTCATCCATGCTGCCAACTGGGCAAGCATTTTGAATATCATAGGGGGTCAGTAGGAATGAGAGGTTGCGTTTTTATCTTTTTTCTTTCATTTGCCCAGGTGTCTTTTTGTATATTTCTTTCTTTTTTGATGAGCATTGTATATCTCTGGTTGTCTCTTGTAAGCTTTTGTAATATCTTACTACCAGCAATCGACAACTAGTCCTTTACTCGTTGTTGTTTTTATGTGTGTCAGACATGTGTACATTTCACGTAATTAAAATGTTATTATATGAACCATCATAATTTATTTTGATACTATGTGATGTTTAATTTGAAATACAGTTGTCGATTACTGATACACGCAGATGGACTTTATTGTCAAAAGTGACATTCTAATGAGGATTCAAATATAATGTTAATATGTTGTTGTGAATCATTTACCGATACACAAAATCCATGGCCTAAATTGTCAAAGAGTGAAAATCTAACTGCCTAACGAGGAATCCAAGGCATTATTTTACTTTTTCTTTTCAGGGGAAGAGGTGTTTTTAGAAGTGCCTTAACTACTCTGTAATAATTAATTCTACAATATTCGACTTAAATGATCAACGAGGTCTACTTGATACTAATTTGATTAAGTTAATAATATTCCAAAATGTGAAATGTCGTTATTTTTAGACCTAGTATATACATAAATATACCTGCATTGTATGTTATCAACTGATATGCCCAGACGAGCCCTTGTCGTATCTTCATTTTTAATTCCAACTCCTACATCTCAACAAAGCCTGGCTCCTTTAGACGTCTTCAATCTTATCAGCGACAAAAGTAAATTGAATTGTATTTTAAGTAGGAGGAAAAAGAGGGTTGATGATGAAAAGAAGCTTCAAGTACCACTTCACACCGCAATGTTTGTTTTCGAATTGCTGCTTTTATCCCCCTTATTTCTTTAGGTGTCTTCTACTTATCAATAGTAGGCTACTTTTTGTCTCCCTTAAGCAAGTTTTGTTCGATTTTCCCATTCCTCCGGATAACACGTGCGAAAGGAAGATGATGATTTTATCGTCTGCAGGGTAACTAAACTGTTTTACTGCGATGCCATGCATTAAAAATAGGAGTCATCGTGTGTGTATCTCTCTCTCTCTCTCTCTCTCTCTCTCTCTCTCTCTCTCTTTATATATATATATATCCTTTTTTTGTATTTTTTCCATAGACGTTCGTAAACTGGAGCAAAAATCAACTCACATATAATATTGACATCATCTTGTGTAGATCTATCACTTTAAATAAATATAACACTATGTTTGCGTATGTCTCACATTATTTCATCTATACAAGATATTAATACAAATTATTGTAAAAGATTTCAAAAGCAAAAAGAATGATATATCATACGCTCTAGGCGCCAAAGAAACTGTCAGTGAGACATTATATACATTCGGTTCTTCTGCCCAGGTTTAGCCCCCCCCCCCCCCCCCTCCCCCGCCTCCTTCCCTCTCGAAACAAATTTACCAATCAAATCACATTATGTGGATGTCAGAACTTCTTCTTCTTCTCTATTTACCCTTCATGTTATTAGCCATCTCAGGTTATTCTTATCCCCATCAGCGATAACACCACAACAACGCAACCCTAAAATGCCCCCTTCCTCGTCCAAATCAAAGGCGCACTTTACGTTTCCTTCGGTTTTTAATTAGCTCTGTGTTTGGGAAGAACCTCCTTTCTCCACTCTTCTCACAAAATCATAATAATCCCCTATTTTTCCGAATCGCGCTTTTCAGTCTCGAAACGAGAGTATTACCGAGAGTATACAAAATACCGGGACCGTATAACGAGATGTTTTAAAGGAGTCTTTTCATCGGTACAAACACAAGGTGGTGCCGACATGAAAGTGAATCAGATGCGCTTCTTTGAGGTACAAAACAAAACTAAAGGTGAAGGACTATAGCCAGCTAGTATCTTGCCTGGAGGACTGGTAGCGGTACGACGCCTTACATAATTTAGGTTAAAAAGAGAGAATAGAAAACGGATTTAAGATATATTGGACAGTTGAAGTACTGTGGTACATTGGTAAAAATCTCTTGACTCTCATGCGAGAGTTCTTGGATTAGAGATCCTAGCTCGGTGCTTAGATTTCTGAACATGGTGTCTGGCCTACTTCTCGACCCGAATGTAATAAATGTAAGGGTGGGATAATGAAAACAGGGCACTCATGAAGAGCATTGATACAAATGTTACTCTCTTAAAAGTAGGTATATACAGAAAATATTTTTTCATTACTCTCATTATTTATTTCATCAAAATTTTGACGTGGTTGAGAAATTGTTTGAATTCTTTTATCAATTTGTCTTAAATGACAGAAAGACTCGTATTGTCGTTAACAAAACCAATACAATTTAGTATTGGAATTTGGAAATGGGAAAATTCTTCAATTTTACATGTCGTAACAACAAGCGGGCGTAATATTAATTTATAAGGAATAATGAACATTCATTATATTGGAGGTATGGGTATATTGATTTTGTCTAGTGTAAACCTATCACTTTTATTTTTTTAACTGTTTATTGCTTCTTTTTTTTCTCACTTTATTTTACCTAAAGAGGCAGAAACGTGGTGCAGACTTAAGACTTACGGAAGTACGGAACGATAGGTTAACCATGTCAAAATATGAAGGCAAAGTAAGTCATGCCTCACTTACGTACTCTTTCTCCCCCTCCGTCCTCTCAAAGTTTTGTTTTTATTCTTGTTTGGGTGATCTTGTGCAGACAAAGGTTGAGAATGCGCCTCTCGACCAGAAAATGTCCCCCTTTTTATTTGTTGAAGCTTCAAAAATACTTCCTTGCATGTGCTTGAACAGTTCTCAGTATCACATTTTAAATCTCGACTGAACAAAGAATTCCCTTCCTTTTTCTTCGAAGCTACAAAATGCACTCCTTTCGTGTGCTTCTATACTTCTTTACATCTCATTTTAACTCACGATGTACCAACTAGTCTAGGAGTTTGTGCTTGTTTAGAGATTTCACCATAACAAGAACGATTTTCATCTCGAATATTGTACCTCCTTTTCTTGTCGATGTATAACGAAATATTATATATGCAAGGAAGTTAAACACTTTGAGCAGAAGAAATTGGAAAGGAGCTATATGAATAACGGTCAATATATTTTCTTTTACTATTAGTACCTTTATCATCATCATCATCATCATCATCATCATATTTTTGCATTCTACGTTTATTTTTTTTTAATGGATTTCAATTGCTTTCAAATGATAAATTTTGTCTATATAAAGAAAATGCTGGAAGTCTGAGACCCTTTTCCCCTCTTCGATTTGCGTTGAATATTATATATGCAAGGAAGTTAAACACTTTGAGCAGAAGAAATTGGAAAGGAGCTCTATGAATAATGGTCAATATATTTTCTTTTACTATTAGTACCTTTATCATCATCATCATCATCATCTTTTCCATCATCATCATCATCATCATATTTTTGCATTCTACGTTTATTTTTTTAATGGATTTCAATTGCTTTCAAATGATAAATTTTGTCTATATAAAGAAAATGCTGGAAGTCTGAGACCCTTTTCCCCTCTTCGATTTGCGTTGAATATTATATATGCAAGGAAGTTAAACACTTTGAGCAGAAGAAATTGGAAAGGAGCTCTATGAATAATGGTCAATATATTTTCTTTTACTATTAGTACCTTTATCATCATCATCATCATCATCTTTTCCATCATCATCATCATCATCATATTTTTGCATTCTACGTTTATTTTTTTAATGGATTTCAATTGCTTTCAAATGATAAATTTTGTCTATATAAAGAAAATGCTGAAAGTCTGAGACCCTTTTCCCCTCTTCGATTTGCGTTGATCTCATGCACCCCCCCCCCCCCCCCCTCCCTTCCCCCTCCAAATGTACAACTCTATCATCCATGAAATAAGATCACATTATAAAATAAATCCTTGATATAAATCAGCTTGTTGATGCATCTGATACCTTAGAAAATCCACATACTGGAAAGATTCGAATCTTTTCAATATACTCTCATTATACACCGGACAAAAGTGCAATGACTGCAGTTGCAAAGGAGTTATTTGCAACAAAATTGTCGACCGAGACAAGATCTCGAATTGCTGCTTTCTTTACACTTTATATATTAACAAAGCAAGTCCTTCAATAATTAGGGAGGGGAAACCGACCTTGTTCTCATAGAGTTTCGTATATTTGTTTGTATTATCTGTTTCTTGTGTATGACAGATGAAAGTTCTTTTTTTCTTTACGTTAATTATCTCTCGTTATAAACATTCATCATTTGGATCGAAAATCTAGAGTCCTATTGCCGACTGGTATCCCTCAATAGGCTTATGAACTGAAGGTAATCTTGCATTCTCGCGATGAGGGAGAAAAACACAGTTACATAGAAAACATTAAAAGTTTTTCAAACTACAAATATATGACTTTACAAAATATTGGGTGATTCACTCCTTTCACAGGGGTTGTATTAAGTTGTGTAAAAAAATTACACAACTTTACACAACGAAATGGCTGGAATTTGTTGTATAATCACAACCCCTGTAGGAGTGAATCACCCAACGGTGTGTAAAGTCGTTCCACAACGTTACTCAACGAATTTGCAGTGTAGTGTTCGAATGACTTTGGGAGATGGTATAGCGCGTGTGCAAGCAGTCAGAACAACTATCTTCGTGTGACAATTTCAACACAAATACAATTTCTGAAAGGTATTCAAGGTGGTCTTTGACGTTAGGACTAGAAAGATTACACGTCGGTATTAGGCATTTAAATCAAAGCTTCTGTTTCAATAGGCTTATTTGACTAGACCGGTCCAAAACGATTGTACAGATGATATAGGCGAATTTTTCGTTTTATATGCGTATGTACTTGTTTTTCACTGCGATGTGCAGGTATTTTTTCATTGCATCCCTTGATATTTTCCAGGAAAACGGTGATGGCAGAAAATATCTATCTTGCAATCTCAATATTGTCGGAATAGCATTACATACAAAATCTTTCTAAATACTTTCTTCAACAAGCCTTTACTTAACAGTCCAAGGGGGGTTGGTATAGTACCATTCCTCCAGTGTATCTGGGTTACACGTGTTCTTCTAAGTACTAATTAAGTACGTGGTATAGGCTCATCGTCGAAGATTGCATCTTGAAGGGGGTTACACCATCATATTTACATCGAAATAACTATGATTCGTATACAAGTGGGTTAATCGGGCTACAAAACAAACAAAAAATGAACAATTACAAATGAATGATGAGCAGTAAACTTTAGCAGGATTTTTAAAGGAGAAGGGGGCACAATATCTTTCCAATTTTTTCTTATTTTCTGACAGGGAACAAAAATAGAATAGAGGAAATTGCACATTTTGGACTTGTGTGGTATGATGGAGGCATGCCACTTTGATTTCAAGGGTGGGGAGGGGGCACAGAGCGGTTGTGCCCCCCTAAATCCGCCAGTGCCCCCACCCCAATCCCGGCCCTACTCCTTGCTCGCTTGCTATCTCTGACATATTTTGTTACAGCATACTGGTATACTTTTTACCAGTCAGCCTATTGAATGGATCTATGTACACGATGTAGATGATGTATCCCTCTGCTTCTGTTTCGACCGTTTTTTTTTCTTCAGTCAATATCTCACATTTTTTGTGCCATTTCTTCTCATAGACTTCATAAAATAACAACACACACTTCTTCATAGTTACGAATGGATTACTAGTTTTACTATTATTTTAGTTTTCCTTCTCTGTCCATTACGTCGGAGAGAATTAATAAACTCTTGATTAAGTGATAATTAAAAATCTAAAAAGAATTTTCACCAAAAAACTCATCATCGAATATTTTGATTCCACCGCGTTATATGATTGAAAGATGACGTTAAGTTCTTGAAAATATTTTTTTTCCTTCAATGATTTTTGAGCTTTCTCATCGGCTGTGTGTCAGTTTAAGGGAAGAAACATCCCCTGAAAAGGATTACTCTTCAAAACCTCCATTTGACTAGAAATAGCTAAAAGGCTTGGACTAAGTGTTCATATGTGTATAGGTCCATTGCATGTTTATTTCAGCAAGATTGAATCTGATTAAGTACATTTCTTTTCGTTGTGATCATTACAAAAGCTCACAGTTTTTACATCAGTTCTTATATAATGTATGTGCTACATAATCAACCCTTATATTGGCTTCCAGAGAGTTTCCTTTTTTACAATGTAATCACACGATCAGTTCTCAACTTTATCTTTGTATTAAGTTGTGCATTTTTATTTTTCACTTGATTTAGGACTTTTGGTGTTTATGTCTATTCTTATTTGTTTGTTTGTTTGTTAAAACAAAATAAACAATCGTCTGTTTGTTTGTTTCTTTGCATGTTAGATTTTTCTTGTTCTATTTTTCATGGGAACTCTTCAAACGATTTCGAAAATACACGTTGCATGTTATTTTTTAAGATGTATCACTGGTATCACCATACAGTGCTGTCAACTTCAGTTCGAAGTGGTAAGATTTATTGCAAATCATTGAAGAAAACAACACATATATAAAATAAAAAAACGACAGCTGCGCTTTCAGTAAATAAATCACTTGATATGTTTCGATTGCTTTGTTATGTATGAGAAACAAGAAACATAATGTGGACAGTAGCTCAATGTCTCTATCACCAGTGACAGTGATATAAATTGAGATTTAAGTCTTTTGGTAAACTATTTATACAGTTATCCTCTTTGAGTTGTTTCAACCATCCCATATTCGTGAGTGTACGAGAAGGTGTGTGCGTAGTAGGTTCATGGTGTGTGTGGGCAAAAGTCGTCAGCCCCCCCCCCCCCCCCCCCCCTCGCGAAAATGTGCCTGAATATGGTTGTAGCCATATACGTTTTCAAAAATGGTGGAGACATTTTGAAGCAAATATAAAAGAAAACTCTGTGAACTGCATGCAATTGTAAGTAGGTCACAAGTGTGCGAAAGATTATTATCTGGACTAGTATCTGTATACTGAGGTGTTTTAAGTTTAGTGCTACAATAATTATCTGCCATTATGATAGAAATCGTATAATATAAATGCGTACAGAAATTGTTCTAGAAAAAGCCAAATGGAAAAGTTATTGATCATAACTCCCCGTTAGTTTTACCCGTTTAGAAATCACTTTCGATGTTGGTTCATGAACATATATAAAAGGCAAACGATTTTCTCCGTTAAAAAATAAAGATATAGTACAGAACCATCACACGGAAAATGCCAAATGCAAAAATATTCCTTTTTACAACTGACTTATGATTTCGACACATTTCAGAATAATTATCAATGTAAGAATATTGGGTAAAAATTGCTCAAAATTACAGCACATTTGAAGCAATATCATGCCCAATTGCGAATATTTTGCTCTATCGCGATCTCCTTTTCACATGAAAATGAGAAAAACGTGCCCGACTCGGGCCTATAATTGCCCGAAAATCGTTCGTATACATAGTTACCAGCAAGTTGGACACTTCTTACCCATTTGGTTTTGTTTTACAGATTGGAAAAGTGCTGCAAAAATGTTCACTTACCGGATATTAGGTCATCCCAGTCTCACCCCAGTTTGCAAGAACAGGGTTACACGTATTCAAAGGTGCGTGTCCCATATGTACATGTCTGAATAAGCATTGCTTCGTAAAAATAGCATTTATCAATTTTTTATAATTTTATCCTTAGAGAGGCACTTTTCAAAACAGCTTTCAACTGGAAGAAAAAACAGGCAACCATTTTAGCGCCGTGTAATGATTTAGCATGTCCGTCCCCGTCACGTCTGTGTAACACTGATTGACTGCACGCATGCTCTACTCGACTTCGAGCACAGTGTAAGCCCCCTTCGAATGAGGGATAATACCCCCTTTTCTCCTTTCGTTAACCAAATCCCACCAGTGAAATCGGTCAACACAGTGTTCTTAATAATACCATAGCTATACAAACTTACGCTGAACAGCAGTGACTCGCGCAGATGAATCCTACAGGTGTTGTTAGAGAAGGGGCGTAGGGGGGTGTTACCACCCCATCCCCCGGAAATAAATTTCTAGGTGAATGTATTGTCGCTGTCCGAAAAAAGTCAGCCTAGCTTTGTTAGAAAATGAACAAATTAAAGACATTCGTTCTATTGCTTGTTTAAAAATCTTCGGCAAATTTATTCGACAAACGTGAATGACATGTATAATATTTTAATTCCCAACACAGTTTTCGCTTTTGGGGTACTCGCCTCCTTTCCTAATTCTACTTCGCTGTTTCTTAATAAGTCTGTTAGACACATCGAACGGATCGCTTGAATGAAATTAGCATGAAATACAATGCATTGTATTCGCCTCAAACTTGTTAGGAAAACTAACTGATCCGGTACCTTAACCACCACCACCACCACCACCACCACCACCACCACCACCACCACCACCACCACCAACACCCCACCCCCTCCCCCATGGCAAAATATATCTGGAGCTACCCCTTGATTAGACATCATGTTTCGAATCCGACAAGAGGGAGGGGGCGGAGCTACCTGACACAACAGAGAATGTCGTAATAAAAGAGTCATGAATAGATGTTTATTCTCGTCTGTACAACATGTCACACTTCGTTCAGTCGGAAGAAGAAAGCTTCAGACATTTGCGGTCGGTCGCGAGATTTTTCGGGGGCCCCGGAGCACTCTAGCATGCCGCGGGCAGCGATCGTTTTCGGACATACATGTACTAATAGATAGAAAATAAAGTGGAGCTGGTATGGGCAGGGTATATGAGGGAACATACTCTCAATCAAAATTAAAGGAAACAATAGAAAAGAAGAAATTCCAGGGGGGTACTCACTTCAATACGGTATACGAGGATGTGGCGCTTTAAGAAAACAAATTCCTAAACATAGGGTATGACTTTGTATTGGAATATCCTTGAAATTGGCCCCACTTTATGTATTCTGTTATCAATATTTGTTTTCAAACATATTTTTGGCGGGAAAATCTTTGCAGAACTATGTCTTAAAGCTTATCTGTACTAGTTTATAGAAGGGATTAGAGCATCCTGCAAGGTCACTGCACAGGTGGTTATCTCATCAACACAGCTCTCAAATAACATAAGAAAAAGGGGATCATGGGGGACCAATGGTCACCGATTAGGCGTTGTTTTCTATATAGAGGGAGCAAGTAGCTACAAGTAGGACAGTGTGGCTTTAAATGACATCCTCTTTCACATGATGATACAATTCAAGTGACATTTTGCAATCCAATGTTTGGGCTCCCAACACTTTAGAGGGGCTTTAAACAAAATGAGTGGAAAGAGAACGTGAGAAGAATGGGATACTGCTCCTCCACCTCCCCCTCGAAGTCGAAGACCATGGAAATGAAGTTAAAGGGACCTTAAAGCAGTAGCCTGATTACTGAGGTGTGTATCATAAATCATAAGAATGCTCGGGTAGTAGGATGTGATAAATGTATCGTCCTTTAAAGAAAAACAAGCTCGTACTTCTAAAAACATGACTAAAATAATGCTGATTCAGAGTACACCAAATAATTTAGAACCACATTACATTTTGTCAAAAGTGATTTATATGTGCAGGTCCGGCCAACTGCAATCAGCTATCCGAACCCATGCGTTTCATTGCTAACATATATTTAAAGACTTTCAAACAGTAAAAAGAAACACTCTTCAAATTTGTTTTCAGTCTCTTTAATTAATCAACAAGTGTGTGTCATTTTACTATTTGACTATGTTTAAACATTTCGATATTGCACATTATTTTTCATGTAATTTTTCTTTTGAATTTTTCATGTACTTTTTTTAATTTTTTTTTTAAAGAATGTAAAAGAGAGCCCTAACAATTTTGCTGTCCATACGATGTCACGCGATGTGTCATATTTCGTGGCATTCCAAGAACGCTCGCCATATGAATGGGGTAGGTGATCTGAATTAATGAAACACAAACGCAATGAAATCGAGTAGTATAGATAAAACCATAACAGGGGAGGACGAGGAAGAAGATTATTTAACAAAAATACTTACGGTTGCATTCATTCCTATAGGGTAACGAGTTATGATCACCTCTAATATAAGTGCAACACTTCAAAATGTGTGTATTGTTTTGTTAGATCTTTAGATCTTTATTAGATCTTTATTTTCAACGTCAGGGGTACTCGTTTTTTTCTTAGTCCGCAAGAAGTGTTCCCATCGCGGTTTTGAACCGTGGACCTCTGAAACAGGAATTCCGTGTCAGAACCATTGACCTAAAGTCTATCTCTCTCTCTCTCTCTCTCTCTCTCTCTCTCTCCAAACTAGCTGAGCCTTCTGTCGAGTTCAGGAATTCGACTAATCAAAAGGGGTATAAAAAAAATATATATAACGCAACCATCGCGATGGTGAATAATAAAGCATTGACGTCACAATTGTACATTATCTTTGGCTAAGTCTATGATTGCCCCGGTTTCTTCTCTTTATGAACAATGGTAGATTTGGTATCCATTCAATACGAAAGCCAATAAAATGCATAGATGTTGGCACTAATGAAAACAACATACACACTAGCCTCCGGATAGTTGCCAGCTTGACTTGTCGGGGAAAGCAGAGAGAGAGAGAGAGAGAGAGAGAGAGAGGGAGGGGGTGACATTCACGACAAATGGTGTAATCAAATAAAGAATTGCCGAGAGGGAAGACGCAGTCACAATGGATAGGATGAGCTATGTATGTATTGTTGATATGGTAGAGAGAGAGAGAGAGGGGGGGGGCGAGAATGAAGGGGTGGACAGATAGAGAGAAGGAGAGGGAGAACAAAATGAAACGAGGATTGTGAGATAAAGGAATAACAGTGGAAAATGGATGAGGAGATGGGTAAAGAAGAGAGGGAGGGAAGGGAGAGAGGTGGGGGTATAGCGAGAAGGTCTATAGAGACAATATTAGGTAAAATCGATCTTAAAATGGAACATGAAAAAGCAGCATGCGAGAGTGTACGGGTTAGCCAAATATACAGTTAGGCTTTCACTGCTTTAATTGTAATGCAAGACCTTTGAACAAAAGTAGGGAAAAATTATCAGAGGGAAAAATTTGTGAATATTTTATAATATGTCAGTGTGCAAACTGAAAAACAAAATATCTGCAATATGTTGTCTTTAAAGGGGTGCAAAATATAGTACTTTGCACAATCATGACATTGCTGGTATCTCTTTGGTGTCAGTGGGTTCGTGAACATATATAGCGTACTGTCCTCGTCTTCTCCCTGTGTTTAGCGTCTCGCTGTTCTACGGAATTATATGACTAAATCAGTTTCAATAAGAAAAGTCATGGGATTGTTTCTTAAAGAGTGTTTATTTCTGTCCCCGTGCTACTTTTTTAAAATGTCTAATTTCGATTACCGTTTGTTTCCCTAGGGAAAGTAGTTTGACGTCATCGATTATAAAGAATTCTGAATTGATAGGATTCGTGCGGATGGTCCTATTATTTTCAACAATTGACCAGTTTCTCATTGAAGCCTCTTTTTCTTATTTAACCCTCCGCGGTTTCAATTTTCAATGAAAAAGAGTGAAATAATCTATTTGTATAAAATCGGTTTTGCTGAGTCGACGTATACTTGTTTTGTCGCGACGAAAGATTCTATTATAAGTTTCTTTTAAATCGAATACCACTTGGATGATTTCGTGTTTGTTCAATGTCTATTATATGAATCCCACAAGGGACATTTATCCCTTACAACTTAAACTTTTTTCTAAAGATGGTTTTATAAACGTTTAAGTTTCATGACGAAATCCATTCAGTCTGCCTTAACGCGTATTTTAGCAATCTAAATTTAGAATGTTTTGCATTGTGTCTTAATGGAACAAAATACATTAAGAAACCGGTAAACTGTTTCCATATTTACAGTGACAATAGGTTGGGGTTATTTTTAGCAAATTTCTGTAAAAGCAATTAAGGTACGACATGTATATAAGCCAAATTTTTAAAACCGCCATTTTAATGCATGTGCATGACGTACTAAGTAGATTATTATTTCAGATCATGCATTCTCCTAGCTGGACGAGATACCGGGAAAGGCCATTTGTAATGAGCTCATTCTTCTGGGTAGTCAGAATGTGATAAAGGAGTGTGCTTCGTTGCATTTGTTTCACTTCTCATTTTTTTTATTAGACCCCCCCCCCCTCCCCCCCCCCCCCCCAAAAAAAAAATGGTTAACGTCACACCTAGTGCGATGCTAATTAAAGCCTATTTTTGTTCTTCATCAAATGTTCGTGGAAATTAACAAATATCCATTGTACCGGTCAAAAAACCGAATTGTGATCTACTGGTCAGGCGCGGATCCAGGATTTCTTAGGGGGGGGGGCCCAAATTTGAAATTATGCGAGCCAAATATTGGTACGTTATGGTGACCAACAGTGACGTAATGCGGGGGGGCGAGTTTCCCCCTCCCAGGCTTTGACGTTTCATTATATTATTACAGAAAGAAAACGATTCGTTGTACCGTTCTCGAAAATAATTCTCGTGTGAATTTAGTTTTTCCCCTCCCGCGCAAAGCGCGGAAAATTTTACGATTTATTAAATTATTAGAGAAAGAAGACGATTCGTTGTACAGTTCTCGACTCTTAATCCTTGTCTAAATTCAGTCCCCCCCCCCCCCTCCCCCCTCCTGCGCGAAGCGCGGAAGCTTTGACGTTTTATTAAACTATTAAAGAAAGAAGACGATTCGTTGTAACGTTCTCGACCCTTTATCTTCGTCTGATTTCAGTTCCCCCCCCCCCCTCCCGCGCGAAGCGCGAAAGCTTTTACGTTTCATTAAATCATAAGAGAAAGAAAACGATTCGTTGTACAGTTCTCGACTCTTAATCCTTGTCTAAATTCAGTCCCCCCCCCCCCCCCCTCACCCTCCTGCGCGAAGCGCGGAAGCTTTGACGTTTTATTAAACTATTAAAGAAAGAAGACGATTCGTTGTACCGTTCTCGACCCTTTATCCTCGTCTGATTTCAGTTCCCCCCCCCCCCCTCCCGCGCGAAGCGCGGAAGCTTTTACGTTTCATTAAATCATTAGAGAAAGAAAACCATTCGTTGTACTGTTCTCGACTCTTAATCCTTGTCTAAATTCAGTCCCCCCCCCCCCCTCCCCCTCCTGCGCGAAGCGCGGAAGCTTTGACGTTTTAATAAACTATTAAAGAAAGAAGACAATTCGTTTTGCCGTCCTCGACTCTTTATCCTCGTCTGAATTCAGTCCCCCCCCCCCCCCCCCACCTCCCCTCCTGCGCGAGGCTTTGACGTAGTATTATTAGAGAAAGAAAACGAAGCGTTGTACCGTTCTCTATACCCTTAATCCTTGTCTGAATATCAAATATGTTCTTTGTCTGCTCCTTTTTCTTCCTACGTCCTCTTCCGATTGCGGGGACCGCCCCCAACCTCCCCCCCCCCCCCTGGTTACGCGCCTGCGGTCAGATAAACACATCTTGATACCTTGTCCGACCCCGCAAGCTCAGGGGTTTAAGGCGATAAATTACGGTCAGATAAGCATTCAGGGGCCCGCCTTAGGGCCCCTGGTGGGGTCGAGGCGGCGGAGCCGGCCCCGGAAGCTCAGGGGTTTTAGGCGTTTAATTAAGGTCAGATGAGCATATTTTTGTGTATTCCTTATTATTTTGTGACACTGGCAAGTCACTATTTGGCGTGGGGTCCAGGGGGCGGAGCCCCAAAAAATCAGGGGTTTTAGGTATTAAATTACCGTCAGATGATCATCTAAGGGTCCGCCGTAGGGCCCTAAATGGAATCCAGGGGGCAAAGCCCCCGGAAGCTTAGGGGTTTTAGGCATTTAATCACGGTCAGATGAGCATATTTTGATGCCTCATTATTTTGTTAACACTGGCAGTTAACTATTCTTACTTTCTTGCTCTCATTCTATTTCATTTCTCTTTAAAATACTTTTTCAAGAAAAGTGGGGGGGGCGGCTCGAGGCTCTCGATCCCCGCCGTACCTCGGGCCCTGACATGTAGGAATCTCAAGAATCATATTTTTTGCCTGGTTGTAAATTTAGGAATTTGTCATTTTCCAACAAACACATACAAACGTATAATTTACTAAAAAGTGAGGAAAAATTTCGGAAATTATGTCATTTCAGCAGTATTTGTAATCCACCGTTGTGGAATTAGAAATAAACCACGTTTGAATATGATTTCCCCCAAGCCCCCCCCCCCCCCCCCCCCCCCTATCAGTACGCCAGTATCTCCTCTTTTCCCTTTTTCTTTCCCTTTCCTTCCTTCTCTCTAATTTTTTTTTTTGATTGGGGGGGTGGGGGGGGGTTAACAGCCTGGGAGGCAAGGCCCTTTCGGCCCCCCGATCTCCTTCTTCCCCCTTTTCTTTTCTTCTTCCTCTTCTTTCTTTCCCTTTTTCTCCTTTTTCCCTTTCTCCCTTCTTTTCCTTTCTTCTCTCTTTTTTTTTTTTTTTTTTTTTTGCGGGGGGAGGGGGGGCCAAGGCCCGCTCGGCCCCCCCCCCCCCTGGTTCCGCGCCTGCTACAGGTCACAGTACTTTTTCTCAGATCGAGAGTAGTCGAGTCGTATATTACGTTCGTCTTATCAATTTTTAAATGTATAGACCTAGATGGAGTCCACAGAAATCAGTTCCGTGTACAATTTTATCTCGTCTAATCTCTGCAGCTTGCACACGCCCTCTATTGATGATTGTTGTACTTTTTTATTTCATAAAGTTTTCACAGATTTTGATTATCAATTTGTCCGAGCTGTGGTGTTTATCAGCTAAGGAAACACGTCTATCGTATATTACGCATTACATCTTCACGAGAAAATGTCTGAAGTTCCCGAAAATGCCCCAGAACGTAAGTTTGTATTGATGACATATTCATGATTCGTCAGTTTTTGCTAGTTGAGGGCCCACACGCTCATTTTGATGTAATGTAATTAATACACTAATAAAAACTCGTAAACTCGTCAATACGCAGCCATTAGCAGTGACTCTATGCTTTGCTGGAGTGGTCCCACTCCCACTTTCCAGGTTTAGCTTAGAATTTGATCATACCAGTCTGTAGTCTTGATTTTCCATGAAGGTTTTATATGTTGGCCATGCAAACAGCGTTCTGAAACTTGTATTTTTTTTTTGTAAATGCCTTTATTTTTCACTTTTCTATTTATTTTTATTTTTTTAATGTGTTTTTGAATTGTCATTTTGTTTGCCCCCCCCCCCTCACCTTTTTTGTCGTTGCAATGTTTTGTTTTTGTTATGTTTTGTTAATAATGTTTTGTTCAGGTTAGCTGAGGAAAACTGTTCAGTTTCCAATCTATGGACTTCCAACTTCAATTAATTCTCTAAACAAATAGTGTAGATCTGGGTCTATTTAAATGATTAATCGGGGGGGGGGGGCACATGATCATTTTTTGTACATAGAAGGCTATATAATTCTATAAGAATATAATCATCGTTTCATGGATAAACCTAAACAAAATAGTCTTGCAATAAAAACCAATAGTAATGAATGAGATCTAGATCTATAGGCAAGCCTAAGCTATTTTGTCCCATGCAATACCAATTACACAAATAGATGTTAGTACACTGTATATCGGAATCATCTGATCATTGTATTAAGTTGGCACCGAATGAGCTTAGATAACGCTAGACCTATGTATGAAGTTAAACCACACCTTTGATGTCAAATTCTGTGCAGAAATATTTGATATTTGTGAAACTATGGGACACTAAAATGAGTACATGACCAAATACCGACCAAATGAAATTCTCTTGACTCCGGTCTTGAAAGTGCAAGAAGAAATAAAATAACTTCTGTTTATGTCATCTAACATTCTCACGGTTTCAGCTCTTCTTTGTAATAGTTCAAGATTTGTATGTTTATTGTATTCTTATTTTCACGTAGATTGTCCTGGTACCGGGAGTGAAGATGCTGGTAAAGCATCAGCCTGTCAAGGATGCCCCAATCAAGATGTATGCAGCAGCGCGAAACCAACCCTCGACCCAGGTGAGTGACACAAATCAAAATAATATCGGCTGCTGCTGCCCGCATGAAGGCTGTAAGGCCGTAAGCGGTGCGTACTGGCAATGGCAGCAACAGCCCTCTTGCAGGCTGCCGATGAAATGAAATGTCCACACTTTCACATAGATGTCACCAACTCATCTGAGCTATCTCAATGATTACCTCTTTAGGAATACCACACCTTTTCACCATCCATTTAATTTGCTTCCAATAACATTTTGGAATTTTAAAGATTCTTAAAAGGAAGGTGATTCAATTTGCATTTAATCTTATGAAAGAATCAAGCCAAATCATTAGTATGAAGAGATGAATTTATATATTTTTTGTTGTTGTTGTACTTTTGTACATTTTGGATGTGATTTGCATGAGGAGTATGGTACCCCTCCAAGGGCATTGTATAATCATTATGATAGAAAATTGTAAAGACATTAATAATTATATTTATCTCCTTCTCATCCTCCTTCTTCTTCTTCTTCTTCTCCTTTCTCCTCCTCCTCCTCCTCCTCCTCCTCCTCCTCCTCCTCCTTCTTCATCTTCTTCTTCTTCTTCTTCTTCTTCTTCTCCTCCTCCTCCTCCTCCTCCTTCTTCCCGTTCTTCTTCTTCTTCTTCTTCTTCTTCTTCTTCTCCTCCTCCTCCTCCTCTTCCTCCTCCTCCTCCTCATCCTCATCCTTCTTCTTCTCCTCCTCCTCCTCATCCTCATCCTTCTTCTTCTCCTCCTCCTCCTCCTCCTCCTCCTCCTCCTCCTCCTCTTCTTCTTCTTCTTCTTCTCCTTCTCCTCCTCCTCCTCCTCCTCCTCCTCCTCCTCCTCCTCCTCCTCCTCCTCCTCCTCCTCCTCCTCCTCCCCCTTCTTCTTCTTCTTCTTCTTCTTCATCTTCTTCTTCAACTCCACAGCTGTTGCTGAGATCAAGGAGAGAATGTCTTCTGTGAAACATAAACTGCTGGTCCTGTCTGGAAAAGGTGGAGTGGGCAAAAGTACGTTCACCTCTCACCTGGCTAGAGGGATGGCAAGAGATGAAAACACACAGGTACTGAGGCAGATTATATACCAATTCATTTTTTTAAACACTTTTGCACATAAATTTGACACATGACTGAAATGGGGGCCCCCTGAGGCATAACAAGTGATATAGGTAATGCAATGTGTCAGACCATAGCTATAGCAGATAATATAATACATGTATGTTTTGTTCAGATTTTCCCCAGTTATGGCAGACACAACTAATACGGTAGCCAAAATTGTAATCGTATGTACGCTACTTAGAAAAGGGTTTGTGATATAATGAATTTGACTTTTAATTATGACTTCAGTCATGTCAATTAAATGTATTGCATTGTATTGTATTCATATAATCATGATATAAACCAGCTTTCACCTAGAAGCTGCCTTTATACAAGGCTGAAAAAATGTTCAAATATGATGATACATGAAGGATTCACAAATATTATTCCAAACTCGCCAAAAAAAAAGAAAAGGACAAAATAAAAAAATAGTTGCATTAAGAAAATAACAAACTGAACCTATTCAGAGGCTATTGCCATTTCTTCTGTAGGGAAAGATATTTCATCTAAATTGATTACTTTCCATCCTCTTTCTTTGCAGGTTGCAGTGTTAGATATTGATATCTGCGGTCCTTCTATCCCTAGAATCATGGGATTGAATAACGAACAGGTGCATCAGAGTGGTTCAGGATGGTCCCCAGTGGTAAGTCTTATGTACAAGGCATGTATGACTAACATCAAGATTTGAGTCCAGTCTCTGTTTATGTACCAGAAGTAAAGTTAAAGTTGATTTGATGGAAGTGCATGTTGTAGGAGTACAGCCAAACCTGCTTTACCAGAGAAAGAATAGTTTCAGTTGATGAAGTGGCAGTAGATTTTGATTACTCTTTACCTTACAAAAGCGTGCTTTAAACAGAATTACAGTACTTTGTTTGAAATAACGAGGTTAATTCTTGGTACTCACAGATATTAAGTGGACTATATTGAGTCAGGTTTAAATTTCATTCTTATGAACATTGACCATAGTCACCATAGTACCATCTACCAAAAGTAAGGTTAAAGGTAAAGACCAGTTTTGGAAACGCCCCCCTCTCAAAAAATGAAATGGAACCTCTTATTACCAATCATGTGAAAGAATACGTTTTGACTAATACGAGATGATACAAATTTTGCTGGGAATCCGCCTACTAATTGATATATTTGGTTAATTATATCTACTCGGACTGGATAGATATAGGGTAGGCCCATATACATCTTTCTGTGTACAGTGCTTGTAACTTTACCAAGACTGGGCCAACTTTAGTATTAGTATTATACCCTACATCTAGATGGCATCCACATTCAGAACCAAATTGAATGCCAAAGATCTGAAATAACAACAACATTGACCAGTCATTGCTTCCTGTTATTTACTTTTGTGCAGTATGTAGATGACAATCTTGGTGTGATGTCTGTTGGTTTCTTGCTGAACAGTCCCAATGATGCAGTGATTTGGAGGGGACCCAAGAAAAATGGTAAACATCAGATTTCTATTTCTTATTCGGAATAAGATATTGATTGCTTTTTGTAGTTGCACACAAATTCTTTAAGTCTGTCCCAGGGCTTAAATGAATCCAAGGCCACCAAGGCCATTAAGGCCATGGCCGTGGATGCCCTTTTGATTGGCCTCAATGCCCCTCTCATTGGCCTTGGATTTGTTGTGCCCTTCCAATTCTTCCTATTTGTGCTGTAATATAAGAATGTGCCCTACAGAAAAGTGGCCTTGCCCTAAAAATATTGAAATTTAAGGCCTGCTGTCCATATATTTCATAACAATTTGGTGTCTTGTTTATCTTGGGATAGAGGTACCTTTTCATTTTCTTCGGAGTCGAAATATAGGTTTAGTTCACTTAGAAATGATGCAAAATGGTAGAGGTGTCTATCATTGAATTCATAATTTTTTTTACAAGCATGTATCTTAATATATGAATCAACCTTGCTCATTTTTGGCACAAACCTACTCTGCCATATAGAATCTAAAAGTGACATTTAAAAAAATTACTTGTGTTTTTGTTGTTTTTTTTGGGGGGGGATATGACTCAGTTCATGTTTCTACACATGTCCATATTATTTGTTTGGCAGTGTGCGCAAATTTTTCACATCATCTTTTTTTTTGTCAGGTTTGATCAAGCAATTCTTACGAGATGTAGACTGGGGTGATATTGATTACTTGGTGGTAGACACGCCTCCCGGTACATCGGATGAGCATCTTTCTATCGTCCAGTACTTGAAGGGAGCCGGGGTGGACGGAGCTGTCATTATCACCACACCCCAGGTTAGTGCATGTTCTACACCTCGTCTAGTTGGCAGTGCAATGTTTACTGTGGAGCAAGCAAGCAATCGGCTACTTGCAAGGAATTGTATTAATTTGTTATTAATTTATTTATTTATTCATTCATTCAGTCATTCATTCATTTTTTTATTTTTTTTATTTATTTACTTATCTATTTATTTTTATATTCATTCATTCATATATTAATTAATTAATTAATTAATTCATCCATTCATTTATTACTTCATTCATTAATTCATCCATTCATTTATTACTTCATTCCTTCATTCATTTGATTTATCTATCCTTCTAAACACATACATTGCTTAGTTTTTTAATCCCCACGGATATGATCCGATCCTATTAATCACATTTTGCACCTCTACCTTACTCTTTACTGCAGGAAGTCTCATTGATGGATGTGAGGAAAGAGATCAGTTTCTGTCGCAAAGTTCAGGTGCCTATCATTGGAGTGGTGGAGAATATGAGTGGCTTTGTCTGCCCAAATTGCAAGGTGAGCAACATGTAGAGGTGTCGTGGTCTAGCTGATATGTCACCGGACTGTGGATCGTGTGGTTCATGGTTCAAGTCCCGCCACAGCACTAATGTCCTTTAGCAAGACATTAATCTACCTTTGCCACTCTTCATCAAGGTCTTAAATGGGTACCCAGTAGGATCTGAACGTTATTGTGTTTGGATCTACATGTCAGCGCTTGTAAAATGGCGCCATAATGTGATTAGCAATTGAATCTGATGATCATGGTAATGATAATAATAATGTAAAGCACTTAAAAATGTAGTAATAAGCGCTATAAAATTTGACTTTAAACTTTAGTTTATGTTAGATAGTGAGATACTCTGCAAAATGTAGGGACATGCCGGTGATGCAAAACTTATTATTGTTTTCGCAATCATGAATTTATCGCATAGAGGCTTTGACAGTCACCTGTATAGAAAGAAAACCTGTATTAATCCCCTGTCTATGGGAAGAGGATGGTTCATGTATTAAGCTTATTTGGAACAAGAAAATCAGTTAGTCAGTGGGTTAAAGTAACGTGTACATAAAGACCACTTGTGTATTAAAATTCCATTTCTCTCTCAAACAATATTATAAAGGGTTTTGTGTTTTGACCTATATTACACATAAAACTCGTGAACTTGATATCAGACATATTAACAGTAATATTGTATTCACTTTAAGTATGCAAATTGCTCCAGTTCTTGTTATTAAATTGTAATAAGAAAACAATATGTTCTTCTGTGATTTATTCCTCATTGCAAGTGGAAGTCTATCGCTATTTCATTTTTATTTTCTATTTTGTTCTTAGAATGAATCCCAAATATTTCCTCCTACAACCGGAGGAGCTTCGAAGATGTGTGAGGATCTCAAAATTCCATTCCTTGGGAAACTACCTCTGGATCCAAGAATAGGTAAGCAGTAGCCTTTATTATCTCTCTGATATCACGATGCGTTAGAATGTGAAGTACATACAAGTCAAGCTTCAAAGAGTTGGGTCTATGTAATGAATATGAGGCATGATAGCTCAGTTGGTAGAGCAGTGGTTTCGTAATCCGGCAACCCGGGTTCGAAACCAAGGCGATGTACTAGTGTCCTTGACAAGGCATTAATCCTCATTACCAGGTCTCTCAGAAAGGACCTAAAGCCGTCGGTCCTCTGGTTGCTTACTAACAAGCATTTATGCTTTCTTAGCAGTCAGGTAAAATAACCACCACTACATACATTGTCTGAATATGAGTAAACGCCCTTCTGTCTCTCAACAGACAATGCACTGCAACATTATGTGCAGATGGTACAGAATCGTATCGTCACTCACAACTCGATTCTGAATTGATGTAATGTTTGTGACCTGTGTTTCTTTCTTTTTTATCCATTATTATTATTAATTTCATTATTAACTGCTCAATTTATAGACAGACATACATACATACCCTTATTAATTCTGATGTTAATATTTTACTCATGAGCTTAAACTAATTTTTTTGATAATGTGTAATACATGTAATTTGATAGTAGCACCTTGTTTTTTATATATTTATGTAACAGACTCTACAATTTCTTTGACTGTGTGTACATTATTATTACTATTGTTATCTATCTGTTTGTATTTGAAATAAATAGATAAAGAAAAATAAAGCAAAATGTTATTGCCAACCCTGTTATCTGGGTTGTTATTTATGTGTCCTTGTTTGCTTCAAATTTTCTTAATTTGGTTATACTTTGTAGGATAGATATCGGGGATATTTGTCAGGATGGGCATGCAGAGGGTGCAGGGGGGGGGGGGGGCTGTCTGTGAGAATTGGTGTAGTGGGGGTACGTTAACATAGGGGTTACTTGTTCTAGAATCCCATATATACAATGTACATGTTAGAAAGTGAACAAATACCTTATACGGTGTACTACTATTGCTTACCGCAGGAAAATGCTGTGATGAAGGAAATTCATTTTTTGATGAGGTACCAGATTCACCTGCCACTCAAGCCTATCTGGAGATAATTGAAAGTAAGTAAACTACCTGTTGAAGCTAGTAATGTGTATTTGCACTTGAGTTTTCTAGTCCTTTTCCTTCAATTTTGTGCACTAATCAAGGCAAAGAGCAAAATGCTCAAGTTGTCAATTTTCAGAATCATTTAAAAATGATACAACCATTATCCCTTTACTTTTTTTAAGTATAGACTATAGAGACCAATACTCTATTATTATTTTGAGCCAAGTTTTTTCATTTAAATTCTGCAGTAGTGCCTTTCCCTTTTTAGATTCAAAACGGATGAAAGTCTTCATTTATTACTGTCATTTTTTGATAATTATTTCTTTAATTCATAGATAAAGGGACATGGTTGGTGTATTACGGAATACGTATGACACTAAAATATTAATTTGACTGATGCTGTTGTAACATTAAGTAGTAATGTAATGATCTTTTGTGAAGTACATTCATGGATAATGTGTATGATATGTGCTTCGATCCAAAGTACTTTCTGTCTTAATTGTTTAGTTCATTTGGGAACCAAATTTCTAGACCACCAGATCACCGAGTATATATTCTGTAGAGAAAGTTGACCACAGTAATTAATTGCATGAGCTGTAAAAGATTAAGAAACAAACAAACAAAACAATTTCCTGTCTTCTTTTCAGGAGTGAAGTCATACTGTCAAAAGGAAGAGACGATAATGGATTGTACATGATGGAGGGAAGAACGAACTACACATATGTGAAATTCTCCATGGGAAATTTAATACAATGGACTATGACTGTGGACTATGATATTGAATCAAGTGATTACGTCGTGAATATTCAACATCATCATGAATATTAATCAAAGGAACCCTCTGCTGAGAGGCGATTTTGTGATTTTTCCAGATGATCATATTAGTGTACTGGCTTTCAATGACTGCTTTAGAATGTGAAATAAATTTGCGTTATCTTGAGGAATTTTGCTCACTATTCATGGGCCTATCCTTCTCGCCTTCTCCAAAATCGATTTACATACAAGACAGATTTAGTGATATATTGAAATTGCAGGGGATTCTAGCTAATGACAAATCATCGGTAAGCTTTTGAGGGTTACACCATTTAATTCTTTCGAAGGTAAGGGCCCTGGTATGGGCTGTGAGCTCCGCTATGATGATCTCATAGTTCCCAGCATTTTTATTAGTATGCTCTGATCATTTTCAGGAGAATGAACGATACTCCACTCAAAATCAAGTTTCTTTGCAATTTTAGAAAATGTTTTGTAACGTCTGTGGAATCAACAATTCCTGTTGGCCAGACTAAGTAAGTTTTAAGTTCCCATTAGGCTTCTCCAACAATGTGTATAAACAGTACAAGTGTAACTAAATTGTCCACATTTATTTGCTCATTCAAAGTATTACAGTTATCATCTGTTCAGAGTCTATTATTGGAATATTTATTTTAAACTAAGGTACTATGTGTAGAGAACAATTATAAGGAGAGATTCACAATTAGTGTAACCAATTCACCTTGCAAACATTTTTTTTTTTTAAACTAACAGACAGGCCTGCTATCATTTTTAATAAACTGTCAGTGTGTTTTTTCCATTCCATTCTCTTCCTCTGTCTCCCAAGTATCTTCTTCTTTCTCTCTTAACTTTTTGTTTTGTTTGCATCTTTATTTTCTGTTCTCCCTTCCATTTTACCCCCTCCCTTGTAACCTATAAAGTGCTGGGAAAATGTTGCCCTCTGTATCTGTATTAAAGATCAGTACATACTACTAATCACCATGAGATCATTTTTTATTTGCATATTTTACACGAGGTGAAAACTAGGTCAGCAATTAGGATGCTTTGGTATGGATCTTTTTTTTTCTCCATCCAATCGAATCAAAGATTAGTATGTAAAAATATAACATGAATGAACTGAAGGAGTTTAACTTCAAAACTTGTTCTTGTTGTGAACATTAAATAAAGAAATATTTATGTATACTAATCATTGCTCTGTTTGTGTACCATATGAGCTACTTACACTAGTATAGGAGTTGTAAAACTTATAAGTTCATACGATGCATTTTGATGCGTTTCAGACCAAGGTTTGTCTGAGCCTTGGTCCAAAATGCGTCATATGATGCACATAAACCTAGGCTTGTCGACAAACCTCCATTGTGAATTTGGGCTCTTATGTTTATCACTGTTTGTTATGATTCTATTCTGGACAGAGAGACAAGAAATTGCATCTCCAACGAGTAGATGGTTTCATAAGTTAAACGCTTTATTCTCGTAAAATATATAGCATACATACCAATGCAACGGTAAAACAGGAATGGTTGATTGATTACATACTGCACATTTCAATTAAAAACATATGAGACAATGTCAATAGACAAAAAATAACTGTAATGGAAAATATGAAGCTCTTTTCACTTTGGTACTAATTTATTTTTCATTTTGTGTATATTCTATTATTTGCTGTGGATATTACTGCAGAAAGAGTTAGTTTTATAATTTAATTCCATCTTCTTTTTAGAATAAAAAAATTGAAAATGGCTCTACAATTCGTCTGAATTTCAAAAATCCTAAATAACAGTTATCAACAAAGTAAAGTATGCTTGTACTCGCCAGTAAAATTGATTATGTACATGAACAGCATGTTAAAAAGGTTTTGATAAGGTGTTTAATTTTCCCTCAAACACACCAATATTCTTAGGTTGTGAGAATTCATACAAATGTAAATTATCTCTTCTCCCCTAAATCAATTCTTCTTCTGGATATAATAATATACCAGTGCTATTCATTCAACTTAGGTTGTGTGAATTCATACAAATGTAAATTCTCTCTTCTCCCCTAAATCATTCTTCTTCTGGATATAGTGATATATCAGCGCCATTTATAAAACAAAAATACCTGTATAATAAAGGAATAATAAACTATTGTGTGAAATGTAGCATCAATGGCCATCTGCTCTTTTGACTCTCTTTTGGAGCTTTTAGGTCCATATAAATTTACTGAAGAACGCCATTATCAGAGAAAAATTCAAAAAATATTCAACTTGAAACATATTCAACAGACAATCAAGTATATTATTTCTCGCATACTTACACAGCCCAAAAGATTTTGCAGCAAATTTTCTTTTAATCTTTTTTTCACATAATAATTTATATATTACTGTTGAAATCAAAGTAATCAGTTGTACTTGTACTGTAAACACTTTACAATAAATTGCATGTAAAATCACATGGCAGCTCAACAGCAAACAAATGACCACAACTAAATGTTATCCAAGCACAGTATGAATACTTCTACTCATGCCAAAATTTTATGAAGTAAAGCATCGACGGGTGTTAAAACTATCAAAAGTAATTAAATGAACAAAATTCAATAACCTTCAAGGTCAAATTCAAATTTTGATTAATGAACACTGGCATTTGGTGACAAGATGTTCTCACAATGTAAATACAGAACTAGAGTAAGATGAAAAGCATACGATTTTAGAAACTATTTTAAATCAGCTTAAGATTAATTTAGATTAATTACAATATGAATAATCACAAGCATGGATCCTTGAGTTTAAAGGGTAGTCCTGTTTTAAACTTTCAAGTTTAGAAGAAGTGGTTAGATAAACGGTGTTTCTCATACGAAACGTGCTTCAGAAAAAAAATAGAACCAGTGCAGAAAGAAAACCTGTATATCAATAAGATCACCTTTCCCATCGCCCTTTACTTTAGTGATCTTTGCATTTAAGACTTCACTGTATATGGGGTCATGTAACAGTGACGCATACAAAATATAAAATACAACATTGGATTGCACATACTTTCAATACCCTCCACAGTCCACACTTGGTGACAAATTAGAATAAAAATGCTGATTCCCTCAAATATTTGAAATAAGGAGCTAACTAGTGCAAACTCTACTTTACAAAAGCTCAATTTCACAACTTTTCAAACTAACTTCTATTTTGGAGATAAACATAAACTCCTTAAAGATAAACTCCAGTTCTGGTAAAAAAAAGAAAATTAATTCTCACAGAATCAAACGAAACTTACACTGAATGTTCAAGATTACATATAAATGACATGTGCCAAACAATTTTGGAAGAAAATATATACTGGCTGAGTAATGAGCATAGAAAGACAAGGAAATCAAGGTAGTACTAGCCCCGACACCATGTGTGTTGTCCCATGTATAGCTTTCTGTGTACAGTGCTTGTTACTTTACCAAGACTCGGTCAAATTTATTATGATTTTGATGACTCCAGAACCTTGCAGTGCACACCAATACTTACATGCTACATGATCAACTGTTTCTGATCCTTTCCACACCTTTTCTTTCACAATGCAATCGCATTACCAGTACTATAGTTTATCTTTAAATGCAACAATGTTCTTACCAAAATTTAACTCAAGCTAGAACTTATGGACTGAAGCTGATTTAATACTCATCTTGAGTGAATTTTACAATTACATATTTTTGTATAATTTTCATATCATACGTAACTGTATTCTCTGAAATACATTTCCAAATATAGAAAATTCATAAATATACTCTGTAACTGTCGAGCAAGGTTTTCTTTAGTCCACATTATATAACTCCCTTGAACATTCAGGAGGACAACATTATTTTGTACAAAAATTCACATAGAAAAGAAAGAATTACAATTTTTGTATATTCCATGTGGAAAATTTGGCAGAATTCATTACTTGTGTCAATTTTTTTTAAAACTAAATATCCCAGCACCTGCTAAAAAGGAAATGAAATGATACATGCGATTATCAAGCGGATCAACAGCTATTCAATCACATAACAATGCAGTACAAAATGACAATTCCATACAAAGTCACACCATATACATCAAATTTTATGTCCAAATTACATCTATTTTCAAATAAATAAGCCTTAGTTAGAAATGTGGAATCAAGAACGAAGACTTGAGATAAATACTTCTCTCTTTCATGCATCCTCCCATTGGAACGAATCTAGTACCTATTGTGTTGTCTGCGGCCGAGTTGTTGCCGACATAGCCTGTATGGGCGGGAGGGGAGAAATGGAACGTTTATCATTAAATATACATCTAATAGCATATGGGTACAATATACAGGATGTGTTTATAACTGGACAATTTCTCTTCTATTAAATTGGAAATCCTGTATTGGTAA
Organism: Strongylocentrotus purpuratus; assembly: GCF_000002235.5. NCBI lineage: Eukaryota > Metazoa > Echinodermata > Echinoidea > Camarodonta > Strongylocentrotidae > Strongylocentrotus > Strongylocentrotus purpuratus. The sequence continues at coordinate 9,290,224 of NW_022145599.1, read as the reverse complement.
GGCTGATGGATTATCATCTAACTTTAAATTCATTTGAATAATGATGGATAGGCTCTTTTTTTTTCTTTTTTTTTTTATTCCTTTTCAATTATAGAGCATTTTGAAATGCTAAAAGGGATACCCATACACCTAAAACCTTCAGTTTTCTGAAGAAATTTAACACACATTAGCCAAGTGGAATGCCACCTAACAGTCATCAAGAAATGTGCAAGAAATCTAGAAACCAATAATCAAAATTTACACAAGTGTCATCATATTTGTTGAGCTATGACTGTTATATGTATCCGTCTCTATTCCTTTCAAATAATTATTGGAGGTATGCTGTCAACAAAAGTTTTTGCTTGAACATGAAATTATATCAAGAATGACAGATGATGAGATCCCTTTAAAATCGCTAAGAGCCCTCAAAAGTGATGAATAACATAATGAAATATTCTGATTTTTAACAAACATTATTTCTAGTCTTGACTAGAAGCTTACCGATTTAAGCATCTGTTGACCAAGGAATTGGGTAGCCATCGATGATAACTCTTTCCGTGAGGTTATTTTGCAGCGGACGTAGCCGTACAGATTTGCTCCGTTGAGAATAACGCCAACTGTTGTTATGATCTTATCAGTTAAAACAAACAATTAAAAAACAGGTGCAAATTATTTCTTTACTCCGTCATTGCTGTCAAAATTGCTATATTTGTTCAGGGCTGATAAAAATGATAACTTGAATGTTGGAAGTCTCATTTGGCAACAAATATTCAGATTTGAAGATTCATTTTGATTAATTACCTCGTCACATTATGATTAATATACATTGTTTATTTACTTTTCATTGTTGGCCTCAAGCATTAAAGAAGATAAACACCTAATAAATACCCTTGTTAATAACATATATGCTTATTCAGTCTTAACAACACAATGTACAAAAGTTGGTATGCATATGTTTCAATTAAGATCTACCTGTAATATTCATAGAGAATATAGGAAAGTTTAATCTTCCATTAGAGATGTTTTGTTATTTATCACTACAAGATTAACTCTAATGCTATGTGATATTTATGCATTGTTAAAAATGAGGGTACATAGTTTAAATAGACATTAAGATATGTAGTGTACAATGCATTTACTTACCAGCCAATTAATTTTGAGACCAAAAATATTTGTAAAGACGAAAACCACCCAGAAGATAGGACACACGACCAGACCAAACCAAAATATTTTGGATTCTAACCCTGATTCTTCACTTTTCCTTGAACCCTGTAAGGAAACAAGATATAATCATATCAAAATAACATTTATCTTCTTATTTAAAACTCCTGTCACCCTATGGTCATAATACAACTCTTTTAAATATGAAACCAACCCCAGAGGGATTTATTTCTAATGAAAGATGTACAAGGTTCATTATAAACAAACAAAATGATAATAATTGATAATTATAATTCAACCATCCTTCAAAAAATTCAAAAGAACAATACAAACTAAATACAGGCCTTAAATTTCGTCATTTTTAGGGCAAGGCCAGTTTGGCCTTAAAGTACCTCATATTTTTAAATGCACCAAGGCCACTACAAAGGGCACCAAGGCCAAAATATTTTTACAAAAAGGGCATCAAGGCCAAAAAAAATTGATTCTATTTTTGTTAGATGTCATGTGTATTTTATAATGAAACTTGTGCGGGATCAATTTCCCATGACTTTTAGCACCAGCTTCTTTACAGAATGTATAGAGGTCTACGGTACATACAAACAATGGCGGCGGCCCCCGCAAGCCTTAGATTAAGCAGCCAGGAGCAAGGGGCAATTTTTTTTTTCTAAAGTTGCCCCTTGCCCACAGGAATTTACCAGAGCAAGGGGCAATTCCCTAAGAACCAGGGGCAATTTTCCAAGAACAGACAGACTAGGCCCCTAATCTAATTATAAGTTCAAAGATACAATGTTAATTTTATAATGTGAATAGAACGATCAATTTAATAACTTTTTAATCTGAACAATATCAACACGAAAGATTGATTAAGAACATCAAACTTGCACATTTTAAAGTAACTAAAAATATTGATGAGCAAATGAATAAATAAATTGTAAATTTCACAAACATCGAAAGTCAGAAGGACTTGGCAAGTTTACCGGGTATCCCAAATAGAAATCGCACCTCACACACAAACCTTCCGCCGCACTCTCGGTAGCTGGTAGTAGGAGCAAATTTGAAGAAATTATCTATTTAATTGTTGTATAACCAACCCAGAGAAAATATTAAGTTCTCCATTTCGGGGGCTCCATTTCAAATTTTTGGGAAACTTTCGGGGGCTACTTTTTCAACTTTCGGGGGCTTTTTTTCCATTTCTGGGGCTCTTTATTCTGGGGCTACTTTTTCATTAATTCATAAAAGGATAGGCCTAGGGGTCTACAGTTTGTTGAGATTTGTTGAGTAGGCTAAGGTTTCAGGCTTCCTGCTTCATAATTGCCTATCAAAAAAGAAACCCCTTTTTCTAGTTCAATAACTAAGTTTTCATGCATTGATTTGATGCAGGAACTGTGACATAATAGACCCTAGATTGTGATTATTCCTGGCCATGAATTTCGATAATCATTTTTCAAAGTAAAATTTTCACAATAAAATCAGACAGTCGTTTAAAAACTTGAGATATTAGTAATACTTTTACTAATTCTAAGCTCAGGTTTCGTACATCTATTCATAAAACTATATTTAAATCGCGGCAATAATGATGCAAACCAACAGATAGCAATTTCAAAGTGTCAAAACTCTTTGACTCGAGCTCAGCTCAGCTCAAGTCACTCACTGCACAGCGCCCAGTGTAACTCCAGGAAGCTCCAACACCGGCGCGGCAGGCGTCCGCCTGCAGTCCCGGTGTTGGAGCCTCCTGGAGTTAACTGCAGCGCAGCGTCAGTCATGGTGATTTTGTCTGATTTTCTTTACTTTGAAGAAATGATTGTCAAAATTACGTAAACATGGAGATGTTGGAAAATAATCACAAAATAGGCTTTAATTTCATACCTCTATTCATGGAAACTTTATAAAATTGCGGCAATCATGATGGAAATTGATTTCAGTTTCGCAATTAGTGGTCTAGCTAGGTTCAACTAATATGATCCACCAAAATAAAATCGACCGCGAAAAACTCGACCCCTACTCGATCTCGCAACTGCGAAAATGTGTTTTGGCATACTTGCGTGCGACATGGTAAGCCAGGTAAGGTATGGAATATGGTTCGATTTTTTTTTACGACCGATTTTTTGTGTATACAATTTTACACGGAGATTAGAGCTCGTGGGCGCAGCAAACTGTTCGTGATTCGTGTATCTTTACTGTTCTAATAATTTATGGGCGCATTTTCACGGTAAACACTTGCGCCTTGCCGTCTAGTCTTCGATGATTATGGGCGCAATTGGTGGTTTTATGAACGCAAATTTTAAAAAAGGAGCATGTCCAGTTGGAAAAAAAGGCACGTCGGCCAGTTGGAAAAAAAGGGCACGGTCTTTTTGGCCGTGAATTTATCTTTTTTGGGGAGGGCACCACGGCCAGTCATAGGGGCATCGACGGCCTGGCCGTCGATGGCCGTCGATTAATTTAAGGCCTGTAAATATGGCAGCAACTCTAAATTTAACTTGATTTACTAAGGCTAATTTTAGATCATACAGCCTCAGGGGTCTGATAATTTACTTTCAGCTGACACGGCCAATTTTAAAAGAATTGAGGTCCTGACAGAGATAGAGAAGGAGAAAGAAGAGCTGAGAGAGAAGGGGAAAGAAGAAATGAGAGAGAACAGGAAAGAAGAACTGAGAGAGCAAGGGGGAGGGTATTGAGAGAGAGAAAGACATTGATAATGGTAGAACTAGAAAAGGGGAGTTAGAAGGGAGGGAGGGAGGGAGGAGAGGGGAAAGGAAGTAGAGAACTATTTGAAACAGAAGGGAGATTTTGGTTTGATTTGATTTGATTTACCAAGTATGATAACATATAAATAACAACATACATGATATCATGAGAAAATAACGTTGGATGGATCGCCCTGCTCAGCAGTGCCAGTGCAACACAGCTGTTCTACCGAGGTGTCCAATAAGAGGGAGAGACAGACAGATTGAGAGTTTCTCTTACCTTTCTTGCCTCAAACACCCAATGACTTGTCCCGTCTTCATCCACATGATTCCACCATCTCAGTCCCACCAGCAGACGGCCCGTCACGTTCTTCACCACCCAGAAATCCACCGCCAGGAGAAACACCGTCACCACAAAGTCTAGGATGAAACTACTGCTGAAGAGATTACAGAAGAGGTAGGCCAGGAGGGCACTCACTCTGAAGAATAGGTGAGCAACAGCTGCCATGGGATATCTGCAGAAATGTTGGGAGGGGGAAAGGTCCTTTCATTTAGTTTTGGTTGTGTATTACGTCTCATGCATTATAATTCATATTATTATTATCTTTATCATAATCATAACTTTTATTTATTTATCTATTATTATTATTATTATTATTATTTATTATTATCATTATCATTAATAATATTATCACAACCATCATTATCATCATAATTACTATTCATTACTATAATAATGCATGTTTAGGTCATTTCGAGAACATTCATCAACTGTAGTTTTCACACTTTTTTCATCACCTACATGTATCAACATTTTTGCAAACATGACAAATTGAATAGTAAACACAATATTTGAGTGTTATTTTTCACATACCTCAGTGCTTTTTGTTTCTTCCACTCATCCTCTGTGCCAAAATCTAGAGCCACATCTTCTGTATCATCAAGACTTGCCTTTAAAATATAAAGAAGAGATCACAATGCATGCATGGTATTATTTGTGATATTCCAAAAATAGCACCCTTCCTGTAAGTGTAATGATGTTACTGTCAGACTACCATTATACAAGTATGCAGTCCTCATGTATGAATTCATATGTCTAATCATGGGGGCTCGAAGCAAATTTGCCCCCGAAATGCCAAAAAGAGCCCCCGAAAGTCATCATAAGAGCCCCCAAAACTTGCTGATCTGCGAAAAGCGGAGGGACCAAATAAAGACAAGAGAGATAGACCTAGATCTAACATTAACACAAAGAAAGAATTCTGAACTGAATAAAGAGGTTTGAGCCTGTATTAGTTCAGGAGAATCCATAAGTAAGTAACTATCAATAAGTAAGACTAACATGATCAAAGAGTAAGACAGACTCACTCACTCCTGTGAGTGAGTGAGTCAGAACTTTAGGAGCAGAATTCACCCATATTCATGTAGCATACACAAGTTTGCTACACCCGTATCAACATATGGGACTACACATTCCAAAGCGCACAAAGTACAAAACAATGTTAAATGTAGTATAACATCGAAATAATGAAAAATTATATCATTTTGCAATTCTTATCTGCATAACTTACCATTTTCAACCATATATTGCACGCATTGACGCAAGTAACAACCGAATATCACTGAATTTCCACGTCGACATAAATGATGATGAATCGCTGGGATTATCTCTTTTCTTTCTTCGCAATTACATAACACACCACGGTTCGTGAATGAAACAAAAGGGAGCGCTAAGCTAGCTAGCTGTTTGTTCTTGTTGCTCATCAGAGTTCATGCCTTCAAAGATCGAGTTTGTCTCACTCAGCTTCCTTGAAACAAACCAAAACGAAATGAAGAAAATATAAAAGTATCTAAAAAGAAAGGGGGAAATGCCAAATCGTTAGGATTGCTTATAGCAGGCATTTAAAGTCTCACCTCCCTGCTTATAGCCTTTGTCCGATCGATTTATTTCAAACTTTCACTATTATGTGGGATTATTTTTCTTAGATTGTTCTGCTTTATTCATTCAAATTACAAGGGTTAATGGTTTGCCCATTTTGGGTTCAGCTCAAGTGTGCACTTTTAGAATCCAGTTTGCTAATATCATCTTTTAAATTCATGTTAAGTTGTCTTCTGCCTTCCTCTCCCATTCCCTTTACCCATCCATTTTGTTTTGTTAGTGTAGTTGCTGTTGTTGTATTGTTTATTTGTTAGTTACTTAATTTATGTTTTTGTTAAATTTGACTTTCATGTATACTCAAGGGATTGACCATGGCCTGTAGGCCTATTGTCGATCCCACCATTATCTGTTATGTTATATTTATGGTGTATTCTTGTTTGTCTTTTGATTGTTTTGTATTTTTATCAGGTTGTGGAAATGAACTTGAATTGAAATGAATTTCTGTTTTCAAAAGGTAGTGAAAGGATTTATAAAATAATTGAATAGGTTTATAAAGACCATTCAATGAAATCGATAGTCCCATACAAATCAAAGACCCATAGGCCCTATGTATAAATGAAGAGAAAATTCTTAATTAAATCCGTATCACACTTTTTTTTTTAATTTGTCGCATGCCATATAGGACTTGCGATATAGGCCTATATGCGGCGTCTTATTTCTTGGAGGCAAAAATATGTCAACAATAGATCATGATAATAACAAACATGAAATACGAAAATAGATCGACACAGTGCCTATACAGTTTGGCCACTGCATCATCATGTCAGTCACTCATTGGTCAATGATCATACTGAACATCATGCACACGTGTCTTGATCTTTTATGCATAGAGAGTTCGTTCGTGAAAAATTAACAAACGCCATCCTTGTACAATAACATGTACCAAAAAATAATTTTGATATATGATTTTGAAAAGAAAAAATATGACACGTCCATACCTAAACCTGAAATACCTATTTGATGACGCCCATGCAGTAAGTCTAAAGAATTGTAAAGGGTCATTCAAGAGGTCTGTTCCTGATCATATAAAGTCATATCAAAACAATTTTCACATTGGGTTAAGATTTGGTTCAAACATTTAGGCGCAGCTCCTTACAAAAAAAAAAACATGGTTACCACCCACTTTTGAAGATTCTGGCGCCCCTAGCTAATAATTATTATTAACTAGGGGCGCCAGAATCTTCCAAAGTGGAGGGGAAGGGCACCAAAAAACGAAAGGGCACTTTCTGGAGAAAAAGAAAAGCGGGCACTTATGAGAAATGTGGAAAGGGACACTTATCAAAAAAATGAAAGGAGTAGGCCTAGCCTACATATCAAAGTAAAAAGGTAGCCTGATTATCATAGGTGAGAGTAGCGCACCCGAAAAGAGTACTCATATTTAAAAGAGCACTGATAAGAATGGAAAAGGGGCATTTGCCGAAGGAAAAGGGGCACCTATCAGATTTTAGCTAGGGCATTTATGAAAAGGTGTATTAAGGGCTCTTCATAAAAAAAATAGGAAAGGGACACTCAGAAACCAGGTATATTAGAAAGGAAAAGGGGACACGTGAAAAGTAACAAGGCCGGGCAATTATCATATAGGTGAAAGGCGCTCTCATCGGAGATGAAAAGGAACACTTATCAGAAGGGGATCGAGGGGCTATAGGAAACACCTGTCAAAGCCTAAAACAGAAACCTAGCTCTCAGATTTGAATAGGGGATTATCAGAGGTGAATTAGGATCGAGGCTCTTATCAGCAGGCCGTAGCCATGGGGGGGGGCACGGGGGGGACGTGCCCCCAAAAAATGTCCAGGATCGGTTGAACTTTTTAATGAGAATAGAATAGGGACATTAGTTATTGCAAAGTAAATTAGGGGCACCTGTCAGATTTCAATCGGGGCATATAGGGGAACGGAAAAGGCCTGTATATAATAAACAATTACACTGCAAGCCTAGAGGGCCTATACCTATACGTGTCAAAAAGGAGCACTTTTCAGACATAAGAAGGGGCACTTATTACAACTGAAGGAAAGAGGAAAAGGGGCACTTATCGGAAGTAAGGGGGCACGTACGCCCCCCCCCCCCCCCTTAGAAAATACACCATTGACTTTCATACCATTGCGCAATACGTGTACGTAATTGTATACAACTGCAGCTGCAGCTAGCTGCTAGACAGACATCGTTATCAGCCCACGTGGTTTCGGTGGAGAGATTAAAGACCGCGTAGACTAGTACATGTAGGTCTAGAACGGACAAAGTCAAAGGTCGAAGATTCGAAACGCGACCAGTGTCACTGAATTACGACTTTTTTGTGAGTATTAAATATACGAAAGTGTGATGATTATGGTAATTGCCTTGACATGATTGGGCAAAAGCGTGGGCAAAAGCTCATGACCGGTCGCGGGGCGGCGCTGCCGGGTCGTTCCAGCCGTGATCGCATCGCCATGCATTGCCATAGCCGGCGGCTCAGGCGCAGGCCATATGGGCATGTAATGACAGGCTTTCATCGAAAGGGTGCGGTGCGGTGCGGCGCGGTGTGGTGTGCTCAACGCACCTATTCGATAAAAGAGGGGGGCCTTTTCTCGAAAGGGTGCGTTGAGAGCGGAGTACCGTTTTAACACACCCTTTCGATGAAAGCGGGGGGGCTTTTCTCGAAAGGGTGCGTCGACTAGTCTTTCGCATCAGTCGTTTAAAATGAGGATCTGGGACATAAGGTAATAGTTGCCAATTTAAGTATATCGAAAATGGAATGGTCTTGATTACAGAGTGGTCTTTTTCGTTATTACTATGTCGATGGGGGAGACAGAGAGAAGGAAAAAAGGGAAAGGGAAGATAAAAGGAAAGAAAGAAGAATAAGAAGAGAAGAGGGAAAGGTGGGGGGGCGAAGGACTCTTGCCCCCCCCCCCCCCCCCCGCCAAAAAATAAATCAGAGAGAGAGAGAAGGGAAAGGGAAAGAGAAGATAAAAGGAAAGAAAGAAGAGGAAAAAGAAAAAAAGAGGGACACGGGGGCAAAGGGCTTTTGCCTCCTCCCCCCGCCAACAAATAAATAGTAGAGAGAGAGAGAGAGAGATAGAGGAAAGGAAAGGAAAGAGGGAAACGGGGGAAGGGCGAAAGGGAGAGAGAGAGAGAGAGAGAGAGAAGGGAAAGGGAAATGGAAAGAGAATAAAAAAGGAAAGCAAGAAGAGGAAGAAGAATAAAAAGAAAAGAGGGAAACGGGGGCGAAGGGCTCTTGCCTCCTCCCCCCCCCCCCCCCCGCCAACAAATAACTAGGAGAGAGAGAGAGAGAGAGAGAGAGAGAGAGAAGGGAAAAGGAAAGAAAATATAAAAGGAAAGAAAGAAGAAGAAGAAGGAAAGATGGATACGGAGGAAGGGCGAAAGGTTTTTACCTCCCCCCCCCCCACCCCCTCCCGCCAAAAAAATAAATAACACAGAGAGAGAGAGAAGGGAGAGGGAAAGAAAATCTAAAAGGAAAGAAAGAAGAGGAAAAAGAATAAGAAAAGAGGGAAAGGGGGCGAAGGGCTCTTGCCTCCCCCTGCCAACAAATAAATAAGAGAGAGAGAGAAGGGAAAGGGAAAGAAAATATAAAAGGAAAGAAAGAAGAAGAAGAAGGAAAGATGGATAGGGAGAAGGGTGAAAGATTCTTACCTCCCCACCCCCCCCCCCCTCCCGCCAAATAAGAGAGAGAGAGAGAGAGAGAGAGAAGGGAGAGGGAAAGAAAATCTAAAAGGAAAGAAAGAAGAGGAAAAAGAATAAGAAAAGAGGGAAAGGGGGCGAAGGGCTCTTGCCAATAAAATAAATAAGAGAGAGAGAGAGAGAGAAGGGAAAGGGAAAGAAAAGATAAAAGGAAAGAAAGAAGAGGAAAAAGAATAAAAAGAAAAGAGGGAAACGGGGGCGAAGGGCTCTTGCCTCCTCCCCCCCCCCCCCCCGCCAACAAATAACTAGGAGAGAGAGAGAGAGAGAGAGAGAGAAGGGAAAAGGAAAGAAAATATAAAAGGAAAGAAAGAAGAAGAAGGAAAGATGGATACGGAGGAAGGGCGAAAGGTTTTTACCTCCCCCCCACCCCCTCCCGCCAAAAAAATAAATAACAGAGAGAGAGAGAGAAGGGAGAGGGAAAGAAAATCTAAAAGGAAAGAAAGAAGAGGAAAAAGAATAAGAAAAGAGGGAAAGGGGGCGAAGGGCTCTTGCCTGCCCCCTGCCAACAAATAAATAAGAGAGAGAGAGAGAAGGGAAAGGGAAAGAAAATATAAAAGGAAAGAAAGAAGAAGAAGAAGGAAAGATGGATAGGGAGAAGGGTGAAAGATTCTTACCTCCCCACCCCCCCTCCCGCCAAATAGAGAGAGAGAGAGAGAGAGAGAGAGAGAGAGAGAGAAGGGAGAGGGAAAGAAAATCTAAAAGGAAAGAAAGAAGTGGAAAAAGAATAAGAAAAGAGGGAAAGGGGGCGAAGGGCTCTTGCCAACAAAATAAATAAGAGAGAGAGAGAGAGAGAAGGGAAAGGGAAAGAAAAGATAAAAGGAAAGAAAGAAGAGAAAGAAGAAGAAGAAAAGAGGGAAACGGGGGCGAAAGGCTCTTGCCTCCCTCCCCCCGCCAACAAATAAATAAGAGAGAAAGAGAGAAGGGAAAGGGAAAGGGAAAGAGAATAAAAAAGGAAAGGAAGAAGAATAAGAAGAAAAGAGGGTAACGGGGGCAAAGGGCTCTTGCCTCCTTTCTTTCCTATTCTCCCTCTTTTTCGTTTTTCTCTTTCTTTCTTTTCTTTCTTTTCTTTTCTTTCCTTTCTTTTCTTTTTTTCTTTTCTTTTTCTTTTTTTCTTTTCTTTCCCTTTTACTCTCTTTTTCCCCTCCCCCTTTTCTCTTTTTTCCCGACGGCAGCGCAATTTTACCGACAATATCCTGACAGGTGGGGGGGGGGGGTGTCGCACCCCCACACCCCCTTTGGAGACGCCCCTGCCTTCGCCACTGTTGGCTACCACAAGGCTATCAATACAAATTAAGACATATTAATGAAGATTCTTTTTTAATGTTGCAGAGAGATAAGTATTTTCTCTATGAACTTGTTTAATGGACAATAAATAATATTAAAAACATGAATACTATAGCGGTATAATGATGAGAGAGATGATTTAAGTCATACTTTTTTTCAATGTGATTGGAGTGGACTTGAGGGTGGGGGGGGGGGGGGGGGGTCCCCCTAAGATCTCGGCCGTTTCACAGCCGATCGCCGCGAAAATGCATATTTATGGTAATTTATGCAAACAAGGTCAGAGAATTCACATTTTTACCCATAAATCATATATAATTCATATTCGAGCGTTCTTTTTCACTTCATATATTCGTTAGAATAATAATACGACAACAAAGTTGGAAGAGCCAGTTTATCCCTTTGTTATCTCTTGTTTTGATAATTTGTATTTATGTATTATATTATTTTGTTATTTCATTTCATTTCTAACCACAATTCAACTATTTTTACCCAAAATCAAACACATTTACTTGAAACAAGACCAAATAACCAATGTTTTCTCTTTTTTTTTAAAGAATAAATGGTATTTCCATATGTTTGGTACATAAATCACAAAAATGAGCGATTTTAGGGCTGACATGCAAAAACAAAAGGTCACGTGACTCCGCAATTATACGTCCGATTTTCAACAAAAAAATGTTTCAAAAGATGCGTAAGACTCGAAAGAAAAAAAAGTCATGAAAGAAAAACTTTATAATTATCTGCCGCGGTTCCGGAGTATTCGCGAAATTACTAGAGAGCACTAATCTTTTTTTGGGCCCTCAAAAATTTGAAAAATCGTACCCCCCCCCCCTTGAACGCCAGGGGGGGGGGGGTATCTCCCAAAAACGGTAAAAATTAACGTGTTTTTTTTACACGTTTTTTTCACAGGGCGGAGCCCTCAGAAGCTCAGGGGTATTAAACATCAAAATTAACGTCGGATGAGCATAATTTTATACCTTATTTGTGACAGTGGCAGGACACAATTTGGTGCTGGGTCCAGGGGGCGGAGCCCCCAGAAGCTCAGGAGTTTTGTCCATTAAATAATTATTATTTTATACCTTATTTGTGACACAGGGGTCACGAATTGGCGTGGGGTCCAGGGGGTGGAGCACCCGGAAGCTCAGGGGTTTTGGGCAATAAATAACGGTCAGATGCATATTTTTTATATCTATTTGTGACACTGGAAGGACACAAATTGGTGTTGGATCCAAGGGGCGGAGCCCCAAGAAGGTGAGGGGTTTTATACATCAAATTATCGTCAGATGAGCATATTTATATATCTATTTGTGACACTGGCAGAACACAAATTCTTCTTCCTCTTCCTCTTCTTTCTTTCCTTTTATCTTCTCTTTCCCTCTCCTTCTCCAACATAAGACGGATATATATCGACTCACCTTCTTTCCAAGAACCATACGGGCCTGGAATTTACTTCCCCCCCCCAGCATCTTTGCCTGCGACGCAGTCGAAACCTTCAAAGCCGGACTCTTATGGGAAGCCATCCAAGGGGGTAATATAATCATAGTCCCTCCCCACAACTGCAATGTGATGGGACTTAATTCTAAAATGTTCTAGAAGCAACAAACACTCTCTCTCGAACGATAACGTTCTTATTGGTCATCTTTATATCCCTCTTGAGGATCAGGACCAGGATCAGAACAGATTCTCTCTCTCTCTCTCTCTCTTATTTATTTTTTGGCGGGGGGGGGGGGGGGGGGGGGGAGGGGGAGGGAGGAGGCAAGAGCACTTCGCCCCTGTTTCCCTCTTTTCTTATTCTTTTTCCTCTTCTTTCTTTCCTTTTATCTTCTCTTTCCCTTTCCCTTCTCTCTCTCTCTTATTTATTTTGTTGGCAAGAGCCCTTCGCCCCCTTTCCCTCTTTTCTTATTCTTTTTCCTCTTCTTTCTTTCCTTTTAGATTTTCTTTCCCTCTCCCTTCTCTCTCTCTCTCTCTTATTATTTTTTTTGGCGGGAAGGGGGGGGGGGGGGGAGGTAAGAACCTTTCGCCCTTCCCCCGTATCCATCTTTCCTTCTTATTCTTCTTTCTTTCCTTTTATATTCTTTCCCTTTCCCTTTCCCTTCTCTCTCTCTCTCTCTCTCTCTCTCTCTTATTTATTTTTTTTGGTGGGGGGGGGGGGGGGTGGCCGGGGGGGGGGGGGCAAGAGCCCTTCGCCCCCGTGTCCCTCTTTTTTTCTTTTTCCTCTTCTTTCTTTCCTTTTATCTTCTCTTTCCCTTTCCCTTCTCTCTCTCTCTCTGTTATTTATTTTTTTGGCGGGAGGGGGTGGGGGGGAGGTAAGAACCTTTCGCCCTTCCTCCGTATCCATCTTTCCTTCTTCTTCTTCTTTCTTTCCTTTTATATTTTCTTTCCTTTTCCCTTCTCTCTCTCTCTCTCTCTCTCTCTCTCCTAGTTATTTGTTGGCGGGGGGGGGGGGGGAGGTGGCAAGAGCCCTTCGCCCCCGTTTCCCTCTTTTCTTTTTATTCTTTTTACTCTTCTTTCTTTCCTTTTATCTTTTCTTTCCCTTTCCCTTTTCTCTCTCTCTCTCTTATTTATTTTGTTGGCAAGAGCCCTTCGCCCCCTTTCCCTCTTTTCTTATTCTTTTTCCTCTTCTTTCTTTCCTTTTAGATTTTCTTTCCCTCTCCCTTCTCTCTCTCTCTCTCTCTCTCTCTCTCTCTCTCTCTTATTTGGCGGGAGGGGGGGGGGGGTGGGGAGGTAAGAATCTTTCACCCTTCTCCCTATCCATCTTTCCTTCTTCTTCTTCTTTCTTTCCTTTTATATTTTCTTTCCCTTTCCCTTCTCTCTCTCTCTTATTTATTTGTTGGCAGGGGGGAGGCAAGAGCCCTTCGCCCCCTTTCCCTCTTTTCTTATTCTTTTTCCTCTTCTTTCTTTCCTTTTAGATTTTCTTTCCCTCTCCCTTCTCTCTCTCTGTGTTATTTATTTTTTTGGCGGGAGGGGTGGGGGGGGGGGGGGAGGTAAAAACCTTTCGCCCTTCCTCCGTATCCATCTTTCCTTCTTCTTCTTCTTTCTTTCCTTTTATATTTTCTTTCCTTTTCCCTTCTCTCTCTCTCTCTCTCTCTCCTAGTTATTTGTTGGCGGGGGGGGGGGGGAGGAGGCAAGAGCCCTTCGCCCCCGTTTCCCTCTTTTCTTTTTATTCTTCTTCCTCTTCTTGCTTTCCTTTTTTATTCTCTTTCCATTTCCCTTTCCCTTCTCTCTCTCTCTCTCTCTCTCTCTCCCTTTCGCCCTTCCCCCGTTTCCCTCTTTCCTTCTTCTTCTTTCTTTCCTTTTATATTTTCTTTCCCTTTCCCTTTCCCTTCTCTCTATCTCTCTCTCTCTCTCTCTACTATTTATTTGTTGGCGGGGGGAGGAGGCAAAAGCCCTTTGCCCCCGTGTCCCTCTTTTTTTCTTTTTCCTCTTCTTTCTTTCCTTTTATCTTCTCTTTCCCTTTCCCTTCTCTCTCTCTCTGATTTATTTTTTGGCGGGGGGGGGGGCAAGAGTCCTTCGCCCCCCCCCACCTTTCCCTCTTCTCTTCTTATTCTTCTTTCTTTCCTTTTATCTTCCCTTTCCCTTTTTTCCTTCTCTCTGTTTCCCCCATCAACATAGTAATAACGAAAAAGACCACTCTGTAATCAAGACCATTCCATTTTCGATATACTTAAATTGGCAACTATTACCTTATGTCCCAGATCCTCATTTTAAACGACTGATGCGAAAGACTAGTCGACGCACCCTTTCGAGAAAAGCCCCCCCGCTTTCATCGAAAGGGTGTGTTAAAACGGTACTCCGCTCTCAACGCACCCTTTCGAGAAAAGGCCCCCCTCTTTTATCGAATAGGTGCGTTGAGCACACCACACCGCGCCGCACCGCACCGCACCCTTTCGATGAAAGCCGTAATGACATGACTAGACAGCAATAACCATCTGATTTGGGTCATTTCTTTAATAAAACTGACATTTGTTGTCATTCCCCAATACAGATGGCAACCCAGAGATCTCGTACCGTGCGGGTAAATTAGAGGCACAGCGTAACAGCTTTTCGTTTCCGACATTTCTCCCCCGATTTTCTTTATTTAGATCTCTAATTTTCTGATTTCTAAATCAGATGTAAATTAGGTCGGTATGTCATTTGTCCTAATTACATTTTTCAAAATTTGATAACTTAATATTAAATAAATGAATTACGGATTTACTTATATGAATTAGTCTATCCAATTTGTACCTCAGAACCGCGAAGCAGTACGTTCATGCATTCGAAATATTACCCGGCGGCCGATATATTTCCGGGTCCACCTACCAAAACATAGCCAATGGCCAATCAGAGCACTCGTTTCGTGGGAGTTCGTTGGTCAAGCCGGGCCGACTCGTATGTAGCTACGGTAGCTATTGGACGTTCGAAAAGAAAAATTTAATATTCATCAACTAAAACCAAGACGGATAATGTTGACGACGAGACTTTCTCGGATTAATCATTAATTTAGGATCTAAATGAGCAAGCTATCGTAAGTCAAATAAGCTATATATATATGTTATTTTTAATTAGACTCTAATTATTGTCATATTGCAGCATGTATGAGGATGTAAAAAGTGAAAATCTCGTAGCATATCTCATTCATCGCGGTCCTGCCGAACCGAACCATTGGTTCCGTACAGTCCCGATAGGACAATCTTCAGTCTCTATAATCGGAGGTCTAGTGGAGCCAGACGTAGTGTAAAGTCCCACACAAAACAAAAGTGGTCTCACATGGTTGAGGACTTGAGCTGCACTATCAGATTTTATTCCAACCACAAAATGGCTGCCAAGATGGCTGACATCCAGTCCATCAAACAATAATAACCAATCACAAGATTGGACAATAAATAGGTAACCAATAGAAAAGCTTGTAAAAGATAGAGTGCCATGTGCCATGTGTGCTGGGTTGAATAGCTAAGAGATAAGGAAGAGTGTGTGTGTGTGTGTGGTGCTATAGCAGGTAATGTGCATGAGGATGAATGAATAGGGACAGAACAATAGAAGCCAAGAGCTAGCAGACATGAGAGAATGAATGTAGGTCAGGAGTGCGCTAAAGCATATCGGAGTGGAAAGCTAAATGTACAGTGTAAAATAAACAAGTAACCACTTGGATCAGTGAAATTAAAACCTTACATAATATACCATCTTCACAGAAAAATGTCCTCATTTTAAAAGATACATCGTATTAACATGCATTTGTTTCCGAAGAAAATGAGTCACCTAAAATTTGCTTGAAATACCTGAATACATCAAATCATGAAGTTTTCCTTCTGTACAATTCTCTCTTTTTTTTCCTTTTTTTTTTTTTAAGGCACAGCATCTATTCATATTAGGGAAAATTAAACTGTTTAACTTGAAAGATCACACATATAGCGAATACAAAAAAAAATGGTATGCTTTCATCAATGAACATCTTTCAAGCAACGTCCTAACTTGAACTTCAATGGGTTCTATCCTTTTTCACCCTGAAAATTCCAGTCGGATGATTTGTAGACATAAACATTAAATAATTTCCCTTGTTTCCTGTTTCTGTCACAAATGACAAAATATCCAATACTTCATACCCAATTTGGCAATTTTTAACAAAAACTATAAACAAAATACATGGCAATGTCTTCACCTAAAGAAAAATATATTACTGTTTCGTGAATCACTTAATTTTTTTTTTTTTTTTTAATTTTTTTTTTAGAAAAGTTAGCCAATTGAATAATGGAATACAATGTACACAGAGAATATGCACGCATTCTGACATATAACTCTTTCAAAAGTGTCTCAGATTTAAGGAGACATTATACAAATACAGTGTCTATGGTCGATAAAATCTCAACTACAAATGATTTATGTAACGAAAAAACATATTTTATGAATTCATGTATCGATGATGTTTTAAATCCAAATATCCATAAACATCAATATACATGTAGGTCAAATGACTAAAAATAATGTCCAGAAAACAATGTAAACATGTACTTAAAATCAAATAATCCCAACAATTTTTGTTGTTGACACATTTATACAGTCCTTTTTGTAAAATAATGCAGGTCAACCCTGTGACCAATACAATCTGAATCTCACATTTTTTTTCATTTTTTTTTTTTTTATCTTAAAATTCAGCACAATTGCAAAATTGCAATCAAAAATTGACATTTTAGTCTTCTTTCTTCTTTTTTTTTGAAAATAAAAGATGGGCGCATTAAGGAGTTCACCCAATTGACGTGTAACTAACAAATTTGATGGAAAAACACATGACAAAATGTTTGAAAGTTTGTCTTTTTCTTTTTCCTGTCTAAACATTAAAACTGACAATTTAATCCTATCTTTACTGACAAGTCCTACAAAAATATCATAAATCTTCCAAGACGTTCAAAAATCAAGAATTCTATCAATAACATATTGTCACAAACAATGGGGCCATGGCGAATGCAAGGTATGACAGCGAAAAGTGAAAATCAGCAAGTCTTTCAATCGTCTATCACTATTGCAAACATTAGTTTTCAAAAGTCTTTACAGTTTGTAATCTTGAAACTTGGCGGGTACTTTAACCTGTCGACCAGATCTCGAACGTGCGGATGAGGACGGCTGAGGTTGGGGTTGGTCAGCGGATGAGGACGGCTGATGTTGGGGTTGGTCAGCGGATGAAGACGGCTGATGTTGGGGTTGGTCAGCGGATGAGGACGGCTGATGTTGGGGTTGGTCAGCGGATGAGGACGGCTTAGGTTGCTCAGCTGATGAGGATGGCCAAAGTTGAGATTGGTGAGTCGTCGACCTCAGTTGATATTGGGGTCTGAGTTGAAGTTGGCCAACCGGCGAGGACAGCTGATGTTGGGTTTGGGTAGTCGGCAGTGATGGCCTAGGTTGTTGCTGAAGTGGGGCTGAGTCAATTAGCCTGGAGTGGTGGCTATAATTGGTTGGCTGGTGTGATGCTTGTTGCTGAACAGACAAACTTGACCGTGATGGTTGGTCATGGTCTGACTGTCGGTGATGAAGGATGCGTTCTGTTGAACTAGTTGGCTGGTTTGAGGCTTGTTGCCGAACAGACAAACTTGACCGTGATGGTCGGTCATGGTTCGACTGCTCGTGATGGAGGATGCGATCTGGTGGTCGAGATGACCACGTGATATAGGCTGGTCCATGGCTAGTAGGTTGATTTGACTGCACCTTTCTCCTAGTCTCGTCTTCTGCTGGGGGACCTGGTGGGTACTGTGTCGTTGTCCTCTCAGTCCCATGTATTGACGTAGGCTGTGGGGTTGGTGGGGATGGTGGAGTTGACATCACTTGTGGGGCTCTAGCTCGATGCGGTTTCAAACGATTATGATGGACCCGTCGCTTGAACTTTTCATCATGGACATGAACTATGTCATAATTTAGTCCATCGTCTGATGAGGAAGATACTCTGAAAGGACCTTTCCAGTTTGGTTCAAGTTTGTTCCTGATGTTGGTTGGGTCATGTAACCAAACAAAGTCACCTGTGTCATACTTTGAAATGCGTTTCTTCACATCATACTGTCGTTTCTGTTGTTCCTGTTGCTGTCGTGTATTTTGTATGGTGTACTCCCATGCTTTTCTCAATCGCTCAGACAGGTTGGTTGTGTATTCGAGGAGTGTCTTGCCAGATGACGATGGAGGGGGAGTTGAACAGGTGATGTTCGCAGGTGTACGGGCTTCCCTGCCATGCATGATGTAGTATGGCGTCAACCCTGTTGAGGCATGAGTACTTGTGTTGTACGCTAACTGGACTTGATTGATGTGAGTGTCCCATTCTCCTCCTTGATGGGAAATGTACTTCGCAAGTTGATCTTTGATGGTGCGATTACAACGTTCGACTATGCCAGCTCCTTGGGGATGATAGGGTGTCGATCTAGACTTTTTGATGCCCAATTTGCTGCATAGTTCTTGCACTAATCTGGACTCGAACTGTCGACCTTGGTCGGTGTGCAAAGTCTCTGGAATACCATGTTCTTTCACATATTCTTCAAACAGATGTTTGGCGATGGTTGGAGCAGTCTGATCTTTCATAGGGAAGATATTGACATATTTGCTGAAATGATCAGTCACAACGAGTATATAGCGAAATCCTCGTCTTGAACTTGGAAGCTCAGCAATGTCGGCAAAGACCATCTCCAAAGGGCGAGTAGTGGTAATGGGACGTAAGGGTGCTTGATGCTTAGGGGTTGGTAACCGGAAAGACTCACAAGCTGTGCATGTGTTGCAGAAATCAGTGATTTCCTTGTTCATGAAGGGCCAATAGCACATTGACTCTGCTCTCTGTATTGTGCGATGAGCGCCGAAATGTCCGGATGATGGGTCACCGTGTAACTCTTGAAGTACCCTTGGAATGAGGGAGTTTGGTACGACAAGTTGGAATGAGAGATTACCAAGCTTGTCTTTCTTCTTCCTGTAGAGTATACCGTCTTGGAGGATGAATTTGGGATACTGCCACAAGAGACGTCTAATCCGGGGGTTGTGTCTACGGATCTGTCGAATGGTTGGCCGCTCACCATTGTTGACGCATTCGATGACTGTACTGATGTCTTGATCTAGTTGCTGTTCATGTTGAACATCTACATCACTGTCAAGGATTACACCACGGTAAGGATGAAGGACGTTTGGTGCAGACTGCCTCGTTGAATCATTGGGAGTAGATGTGTTTGTTGATAGTCGTGATCTTGATGAACGAGTCTTGACTGCATTACACAGTGGATTGGTCACCATGTGCTTGAGTAGCTGATCCGTCAATCTTGGAGTGACTTGGCTCTCTTGACTCGGGCGTCTAGATAATGCATCTGCATTTCTGTGTGATTGTCCTTTCTTGTGAATAAGGCTGAACGTGTAGGAATTGAGTTCCAACATCCATCGTGTCCTCTTCCCAGTTGCATCGTCTTGAATTGGGAACTTCCTGAGAGCCAAAAGAGGTTTGTGGTCTGTCAGGATAGTGAAGTGTTGGTGTCTCAGATAATGACGAAAATGGCGAACAGCTGTAACAATTGCCCAGAGCTCTCGATCATAGGTAGACCATTTCTTCTGCGTAGCGCTGAGAGTTTGGCTGAAGTAGGAGATTACACGTTCTTTACCATCTTGAGTCTGTGAGAGGACAGCACCAACTGCATGAAGGGATGCATCCGAAGATAGGATGAACTCCTTTTCAAAGTCTGGATAGGCGAGGAGAGGTGGATTGGTTAGAGCTTCTTTCAGATGTTGAAAAGCCTTTTCACACTCTGCTGTCCACACAAACTGTTGACCTTTTTGTGTAAGGGTCGACAAGGGAGTTGCAATCTTAGAGAAACTCGGCACAAAACGTCGGTAGAAAGATGCCAGGCCAAGGAAGGATCGGACATCTGTAGGTGTCCTCGGCTGAGGCCAGGACTTGACTTTCTCAACGTTGTTTGGGTCAGGTTTCACTCCTTCGGTGTTGATTATGTGGCCAAGATACGTAACTTCTTTCTTGAAAAAGCCACACTTTGAGGGTTTAAGTTTGAGTCCAGCGTCTCTGAATCGTTGCAATACTTCTTGGAGGTTCTTGCAATGATCATCGAAGTCCTTGCCCATGACTATGCAGTCATCAAGGTATACCAGGCATGTAGACCAGTGGAGGCCATGTAGAACGGCTTCCATGAGACGCTGAAATGTCATGGGAGCGTTGACCAGTCCGAATGGCATGACAGTGAACTGGTAAAGCCCTGTGCCTGTGGTAAAAGCAGTCTTCTCTGTATCTTGGGGATCAAGCTTGACCTGCCAATATCCACTTGATAAGTCCATGACGCTGAAATATGCTGATGAAGAAAGGGAGTCAATTGAATCATCTTGGCGTGGAATAGGGTGAGAATCTCGAACAGTTACTGCATTAAGTTTTCTGTAATCCACGCAAAATCTGTATGTGTTGTCCTTCTTCTTCACCATGACGATTGGGCTCGCCCATGGGCTGAAGCTCTCTTCAATGATGCCTCTTTGCAGAAGTTCATCCACTTGCTCCTGAATTTCCACTCTCATTGCTGGTGAAGTTCGATACGCCCTCTGTCGTATTGGAGTAGCTGTGGTGGTGTCAATGTGGTGATGAATAATGTCAGTCTGACCAATATCCTGAGACGTCGTGCTGAAAATATCACTGTAGGTCTGAAGAAGATGTTCAGCTTTCTCGTACTCTGTCCTCGTGAGTTCTGAAGAAGGGGAAACACCAGCAACTGGTGACTTGTCTGTCACTTGTGGATCAGCGTCAGTAGTTACACTCATGATCTTGTATTCCTCTTCAATATCCCCAGTAATGGAGAAGAATTGACCAAGGCAGGTGTCTGCAGGTAAATCAACTGCTTCGTCAGAGGGATTAATGAGGCGTACTAGAATAAGACCATCTTGAGGCTGGAACAGAGATCTGGCACCAATAACAGGAATGTGATCTTGCAATGTTGGTTCAAAGTAGCCATCATAGTCTCTTGGTATGATGTCGAACTGTGGCGACGACAATCTTCCCTGGACGTGAGTTTCGCAGCTTGGGGGAATCCGAGCTTGTCCAACAAGAGAAACTTTACATTTCAACGGGGCTTGGTATTGCTGACGATCGATGAAGGGAATAACATTTCCAGGCATGTTGAACGATGTTGGCGATATGCAGGCATTCTGGCTGTCAATAAAGTCCCATCCAAGGACAACTGAATGAGTGATGTTGCGTGCAACAACGAACTTGTGTTGTGTAGCCTTGTTCCCTAAGTGCAGAGATGGTACAATTGTTCCAATGTTGTCTACCAGCCCACCTGTGATAGTAGATGCCATGGATGTCAACTTTTCCAACGGGCTCCTTTGCGATGCTGGAATGGATGACAAAAACTTGGCACTCAACAGAGAGATGAATGATCCACTATCTACAAGTGCCAATACATAGACATTGTCGATAACGATCGGGATGTAGGGCGATTTCTTTGGCGAAATAGGTGCTATTCGTATTGGGACCTTGGTTTGTGTAGTTGATGAATGGCCCTCTTCCTCAACTACCAGAAGTTTCCCTGCTGCTGGTCTTCAAAACGAACTTGACGATAGGGAGCCTGTCTATGGGAGTCAACTTGATAACCTGCAGTGGAAGGATGCTGCTGATTTCGGCTGCTAGACGATTCATAGGGCCGTCTAGAGGGTGAAGTCCTAGATTGATATGCGTAGCTCCGATTAGGGCTTGGAGATATGCGTCCTGCATATTCCGGAGATCTGTGTCTTGAATATCCTGGAGATCGGTGTCTTGCATATTCTGGAGATCTCTGTCTTGCATATTCTGGCGACCTGTGTCTTCGGTAGTCACGGCTTGGTGACGGAGACCCACGACGTTCCATGTGTCTTCCCTCATGGGAGCGTCCTGATGGGCTGCCACCACGTTGCTGAGATCTGCTAGGCCTTTCAACTATCTCTAACTTTAAGGACATCCTATCCAGCTTCTTTTCTAACTCGTTGAGTCTTGGCAGTAGTAGTCGTAAGACTGATGATTCTGCAGGCGTCTTGTCCTGGACCCGATCATCAACAGCTGCTACTATACCAAAATCGTGTGCTTGGTGTGCTCTTTCTACACGAAGTGCGATCTTCAAGGCCTCGTCAAAATCAAAGCCTCCGAGCTCGTGAATCTTAACTTGAAGCGGTTTGTCTACCCCGGCAACAAATCGTCGAAATCTCTCACCACCTTTTGCATTGTCATCATAAGACGGGAAAGCCTCTTCTACTAAGGAAGCAATGGCTGATGCAAACACCTCTAAAGGCTCACCTGGTTGGCGAGTTCGGGCAGTAATACAAGACTTGAATGTGTCAATAAACTGTGTCCGGCCGAAAACCTGAGAGAGTTTCTCTTTCATCTTCTTGAAATCCTTCTTGTCCGAAGCAGACAAGCTCTCCCACACGATGAAGGCTGATCCTGCTAGTCTTGCCGGAAGGAGGGTGGTTAAGTTGATAGAAGTGTCCGAAAACGCCTGTGCAGCAACTTCAAATCGACGTATCCATTGACGGAAGTCTTTGCCGTTCTCTCCCGTAAACACTTCTGGCAATTCCATGCGATAAGATGCCATACTGTAGGAGTCATAAGCAATCGACTCAACAGATATGATCATCAACAAGATATCAACCCAGTAAAACTTACTGAATGAGTCAATGTGAAGGAGGGGGGGGGGGTCACTCTGAGTGCAGATGAAGAAAATGCAAACTCAACAGTTGAAATACCTGTGGCGAGCGGCTATGATGGAAGGAGGGTGTATTCTGCAACTGAGGAAGTTGCTACGCCAACACTATGTAGAATATGCAGGTTGATATGGCAGAATGCTGTAATGTACGGCAGCCAAAGGCAGACTACGGTATACATGCAGACTGAATATGATAAGTTGCTAGAAAAATACAGAACTGTATGGAGGGTGAAGAAAAAAACCTCACTCACTGACGAATCAACGAATGCAGGAATATTCACCAAAATACAGCTCCAGTATGAAGAAGGGTAAAGGAAATCTCACTTACTGATGAAGGATGAATGAAGGAATTCACAAAACTACTGATGTAGGAAGAAATCAAGGCTCAAAAAGTCAAGATGAAACTTCAGTAATTAATGAAGGAGGTTGAATACACACAAACACTAACTGCCTCAGCTTAAAATGAAGGGAGGTCAATCAGTGCAGAAGAAGGGTGATATCATGCTCTCAAACATTCACATTCATATACAGATGGAGGGAGAATTTCACTTTGCAACTCACCACTAAAAACACTGCAGGAATTTCTACATATGAAGGAAGGCTGCAATTACAGTTTAGTGCAGAAAAACCACTGCTTGTTGCTGCCGCAGGATCAAAATAACTCAACGTTGAAACGGATGTTCATTTTCTGGTGACGAATGTCTTTATTTGACTTAACGATTGTCAAAACAAAGTAACAGTGATGAACAGTGCCGTGAAAACTGTGAACATAAAAAGTATAAAATAGCACAGAATAATAAATACCGTGCGAAAGATACAAATATATGTACACAAGTAAATATACAGATTACTTGTCAATTTAAAGAGTTGATAAACCAGATAGATGTTCTTAACGAGAGTTGTTCATACAGATATGATTTGTCAGAATGAGTATAAAAAGGGTTCATGATAAAACATTTATGATATGAGCTACAAGTCTCTTACGAGAAATTTGATAAACATGCATTAAGAGCATACTAGTTAAGACTATGAATATAAAAGCAAGTTTTATATGCTACTGATTTACAGAGAATTCTTATTCATGAATAATTACTCAAACATGAAATATTCAAATGGCTTTCCATAATTTAGCGTTAGATGTAAACAATCTCACGTGTGTGGAAAACTAGCTCACTGAACGCTACTAATCACAACATGAAAAAACACTTATAATGTATCAAAATTACAAACTGATAGATCATGTAAGTAATATGAAATTGTTCTAAATACATTTCTGCAATAACATACCTCGTTGGCAGGACTTTTCCATCCTTGGGCAGCAAAATATACCTTGAAACTTTGGCGTTTCTTGAAGACCCCACAAAACACATATTGCTTGGGCCAGGTCGTAATTCAGAAAAGCCAAGGGTCAACGCGTTCACCGAACTTATCGGCACACGGATATCAAATAATTTGTCCAACTGGAATTTTACTTAAAACGACCAACGATTTAGTTTTGACAGAATTTACTAATGTTATTCGCATTTCAATGAACATTACTTTACATTTCAGTACATAATTAATGATAATAACTTATTTCTTATGCTTGAATGTATGGAACTATTTTCTCGTGCGTACTAAAAATGTGTTTGTAGGCCTTTTATTGACATTGACCCGCGCTAGGCATGCGCTGTAAATCTTTCTTAAGTAACAAAGAGAAATTACTTAAAGGGCGATGCACATGTAAAATAGGTGGTGCTATGAACAAAAATTAAAAATACTAATGACAAATTCTGGCGGCAGCCACACTCCTACCCAAATCATCTAACTGATTTTTCAAACAACAAAACTATCTATTTGAAACAAAACAAGGAATTGACCGACTTACAAAATTTATAAATACAAATGGTCTTCCCCAAATTGAGAAAATATTTCTTAGAATGTCAGGGCAGGATGAAAGTCCAGGTTAGTCAAAGCCATTTGTCTGGGTAAAAGTGAATGTCAGCTATTAAAGTCAAGCTTAGTCTTCAATCGCCTTGTCGGTGCTGCGGATCAAAACTACCAGTTTGTGTACTGGCCTTTCAAGAGTTGTCCTCTTATTTACTGGCTTACCTTTTTTGTCCAAGTCTGGGGTCGCCATGAGAAGTCGCACCTTCCGGACTAGACCATCATCACTGGACATTGTTTCCATGACTCTCGCAACTCTCCAATCTGTCCGACAAATGGCTTCATCTTTCAAGAGTACTATGTCGTCTACGTGCACATTGGTCTTCTTTTCAGTCCAAGTTTTTCTTGGTTGAAGCGTGTGCAGGTACTCCTTCTGCCATCGTGTCCAGAACAACTGTGTCAAGTATTGGACTCGACGCCATCTTTTGCGGAGATAGATGTCCTCCCTTTCAAAGCTTCCAGGTGGAGGCAGTATAAGACCGGATTTCATGGTCAGAACATGATTGGGAGTCAACGGAAGAGGACCATCAGGACTTTCCAGGTTATCCACACTCAATGGACGGCTGTTTACGATAGCCATGGCCTCATAGAGAAATGTCCGTAGAGAGGAGACATTCAACTGCGTTCCGCACTGTTCCAATAATCCATTGAGAACATTGCGCACATTTCTGATTTGTCTCTCCCATACACCTCCCATATGGCTAGAGGAAGGAGGATTCATTTTGAACTCACAGTTCTGCTCCAGAAGATTGCGGGCGACATGGTCCGCATCCATCTCACGGAGAGCTTGTTTCAGTTCATGCTTGGCTCCAACAAAATTGGAGCCCTGGTCACACTGAATCCGCCTTACGTTTCCTCGAATAGCAATGAAACATCTCAGTCCGTTGATGAATGCATCGGATGACATGTCATCCAATACTTCCACATGAATGGCTCTCATTGCCATGCATGTCAGGATGAGGCCATAGCGCTTGAGCTCTTTGCGCCCTTCTTTGATTACAAATGGACCAAAACAGTCCAGACCGCAATAAGTGAAAGGGGGTGATGGCTCAAGTCGTTCACAAGGAAGGTCAGCCATCTTCTGTCCACCCAACTTGCCTCTTAGTCTAATGCAATGGGTGCATGTGCCGATCAGAGATGAGACAATGCTTCTGCAACCGATGATCCAGTATCCACTTGATCTGATTGCGTTGATGGTCATATTTCTACCTTGGTGAGAAATCTTCGCATGATAGTGAAGTGCGACAAGCATGGAAAGTCTACTACCCTTCGGAAGGATAATAGGGTGCTTAACTCCATACACCATTTCAGACCTCTTCATGCGTCCTCCCACCCGTAGGAGGTCTTGTTTGTCAAGAAATGGATCTAATTGACTCAGGCGGCTAGATTTTGACACAGCATGTTTGTCAGATTTGATTTGCTGTCTTTCATCACAGAAGGCTTCTTTCTGGACAGCATGCAGGAGATTTCTCTCAGCGACTCTTTTGATCTCAACATCATCTATGTCATGTCCCTTGCGCCTGTAACAACACCTCACTAGTACAGCTACCGCTCTAATAGCGCTGTCCAACATGGCGAAGCGGTTCAACCTATCTTCAAATGACGTAAAGGTTGAAATCTTGGTCTTTGACATTACTGTATGTACTGTCGAAGACTTCACTTCAACGTCGTCAGGAGAAACCTCTAGTGTGACATCTTGCTTAGCAACTTCACTTTCCCAAAGGAAGTCTGGTCCTCCTAACCAGTTTGACGAAAGAAGTTCCTCTGTTGTCAGTCCACGTGATGCGTAGTCAGCTGGATTATCACCGCTAGTAACATAGTTCCACTGACTACAACTTGTGGTTCTCAGAATACAATCCACTCTGTTCGCAACGAACATGTGGAAGCGCTTAGACTGGTTGTACAGGTAACCCAGAACAACCTTGGAGTCGGTCCAGAAGATATTCTTGACTGAGCTGTAGTCTAGCTCCTTATTCAGTATTTTTGCAACCTTGGCAGATAAGGTTGCTGCCTGAAGCTCCAGTCTGGGGACGGTAGACTGCTTGAGCGGTGCTACTCTCGCCTTTGCCATGGCAAGAGAGCAGTGGACTTGTCCCCTTTGATTTCGTAATCTGACATATGAACATTGTCCATATCCAGATAATGAGGCATCTGAGAAGTGGTGCAATTCCACTTCCTCAGCCTCTCCGAAATCTTTGGGCTGGAAGCAGCGAGGAATCTTTGCAGTTTCTAGCTTCAGGATCTCCTGTCTCCATATTTCCCATCTTGTCCGAAGATAGTCAGGAACGGGATGATCCCAATCCATCTTTTGTTTGCACATTTCCTGCAGAATCATTCTGCCAGCAAGGACAACTGGTGCAATGAGACCAAGGGGATCATATACAGACGCAACTGTAGCTAGAATACCTCGTCGAGTGAGGGGTTGATCCTTCAGAGTAAGTCGGAAGCAGAACTCATCAGAACTGACGCACCACTGAAGCCCAAGAGCTCTTTCGATTGGTGAGGTTTGTTCACCTAGCTGAACACTTGCATTCGTGACAGTGGCACGTTCCGATTTTGGAATGGTGCTGGTTACGTCCTTGCTATTGCACACAAATTTGTGCAGACGTAGATTGCCTTTAGCACACATTTGAGTTGCGTCCTTGATTAGCACAGCTGCTTCCTGTTCAGAAGACATGCTTTTTAGGCCATCATCGACATAAAAGTTCCTCTTGAGGAAGTTGGCTGCACGGTCACCGAGTTTCTTGTGGTCCTCCGCAATCTGTTTTAAGCCAAAGTTGGCACAGCCCGGAGATGAGGTTGCCCCAAAGAGGTGGACCTTCATCCTATGATCTACTGGGGTCTTGGAGAGATCCCCATCCTCCCACCACAAGAAACGCAGATAGTTTTGATGTGGATCTGCAACCTTAAACTGGTGGTACATCTTCTCCACATCGCACATGAATGCCACAGGACCTTGGCGAAATCTCAACAGGACACCGATGAGAGGATTAATCAAGTCAGGGCCTTGCAGGAGATGGTCATTGAGGCTTGTCCCAAGATACCTGGCGCTACAATCGAATACAACCCTGACCTTGCCAGGCTTCTTAGGGTGATATACCCCATGGTGAAGAATATACCACAAGCCTTTGTCACTACTATCACCGACCATCTCTGCATCACCGCGTGCCAAGATCTCCTTCATGAATACCTTGTAGTGACTGTGATATTCAGGTTTCTTCAGGAACTGTTTCTTGAGACCTGCTAATCGACCCAAAGCAGCCTGTCGATTGTTCGGAAGAGATGGCGGTCCTTTCTTGAATGGAAGAGGCATCTCATAGAACCCATCCTCTCTCTGGCGTAAACCTTCGGTGACAACTTGAATGAATTTTTTGTCATTTTGTGACATTGCATCAGCTTGTTCAGCTTCTTGGAAGTCCCTTTCCATGAGCTGAAGGAAATCCGATGCAGTCGCTTCCTTTAAGGGAGACTGGTAAGCGAATGTCACCTTCTTGATATCGATCGGGGCCTCTACCTTCATGCTGACTGTCCTGTATGTGTGGCCAAACGAATCGAAGCTGTTGGACAAGTCAGACTGACCTCCAACAATACTCCAACCAAGGTCTGTTTGGACAGCATACGGCTCACCATTTTGGCCTCGGACTGACGTCAGAGGAGCAAGGGCCTGTGCACAATTGTAGCCAATCAGAAGACCGACAGGACAGTCTTGTTTTGGCGCTATCATATCCTGCACACACACGAGATGAGGCCACTTGGAGGCAGTTTCTGGAGTCGGGATATGACTGTCGTCCAGAGGGATAGACTGCCTAGTAAATGTGGAGGGTAGACGAATTTTCTCCGAGGAATAAAAACCTCTGACACGAAGATTGTCATACTTGAAGGTTGAGATCGATATCTCATCTGTCAAAGTTGTCAACGACAATGTGGCAGGCTGGGATTGTACATCCAGGTCTTGGCCGACATCTTCGGAAAGGAAGGTGGTGTTTGACATGGAGTCTAGTAGTGCATACACTAGAACCTCCTTGTCAGGCCTCTCTGTACTAGAAAGGTACACAGGCACAATCATTGATGTAAGGTCACTACGTTCATCGCCTTGTACTTTGTGCGTTACAGCTTGAGGATTTGAGGTCGATGCGGTTTGAGCTTCCTTCGGTTGGCTTGATGCCAAGTTGGCCTTGTTCGAATCTCTTTGGTCCTCATGAAGGCAGCTTGGATGCCTTTTACTGCACTTCTTGCAGACCAGTCTGCTTTGGCAATATTTAGACATATGGCCTTTTTCAAGACAGCCATAGCAAAGTCTTTCATTTTTGATGAAATCCTTTCTCTGGGACATGTCTTTCCGAAGGAATTCCCGACAGTCATTCAGGGAATGATTTTGTCTCTTGCACAACAGACATTGCTTCTGTGAAGTTGAGCCAGACGTAGAGAGGGTTACCCGTTTTGAGACTGCGGTTTCCTGTTTTCTCTCTCTAGTCTTGCCAACATCCACAGTGAGCAGAGGATCATTAGCAATGTCTGCTTCGTTGCCAATGAAAGAAACGAAGTCAGCAAACCTAGGATAACAAAGTCGCTCCCTTTTTGTCTGTGCCACCGAGCGATTCCATCTATGGACGATATGATCTGGTAGTCGAGCAACCATTCGGTTGATCTCTCGTATATCATCCAGTATGTTGAGATCGACAATCTCAGCCTTGGCTACCAGACACTGTTGAAGGAAGTCTGCAAACCGCTGCAGCCCATTGCGATCCTTGCTGGTTATCTTGGGCCACACATCCAACTTTGTCCGAAAGGCTTCAGCAATAGCAAATGGATTGCCAAACCTCTTTTGAAGGGTGCTCTTTGCTTGCTCAAATGCATTTTCTGACCTCAGGAGAAAGTAGCCACTGACTGCCTCCTTTGCTGGACCACCAAGATACCTTCGAAGGTAGTGAATTTTTTCACCAGGAGGGATGCCTCTTCGCTCTACCAGAGTAGTGAAAGCCGACACCCAATCTGGATATTGGAGTGGGTCTCCAGTGAATATTGGCGGCTCCGGAACGGGTAGACGACTCTGAGCCAAGGCATCAGCGAGATCTAAAACTGGTGATCTTGGCTGGAACATCGGAGCTTGGGGATCAAGCACTACTTGCGCTTGCTGTGACACGATGGAGGCTGGTTCATCAATCAATTTGCTTTCTAACTTGGGAGATGCCCTTGGGATCACATCAGTTGGATTTGGCTGATCTTCGATCTTTTTGACAACAGTTTTACCTCCACGCGAGGATGAAGAAGAGACTGTGCTGGTTCCATCTTCTTCATCGTAGACTCTCATAATTGCTTCTTGTGCCTTGAGCTTGCCTTGTAGTCTTTCCTCTTCTAGTTGTCTTTTCAGCTCGGACATTTTGAAAACTACTTGCTTCCTCCTCATTTCTTCCTCAAGTTCCATTCTTTCGAGCTCCTTTTCCCGTTCATTTTGAAGCTTCTGGGCTGTAAGCTCTTCTTGTAATGCAGCGGCTTCTGCTGCGACTGCAACTCGTCGTGACGATCTGGAAGATGTCCTCGAGAGTCGTGATTGTGTTGAGTGCGCCAACCGAATTGATGGTTGTCTAGAAGAAGACATGTTGGATACCTTATCAATATCCGATAAGATATTACGAACAGAAATAGAAGATTCATCCATTGCCTCAATAACCTCATCATCAATGGAGTCTTCATTGAGCCCTTTTAGCTCAACAAATATCTCCTTCAAAGAATTGAGCCTAGCAGTAATGTCAAGCTTATTCACTGCTAAGCTATCACCATCAATGTTTTGAGACAATAAGCTATTTCGAGTAGATTGTATGATCGAATGCAAATCTATATGTTCAACAAAAAACTTACCTTGAAGGTCGTCTTCTTTATTCTGCAATGCTTTCTCTGTCAATTTGACAGGACGAGTGGAGCGGCGAAGTGTTTCAGGAGGTAAGTTAGTCGAGTCAGTAGTCAAGTTATTTTCAGTTGGTTGTTGCCCTTCCATATTGAACGATATATTTTTGAGGTAAATAAACCAACGAGAAAATCAGTATTTGAGATCAAATTTAAATAATCTTGACCGAAATTTGAAGTTTGAATTTGAATCAAAGTTTGGAAGTGAAATAGAAATGGGCGTGTGGGAGTGGGCTGGTAACAGCAAATGGCAGTAGCTGATAACAAATAGCAAAGATAACTGCTTTAACCCAAATCTCAATTCGGGCACGATAAAAACACAGCGCTACGCAGGACATACAATTCGATACATTCAAGCTTTGAAATAATAAAAATATCAAACGTAGCATAGAATTAATGATATTATCATGAATCCAAATCAATTCCAATATCAACAAGGTAACCCGATTTCTAATCAATTTCAAATTATTATGACCT
Source organism: Strongylocentrotus purpuratus (assembly GCF_000002235.5). Taxonomy (NCBI): domain Eukaryota; kingdom Metazoa; phylum Echinodermata; class Echinoidea; order Camarodonta; family Strongylocentrotidae; genus Strongylocentrotus; species Strongylocentrotus purpuratus. The sequence goes on along the minus strand of NW_022145599.1, from coordinate 9,259,040 downwards.
TTTGTTCCCTTGTTCTTAAAGGAAAACACTATCGGTAATCAGTTTCTTTTTAGTTTAGAAATTTTTTCAATCTTAATAAAAAAATATCCTTTCAAATGAACTTGATCATGTTATTTTGTCTCAAAATCATCTATAAGTGCACACACAAGGTTATTCTTGATGAGATGTTACATACACATAACAAATTCTGTAAACTTATCTCCACTCGTTAGATAAGTATTTTAAGAAAATGATAATCTTAGCTGAAAATTTAAATCCCAAACATCATAAGGGAATCAAGTCTTATGTTGTTTTAAATTACGTTATCCAAACAAATCAGAATAAATAGCTGTTACAATTCTGGGATACGAACCAAGACTCTGTTAGAGATCTTAAAGGTTTTAAATCTGAAATTCTCTCGAGAAGTTGATATGCAAGCCTAAATCAATCTTTAGCTTGTTTATTGCTTAAGTTTCCAAACGAGAAATTTCAATCGCATATAAATGTTCTAGTGTTCTTTCTTTGATTTCAATCTTCAATTATTTTGATGAAAATGAACCTGACATCCTTGAGCGATGATCAACCTCCAAGCCGTTTGATTGCCCGTGTCTTGCCGAGTTCCTCGTCAGCTTCCTTAGTGGCCAGGTGAGGACGAATGCAGTTCCAGACATCACATCAAATATTTGGCTTGAGTAGTTGATCCAATTATGGATTTCTCAGGTGTCATGTCCATCCGAGTTTTCACTGTTGCTGCCGCAGGATCAAAATAACTCAACGTTGAAACGGATGTTCATTTTCTGGTGACGAATGTCTTTATTTGACTTAACGATTGTCAAAACAAAGTAACAGTGATGAACAGTGCCGTGAAAACTGTGAACATAAAAAGTATAAAATAGCACAGAATAATAAATACCGTGCGAAAGATACAAATATATGTACACAAGTAAATATACAGATTACTTGTCAATTTAAAGAGTTGATAAACCAGATAGATGTTCTTAACGAGAGTTGTTCATACAGATATGATTTGTCAGAATGAGTATAAAAAGGGTTCATGATAAAACATTTATGATATGAGCTACAAGTCTCTTACGAGAAATTTGATAAACATGCATTAAGAGCATACTAGTTAAGACTATGAATATAAAAGCAAGTTTTATATGCTACTGATTTACAGAGAATTCTTATTCATGAATAATTACTCAAACATGAAATATTCAAATGGCTTTCCATAATTTAGCGTTAGATGTAAACAATCTCACGTGTGTGGAAAACTAGCTCACTGAACGCTACTAATCACAACATGAAAAAACACTTATAATGTATCAAAATTACAAACTGATAGATCATGTAAGTAATATGAAATTGTTCTAAATACATTTCTGCAATAACATACCTCGTTGGCAGGACTTTTCCATCCTTGGGCAGCAAAATATACCTTGAAACTTTGGCGTTTCTTGAAGACCCCACAAAACACATATTGCTTGGGCCAGGTCGTAATTCAGAAAAGCCAAGGGTCAACGCGTTCACCGAACTTATCGGCACACGGATATCAAATAATTTGTCCAACTGGAATTTTACTTAAAACGACCAACGATTTAGTTTTGACAGAATTTACTAATGTTATTCGCATTTCAATGAACATTACTTTACATTTCAGTACATAATTAATGATAATAACTTATTTCTTATGCTTGAATGTATGGAACTATTTTCTCGTGCGTACTAAAAATGTGTTTGTAGGCCTTTTATTGACATTGACCCGCGCTAGGCATGCGCTGTAAATCTTTCTTAAGTAACAAAGAGAAATTACTTAAAGGGCGATGCACATGTAAAATAGGTGGTGCTATGAACAAAAATTAAAAATACTAATGACAAATTCTGGCGGCAGCCACACTGCTGGCACCAGTCATTTCGATGGCGTGGGTTCGAATCCCACCGCTGCCACCAGTTGTAAAGTCCCACACAAAACAAAAGTGGTCTCACATGGTTGAGGACTTGAGCTGCACTATCAGATTTTATTCCAACCACAAAATGGCTGCCAAGATGGCTGACATCCAGTCCATCAAACAATAATAACCAATCACAAGATTGGACAATAAATAGGTAACCAATAGAAAAGCTTGTAAAAGATAGAGTGCCATGTGCCATGTGTGCTGGGTTGAATAGCTAAGAGATAAGGAAGAGTGTGTGTGTGTGTGTGGTGCTATAGCAGGTAATGTGCATGAGGATGAATGAATAGGGACAGAACAATAGAAGCCAAGAGCTAGCAGACATGAGAGAATGAATGTAGGTCAGGAGTGCGCTAAAGCATATCGGAGTGGAAAGCTAAATGTACAGTGTAAAATAAACAAGTAACCACTTGGATCAGTGAAATTAAAACCTTACAGTAGTCTCAGTGGAACAACCGACGATTAGAGAGACTGAAGTTTTCGGTCTATGACATGACATGTACATGTACTTTATCTTCATGATCTTGCACACTAAAAATACAGGTGCTTGTTCAGAAATCTATCCAAAATTTGACCCGTAACTCCAGTGTGGCCGTGGAGATACCGTAGATCTACCCAAAATGAAGTCAATATTCATCAAATGTCCGAATAAAGATCATGATTAATAGGGTCTAGATCTAGACTTTAGACTAGGCACATTCATGGGGCACTAGAGGGCGCTTTGCGCCCGTACGAAAATCTGAATGGCCTTGCTGCGGTGGGTCGGCAATAATCAGCCCAAAACTTGGATATGGGAGGGTGGAAGGATATATCTTTTTTATAATGTTATCCGGTCTTACCCTTAACCATCCTAGTCTATGTTTAATCTATGTAGAAATAACATGCGAGTATGATAAGAGAAACATCGGGACCATTACTGAAGTAACTTTTTAAATATTAGCCTAGAAATGACCACCAAACGGAAAAAAATTGACATTTTTTCCCGACAAATCTTCATAAAATCTGAGTTATAAACAAGTCACATCTAGGTACACTATAGACCGAAAGCTTCAGTCTCTCTAATCGTCGGTTGTTCCACTGAGACTACGTCTGGCTCCACTAGACCTCCGATTATAGAGACTGAAGTATGGCCTATCCGGGACTGTACGAGACTGTACGGAACAAATGGTTCGGTTCGACCGGACCGCGATGAATGAGATATGCAACAAGATTTTCAATCTTTACATCCTCATAACTGCTGCAATTATAATAAAAATTAAAAATAACATATATATAGCTTATTTGAATTAGGATAGCTTGCTGATTTAGATCCTAAATTAATGATTAATCCGAGAAAGTCTCGTCGTCAACATTATCCGTCTTGGTTTTAGTTGATGAATATTCATTTTTTCTTTTCGAACGTCCAATAGCTACCGTACCTACGTACGAGTCAGCCCGGCTTGACCAACGAACTCCCACAAAACGAGTGCTCTGATTGGCCATTTGGCTATGTTTTGGTAGGTTGACCCGGAAATATTTTGGCCGCCGGGTCATATAGCCCTATGTTTGAGTGCATGAACGTACTGTTTCACAGTTCAGACATACAAGTTGGATAATTCATATAAGTAAGGCCGTAAATTATACATTTAATATTAAGTTATCAGATTTGGATAACTGCAATTAGGACAAGTGACATGCCGACCTAATTTACATCTGATTTAGAAATCAGAAAATTAGATCTAAATAAGAAAATCGGGAAGAAAATGTCGTGAACGAAAAGATGTTCATAGCCACCCCCACGGTACGAGATCTCTGGATTACCATCTGTATTGGGGAATGACAACAAATGTCAGTTTTATTAAAGAAATGACCCAAATCAGATGGTTATTTCTGTCTAGGTACACTAATACAAATACGATTTTCTGAAAATTCAGGTAGACCCTATGATTTTTTAAGTTTCTTTCAAGTATATTTCTGCGCATTGCAACGCCAATATTCTTCACTGCTTCAAAATCACCCTTGAATTTTTTTTTTTGCAACGAATTCGATACGAGGTCCGCGAGTGTTCCCCGTTCCTTGCGTGTTGAAAGTTTGGTAATAATACATAGTTTGCATTGACTCGCGCACGAAAAAATGGTCGAAAACGAAATGTCAAATGAAGAAATAAACAAGCTTTTGTATAGTTATAAGAGTTCTACCGAGGTTTCTTTGTCGATTTAATTTATTATATAGTCTCAATTAGAATTCAGAATTATCTCACTGAAAAGTTAAGAAACCGACGATGTTCTCGATCGTAGTTATTTTCATTTTGCCAGCAGCCGATCTAGCGGTGTTTGGGCAAAAAGCTAGGCCGCAGCCTTCCCACCTCGAACCTTTCCGAGTCCCGCTAAAATGGCGCTCTGCGGAGCTCCGAAGCTGCGTTGGAATCGCTGCAAACTCTCAGCCGGCCAGCTCCCCCCGACGGACCATTCGCGGTATGGCGAGAGTGTGTGTGTGAGGTATGATTTTGGATTCGAGAACGCGCGTCATCTTCAGCTGTCAAATGCATACGACCAATTTTACATGTACGATTTTTAGTACAGATACTTGGTCAGTTTTCTTCTTATATCTTTGGTTTTACAACATTTAAAAATATAATTTCTTCAAATTTGCTCCTGACTCGGTTCAGACTAATTGTCTGATGTGTTTTCAAGTCAATTTTTTGAATATATTTGTTTGCGTGAATTTGCCTATTTAGACCTAATAAAAGTTTTTGTTTCTGGCGCTTGTTCAGAAGCCTATCCAAAATTTGGCATGTATCTCCACTAAAACATACCCAAAATGAAGTAAATATTCATCAAACGTTTTAATAAAGATCATGAGATAAAAGTTATGCTTATAACCTGTTTCGTGTCAATTTTCTTGTTATTTTTGGAGTATTTTTCGGAAAAACATTGATAATAGTATACACTTTTTTCACAGGTTTCATGGCAAACCGCTGCACAATACAACTTACAAGTGCATACTGATGGTGGGTTGCGGGCAAGTGCATGCCTGCGCTGGGTGAAGTTATCTACCGTAATGAGGAAGGAGGATATGGCGGTAGATAACTTTGCACAGGCGCGTGCCCGCCCGCAACCCACCATCACTCAGTATGCACTTGTATATTGTGCCCCCAAATTTTTGTCTTTTGATGTCAGGGGCCCATTGGTTTTGTGGGTGGATCATAACAAAAACTTATCAAAACAAAAGTAGGTCTAGGATTATGAATTTTTAAAGTACCGGTAGACAGTCAAAAATGGTAATTTTTCATGGTTTTGCTCGTATTTTGGATTGCTTTCTTAGTTCAAACATGTTTTGTAACCCTTTCTTTTTCAGATAATGGCTTCAAGAAAGACTCCCAAGAAGACTCCAAGGAAAAGCAGGCGGGATAGCTGGGTAGCAATAACGGCAGAGCATGTGTTTGCAGAATATGAAAAGGTAAAAATCATCAAAAATAAAATAATATAGACTAGTACCAATGGGCTTTAAATCTTCTTTCTTTTATTATCAGCTCTTTTGATTGTGTTTTGCTCGACTCATATTTTAGGGTCATTTTACAAGTGCTATCTCTGAAGTGATATAGAAAACTAAACAATTATTGTGTATATTTAAATCTGATTTATAAATTTCATTGATAATATAATATTGCCATTTGTTTTTAGTAAAATAGAAATTTGATAATTAACATTTTTACAGGTTTATTGCAACAATAACTGAGTAGGTAGTCCCTGTATCCCCTGACATGTTACCTCATTATTCAATTAAAACATGTCTTTTCTTTCTTTTCCATGATCATTTTCAGGGAAATACTGTGCCATACAAAAATGTCTTGGACAAGCTTCCTGATCCTACTACAGGGGTAAGTAAGAGAATAAATACATTTTTGTTGTAAAGGAAAGAAATGAAGAAGAAAAACTGAGTGAAAGTTAGCTTTCAAACCTTTTGGAAAGGATTTATGAATCTTGAGTTTGTTAACCCAGAGCACTGACATCTACATGTAACATTGTATTTTGTAATATTTAAAATAAACTTGAGGTCTGGTAAAAAAAAGAAAAAATGAATTCTCCAGGCCTGATAAAAACCCGATTTAAATCGGTTTCCCGATTTTTTTTTTCTTCCCGATTTAAAAAAATATATTAAAAAAAAAAAAATCCAGATTTTTTTTTTTTTTTTTTTTTTTTTTTACCAAATCTTTTTCTTCCCTATTTTATCCTGATTTTCCCGATTTTCCTATAATTTTCTCAATTCTTCCCTATTTTGCCCTTTTTTTCCCCAATTTTCTTACTCGAAAGGGGGGAATGTTGTTGGATGCCATTTTTTTCCTCGCGAATCCTCTTCTTTCTTTTTTTTACTCAAGGGGGGCGTGGTTGAGGTGAAAACAAAAAAACTTTTTTTTTTTTAGTGCTCACTATCACCCCTGATTCTCACAGAATCAACAAAACTTACACTGAATGTTCAAGATTACAAATAAATGTCATTGCCAAACAATTTTGGTAGAAAATGTATACTGGCTGAGTATTGTAATGAGCATACAGAGATAAGGAAATGAAGGTAAGTAGGCCTGACACCATCTGTGTAGTCCCATATACAGTTTTCTGTGTACGGTGCTTATTACTTTACCAAGACTGGGCCAAATTTATTATGATTTTGGTGGCTCCAGAACCTTGCAGTACACACCAATACTTACATGCTACATGATCAACTTTTTCTGATCCATTCCACACCTTTTCTTTCACAATGCAATCGCATGACTAAACTCAACTTAACCTTTAATATTTTTTTTATTCCAACTTTTTATCTAATGTTTCTGAACAGGCAGAAGAGTTGACCCATTTATTATGTCAGCTACAGGGGTGTGTTTCCAGACTAGCAAGTGAACATGAGGCCCTCGTCAGGGCAATACTGGTAAGTTGAAGCACACATTATGTTGAAAAGATCATCAATAAAGGGATGGGGCTCCTCCATAACTTTTTTGGAGGGGGTCTAGATTGAACTTTTTAGAGTCTTTATGCCTGAACCCTATGTCAAAATTTGGAAATTTGGGAGGGGTCTGGACTCACAGGCGCCCATGTGTCCTGGTTGCATTTTAGTGTGTCAAGCTAGTTGTGTGTGTGTGGAGGGGGGGGGGAGGGGATTGAAAGAGAAATTTGAATGTAGCATTGTAACAGTGATCTTGTATTGTTCTGATGAAAGCATAGATATTGATGGATATTTCTACAATCCGTCCAGGATTTCATGTATTTATGCATTTATATCTTTAAGTCATTTTGGAGTCAAACTTTTTTTTTTTTTAATTTGTCAAAATGTCAAGGTTTATTTGTAAGAAAAAATGGGAAATAGCATTTTTTTTAAAATAATTCCTCTACTGTTGGCTGTGCATGTTACAATACCAGCAAGCATTTGCTACACGATAACTTGTTTCAGAGCCTACTTGTCTGGTGAGGCCTGAAATGAGAAGTTACATTTTGTGCATGAAAGTTACAGGGGTTGTACGACACATGCTCTTGTGACAATTGCCCTATGGTCAGTGTCATACATTTACAGAATTGCTTCAACTTCAAGCCTGGACCCAACCTACACTTAACCTACATCAAAATTGCAACCTTAACCCTAACCCCTTATCTTTATGTCAACGCAAATGTCGGACATCTGTATTTATCAATATTGAAATACATTTTACCTTGTCTTATCCAGCGTGTAGACTGGGTGGAGCGAGATGCAATTGTCAGAGGTCACTACCAAGCCTTGTTGGTCAACTTTGTGTCGGCTCAACCCATCTATCTGACCAGGGTACTGACCACCCTTGTGCGTCACTTCAATCCACAAAATCCTGTACCACCTCCAGGTAAGATGGTGTTTGTTTGTTTGTTTGTTTGTAGTCAAATATGGTTATTTATGACAGATCCACTAACTTAAATAGACGTTGATTAATTTAGTGGTGTAATGGTTAGTTGTAGATATATGTTGTGGTATTGTGGTTCATTCACTTGACTCTTAAATCCAAAGGTTGCGGGTTCGGATCTCGGCCCAGCAGTTACCTCCTTTGGTAAGAAAGTAATTTAAATTTGTCACTCTCCACCCAGGTGTAATAATAATTACAGGGCTTCATGAAGAACAGCATTTAAGCTGCCTAGGCTTCCCAGCATAAAAATAATTCTAATCATTAGTGCTGTCGTTGACAGGCGTTCTGTCGATGAGCTTGTCAACAAAATTGTATTTTGAAGGGAACACAACATGTCAACAAAGATTCAATGTTGTTGACGTAAATACATAAAGTGACATGATATGCAACAATCACTGAAAAATCAAACAAATTCATCACAAAAGTGGGGTTTGGGATTCAGAAAAATTCTTCAACAAAGTCCAACTATGAAAAAGAAGAGAAGACAGCATTTTCAAAATGTTTGAAGAGTCACAGCACAAGTATGTACCACAATTATTTTCCCCTTTAATCCCCCCCCCCCCCCCCTTATACCCATTCTCCCAACACAGATATGGGTCATTCCATTGGGTTGGGTCATAAATTGTGACATGAAGGTTCAAAATTCAGAGTTGTTGAATAATTTTTATATTGTTATATCCTGTTTTTAACACCCATTCTTCAATAGATTCCACTGAAATTGTGTGTATTCCTTCGCACACTTTCATTTAAAATGAAAAAACAGACACACCAAAAAACCAACGTTACAAGGACATCTTTTTTTTACTTGCTCAGTTATTTTCTGATCTGAAACTTTGTCACAGTCTGTACTCCACTTTTTTGTGTGTGGAAAACATTTAGATGATGGGAGCAATAGTTTAGAATACTTAAAACTTGAACACAGCAACATTATATCAATTTATAAACATGAAACAAATGAGGAACTAGCAATTTTCAGATCATGTTTTTTTCTAAAGGGTAATCTTTTCTCTTGCATAGAAAATCTTGGCTACATTCCAAGAAATGTGCTAATTAATTGATGCATGAAACATATTTAATGAGATGATAACACAATTGAAAGGAAACCTGCAAGATTTATGGTCTATATTCACCTCAACACCTCCAGTTACCAATGTTACACGGACATCATGTCCGAGTAACATCCGTATGATATTAGAGTAACATCCGTATGATATTAGAGTAACTGTCCTTTTATACTCATTGAAAAATGACAGACTACATCAAATGTCATCTGAAATATATTTCATCCCTTGATCAGTAAATTAAAAATCAGTATTCATACAAGAGGTATATTGATAGATATCAATGATCAACTTTATATCTTCTTCAAAATAGTGATTAGATTGGAAAGATCTTTGTTTTCCAGGAAGGTTTCGATGACTGGTCATTTTGCCTGCTCTCTTGATCTCTCTCTGCCGGAGCTGAATCCTCAAGGGAGGTAGAGGAGCCATGAATGATATGGATGCAGCAATCTAATAAATATGCATGAAAAGAAATAAATGAAAACCAATGAGTAAAGAATATTAAATGAGATAAAAATAAAACAAAACTGTAAATTGTTTCTGTGATTTTTCATTTCAAACGTGTGTTGTGTTTGCAATTATCAAGTACTTCTATCTAGATCTGTTGTAAAATCAAATTGTAAGAATTAAGGATGGAACAACTAGACAGAGGATTGCAAGATGGATAGGGAGGCACCATCCTCACTTTTGGCTCGTTGCATGCCAAAATAGAAGTAGGTATTATTATTGGTTGTTCATTTTAATTTTTCTTTTAAGTTTAATATTTGTGTTGAATTATAAATTTTTGTTAAAAAATTATATTTGTTATTTATCATTATTTGGAGGGGAGGGAAGGTGTTGAAACCCCTTATCCCTCACTTCAACCTTTGGATGAGGGGGAAGGGGGAGCCAGATCAATGATTATTTAATTTTTTTTTTTTTTTAAATTAAAAAAAAAAAAAAATTATATTAAAAAAAAAAAAGGCTCATTACATTATTATGTATCCAATATTAATTGAATCGGGGGGGGGGGGGGGTGCCCTCCCCCTTTAGCCTATTCTTCTCTATCTCAACCCCAACCCCCTTTTTTGCCCAAAATGTTGGTATTTCGGGTCTCAGATTGAACTTCCTAACTTGAAGGAAACAATGTTCAATAACTTGTGTTTTTCGTTAGGCTTAGCCATCATTGTTCAATGGCAATTAATTGCACCATATAAATAATATTAATTAATTTAACACTTGTCAGAAAAAATCTGAGGTGTAGGAACATCATGAATATCATTATTTACGGGATGCTTATAACAAAATTCAATTTTTGTCTAAGAAATTAGCTTTTTAAGGGGAAAAGTCCGGCATTGATTTTGCATGTTTCGTTATAACACATATATCAGTATGTGGGACAACAGTAAAATATTCACTCACACGTGATGGTTTTGAAACCGTTTTAAGCTATAAATAACACAATTTTAAACGGAATTACATTTAAACAAAATGGAATTTCATTGTCTATGATAATAATTCAGGCCATAAAAATAACTTTAAAAACAAATTACCTACCAATTTGGGCGCTGACGGGCGAAAATGGCTGCCCGACGTTATATGGACATTCTCACGTTTGTGGTTGCAGTGTAGGGGTAGGTCGTCGCAGTCCGGCAAAAAACATGTTCTACGCATTCGTGAATAACTAGCAGGTCATTTTAACACCGAAAACTGAAGCTAGCGGGCTGGTTTATATCTCAAACACCGTATTTTCACACCGACGTTACCAAATTACGAAGCACATCGCGCCCGATTTTCGCGGTAAATTAATTGTTTTCTTATATTTACCGACCAATTTAATCCTCATTCTTTCTACATATGTTCATGAGGGGTTGTACCTTCCTAATAAGATGAAACTTTGTGAGAAAATAGCTTGCTAAATTTGTGTAAAATGCTAGAATTACCGCCGTTACGAAAAAAGTGCCTAGGACATTGTTGGTAACGTCGGTATTGTGTTTTTTCAATATAAATTAACTTTCCGATTTTTTGCACATTTCACTTGAGCTTCTCAAACATAGTAGGGGTATTAAAGGTGACATGTTTTAAGTAGGAAACATTGCATTATGATGATTTTTTTTTTCAGAAATAAGTTCATGAAAATGACATGTTTTCATGTCACAACTTTCACCCTCAAAATCGCTGAGACATCGGTAGTAAAACTCACAAAAAAAAAAATATGAAGAACAAGTTTCTGTTTTCATGTTTATTTATTATGTACTACATTACTCTTCAATATAACATACTTTTATTTTTCTAAAACTCCATTTAAATTTGAGTAAATAGCTTCTAAACATTCAAACACATGAAAATGCTGAAAAGACCCAACCCGATGGAATGACCCATATCTCTTCTTGTTTCCCTGCACATGCATACAAAAATGCAAATTAATAAGCAGAGACTTTTTACCAGAACCTCCAAATCGCTAGGCCGCTGGAGCAAGCGTTGGGAGAATGGGAAAAGGGGTCTCTCACTTTCTGTCTCTGTCTCTCATTCTTTTCTTTTTTTTGGTCTGTATCCCTGCAGCTTCCAGTGCAGATGTAGATGGTGATCATCACAAGGAACAGGAAGAGAAGTTCAGAATGGTGCACTCCACCCTCCAAGAAGTTCAGAGGGTAGTTCCTTTGTAAGTATGAACGCAATCATATGTACCATTTTGGTGTTCCACATTATTATCAGTCAGTGCGACTGAGTTATGAAGAACTGAAGGGTAGTTTTATCTACTTGATTAAATTACTGTCATATTTGTCTTGTGTCATAAAGGATGTCATGTTATTTATATATTTCTTTTTCTTTCTTTTCCGCAGACTTCCCAAATATCTTCTCTCGGTCTTGGGTGATAACATGCCACATGCCAGGCAATCGTGTTACATTCAGGTGGGTTTATTTGTATGTGGATGGATTATTTTCTGGTGTTGATGCAAGTAAGTAATCATTCAAAGTGCTGTGCTGTTTTCAAAGATTTTGAGTTTTTATGCAGACAAGGTGCAGCCGAGTAGATAAAATAACACAGGAATACTAGTTTTATGTCATGTTTTTCTGGGGCTCCAGAACATGTGGAGTTCTGATATACTGTTTACAACTAAATTAGGTGCACACCTTGTAATTTGATGTGTTTGTACTTTTCATAATTCAAAAATGACAGATGAGCTGGTTGCATTGGGGCCTTTTGTTGACTACTTTTAGATATAAGCTTAAATACATTACATTCTCAAGAAACATGAATTGGGACAAATCAATTAATTGTTCACATACTTCAAAAATGTCAAAACTTGGTAATGGTGTGAATAATTGATTTGTTTACTGTATGCGTGTCCCTCATCTTATTTTAGCCCCCCCCCCCCCCCCCCCACCTGTCTCCACTCCAGGGTGTAGAGATCTCATGACCAGACACCATAAAGCTTACTCATTTAAATGTCTTTCCTCTATAGGAGTGGTACATAAGAAACCTACTTCATGTAAGTCAGTACCTACCAGAGCTCTGTAAGAATATCCTGGAAATCATCATAAACAAAATGCTGGAAGCTGATGTTCCAGATCAAATGGGCAGACACTATATAAAGCATGCTAATGTAAATGTCTTTCTCTATTCCCCATAGGAGTGGTACATAAGAAACCTGCTTCATGTTAGTCGGTACTTACCAGAGCTTTGTCAGGGTATCCTAGAGATCATCATACACAGAATGCTGGAACTAGACGTAAGTACAATCACCCTTGAGCGCCTTGTTAAGCCTCATTCAGATATTAAGCGATAAACAGCCGTGGTACATTTATGAGGCTGTAAAATAAGCAATAGGCTTAGTGAATATGCATAAAACCTTTGTTGCATGCAGTTGCACTTTTTTTAATGCAAAATGTTTTTATAAAATTAGCAAATATGGCTTTCCATAGACTTTGATATAGAGTGGTTTTGTAAAGGGCTGCTGTTGCTGTCAAAATGTGTGATCTATTAAGAACTGTCAAAAATAGGTCCGTTTTGGGCGCTACGTATCTTTTTTGTTAAACGTTAAAATTATCAATCATAGGTTTGATGATGTTGACCACTATTGCCAATAATTTGTTATGCCTTGGATTTCACAGAAACTTTTTTTAAAAAATTAATAATTTTTCCCTTTATACAGGTTGGTCTTCCCAAAGATGATGTCTGGGAACCGGATGAGAGGGAGGAAGCAGACACCCCTCAGTTTGCTATGGTAACAATGCCCTCCTCACATCTTTAGAATATCTATTAAAGTATACATGTTGCTGGATCTTGATAATTAATAGCTTTATTGAAGAACAATATTAGGATAGTTATGCTAATATAATTTACATGGATATTGGGCTTACTACAAATATTTTTAAAGTGCTGAACAATTATTTCACTAGCTTTAGTCAAGTTATCCTGTATTGTGAGTGTTCACATATTGCTCTATTATTGAAGTTGAATATAGGGAGACAAAAAAATCATACAAGGCTGTTGAGATGCAAACTTTTGTAACCATAATCCTATTGGAAGATATCTCATTTTAATTTAATTGAATGAAAAGGATGTATCATGGTTTATGAAATCATTATTCAGTTCCTATCAAGTAGTACCTGCCTTCTATCCCCACTTAGGGGAAACTGGTTGATTTGACATCAACTGTTGACATTAGTAATGGTTCACCATACATGGTGTTCTGCTGCTAGAGCGTACTATTCAAAGAGGAAGCATCCGGTTCATTTTTTTATAATGTCGGTCAGTCTTGTTCAAGTCTCTCTCTCCTTTTAAATCCTTCCATTTGGTTGTCTGACACATGCACCTACGATAATTGCACATTGGTCAAATATCCTACACTAAAAACATTCTTAAATTCAACCTCGAACCAAACACTATACCTCCCTTCCCTAATATAAATAATCTATGACAAAACAATGCCAGAGGAACTGGTGGCAGAGCAAATTTCAAATCACCTTTATCTTGCTAACATGTAGTGGTGGTTATTTTACCTGACTGCTAAGAAAGCATAAATGCTTGTTAAAAGGCAACCAGAGGACCGACGGTTGTAGGTCCTCTCTGAGAGACCTAGTAATGAGGATTAATGCCTTACCTAATTGCCGGATTACAAGACCACTACTCTACCAACTGAGCTATTGCGCCTCCCATGTAGCACTATTAAATTTCTTTAGCAGTTTTGGAATAGATTGATTAATTTGTCCGTACTTTTTTTTTTTCCAGGATGGATTGGATGATGAGAAAGTAGAATCGAGCAAAGATGACGAGGAGAAAGTAAAACTGTCCGAGAAGGCAACCAAAGTTGATACCTTGATGTGTGTCCTCATGGTCTTTCTCAAGGAATCGTGCTTCAAAAATGGTTAGTATCCTCTGTCCTTATTCAGTTCAATACTTATTTCATGAATATGAATATTTTACCCAGTTTTAATGAAATACTAAGCCAACATTGGCATTCGGTACAATCGTCTGGCTTGGCATTTTACCCTAGATTTGACTCTTATTTTGTATAACATATTGCAATGGATTGGCAAATTTTTCTTTTGTTCTCTCTTTGGTGTTGCTACAGGTGAATTTTTGTTTGAGGAAACCAAAGTGTTGCATCGTTACCTGCTTCAGGTGTTTGAGAGTGTCCTCCTACCTACTCATGCTTCCAGTCATGTGCAATTCCTTTTCTTCTACTTCTGCAGCTTCAGACAGGTAAGTGCTTGACTAAGCTGTTGATTCATCATCATCAACTAATGAAGGCTTTTGCGCTGTGACGATAACCCCTTCTTCCACTTCTTCTTGTCCCAAGCATCCTTCTCATTTAGACCAACCTTACTGCTTTCTTTTTTCTCCATATCTTTCATTATTCTCCATATCTTTCAATGAAATCTTCAGTATTCCTTTCCCCTCGTATACCATCTACTTCCAGATCTCGCGCTCTTTTCACAGGTTCATCATCTTTCCTTTTCAACACATGACTCGTCCATTTCAATCTACTTCTCTCTCTCCCACTTCCACCATAGTTTCTTTCAGATCCTTTTCATGAGCTCACTTGTTCTTTCTATTTGACAGTTTCCTACTACACATCTTCTGTATCAAGGCTCTTTCTGTTCTCCTCAAGATACCTTTTTCAACTGTCTTCACATTCCAAGTTTCTGAATAATATACCATCGTTTCCTTATAGATCTCCCCTGTTATTCTCATCGTGAACCCTCTACCAGCTAAGATCGAGGCCAGCCAATTACCCTGTAAAAATTATTGGTGGGGTTATGCAACTTCGTAACAATTTGAGTAGAGTTTTACAAACTTTTACTTTAAACATAAGAGCATTGACAACATTCCTTGTATAGACTTTCGAAAATTGAAGTCGAAATTAAGTATTTATTGTCCATTCAGAAATGTTGGTGTTTATTTACAGGTATAAGTTTACAAATCAATTTGCAAAAAGAAAACTAACCATAACTAAAGACAATTGCAGTAATGGTTGAAAGTTACAATGCAAAATAGAATCATAAGAACTTTAAGTGGGTGGGATGCTTGAAATCAATTTTATACGAGGATACCAACAGAGTGAGAAGGTGGAAGAGGACCGAAGGTAGGCAAAGGAGTTGGGTAGAGCAGAGAAGAAAATATAGGAAGAGAGAGAGAGAGCCAAGGGTTACAAGATTAATACAATTTTGATGAGCTGCGTGTTCTGACATAATAAGGATAAAATAATCTTTCATATTCAATAGACTCGTTTACTAACATATTCAAATTGTTTGCATTCTTTTAAAACAAAGATTGTTCTTGACAACCCAAAAGCTTCCCGAAGCTTGGCCGACATAGCAACAGATATGCAGACCGGGTTAATGGAATAATTGTCCCTAAGGTACCCAGGAAAGAAACAGCCATGTTATTTGAATATGTTAGCAAACTGGTGTATTATATGGCGTTATATCATGTGGCATTATATTTGCAGATATGAGTTACACAATTTTATCAGGACATCACATTGTTTGTGGTCCTTAGCGATGTAAAACTTTTTGGGAAATGAAATGATAATGCAATCCTACAAGCTAACCTTTTAGACACTAGTCTTTGTTAGTTTCAATGCCAATGTGATGCTTTTATTAACAATTTTTAATTTAATTTTATGTTTTACTCGTTTTCTGCACAGGGCATAGTAGACAGCTTTGTGGATGCATTGTGGAGAAGGTTCATCAACCCCAACACACCAGCTGTCGTGAGGCAGACAACGGCATCGTATATGGCATCATTTGTTGCGAGAGCTAACTATCTCCCTGCAAGGTATTGATTTCTAGCACTTTGTGGACTTGTTAAAACTAAGTCCAAGTTAACTCGGGCTGTAGTTAAAGGCATTGTTTAACAATGCTAAATCTGAGATGCGTGGCCCTACGTGTTATCAGTGTCTGTGATATGGTGTCATATTGAAGCCCTAACAAAAACTTGCGTGTCAAAATGATCATGAAGTGCCTCAAAAAAGTAAAAAAAATTTTGAGTGACTGGCTTTACCATGCTCATTTTCCCCAATAGACTAGTGTCCCAAGGGAAATACCAAGGGTATCTGCATGGGTCCTTTCAGTTTCAAACTATATCCCCTTGGATGCTGCTAGGAAAGTTCACTCAGACAGTCTAGACCCTGCTTTCACAAAAATACTTGATGCATGTGCATTAATATGGGATAAGTGCCAGTTAGGTTTGAGGTCAACAGCATGAACACAAACTGTTGTGAGGTCAGTTCGGTTGGGCTAAAGGTAGCAATTGATACTGTGATAATAGTTATTTTGTAATGAGCCATGCTTGTGATTGGAACAGAGAACAATTAACTAACTACATACATGTATAAGTACTCTATGGTTTTATACTGAGGGCATTGAAAAACTACTTTCAAGTAAGGCTATTTTATATCTTTGTGTATCATATATGACAGCTATATTTGATATATTCTAATTGTGGTTTAATTTATGGTATCTCTAATATGAAGATGTGCTGGTATTTGGTGAGCTGTTGCATACCCTACAACTCTTGCTTTGTGTACGGCACAGACAGTAATCTGCAATGACATATGTATTCTGTTTCTTTCCCTCGTAAAGAAATGGTAGTGGAATTGCAGACACGGTTGTTCCCTCATCAATAAGAGATTTTGGGAAGAGAATTGATAGGAATACATCAATGCTCCGACTGTACAAGCTAAGAACTGAACTCTGGGGAGTTTTCAAGAACATGTACTGTTTATCTGTATACTGTATTTGCTGGCGTAAAGGCCGCAGTATTTTTGGAAGAGAAAATATCAAATAGTCGGGGTGTGGCCTTTGCGGCAAAGAGTAAAAAAAAAAGTAAGTCAAAACCAGCACGAATTTGCACATATGGGGCTACGAACTGTACAATAACTATACCACTATGGTACAGGAAATTTCCACACATCTTACCAACAATTTCATCTTGCATTGTTGACATGAAGAGGAAAATAAACTTCCAAAAACAACATCTGCCGATAGATCTTGATCTAAGTTTGTGCCAATGCATTGCAAAAGTAAAAGAAGGGCCCGTTTAACAAAGCTGCCGCGAAGCATCCAACACGCGAAGTCGCAATTTTGAATCCATTTCAATATATACACAAGAGAAAACTGCGAAGGATAGCACCAGGGCCGGGATGGCCGAGCTGTCTAAGGCGGTGATTTGGGTCATAACAACATTTGTAGGGGAGGGTTCATATCCCGCCTCCGACATTTTTTTTTTTTTTTTTTTTTTTAAATGTCAAAATCGGGGGTGCAGCCTTATCGCCAGCAAATACGGTACACAAAATGTAATGGGGTTATATAAGAAGTCATGGTAATATTCTAACAATTAACTATACATGTTTACTGAGGGCATCCAAAAACTACTTTCAAGTAAACCCATTTTCTATTTTTGTGTATCATATATGACGGCTTTATTTGTTATATTCTCATTGGAATGTATGACAGCACTGTGAATGCATGCCTGGACCTCATGGTGAGCTGGATTCACTGTTACATCAACAACCAAGAGAGCGCTTCACGGTTTAGCAAAGAGGTCAAGGTCCACGGTCCTTTCTACTCGCTATGTCAGGTACTCTTTCTTCTACCCCAGACTGACAACAGACTGAACAAAAAATACATTACCAGGGGGTGTTTCACAAAGATCCTAAGTCGAACTTAACTCCAAGTTGGACTTAATAATTATGGAAAGCCGTTAGCATCTTTGAAAATATTTTGTAAAAGTTATTGTAAGAGGCATAAAATGTTGATTCAAGTCATTCATATTTTCTATTATCAAGGAGATTTCATGTTCTTGATGTGGAACTTATGAAAAGTCTAAAATACTTAAACTTTTGCTTTGAATATATTTTATTTCAAGGCTACAAATGGCTCTCCATAATGTTTAAGTCCAACTTAGAGTTAAGTAGGCTTGAGTTGGTACGGTCCATCACACCGGGACCCGACCGTTGCCGTCGAATCCCGGTTTCGTTTTTTTTTAAAACCTACGCTCCGAAAAAATAGGAAATATGTAAGAAATTGCAGTTTTGCACACCATTAAAATCAATCTACCTTAAAAATTAAGTATTAAATTGTTACCAATCATATTCCAGCTCATCCTGAAACAATCCGAACTGCTGATATAAATATGGGTTGCAAAGCAATTCGCCCCATGGGGTTGTTGTTGCCAACGGCAGGATTAATAAATCAGGTTGAAAGAAACATTAATGTGTGAATAATAAAAACGGCTTTCTAAAAAGTACTTCTTTACAACATACCGATCAAATAATTTTTAAAAGACAAAATAGATATTTTTTCTTTGATTTTGAACACCGCATGCTTCTTTTAAAAGCTGAAAATTACTTGGTAATCACAAGAAGTTTCGATACGGATAGCTGTTACAAGGCAAGTTCAGACTAGTCTCAGAAAAATGTGCAGTGCTCCTCGTTATATAGCTGTAATGCATGCCAGAACGAACCCAAACAAAGACGTGATCGTAACAAGAAAAAAATCATTAAAAACTACGAGAGCACAATTGGAAAGACAACTACTTAAAATTATTGTAAACAGATACATAACTTGGAGGAAGAATAGAATAGTTGTCCAAGAAAATCCACAGAAATAGTGATATTTAAGGAGTTACTATAGGTACAATTACTATCGGAATGGGCCTGCTGCTCTAAATTACACGTGTTTTAATTGAAAACGAGGCTAGAAACTAAATACCACCCTCTACGGTAAAAGCAGTATAACAAAGGATTCAAGTATTTGCAGCTGGTCCCTTGCGATAAAAATGTACCCAGTTACTCCTCGATTATCACCATTTCTGTGGCATTTCTTGGGCGATTATTGAATTCTTTGTCCAAGTAGTGTATCTGATTATGGTAATTTTGAGCAGTAGTTGTCTTTTCAATTGTGCTCTCGTAGTTTTTAATGATTTCTTGTTACGATCAAGTATATTTGTTCGGGTTCGGTCTGGCACGCATTATAGCTAACGAGGTGCACTGCGCATTTTTCTGTGACTAGTCTGAACTTGCCTTGCAACAGCTATCCGTATCGAAACTTCTTGTGATTACCAAGTAATTTTTAGCTTTTAAAAAAAAGCATGTGATGTTTAAAATAAGAGATAAATATTTATTTTGTCTTTAAAAATTATTTGATCGGTATGTTGTAAAGAAGAATTTTTTAGAAAGCCGTTTTATTATTCTAACATTTATATTTTTTTACCCGATTTATTCAACCTGCATGAATCAAAATGGCGGCTCGAATGTTGTCTTTCTATTTTTGCTTCAGTTTTTTTACTTTTAGAGGCACGATAATGGCACTATACATCGCCGATCATGGATGAAAATAATGTCAAATGGATGAATATACCGATCTGTGCCCAGGTATGCATGTGTTGATTTATTCAACTGATAAAAAAGGTCACTTTTAAGGGACATACTGATGATATGCACTTTTTCTAGGCAAGTGACAAATCATGCGAGCCAAATTCGGGACACTGGGTCCCGATCGGTGCAAGGCCGTCGGGACCCGGTTTATGAAAATCCCGACATGACTCAGGCCTAGAGCTAAGTTCCACTTAGGATCTTTGTGAAACACCCCCTGACCAATTACACACAAACAAAAAGTACACAACCCCTGAATGGCCAAGAATTGGACGGCTTTGACTCAGTTTGGAGTGGGTCTGGCAGTGTGTGACTCGGGTTTTCACCAAAAAATAAAACAGAACATGACAGAGGGCCCTTTGATGTGATTATTGTTTAATAATTGAGGTTTAATTTATGGTTTCTCTGATATGAAGAAGTGCTGGTAATTGGTGAGCTCTTGCATACCTCACAGGTTTCTTCAAAAGTAATTAATTTTTACTGATTTCAGTTTAACTTATGGTATCTCTGAAATGAATATGTGCTGGTATTTGATGAGCTGTTGCTTTACTCCCAGGGTCTCTCAAATGTAATTAATTTTTACTAATTGTGGTTTAATTTATGGTTTCTCTGATATGAAGAAGTGCTGGTAATTGGTGAGCTCTTGCATACCTCACAGGTTTCTTCAAAAGTAATTAATTTTTACTGATTTCAGTTAAACTTATGGTATCTCTGAAATGAATATGTGCTGGTAGTTGATGAGCTGTTGCTTTACTCCCAGGGTCTCTCAAATGTAATTAATTTTTACTAATTGTGGTTTAATTTATGGTTTCTCTGATATGAAGAAGTGCTGGTAATTGGTGAGCTCTTGCATACCTCACAGGTTTCTTCAAAAGTAATTTATTTTTACTGATTTCAGTATAATGTATGGTATCTCTGAAATGAATATGTGCTGGTATTTGATGAGCTGTTGCTTTACTCCCAGGGTCTCTCAAATGTAATTAATTTTTACTAATTGTGGTTTTATTTATGGTTTCTCTGATATGAAGAAGTGCTGGTAATTGGTGAGCTCTTGCATACCTCACAGGGTTCTTCAAAAGTAATTAATTTTTACCGATTTCAGTTTAATTTATGGTATCTCTGAAATGAATACGTGCTGGTATTTGATGAGCTGTTGCTTTACTCCCAAGGTCTCTCAAATGTAATTCATTTTTACTAGTTGTGGTTTAATTTATGGTTTCTCTGATATGAAGAAGTGCTGGTAATTGATGAGCTGTTGCTTTACTCCCATGGTCTCTCAAATGTAATTAATTTTTACTAACTGTGGTTTAATTTATGGTATCTCTAATATATGAAGATGTGCTGGTATTTGGTGAGCTGTTGCATACCCTACAACTCTTGCTTTGTGTACGGCACAGACAGTAATATGCAATGACATTTGTATTCTGTTTCTTTCCCTCATAAAGAAATAGTAGTGGAATTGCAGACACAGTAATTCCCTTATCAATAAGAGATTTTGGGAAGAGAAATTGATGGGAATCAATGCTCTGGCTGTACAAACTAAGAAATGAACCCTAGGGAGTTTTCAATAACATGTACTGTTTATCTGTATACACAAAATATTAAGGGGTTATGTAAAAAGTCATGGTAATATGTAATCATTATAAAATGTGATGTGGAAGACCAAGAGCCTTGGGCAACTACAGTCAAACCTGCTTTAGTGACCACCTGTATAGAACAGATTACTTGTCTCCGAAGACCATATTTATATTTCCCTTGAAAATGGTTTCTCATTGAAACATGTACTTAAGGAGTCTGTACATAAAGACCACCTGCCTATAAAGACCACTTTCTTGTCTCCCTTGGGTTGTCTTTACAGACAGGTTTCACTGTACAACAAAAGAAAGTAATTTATTTTTATGAAGTGCATTCTATTGATCAGATGTAGATGTTAGTTATTCACAATCCGAATGTAAATTCCCTTAGCCCCACATTTATATGAAAACAAAAATAATCACATTTTATCAGGGATGCTAGTTTTCAGAAATTTTGCCTGAATTCAGGGCCTTGCATCTGCCTGTTTCAGGCTTTTCAATGCCAGATGCTGTTTCAGGCTATCTGGGCAACACTAATTGGCATCCTCTTTGATACATCTCTAGCTTTAGTTTGGCATTTGATGAGAGGGGAAAAAAAGATTTGAAAAAACAAAAAGAAAGTGCAAACAAAAAGGAAAAAAACTTTTCAGGTTAACTGTGCTCTTGTTTCATTGGCCAAAATTTGAAGTATGTTTGGCCTTATATCAAGCACTGGGTAGACAAGTGGTTCCTCACTGTCCACAATACACTGGCAAAGTTTAATTGTGCCAAAATTGCCATCTAACATTTTCATTTAGTTGAACATTTTGAAATCCAATGTAAAGTTTATTGGAAAATTGTTCTTGTTGGATTGTGGGAGAATTTTCACTCTAGAACTCATCTTCCACCTCTCTCCTCTTCAGGCTGTTCTCTACATCTTTGTCTATCGTCACAAGCAGCTCTTAGAGAATAACAAAGGTCTTCACTACATCATGAGCCTCAACTTGGAGCGGGTCGTCACCTGCCGTCTGAACCCCCTCAAGGTGTGCCTGCCCTCTGTTGTCAACATCTTTGCAACTCTTGCGAGGTGAGTGCTTACTGTACTCCATGAGCCGTCTTAATTTAACAAGAGTTTCAATTATTTATCTTCATGGCTCCTCTCCGCCCAAGTGCTGAATGGGTACCCAGTAGAAGGTCAATGTCATTTCATTTCATTTCATTTATTTCATTCTCCATAAACAAAACTAAAACATACAAACATGACACATTTTGTATACAGATAAAATATCGAATACAAGAAAAATACAAAGGGAAGGAGCAAACACAATTTTATGGGAATGTGGGGTTAACAAAAAGAGCAATTAGCCTTATGAACGTCAACCCCTTAATGTGATTGCACTAGGGTCAATAGCTGGAATGCTCCCTAAGGAGTGGAGAATGTGTGATGTAATGTGCAGAATAATAATTTAATCCAGTGACTGAGGTAATAATAATCCTGTAGAGCATATTGGTTGGTTGTAACTGGTAAATCGGTTTATTCGAAACAGTTTTTATTATTACAAGAGGGCTGAAAAGTTTCAGACTTAATGGAGCATGTGGAACCAGCGGTAAGTTTGCGAAATGAGATGTTGTTTACAGCAGCTCTAGTGCAATTTTCTTGGTTTTTTTTTTTTTTTCAGTGCTAATCCACTCCCATGAATTTTATTCAAATTTTTGTTGTTGTTGTATCAAGATGTAATATCAATCAGGGCAACATCCTGTATATAAATGCATGTTCATGCTATAAACGCATTTTCATGCTATAAACATAAAGCAAGTGCTTGTGTATGGGTTTTTGAATTATTTATGACTATGTTGATGATCATAGTTTCATTATCCCTTTATTTTTTTTACATTAGATAATGTTCAAATGATACTTGCAATTTTGGGTGGTTTATGAAACGTCATTGTCTAGCATCAGCATTTCATTTACTAAAATGAATACATATGACAAATATTTGCTATATATTTTACACCAATTTTACCTAGCTATATTACTTTTATGTTTTTTAGGAAATTCCAAGTGGCCTTTTGTTACACAGTGATGGAGCACAATGCCCGTTCCAAGCTGCCTGTTTTCAAACTCAACACATTTGGTTCAGGTGCCATGGCAACGCCAGGAAACCCTCTGGACTCTTTCTTCCCATTTGATCCTTACGTCCTCCCCCAGTAAGTAGCGTTACCTTTTTTCTTCAAATTTTTTTTTTTTTTTCCTCCACTTTATTTTTTCAGTCCTGATAAAAACCCGATTTAAATCGGTTTCCCCAATTTTTTTTTCCTTACCGATTTTATCCAGATTTTCCTGATTTTTCCCTATTATTTCCCAATTTTTCTTCCTCAAAAAGGGGGGAATGTTGTTAGATGCCATTTTTCCCCAAATCCCTCCTTTCTTTTTGCTCAAGGGGGGCGTGGTTGAGGGGGGGGTGAGGGAAAAAACCTTTCTTTTCCTTTTTTTAGTGCTCACTATCGCCCCTGTTTTTTACCATTTTAAAATTAATTAGAGACGTTCTAAAGCTTTCTGTCACACAGTCATCAGAGCAAACTATGAGTGATAGACACAAAGCTTCATCAATATCTATTGCATTTCATTTGTCGTATTTGTAACATCAATCATCCTTTTATTTTGATTTGAATTTAAAAACTTTTATTTAACACAAAGTAGTCTCTTTCTCTTAGCGATCTTAAGTTCTTTCACTGCATTGTAAAAATTTGTGCCTCGTTTGTCTTTATTTTCCTTAGATCTGGTGTTGACATTGAAAAACTATACAGACATTGGGAAGGATGTAAGCCCGACTTCTCAGGCTTAGAGCCAGCTGTAAGTTTGAACTTGATTGTAATTCTCTTAGTAGTTATTATTTATTTCTTCCTCCAAATGAATTCAGTTAAAAACAAAGAATGCAGTTGCTTGCACATCATAGACTCTGTCAATTTGTAATAAGCTTGAAAGCTGTTCCTTGAAATTTGATTATAATGTATTTTTATGTAACTAAATGGGCACCAGCACTTTGAATTTTATGTGTGGAACATTAAATTGTAGAGGAGGTGCGTCATCGTGAAATAGGAAAACCACCATTGGCTCCGCACTGTATTGCCTTGTTTTGTCACAGGCATTGCTCTCTTCTGTCTCGCTCCTTAGGCTCTACACACAGGAGTGTATGTGCAGACGAACAAGTGGTTTTCAAAACCAAAATATAGCTGGGTAGTGATAAATAATGTAGCTTTAGACAGTACTGGGCGGTGTTTCACAAAAATACCAAGTTGAACTTATCTCTAAGTTGAACTTAAGAATTATGGAAAGCCATTAGCATCTATGAAAATATTTTTGTTAAAGTTATTTTAAAAGGCATAAAATGTTGATTCAAACCATTCATATTTTCTATTATCAAGGAGATTTCATGTTCTTTATGTGGAGTTTAAAAAAAGTCCAAAATACTTGATATTTCACTTTTGAATATATTTCATTTTAAGGCAACAAATGGCTCTCCATAATTTTTAAGTCCAACTTGGACTTTAGTTTGACATTTGTGAAACACCCCCCTGGTAACATTAAAAAAAAAAGAAAAGAAAACAAAATGACAAACCTTAAGAAAGAAGATGGTAGGTGTATGTGGAGTGAGTTGGTGCTTGTTTCTATGTGTGTGGGTGGGTGTGTTTGTGTGAACAAAAATCTGATAATGTACACCTGGAGACACCTGACCGTAATCAACACCGTTCAAAACAATCACGGCTCGAGGTCAATTCCTGGATCTGTGTAACAGACAGACCAGTCTGCCCTTGATGACCAGACTATAACACTCATATCTCTCTATGAAACGACCAGCAACATTAGTTGACCCTCCTGTGGAATTTTCTTACAAGGCGAGTGGAATACTACACCTCGGCCCATATTGGTGGTGGAGGCGGTATTCCAGTGAAAAAAATACATGGGGGCTCAGGGCGAAATAGCCCCCTAAATGCCCAAAAGAGCCCCCGAAAATCAGAAAAGAGCCCCCTTAAATTTGCATAGAGTTCAATGCAAAACAAATTTTAGAATGTTATTTTCATGCAGGCAGGGTTGAAAAGTAGCCAAAATAAATGTTAATTTTTTCCCTGTGGTATTCAAGTGTCTCTGCCTCATTTTTTCACGGAATATTGAATTGGTTGTGTAAAACATATTCTTGAGACAATTTATACAGCTCACGATTTATAACAAGCAAATTATTTAAGGGCAAGTCCAAGCTATTTTTTCCTATATGTTACCAACGGCATCTAAGATTTCGGTACATATCTGATGGCTGCGTCAAGCTGACAGCCATTCCAAAGGTTTTGTCGGACAAAACATCAAATAAAATGATATATTCTATGTCAATTTATGTCCACAGTTCCATAATCCAACTCAATAATACTTGGTTACATACAACGAAAAAAATACACGGTGGCGACGGGCGATTCGCCCTCTAAACCTCTGAAATCGCCACGGTAAAAATCAAGACGAGGGCGAAAAAAAATCAATATATCTTGAAAAATCGCCCCCGCCATAAATTGATATTCCCTATGAATTAATAAACCAATTTATTGATGTGTCTGAGTGAAATCTCCGTTCCAACTACCAACTCCAAAACTAGAAACTTCCATCAACATTTTAAAAGTTGTGTGAGTTGCAGCGGATCGGCGGTCGTACCTACTGTAACTAGATCTACAGCGGTATCCGCCTGCCTGCGCCTAAGCTCCCGGCGGCCGGACAGGCCACCGGCCCCGATGTAGTTTCGTGCACAGTATGAATGCATACGCAGTTCGCACACGTTCACAATACACAGAAACGTACTAGCTAAGCTCCAGTGCGCGCCCGCACGCTCCTTGTATGAAGCAAATAAGTATTTGCGAGTGACGAGAGCTCAACTGCTAGCGACCAAATTGGTACGTAATATGTTTATTTAGTCTTTTTTCTGGCCCTAATTTTTATCATGGACAATGCAATCCCATTAAAAAAATGTTATTCCGTCTAAAATTGTGTTATTTATAAGTTAAAACCATTAAATGCGAGTATATTTTTACTGTTGTCCCACATATTGATATATTTGTAATAACGAAACGTGCAAAATCAATGCCAGATTTTTTCCTGTAAAATCGGTATAAAGCAAGTTTCGTACACAGAAATTGAATTTTGTTATAAAAAACCGTAAATAAATATATAAAGGATGTTCCTACTCCTCAGAATCTTTCTTACAGCTGTTTAATTAAATTAAATTATTTATATACGATCGATGCCAGGCCAATTGTCATGAGTGATGATGACATCAATTTCTGTCTACGAAATGAAACTAGCTTTGGCTTG
The DNA here is from genome assembly GCF_000002235.5 of Strongylocentrotus purpuratus. Taxonomy (NCBI): domain Eukaryota; kingdom Metazoa; phylum Echinodermata; class Echinoidea; order Camarodonta; family Strongylocentrotidae; genus Strongylocentrotus; species Strongylocentrotus purpuratus. The sequence goes on along the minus strand of NW_022145599.1, from coordinate 9,232,375 downwards.
GCCTTTAGAATTAGAGTCTATAAAAAAAAATAAGGCCATGATTTTGCATGTTTCGGCATAACAAATAGATCCTACATCGGTATGTGGGACAACAGTAAAAATATTTACTCACATTTAATGGTTATAAATGGTCTAAATAACACAATTTTAAAGGGAGTTGGTCTACTTTTTTTTTTAATGGGATTGCATTGTCCATGATAACAATTAAATTTGGGACAGAAAAAAAGACTAAATAACATATTACCTACCAATTTGGTCGCTAGTAGTATGATGGCTAAGGAAAAACACAACTTATTGTTACAGCTTACAATATGGCTTTAAGGAAGTAGCCCCTTGGTTTTTTTTAGGCAATGGGGAAAAGTAGCCCCCATAAAAAAATTAATTCCTAGCCCGCGTGTCAGTGATAATATTTTCTTAGGATATGAAAAACAAACAGTTAAACAAAACACTCCTTTTGACAAGTTTTAGTTACATGTATATGTAAATCATAAAGCCACACGTTTAACACAAAGTGAATAAATCATGGGTAAATGAATGTCTGCAATACTCTACATGACATATGTACGCTACAATTGTATCTATATTTGCCTTTGCTTGGAATTTAATTAGGTAAAACCGCGTTTAAAAAAAATACAACCTTTAAAAAAAAAAAGCCCCCCTGAGCTCCAAAATAGCCACCGCAAAATAATTAAGGGGGGCTATTTTTTTAAGGGAAAATCTGAAAAGAGCCCTCGTAAAAAAAAAGTAATTGCACTTGCCCATACTATAGAAAGAAATAAACATGTAAGTAAAAAACCCACCTTCCTTGAAACAGTCCAAGTTGAATGAACTGTATTGGTGTTTACAAACTTGATTTGACAGAATATTTCCTAGACCCACGTATGTTATGTGAGTTAAGGTTTCACAACTTCTCTGCAGTATCTCTATTGAATTACTCTGTGTAATAAAATTAATGACATATTGTATAGATGATGTCAGTTTATCTGTCATAGACTTGTAGTCTTCAGGTATAAACATCACTTTATTCACAGCTTTTATGCAGGTGTGGATGACATTCATCCCTTATGAATTCACTTGGTATTAGTTTCTATTCTGACTTAGGTTTTTGTGCTGGTATTTGGTGAGCTGTTGAATACCCCACAACTCTTGCTTTGTGTACGGCACAGATAGTAATATGCAAATATCACTTTGCTGTTTCTTTTCTTCATAGAGAAATAATTGTGGTATTGCAGACATGGTTTTCTGGAATCAGAATAATATTATGATTACTTTGCACCAATATTGTTTTTTTCATGGAATTTTTTTTGGTTCTCTACCTATTTATTTGATGTAAGACTTAAACAGGCCAGATATTTTTCTCATACTCATAATGAAAAAATTGCCATTTGTTTCATAATATTAGGGGAATGGGTGCCAGATTTGTTCCCCTATACGATTTACATATAGTTAGGCCTAAGTAATTTTCATGACTGTTTTATTGTTGGAATGAGAAAGTTGATTTTTAACACAATTTTAAAGTCATTTTTTTGTTACCTCCCTTATTCTCTACATCTCTTGTGTTGTTTTTTTCTTTCTTTCTCTTGTTTTCTCCTCCTATCATTCTCTTGGTATTCTGCCTCTGTCTTTTGGTTTCTCCCACTTTTTCTCTGTCTTCTCCTTTCCTGTCTTTCATTCTCTTTAACATACATCTCTCTCTCTCTCTCTTCCTCCCATCTCTCTCTCTCTCCTCTCTCTTCCTCCCCATCTCTCTCTCTCTCTCTCTCTCTCTTCCTCCCCATCTCTCTCTCTCTCTCTCTCTCTCTCTCTTCCTCCCCATCTCTCTCTCCCTCTTCCTCCCATCTCTCTCTCTCTCTCTCTCTCTCTCTTCCTCCCATCTCTCTCTCTCTCTCTCTCTCTCTCTCTCTTCTTCCCATCTCTCTCTCTCTCTCTCTCACTTCCTCCCCATCTCTCTCTCTCTCTCTTTCTTCCTCCCATCTCTCTCTCTCTCCCTCCCTCCCATCTCTTTCTCTCTCTCTCTTCCTCCCATCTCTCTCTCTCTCTCTTCCTCCCCATCTCTCTCTCTCTCTCTCTCTCTCTCTCTCTCTTCCTCCCATCTCTCTCTCTCTCTCTTTCTCCCCCTCTTCTCCCCCTTCTCTCTCTTTCTCTCTCACTTCTTCTTCTTCACACAGGTGGATGATTCTGAAGACGAGGAGGAGTTCATGCAGTATGAATCCGTCGACAAAGATATACCCCTCGGTCTCACACCAACCAGTGCAGCTTGCATCTCTCCGGGATTCCGATCACCCTCTTCATTCGGAAGATGAAACCAAGAAGAACGTTTCACCTTTTTTATTCCTCGGTAAAACCCCAATGCCTAATTCTGATTCCGACTAGCATCTCTTGCATTTCATCAGGGAGCAGAACACCGGAAGATCAAACTGAAAATGACATTTTATTGTTGGACAGTATCCTTGAAATACGTCTTGGTTTTAATCCTACCACTCTGGCTGGCTTGCCACTTACCAGACTTCACATGTGGTTGGTTGGTTGGTTGTTATTTTTTTACCTGACTGCTAAGAAAGCATAAATGCTTGTAAGTAAGCAACCAGACGGCCGACGCCTTTAGGTCCTCTCCGAGGGACCTGGTAAAGAGGATTAATGCCTTACCAAAGGGCACTAGCGCATCGACTTGGTTTTGAACCTGGGTCACCGGATTACAAGACCACTGCTCTACTGACTGAGCTATCACGCCTCCTCATTGAAGATGAAGCCACAAGGAATGTTCAGCATTTGTATGTATTCCCAAACAATCCTGTGACGTACCCCTTCACACAAGAGATCAGTCAGTGACGATTGAACATTTTGTATACCAGGAAAGCCAGAGTTGACTGCTTTGTATGGATAACAATTTAGGGAACTTCCAGGGGTATTATGCAATGTTAATGATGAAAACTTTGTAATGCACAGAAGATGAGAGTGGCTTGGGTTGTCCATTCTCCTATTTTCCAATTTTGACAAATAGCATGCCTTTATGTTGAATATGAATGGATGGCTTCGGTTTGGAAAATCAATGCATTTGGGTCTTCTGGTTCTTCAAATAGCAGCCGTTTGCCCGGGTCAGGTCCATGAAATTGGGCCTGAGTTATACAGAGAAAGTAGCAGTAGGTTGCTTTGATGCTCTAAATCAATGCATACTGCACCATCAGTGAAAGTTTGCATAAAGCAGTCTCACAATTAATTCAGTTCATTTATTTATTTGTTGTATTAAACATACATCAAAAGGTAAAGTCATACAATAATTAAAAGAAACATAACAAGGGAAGCTGCAAAAAAGCGGTGTGCTTTGAAAGGTGTGAGCCCTGCTAAAAGGAACATGTGATGTGCAAGTCAATAGTGGTTCAAAGATAATTCATGTAGTGATAATACATGTGTACAAACACAATGGGGTTATACTGGAAATCATCATGTGAGCTAGTTTCTTGCAGATTGAGGATGGTCTTTTCTTGATCATTTTAATAGCACTTGTGCTGCTCCTTTTTACTTCCTGGTTTTTGAAGAAAAAAAAACTATATTTTGTGCAATATTATGACCTGGTAAATGTGATCATTCGGTAATGAAGAAACTGAAGTACTATTTTTAGTTGTGTAATAACTGTATCATCTTGTGTACTGGTACATACAATTTAACTTGATTACATTTTAATATTTTTGTGAACAAGTTGCCCATATGGTCTTCATAATAAGAACATTATTCCTCTTACCCATAACGAAAAAAACAATTAATCTGTTCAATTCTACAATAGCAGCACTTATCAATTGAGGAAGTGGGTTAAGTTAATAACAATGTTTTTTCATAGCTTGTGGTTCTTTCACTAATTTCAAAGGTCTTTTTAGCTGTTGCCAAAGAAGAGCCTTTAAAATTCATTTTACCTTTGGTTGTATCATATCATTGCAGTTGAGATTCAGTATTAGATATTGGAACTCTATGCTCCAATGATATTTTCTTCTAAGCTTTTAAACAACAATTTGGTTACTTTCTTCGCCTCTGTGCAACCCTCTTATCAGCAGTATAGATAGATCTTGCACTTGGAACAGTCAGATAATCGTGAAGCCTTTGTTATATCTATCCCTTGATGAATACAATGAGGTACATTGATATTATTTTTGTGGCATAAAAGGATTTGTAAGTTTAATCTAACCACTTCAGGAATGACCAAATCATGGTGAAGGTAAAGAAATATATATACTGTATTGATAGAAATATGAGACAAGAATCAAATACCAGTAATGTAAAATAAAATAAAATAAAATAAAATTGTTGATGTAAATCTGATTAAGTTTCCTTGCCCCCATCCATTAATATGGTCAAGATAATGTCCATGTTCATGGGTGTCGATCCTTACGTAATACCTATTCATCAGGGGGGATGAATGAATAGATCATCCCCCCCCCCCCCCAGGTATCAATGACAGATCGACACCCATGTCCATGTTAAATTAGTTTGTAATCCTTTCCCAAATGCAATAGCTGTTTCAGCATGTTTTTTTTTTCTTTTGTTACCCAGGGAAAGCTAGAGCCTTTATTTCATTCCATGCTCTAAGCAAGATTACATTAGAATTGAACATATGCTTTGAAGCCTGACTGATCTACTTATAGCTACTTATGCCCTCTTTATAGCAAACAATGCCTTAGCGGTCACTATTGGTCTCCCATGGTCCCCTTTTTCTTCTGTTAATTGAGAGCTGATTTGATGAGATAATCGCCTGTCAGTAACCATGCAGGGAGGTCTAATCCCTCCTGGCCAAACTAGTGCAGATAGGCTTCAAGCTGTCGCTGAACAAATGGAACTCTGTACTACAATAAGCACTACCAGTTAGAATATTTCATGTATTGTTTCTTATTAAGAAAATTAATTTAACATTGTGGCCAACATTTTTTCATGGTAAATTGAATTTAGAATAAAATTTAGGTTGGGAATACATTATATGTAATCAATTATGTGTATGTATTTGCAGAATCGTCCTGCACTATATAGATGGTATTTTTTTTGTTTAAACCCATTTATCCAACATTATTTTGGAGTATTATATTCTTTGTATATGATGTACACGATACATTGTTAATAAAAATGTGAAATATAGTAGATTAAGATAACTACCTGTATTGCTGTCTGATTTATTAAGAATATGACATTTTCGTAATTTAATCAAATTTAATTTGATACAAGTGCCTTGTTACAAATGACTTCATGCATCTGTTACGAATAATTGTATTTTAATAGTCAGAATGCAAATTGCATATATTACGTGTTGTTAGGTAGGACAAGCCATAACGTTGTCCTACCTAGCAGCAATTAATGTATGCAATCTGATTCTGACTATTAAAATAGTCACAATTAGGTCAATTAAATAATTTTTATCGAGGCACTTAACAAAGATTTGTGCATTTAAATTTGATTATATTACAAAAGTGGTCTATTTGACTACTTTGGTAATGTTGATAGATTATTTATTTAGTTGTGGTGCGAAGGCTCAGTGGTGTAGCAATGGTCCTGTAACTGGGAGGTCCCGGGTTCAAATCCAAGTCGATGCACTAGTGCCCTTTGACAAAGCAGTAAACCTAGTTTTACTAACGCCTGGTTATCTCGGCCCTATATGTCTTATACCGGTAACCTGTGATGCATGGCAAACTTATACACTTCAGGAAAGATCTGGCATATTTTTCTTTTTACCAGTAATCAAAACATTTCCTTCATTTCTCATTGGCATATGTTCCTCTCTCTCGTTCTATATTGATCACTTATTCTCTTACCATCTTTGAAATCATGATCTTTTCTTCTGTTTCCCTCTCTCTTCATTTCTACCATCTTTGCATAGAAGATTACTAAAGGTACTATGTCCCATTTGCAGGCCAAAAAAATGAAAAGATTAAATTCCAATGGCATTTGAAAAATAATGCTAGTAATTTTGAACTTCCCTCGGTACAAAAGGGCTTGACGTTGTTTGGTGGGAAAATAAAGACCATTAGTTGTCGAAGCAAATATAGCGATCGCGGTCGTTTAATTAGATTTTAAGACCCTTGTACTTAATAGCCAATTAACAATAAATGGGTCTCTGGCAGAAAATTGCAAAAATGATAGAACAAAAATGGGGGGGGGGATCTCAAAAATGAGACTACAGTTTATATCCAGAGCTAGATCCTCCTTGTTTCCTATTCTTTGTTTTCACTTTTAAACAAGAATAGGCCGATCTCATATATGTACATGGTAATTAAAATGCGATTGGTAACTTCTCTAATTCTGCATTTTTTAAATCATATGTTCTAACGGTTAAATGAATATGCCCATCCAAGCGTGCAAGTTCAAAACTGGATATTAATTGATGTTGGTAGAGCATAAATGTTCCTTTAAAGGTAATAATCCCATTTGCAGGCCAAGCAATGAAAAGATTAAATTCCAATGGCATTTGAAAGATAATACTAATTCAGAACTTCCCTCAAAACAAAAGGGCTTGAAAATATCTTTTAGTGGGGAAAAAACGAGCATATTAGTTGTCGAATCCACTTTAGTGATTGCAATCATTTTAGTATTTTAGTCTAGTGTTCAGACCTTTGTACCGAATGTTCGTACATTCTGTGCTGCGCAAAGATTCAATCAGTTTAATTTTGGCAATTACAAGAAGTGGGTTATTGATGTAGACAAATGTAGATGTACCCTTTACAGCTCATTTATGTATGATATTACCAAAAGCAAAACAAAAAGTCAGTCAGTCACTCAGTAGTGTCTGACAGTAAAGTCTAGAAAGTAAACGGGTTCATTGCATAATCTAAGTACTAGGACACTGCTAACGTTTAAATTTCACAGATAGGACATACGCGACATATTCATAATTCCTTGAAAGTTCTACAGAATTCAATGTTGGCTGCAAATGGGACATAGTACCTTTAATATTATATTTTATTATATTTTCTTGACGATTCATATGAAAATTTTACACCATAAAGAGTTTCCACTTTTCTTTTTTCCCTTCTTTTTGCTGAGTGTATTTGATTTGCTTGCTATGTGCATTGTCTGTTTCTTGGGGACCTCCTTGGGGACCAAGGCTTTCCATCTACTTCTATCACTTAGCACTGGTATTTTGCAATGTGACGTTGCTTCTGGTACCAGTCTGCTCAACAAACTTATCTATGTATTCGATGCGCAGTCTTCGGCCCTCTGCTTCTCTCTCCCTTCATGTCAGTTTCCTTGTTTTGTGTGGCTTCTCTTCTCACAATATGCCCAACAAACTGAAGTTGTCTTTTCTTTGTGATGAGTGTATTTACTAGGTCCAAAATCACGTGGGTACACACAACGATGCATAACCTAAGGTGTATTTGGTCAATGTAAAGTATCGTGCTGTGGTACCAAATAATAGAAATACATGTTTACCGTTACACGAGCACATTCAATAAGCGAGCTGAATGCGAATATCGAATGAATCATTATATGAATAAGTGCCAGAGTAGTAAAGGACCAGCATTAATGATAGGCTAAATTCTCAAAGGTACACCAATAGTGTAGAAAATATGAATGTTTTTTAAACCAATTTTCTCCAAGCGCATTACCCTCGTTAGAAATTGTACCAGAAATGTCAGATTTCGGACATTTTTTAGACCTTTTCCCCAAGCACCGGCCCCCAAAACACTCAAAATTGAATTCCAATAAATAGTGACAAGACTTTTAGTATTATTGTAAGCCTACATTTTTAAAAACAAGTTGTCGAAAATTTACCGATGGGGCGATGAGCTTGAGGAAATTTCCAAACATGCAAAATAAAAGGTTCTCATATTTAGAACGATGGCGACACGGTTTAGGAAAGGTTGTCGCCCCGCCCCCCCCCCCCCCCCCCCTTCCGTTATATACCAATTGTTACTATAGTTCTTATAATGGTCTATATCAAACCATGGACCTATTACGGATGGACATTCCACGTGATTCTTTCTTTGATCCAATGATAGTCGCCGCCTTCTGATTATGTGCATCTTAATGAGAACATTCAGCTGTTTTAACAATAACGACTGCGTAAGCATTTTCGGTCATTGACAAAGGAGCAGTTTCCCTCTCTTGGGTTTTGTTTGGATGGTGTGCTCTGTATAGTGCGTCTTAAATGAAAGCATCCCCAATGGGGAGCAGCAAAGATGAAAAGCAGACGATTTTGGTGATATTATAATGTATTATTACTGATTCGCAAACTTTCGCACACACATATGACCGTATAAAACAATTAGAAGGCCATGCTCTGTATCAGCCCTGTGCATTGTAACTCTGGAATATTATGAGGAAATAGGTGGAAACTGGATTTTGAATCACAACCAAAAAATCCAAAAATAACCTCTATCTGGTAATATTAACATGTTTTTCAAAATAAAATACATTTACAGTACACGGAACAACAATTTCCGATTATAAGCCAGAACTGCACATCGATTTTCCACGATTTAAGCGAGTTACTATCTTCTGCGCATGTATATATGTGTAAAATCACTATCTTGATTCTGTCCCGGCTTTTTGGCGCTGACCATGATGAGATCAAAGAGAAGAAACATGTACGGAATGTTATTGATACGACATTGACGGAGACAATCACAATAAATTCGTTAAGAAAACGATGAATGTCCATCCGTAATAGGTCCATGGTCTTAGAGGTGACAGTAAATAGCCTGAATAAACAGCAAGAACTCCTATTCAGTGGAATAATCCCTTTAAATTCAATGGGAAAATCCTTCACGGTATTCATGCCCTTTGATCTACGACATTCCACCAAAATGTATAAGAAGGACTGTTATAGAGCAAGATATTATCAGCAGAATGTACACTTTCTCAACACGTACATGCGGGCATCGCCATTTTCTTGATAACGTGACGTACTGTAGGCCTACTTAGTCGTTTACACTGAATGTTGTTACAATAATATTGTTCCCCCATATAATTAAATTTTTCACCAAATATAATTTTTTACCTTCTTAGCTATGATTTTTTTCCCCAGTGAAAAGTAAAGGTATTGTTGTTGAATTGAAAAGTCTTTCCAACTAAAGCTTCGTGCTGTTCGTGCATGATGTACAAGTTCGCCATTATCAAGAAAATGGCTGCACCCCTGTAATTCTAAAAGGCAATACATCATGCCAAGAATATCTTCATTTATCTTTTGTACACTTTTGTAATGAATATTGTGCATCAACGTGCAGGAATGCATCTCATCTTTCAGCATACCTGCACTTATTTTGGGGTGAGGTTTTCTTTGACCTCTGTTTTTCAACTCATATGTTTACTGCTTTATACTTATGATTGTGGGCCCTTTTATTATGAATGATGAATTTATATTGATGTAACCATGCCATGCATGCAACGATCGCGAATTTCCATTGCTAAGGGACAATAGATATGTCCTTTAAAAGATTATCAACCTTCTGAACTTATCTTCGCTTTGTCTCGAGGCAGTAGATAACAAGAAACTGTGTGAAGAATTCAAAGTCCAGATTAGGTGGATGAAAGCTTGCCTAATAAGTTATAAGGTAGGCCCTATAAAGAGTACATGTTTAATACATCCAAAGAATTGATCATCAACATTACTAATAAATTAGAATTTGTTCCCTAGACTGACACTGGAATTTGATAGACTATTAAGGTCATCGCTTTGAAATGCATGTAAATGGGTGGACGAGAAATTTCTGAACGAAACCCTCCTCACGATGGTTTCCAAGTCTCATGATTTTATAAGATTATAATTATAGGTGGGTCATGTTGAGAACTTTTCTTGATATTTTGGACTGTTTTGTTTCATACGAATCCTCCCCATATGAAATAAACGTTAGTTTTGATTGCATGAACAAGCCGCTTGAAATTTTGAGACAAGTAATTCGCAGATCCGATCCTCAACATTTTACTGCGTATGCGGTGGTATTTTCGCAACCATAGAAACTTCAGATCAACTTGAGGATTAAAAAACTTTTTTTTAAAGATTTAAGATTAAATGTTGTTGTCCATAGAATAATAAAAAATCTTGTATTTCAGTAATGAATTTATTTAATTCATTCATTCATTTATTGCAACATTAGTTTGGATTCTATACAAAATGAATATAAAGATGCTTTACAAGACTTTTAAATTATATTACGCAATTTGACAAAACCTAAACATAACATTAAAAAACATCAGCAATTACAACTCGGAACAAAGAGTGATATGATATGCCATTAGTTTTACTTCGCTCAAACAGTTATGAATAATCTTATCAATTCCATTTCTTTTTCCCTTTCAGAACAATTCTGTGCGTAGTGATTTGAAAAACAAGTGTAATATGATTTACAAAGTTCACAGTCAAAAAGGGAGAGACAAGAGACATTAAGAATATGAGAGAATCTGACATAATCTACAGAGCAATATAGGGGAGAAACCGAGTGAAGAGGCGAAAAGGTTTTCTGATAAGAACCAATGTGGGAGGTGGTTATTATCACAGTGGACAAATACAAAATATCACAGAAGAAAAAAATACAAAGAGCCCGAGTTTCTTGACATGAATAAGCGTTATTTGTAGTGTGAATATCCGTAAAATGGTTCGCATGTAGAGATTAATAGGCCAACCCGTAATGTCACATTATGTATAACATTATATGCCTTTGTAAAGCGCCTCGATATATACGAATTATTTCATTCACCTAATACAAATAAATGTTTCTCAATAGTCAGAATTCAAATTGCATACATATAGTTGTTGCTTAATTAGGAAAAACATTATGGATTGCCCTACCAATAACAACACGTAATAAAATATGCAATTTGCATTCTGACTATTGAAATACAATTATTCGTGACTAGTGAATGAAACAAATTATTCGTATCGAAGCACTTAAGTATAAATTTGGTTACATTACGAAAATGGCCTATTAGATGTAGCTTTATCTAACAAGAATATCCTCTGTTAATCGTTTTGATGATTAAAAAATTTCACTTAAATTGTATCATAATGTGAAAGAGGATGACATTTAAGACACACCTTTGCAAAAATCCCCCCCCCCCAAAAAAAAAAAAAAAAAAATTGTTTGAAGACAAATATTGATAAAAGAATACATATTTGGGTTTTCTGTTGTACGCAGAAAACCTAGATTGTGTTCATATAAATCTGGTTAGAATTGAGACGGAATACAGTGTTTATAATGTTACCGTAACCACTATTCCCATACTTTCAAATTAATTTTTAATTACAAACTAATCAATGATTTTTAAACTTATCACACATAGCATCCAAAATGAGAAAAAATAAAGGAGTACGTTTTTGTTATTTAAGTCAAGAGTTTCAATGTTCCTCCTTTTAATATGACACTAAAATGCGTATCATATGCATGGTTTCATCTTGTGACATACACCACATCCATCCTGAAAAAAGCAAATCCTCCACAGACATAAACGAGTATTCTCCTCCTGAAAAAATACTTTAGAAACGTAGAGTTCAATGGCAATGACAATGTTGATAAAAAGGCTGATACTTTTCTTATCTTTTCCCAATAATAAGTACGTACATCAAAATTAGAAACCTGCCCGGTATTCTGCGACAGTGTCCGCCGTAATTGTCTCTAACCATAATCTTAATCACCATCCAAAACTTGAAAGGAAACAGTAACGATCGATGACTTTTGCATAAAATCCTGTCGTCAGTATAAGCTTGCCAACTCGAGAGTCAATTTCCATCTCATCTCAAAGGTATTGTACGTTCCCACAAAATTGATGGTTCCAAGCGTTTTGATAGCCAGTATTCATTAACATTATGCCACATAAATAATCTCCTTGTGATGGATAAAACAAAGGCTTTTCCGAAGCAGGATTAATCGACGCCGGACACATGGAGCTACCCAAGACCGGAAATGGGTATTTGTGCATAGACATTGTGTTGCTCAATATTATTGTCAATTAATTGTGACAATTTGTATTCAAAGTTGCACGTGTGGCAGACGAGCGGGCCTGCAGAAAGGCGAAGAAAGCATCTGAAGTAGTCCTATGTCTCTTAAACATACCGACGATACAATTAGATCCAATAGCATCTGCAATTAGTATCGAGCTTTCCAATTTGAATAGATAAAACTTAAAATGTGCAGCGGTATCATCTTCGGACCACCGGCTCATATTCTCGTCAGTGTATAAACGAAGGTTTGAAACTGATGATTGTTAAATATCAGTGATATCAAATCAATAGCAACGTACGGACTCAACGTGAATATAGGCTTTGTCCATAATTTCAGTTCCAAAATATCGCGGGTTTTTATTTTGTTATCTCTTTTTCTATGACTGATTTCAATGTCCAAGTCGACGGGACCTCTCCAAGTCTGCCCATTAATCGAGGTTGTAACATCTCCCCTACCTTCGTCATGACACTCCCGACCAAGCAACAACCTTGTCTCTGGTCACCACTAAAAGTAACGTCTGCCATAGTCACCACATCCCAACTTGATTCCATGTCTGCATCAGTCATATTCGAAGCCGGATTGTCATTATGTTCCCTGTTCAGTTTGATTTCTGTCCCGCCTTTGTCGGTACCGCCATTATTACTGCCATCCGGCGATTGCATTTCGTCGTTGCGCAGACGATGTCGGATTACGTTGCTATCGGCGATAGCAGATGAGCGGTTTCCCGAGCTAGCTCTGTCGTATGAATGGCGTTGTCTTGTCATCAGTGGTATGCATTGCGACTCATTACATCCCGTGGCGCCACCGTGGAAATCATCTCGCGTTAAATCGCACATACTGGCAGCAACTTACAGATCTTGATGCATATTTTGATAATATTCATGCGTGCCAACAAAATTAGCTGATAAAATCCTATGCGTTGATGCTTATTGATAGCAATCTGTGCGATTTACTGTTTACGTGTGCGATTTACTGTTTACGTGTGCGATTCCGTAGTACGTGTGCAATTATGCGTGTCCTGTAAAAGCAACCCTCGGAATAACGTTGATTAGTTCCGAATCGTGCGCACGAGCACAACTGATCCAACAAATCATATTAAAGACGAAAGGTCGACTTTACATTGTCCGTCTGCAGTGACCGTGAAATTCTGCCCTTAAAGGAAACCTAAACCCAAAGAATAAGTCTTTGGGTTTAGGTTTCCTTTTTCATAATACTTACTAGGTATTATGAAAAATGAGATGTATTCCTGCCCTTTGATGTACAATATTCCTTACGAAAATGTACAAGATAAATATATATAAATGAAGATATTCCTGGCATGATGTGATGCCTTTCATCATAATAATGGTCGCAGCCATTTTCTTGAAAATGTGACGTACCTGTTGAAGTTGTACATGTATCATGCACCAAGTTAGTTAGAAAGAATTTTTAAATCAATAACGAAACCTTTACTTTTCAATAAAAAAATTAAAAAATAACTGAGATGATAGAAATTATATTAGGTGAAAAATGAATAATAGGGGCACAATTGTAACAAAATTCATTTCTAAATACTGCACTATAGGAGTTGACAAATCGATTTCATTTATGAGAAACCTTCATCCAAGAAGAGCACTAACTTATTTATGCAATTTGCGTTCTGGCAATTATAGTACAAAGGATAATAGCAGGTGAATGAAATAATTCATCACCACACATGTCTGCTAAAGAAGCATCCATAAATTTGAATACATTTACTTGATAAACGACTTCGCATGGTACGTCACATTATCAAGAAAATGGCGATGTCCATGTCGTGCTGAAAAACTGTACTTTATTTTTGTTTTATACCTCTCTGGCTCTCTCATACACTTTGGTGGGGAATCTTGTAGATTTATGGGCAATAATATAATAAATCTCTCAGAATAAGTAAAGTTATTACTTGGGGTTCGGTTTCCTTTAACATATGGTCTCGATCTGTGTTATATAAAGACGAGTATGATAAAAAGTGGCATTTTGTTAAATCACGGTCCATTTAGGCGAAGTGTTCTGTTTTGTTTCATTGATTTAAATACGGTGATAATAAAATTTACAAAACCCGCTTTCAGCTAGCTATTTTTTTAGTAAGTCTGTATACAAAAGAAGATAAAATTACCGTCAACAAAATCGACATCAATTACAAATTACATTGTGTTTTTTCAAAGATATGGTACGAATATGAACCCGACTGAAGAGGATAATTTATCAGATATTGACCCTGATGTTAACTGCCCTGTACTTGATGATCCGAATAAATTCTCTCTTTCTAGAAATTGAAATATGGAATCGAAAAAATGTAATTGTCGGAATAATTTATCGTGATCCTAGTTCAAATATAGCTGATTTTAAAGATGATGTAAATACGTGCCTTAATAAAATGTTAAATGAAAAGAAGGACATTATGGGTGACTGGAATATAAACTTACTTAACACCTCATCAAATGCAAATGTTAATAACTTCGTTAATATTATATATAACAATTCTTTTCCACACTTAATTAACAGACCGACGAGAATAACACAAGGCTCGACAACTCTTATTGACAATATATTTACAAATGTCTGTGAAAAACAAATTTCCTTTGGAATATTATATAATGATACAAGTGACCATTTACCTATATTTTTTATTACCCGTAATACAAGTTCCTATCCTAAAGCTGATGACAATATGAATTTTACTGAAAGATGTTTTAGCCAAGAAAATATTGATAGTTTTAATAAAGAGTTACTCTCATTTGATTGGATTGATATATTATCAGTACACAATATTGATGATGCATATAATAATTTCCTGAAGTATTCAAACTAATGTTTAATGGTAACTGTTTAATGGTAAAGAAGACAAATACAAGGTCTTCAGCTAAAAAACTTTGGGTAACTCAAGGATTGTTAGAATGTATTACTAGAAAGAATCGTCTACATAAATTATTTTGCCAAAAACGTACTAAATCCATTGAAATTAAATATAAGAAATATCGAAACAAATTAAATGAAATCCTAAGAACGGCTCGTAAAAATTATTATTGTGACTTGTTTACCAAGAATAAGCACAATCTTAGAAAAGTTTAGCAAATTATAAATGATTTAATGTGTAAAAAAAAAATTAAAAAACTTTCCATTATATTTTCTGAAAAATAATGTAAAAGTGTATAAAAATGAAGATATAGTAAATGAATTAAAAAAATTCTTTTCAAACATTGCTGCAAATACCTTAAAACAAATTCATCACAATTCTAGAAAACAATTTAGACACTACCTTAAAAATCCAAGTCAAACATCAATGTATTTTTATCCAACTAATGAATTAGAAATCATCAAAATTGTTAAAGAAATAAAAATAAGTTATAGCACTGGCTTTGATGATATCAGTACTTTTGTTGTAAAAAAAGTAATCCATTCCATATTAACCCCTCTAGTCCATATATTTAATTTATCTTTATGTTCAGGAGGAGTACCTAATGATCTGAAAATTGAAGGATCATTCCTATATTTAAAAAAGGCGATAAACACTTATTTTCCAATTATCGACCAATTACATTATTATCATGTTTTTCAAAAATCCTGGACAAAATTGTTTATAAAAGATTTATTTCTTATTTGGATAGAAATAAGATATTAAATAATTGTCAGTGTGGCTTCAGGGCAAGACATTCCTGTGAACATGCATTAATTGATTTAAATAACACTCTTTTAACTAATATCAATAACAGTTATCACTCATTTGGTATATTTTTAGACTTGTCAAAAGCCTTCGACCTCATAGACCATAACATACTTTTATATAAATTATCCCATCATGGTATCATGGGAGCAGTATTAGAATGGTTTCAGAGCTACTTACTTGATCGACGTAACTATACTTCATTTAATAATTATAATTCCCAGCACTCGACAGCCCAGTAAGGGGTCCCTCAAGGCTCCATACTGGGCCCGCTCCTCTTCCTTATTTATATTAATGATTTATGTACAGCATCTTCATTTTTTGATTATGTCTTATTTACAGACGATACAACTATCATTTCAACCCATAGCAACTTTTTGTTTTTGTTAGAAAAAAACAATAATGAATTATGTAAAAATGGCCGATTGGTTCGATGCTAACAAATAATTGATTGTTAATCATGAGAAAACTAATGTTATGTATTTTCGAAAACCTCATGTATCACAAAATTGTTTAGATTTTCATATAAAAATGAATGATGTTACTTTAAATTTGGTTAACTCTGTCAAATTCCTAGGATTTATAGTTGATGATAATCTTTCATTTAAGGAAGACCATTTCTGTATAAGTAATAAGATGTCAAAGAACATAGGTATATTATCTAAATTACGTAGTACCCTTACTGAAAAGCACCTATTTATGCTTTATAATTCTTTATTACTTCTCTATATTTATTATGGTAATATTACTTGGGCAAGTTGTGGCACTACTAAATTGAACCCTATACACAGACTGCAAAAAAAGGCCTTACGCATAATTATGTTCGAACTCCCCTTACTTAGGTCCTTCAAGCCCAATATTTGCAAGGTTAAACATATTGACAATTTTTGATATTCATAAAATCCAAATTGCGATCCTGATGTATTACGTGAAACATAATTTAGCACCTCTTAATTATAATGAATTTATTTCAGTATAATAACGATTACCATCAGTATAATACCCGTTCCCACTCTAAATTCCATTATCCATTAGCACTCAATCAGTCAACTCTTAATGCATTTAAATCTGTTAGTCCTCGAATATGGAATTCCCTCTCTTCTGATGTAACTTCCAGCATTAATGTTACTTCCTTTAAAACCAAACTCAAACGTTCAATAATAATTACCTATGTCAAATACACATGTAATTTCATCTCTCCTCCCTACGTTTTCTTACTTCACCTTTTCCTATTTCCCTTTGCCTGTATGTTAAGTGTTTAATGTGTTTAAAAAAAAAAAAAAAGTTAAGTTTGTTTTGTATCTCATGTTTATTGGCTTTTAGGGGCACCCTGACCATTTATACTGTATTAATAATTTTCATACATGCATGATTTGTATATTGATTTTTTTTAATTTTAAATGGTTTAATAAAACGAATTGAATTGAGTTGAACTACCCCAAAAAATACAAGTTAGGCCTATATACATGTGTTTAAGGAGGAGGAGAGAGAGAGAGATAGCATAGGTAAATAGATGAAGAAGACAAGCAGGATTAACGAATCTCGGTTTCTTTTTAAAACTCAATGGGAAGATAATTATGTTGGATCGATGCTTTTTATAAAAGCTAGTAGTTTGCTTTGCGTTCTTTAAAGGAGTTTGCCGGAAGTTATTAAATAAGACAGTGACTCGTAGTACAATGATGTTTTGGGTTTGTTTGTTTTTTCTTCAAAAATTTAGTGTGGGGTTTGGTAAGGAGAATTATCCGATCAATATTTTGTAAGAGAGTGGTGCGTTTGTTTAACTTCAATTGTAAACAAACGTGTGATCAATGCATGGAATTTTGAAATGTATAATGGTATAAACAGGCCATACTTCTTTCCGCATACCTCAAAGGCCTCAGTCATGTAGAAATACTGTAAGCATGCGTGACCACAGATTTTCCAGACACCCCCTAAACGAGGATTTCTTCTGAGGCCAAAATACACCCTAAGATGAGGATTTCGCATGGATGTTTTCATAAATTCATCTGAGGAATCGAGAGGGTTTTTGTTTATATGAGCCATTTTCACAAAAGTGTACTCCTAAAATAAATTGGGATCCCACCCATGCTGATGATCGTCGTAAACCCCGGTCGTAAAGTATGTCACATAATAATAATAATAATATTGGATTCTTATATAGCGCACGTATCGACCTTGCAAGGTCCTCAAGGCGCTCCAACATTACCCGGCTATGCTAGGCTGCCGATTTCGACGCTCACAGCATTTCAAGGAATTCCTTCCTACCGGTACCCATGTAGGTACGCAAAGAATAGCTTCGATGTGTTTTTACATTAGCAAGCTGACGTAACCGAAAGTTATAGACAACCGGCTTCCTGACTAGGGCCCCGTCTTAAAAAAACCTCGGGTCTGGATCTAGAAAAATACCCCTAAACGCGTATAGCAAAGTGTACCCTTTTCCTTGAAAATTGACGTCAGTTTTCAACCTCGCGGACCGCTTCTCTATTTTTTTTTAAAACCTTTACACGCGTTTTCTTGGTCAGGCATATATACAGACCCCTCCCAAGACGAAAATCCAATTGAATCCCTATTGAATGTCCCCATTGAATCCCAATTGGCAATTTGGAGTAAATGGAAAGTGAAACAATGGGTACCCATTGAAACCAATTGGCAATTGGTCCCCATTGAAACCAACTGGCAATTGGTTTTAATGGGAATACCCATTGTTTCACTTTCCATGTACTCCAAATTGCCAATTGGTATTGAATTGGGATTCAATGGGGCATTCAATGGGGATTCAATTGGTAAATCTATCCAGTTAGAAGAACCAGTGATAAATTACTGATACTTCATAATCGATATTGGCAACTGTCTACCAATTAGGTATATTCCAATCTCATTTACATTAACTTCATCACATAGATCATTTGAAGTGAATTCAAGAGTTACATTTACAGTGACACAGGCTCGTACACATATAATAAATATATACCTCCCCCCCCCCCCCCTTGAAAAAATCCTGCGTACGCGTCTGATATAATCGATATATAAAACGTGAATGTATTTGTAACATGATCAGACAAAATATTCTATTGGTTAATAATTTCCGAAGGAAAATAGAAATCACAAAATTGATGTGCATTGTCATAATTTGCTTAACAAATCATGATAAATTTATTTTTCTGTGACACGTGTAAAGTGATAATGAATATTCATGAGATGCCTAGATTTGTTGGTTTCTATTGGTTTCTGTTGGTTTCTATTGGTCCTATTGGTCCTATTGTTTTTTATTGGTGTTATTGGTCCTAATGGTTTCTATTGGTCCAATTGGTTTCTATTTAGCATTGGTCCTATTGATTTCAATTGGCCCTATTAGACTTTAATGGAATTTCAATTGGTTTCAATTGGACCAATAATTGAAGTCCAAATTAAGGCCAATTGGTCCAATTGAAACCAATTGGGGACCCATTAAAGTCTAATGGGGCCTAGGCCAATGGGGCCAATGGGTCCAATTTGTCCAATGGGGCCAATCTGGACCAATTGAAACCAATTGGGGACCCATTAAAGTCTAATGGGGCCTAGGCCAATGGGGCCAATGGGGCCAAGTGTCCAATGAGGCCAATCTGGACCAATTGAAACCATCTAAAGTCCTATTAAAGTCCCATTGAAATCTGTTAAAACCTATTGAGACCAATTGGAACAAATTGAAACCAATTGAAACTAATTGAAATTTCAATTGGTGTTCAATTGGATTTTCGTCTTGGGCTGGGTCGCATACTCAGAGAAGGTTTAAGGATTTTAAGGTGAAAGCTATTATGAAATTTACTTTCTTTTCCCTCCACTTGCATTGTAAAAGATTTTACAGTAAAAATTAATAATAGTGGGTTTGTTGTATATATAAAGCGCTCATGAATGTCAGACTTCAAACTCCTGGCGCTCCACAATTAGTATTCCCCGGCTTTAACATGCCTGCTCAGGTTGCTTTAATGGCGCTTTTTAAGGAATTAATTCCTGTTTTAAAAAATGGATAATAATTATTATTATAGCTCTTAAAATCTCCATATAGGCTCTTTCAATATGACGAGACAAGATTCTCCCTATACATTTATAATCTTTAATTTCATAGATTGTTTCTTTAACAATGCAATAGCATGGCAAGTTTATCTACTCTGTAATCCCATTAAGTTTATTATAATGGGCACATTATTGCGTATATTCATATAACATGATGTATACAAATCTATACAAAGTTTTTTTTTTAAATATGGAATAAAAATAGCCCTACAAGAGGAGGATTGTTTCCGATGATCCAAACAGTTTAAGTTCGATTCGTATGCCTAATTGTACGTGATGTTTATTTTCATTATTATAATTTTGAAAAATTATATTTTGCTTCAATTCCTATGATCCGAGAGGGCGGGGGGGGGGGGCTTCCCGGTAAACACAATTTGGGTATACATGTCATTACCCCTGATGTTAACTTGTCTTATTCATTTTTTAGGGGTTGCTTTTACGGCTTTTGTTTCCCCTTCACATTCGAAACTCTTGCATGGATTCACTCCCGAGTCCTTTGCCGCGACGGAAGCTTTTTTTTAACATATTCTTCCTATTTTTATTTTTATTGTTTTGTATATAATAAATAGGTCAAATCAATTTATTTTGTCATATATCAATTAGAATAAAAATATTATGTATTTGAGTCGGCCAAATATCCAATATTATTATAATGTAGGCTTATCCATATCCATTCCATTAACTTGTGTGCTGAATTGGTGTTTTTATCACAAAGTGCACTTTCGCTTCGTCACCATGCCCCCCACCCAGGGCCCCACCCACTGTAGAGGTCAGTGGCCCCACCCTGCCCCCTTGCCCTAGCCAGCCAGCCCGCGCCCGCAGAGGGCGCTTCATAAATAACAAATGGAATCGAGAAAGCGGCGAAATTCAAGCATCAGACAAAGTTCATTATTCTATTGAAACATGAAGAATCATTGTTACGGTATTTATTACTTGTGCAACTGTCTACTGTCTGAGGAATAAAGATAAACGAATCCACCGACACAATGTCAAAAAGTAAGTAACACTCGCAACTCTCTTTCGTAATTAGATTTACTTTTGAATTGAAATTAAGAGGACACTGACAAGGATGTGAATACGTGGGACGGTAGGAATGAGTAAGTGTGTCTGGACACCAGACACACTTACTCATTCCTACCGTCCCACGAATCCGGGCTAACTCGGCCCACGGGACTACTCGGCCCAGCTGGAAAAACTGGGCCGAGATGTCCCGACCTGATTAATCGATCGAGAGATACCAATGTGTATATGTTTGTGCTCTTTGTGACTTAATAATGCCCTTTCCAACCTAAATCTTTAATTGAATTGTGTTAAATGATACTAATGAAGACAATCTATGACTTATCTTTAGGTAAAATGACAAAAAAAATGACATTTCGGACAATTTACTCACAGCTCGCAATCCGCATTGCCGCACGTACATTAAATGTGCGTTGTATCTACTCGGACCACTGAAATTCGAGCAGTGTTTTTGTCGGTAAATCACTGCAAAAAAATCATTTTTATCTCGTAATCGTATGAAGGTCTATTTTTTATTCCTGACACAGATTTCATTATTGAGAAGTCGAATATAGTACATTTTAGACGAGATGGTTGATGTTTGTTCACATTCTTTCGTCCTGGCCGTAAATTAGCAGACTACTGCCTAGTGCTACCGCAGCAGCTCAGCTCAGTGTGCAGCTAGCCGTACAGCGCCGCCGGCCGGGTCGGCGGCGGAATTCACTGACTCGTGCCTGCTGCACTGCATTGCATGATTGTACTGCCAAATTTGATCGAGTGATGTGTGAGTATAACTAATCAAACTAGATCTATATCTACTGTATTATCATTATTCATTCCGAGTAGAATATCCAATTTGATTTAGTGAGTAAACTAGACCTATATCTACTGTAGCTACATCATTATCATATAGTAGATTAGTCATTCAGAGTAGAATATCCTATTAATAAAGGAATGGAATTTTTCTTTTTTCATAATCAGATAATCATATATTTTACTCCTAAAAGTTAGAGACTTGGTAAATAGCTAGATCTAACGTAAGGGCCTAGCCTATAGTACTCTAACTCTAAGCAGATTCTTCAGTGAGCTGAAGAATCGCCTTCTTATTTTTTTGGAGGGGGCTGCTTCAAAAAAATTCTACGAAAAGAAGGTATTGGCTTCAAGTTTTTTGTATAAATAATGCAGCCCCCACCACCCCCCCAAACAAACCAAAAAATCTCCTTTTTGTTCCCTTTTTCTGGGAATCAAAGAGATATATACAAAGCAAAGCAATTAAGACATGATATTGCAATGACGTGCCGGTGCATGGAGGGGCATGGGCAGAGGCGGCCCTCCGGGGGGGGGGGGGGGGGGGGGGGGGGGGGGGGGGGGGGGGGGGGGCAGGGGGGCACAGTGCCCCCCCCCCCCACTTTTTCAGATACCCCAAAAGTGCCCCTTTTTACATAGAAAAGGTGCCCCTTTAATTTTGTAAGAAGTGCCCCTTTTCCTTTGACAAGTGCCCCTATTACTTAGTAAAAGTGCCCCTTCCCCCTTTTCACCTCTGACGAGTGCCCTTTTCTATTTTTGACACGTGCCCCTTTTCCTTCGGCATGTTCCCATTTTCCTTTGCAATAAGTGTCCATTTTCCATTCTCATAAATCTTGAAATGATCTTGAATAAGTGCCCTTTTTAATCTTTTTTTCAAACATGTCCTCATTTTTATTTAATTGTTCTAACTTTGTTTATTTACTTAGGTTTTTTTTTGCCTTGTAACTTGCATATATGAAATAATACGTACCAATACCACAACACAAGGAATGGTGTGGCGTGTCATCTGTACTGGTTTCTGCATGTTACAATTTTTTTTTTGGGGGGGGGGGGCTGGGGGTTAATAGATTTATAACTGATATCTGTGTACCTGTATAAATATGTATACTATAAATAAATAATAAATAAAAAAACAAAATTGCATTACCACAACGTGGCATAAAATTAATACACGATTACACCTGCTTATATCATTTGTTATTATGAGTCTGCTTGACGTCATATTGTTGGAATTTGTATCTTGGAGTCGTAAACAAATAATGTTTATTGTTATTATGTGTGTTTTTCAAACATGTCCTCAATTTTATTTAATTGTTTTAACTTTATTTATTTAGGTTTTTTTTTTGCCTTGTAACTTGCATATATGAAATAATATGTACCAATACCACAACACAAGGAATGGTGTGGCGTGTCATCTGTACTGGTCTCTGCATGTTACAATTTTTTTGGGGGGGGGGGGCTGGGGGTTAACAGATTTATATCTGATCTTGTGTACCTGTAAATATGTACATACTATAAATAAATAATAAATAAAAGAACAAAATTGCATTACCACAACGTGGCATAAAATTAATACACGATTACACCTGCTTATCAATTGTTATTTTGAGTCAGCTTGACGTCATATTGTTGGAATTTGTATCTTGGAGTCGTAAACAAATAATGTTTATTGCTATTATGTGTGTTTTTCAAACATGTCCTCATTTTTATTTAATTGTTTTAACTTTAATTATTTAGATTTTTTTTGCCTTGTAAATTGCATATGAAATAATCATGATGTACCAATACCACAACACAAGGAATGGTGTGGCGTGTCATCTGCATGTTACAATTTTTTTTGGGGGGGGGGGGGGCTGGGGGTTAACAAATTTATATCTGATCTTGTGTACCTGTAAATATGTACATACTATAAATAAATAATGAATACAAAAATAAAATTGCATTTCCACAATGTGGCATAATACATAATGGAGACAATGTTGATGATGTAAGGGATGGAGATGATGAGAGGGATTGGTGAGGGATGGAGATGATGAGAGGAATGGAGACGATATTGATAATGAAAGGGATGGAGACAATGTGAGGGATGGAGGTGATGAGAGGGATGGAGACAATGTGAGGGATGGAGATGATGAGAGGGATGGAGACGATGTGAGGGATGGAGAATTGGAGATGATGAGAGGGATGGAGACAATTTTGATGATGTAAGGGATGAAGACGATATTGATGATTAGAGGGATGGAGACGTCTCCATCCCTCCCGTCTCCATCCCTCTCATCGTCTCAATCCCTCTCACCATCATGTCACCATCTTCATCCCTCACACTGTCTCCATCCCTCACACTGTCTCCATCCCTCACACCGTCTCCATCCCTCTCATCATCTCCATCCCTCTCATCATCTTCATTCCTCACACAGTCTCAATCCCTTACCACTCCCTCTCATCAACAGCGTCTTCATCCCTTACATCATCAACATTGTCTCCTTCCCTCTCATCACCTCCATCCCTCACCAATCCCTCTCATCATCTCCATCCCTCCCATTGTCTCCATCCCTCTCATCGTCTCCATCCCTCTCATCATCTCCATCCCTCACATTGTCTCTTTCCCTCTCATCATCTCCATCCCTCTAATCATGTCCATCCCTCTCATCATCTCCATCCCTCTCACCATCTCCATCCCTCTCATCATCTCCATCCCTCACACCATCTCCATCCCTCTCACCATCTCCATCCCTCTCATCATCTTCATCCCTCTCACCATCTCCATCCCTCTCATCATCTCCATCCCTCACACCATCTTCATCCCTCTCACCATCTCCATCCCTCTCATCATCTCCATCCCTCTCACCATCTCCATCCCTCTCATCATCTCCATCCCTCTCATCATCTCCATCCCTCTCATTGTCTCCATCCCTCTCATCATCTCCATCCCTCTAATCATGTCCATCCCTCTCATCATCTCCATCCCTCTCACCATCTCCATCCCTCTCATCATCTCCATCCCTCTCACCATCTCCATCCCTCTCACCATCTCCATCCCTCTCACCATGTCCATCCCTCTCATTGTCTCCTTCCCTCTCATTATCTCCATCCCTCACACCGTCTCCATCCCTCTCATCATCTCCATCCCTCTCATCATCTTCATTCCTCACACCGTCTCCATCCCTCACCAATCCCTGTCATCAACAGCGTCTTCATCCCTTACATCATCAACATTGTCTCCTTCCCTCTCATCACCTCCATCCCTCACCAGTCCCTCTCATCATCTCCATCCCTCCCATTGTCTCCATCCCTCTCATCGTCTCCATCCCTCTCATCATCTCCATCCCTCACATTGTCTCCATCCCTCTCATCATCTCCATCCCTCCCATTATCTCCATCCCTCTCATCATCTCCATCCCTCACCAATCCCTCTCATCATCTCCATCTCTCACATCGTCTCCATCCCTCTCATCATCTCCATCCCTCTCATCATCTCCACCCCTCTCATCATCTCCATCCCTCTCATCATCTCCATCCCTCTCATCATCTCCATCCCTCTCATCTCCATCCCTCTCATCATCTCCACCCCATGTCATGTAAATTGAAATTTAATTATGAAACTTAATTCTTTGAATGGAATATCATTTTAATTTGATTCAATTTAGGTTTTATTATTTTTGTATGTTCTTTTTGGTTACTAAATAGTAATCAATTATACTGCTTTATTGCTGATTTTTTTTTTTTTTTTTTTTTTTTGGGGGGGGGGGGGAGTGGAAATTCGTTTTGACCCACACCCCCCCCCCCCACACACACACACTTTTTCGTTTGGAGGAGGGCGAGTCCCCTGCCCTCACTTCTGGCGCCTATGATCGCAAGAATGGCTGGACTTCTGAAAAAGGGGCACCTACAAAGGGACACATCAACAATAATAAAAACCATTTTTAGATATTTGTATAAAGGCCTACGCCTTCGTCAAGATTGTGAATACATTACCACGAATGACATCAATATTTGTTTATTTCTTTACGTGGAACAACATTATTGTTTAAGCAACATACTTCGCGATTTGGTGTGATGGACTGAATATCGATTTTCGAGCAAGCGAGCTAAAAGTGTAAGGTCCCATTTGAAAAATTACATGATGAATATTAAAGACAATTTAATGAAGAAAGACTGAAAAGTTCTTTTATGTAATTATGAGTAACATTATAATTAAAACATCTGAGAAAGAAAAGTAGGCACTTATCAGAAGGGAAAAGGACATGTACAAAATGATAAGGGGGCACTTTAGGGGAACCTGAAAAAGTGGAGGCACAGTGCCCCCCCCCCCCCAACCAAGAATGCCGCCTCTGACTGTGGGCAAAAGTGCAAAACTAACCCAGAAAATCTAGAAATAAACCAAATTTCAATTTTATTTCGCGGGTCAACTGCCCCCTTCCCCATCAGTACGCCAGTGCTTCCAGTAGGCCTATCCTTCCATGAATTCCTACCATTAAAAATTATCAGAAGGGAAAAGGACATGTACAAAGGATAAGGGGGCACTTTAGGGGAACCTGGAAAAGTGGGGGCACAGTGTCCCCCCCCCCCCCAACCAAGAATGCCGCCTCTGACAAAACTAACCCAGAAAATCTAGAAATAAACCACATTCCAATTTTATTTCGCGGGTCAACTGCCCACCCCCCCCCCCCCCCCCCCCCCCCCCCCCCCCCCCTATCAGTACGCCAGTGCTTCCAGTATCCTACCATTAAAAAAATTCTGGGACAGAAAAATGCAGCTGTTATAGACCTCTAGATCAAAAGTATATTATTGTTACAAGGGAAATCAACTTTATTCTTTGTAATGACTGTGTTTTAAAAGCACGAAAATCATGAAAAATGACAATTTCATTTAAATATATATTATTGTTACAAGAGAAATCAACTTTATTCTTTGTAATGACTGTGTTTATAAAAGCACGAAAATCATGAAAAATTACAATTTCATTTCATTTTAGATCTAGAAATCATGATGGGAAAAAGTGTGGCGAGTTGTCCGAAAAGGCTGTGGCGAGTTGTCCAGGGTATTGTGGCGGGTTGTCCAGGGTATTGTGGCGGGATGTCCAGGGTATTGTGGCAGGTTGTCTTGGGGCGGGTTGTCTTTGTGGCGAGTTGTCTGGACCCCGATTCGTTGTACCGTTCTCGACTCTTTATCCTTATCTGAATTCAGTTCCGTCCCCCTTCCCGCGCAGAAGCTTTGATGTTTCATTAAATAATTAGAGAAAGAAGACGATTCGTTGTACCGTTCTCGACTCTTAATCCTTTTTTTTCCTACGTCCTCTTCCTTTATTCTTTTTTTGGGGGGGGGGGGACCGCCCCCACTGCCACCCCCCCCCCCTCCCTGGCTACGCGCCTGCCCCTCCAAAATAAAAAAAAAGAAGGCGATTCTTCAGCTCACTTCTCTTACAGTACTAGGCTAGGCCCTTACGAGAGATCTAGCTATTTATCAAGTCTTTAACTTTTAGGAGTAAAATATGATTATCTGATTATGAAAAAGAAAAATTCCATTCCTTCATTAATCGAATATTCTACTCTGAATGACTAATCTACTATATGATAATGATGTAGCTACAGTAGATATAGGTCTAGTTTACTCACTAAATCAAATTGGATATTCTACTCGGAATGAATAATGATAATACAGTAGATATAGATCTAGTTTGATTAGTTATACTCACACATCACTCGATCAAATTTGGCAGTACAATCATGCAATGCAGTGCAGCAGGCACGAGTCAGTGAATTCCGCCGCCGACCCGGCCGGCGGCGCTGTACGGCTAGCTGCACACTGAGCTGAGCTGCTGCGGTAGCACTAGGCAGTAGTCTGCTAATTTACGGCCAGGACGAAAGAATGTGAACAAACATCAACCATCTCGTCTAAAATGTACTATATTCGACTTCTCAATAATGAAATCTGTGTCAGGAATAAAAAATAGACCTTCATACGAGATAAAAATGATATTTTTGCAGTGATTTACCTACAAAAACACTGCTCGAATTTCAGTGGTCCGAGTAGATACAACGCACATTTAATGTACATGCGGATTGCGAGCTGTGAGTAAATTGTCCGAAATGTCATTTTTTTTGTCATTTTACCTAAAGATAAGTTATAGATTGTCTTCATTGGTATCATTTAACACAATTCCATTAAAGATTTAGGTTGGAAAGGGCATTATTAAGTCACAAAGAGCACAAACATATACACATTGGTATCTCTCGATCGATTAATCAGGTCGGGACATCTCGGCCCAGTTTTTCCAGCTGGGCCGAGTAGTCCCGTGGGCCGAGTTAGCCCGACTCCGTCTGGTGCATATTGCATACCGTTAATCTAATAATTAATACTAGGCCTAGGGTCTAGGTCTAGGCCTACTTAATAATAACAATACCGACCTCTTTACGATTACTTCTTAGAAAGCATTATTAGTTTGGCGCTAGGGTAAGACTAAGAGTTCCTTTTGTACCCTCTACTAGTCTAGGAGCCGGTAATCGGCTAGCCTAGACCAAATTTTCCGTCTCTTTCGTTCGTTAGCCTCTTATTGGGGTAGGGTCGGCTCTCTCTTTAGAGACCGAAACAGACTATCCCGCGAAATGTGTAGGGTTATGTGGGCAAATCAGCACACCAAACTTGCAAAACTTATCCCCGAATTACTCCTTTCACAGGATGCAAATCCGATGCATTTTATATTGTAAATTAGGTTAAAACTTAACTAGGTCTAGATCTACTTCGGTTCCACTTACCAACTTGACTGAAATAATCCGTTTAATGGTCCATTTTTAGGAAATTATGGGTCAAAATCGATATCCATGATGAAAATCTTGCAAGCCGTGTTAAACTCTCGCTGCCGGAGTCATCTAAATCAATCTCATCCCTTCTAGTCTACGCCGAAGGCAAAATGATTATGAAGGAAAAACTGTGCGCCATCTACACGTTCGTAATGGCGTTATCACAGTTTTTCCTTCATAATCGGTATAGTATAAATACCTCTTGCACATCGGCAAGTGCGTCATTTGCAAATTCACTGCGATGGAGTGAACACGGAAGTGATTCTCTTCACACACATACTTAATTCATTGCGACAGCACACATAGTTGTTTCGCAATAGACGTCTACTTATGGCTATGCAATGCATGTTAGCGCATGTGCTAAGAGAACGCGGAAGTGCAAAAAGTTGTGCGACACTGACCAATTTCGAGCTAAGTTGGAGATCTTTCCGGGGCCCTAAATCTGATTTGATTTTGAGAGTTAAGAAAAGTTATTCAGCTGCCTGATCTGTGCAAGTTTCATGGCTCATAAATAATTTTCTAAATTGTTACAGCTGTTGAAACGGCTGTCTGACCGAATACTGGGCGCGCTACCCTATTCATCAAATGTCCAAATAAAGCCTAGATCTAGCCTTCTAGCCAATCTAGGCCTAGCCCTAGCGGCACTTGTTCGGAAACCTATCCAAAATTTGACCTGTAACTCCGGCGTGGAGATACCCGACTAAAAAATACAAAAAATGAAGTAAATATTCATTAAATGTCCAAATAAAGATCATGAGTTAAAAGTCTTTTTATGTGTAGACCCTATTACCTGTTTCGTGTCAATTTTCTTGTTATTTTTGGAGTATTTTTCGGAAAAACGATGATATTAGTATAACTCTTTCTCAGGTTTCATTACAAACCGCTGCACAATACAAGTGCATACCGATGGTGGGTTGCGGGCGGGCGCGCGCCTGTGTGAAGTTATCTACCGTAATTTCGCAGATCCTCATTACGGTAGATACGTGTAACTTCACACATTCTAATTTTATTTTGGGTATGTTTTAGTAGGGTATCTCCACGCCGGAGTTACGGGTCAAATTTTGGATAGACTTCTGAATTCGCGCCATTAGTTTTACTAACAGTACACTTTTTTTGTCTTTAAACATGAAATTGATTGAAAAATCGCTGACACAATTTATATATAGACTCTAAGAGTCAAGAACTAGACCTGTAGACCTAGCCTACTAATAGTCTATAAATTACAGTTCACAAACTAACTTCTAAGTCTGACTTTCACCATGTTCACTTCATCATATGTTGTTCATAAACTTCAATCAAAATTTGTGATACAGACAGCATGTGTAAACTAAACTATCACATCATTAAATCAAAATTCTTGGGCAGCATTTGTCGCCTATGGCACAGAAAGCCTGATAGATCAAAGGACCTTCAAATTATATGAATCGGCCTAGACTAGGTTTTAATAAAATATTCAATCTTTTTGTCATCAGCATCTCTATGGCAGCATCCATATGTGAACGTCTTCAAGCATCTCAACATCGGAGAATGGAGAAAGTCTACCAAGGAGGGGGAAGTGATGTCCGTCATGGTAAGAAAGGACTTGTATCAAGTCAGTGATCAAACAGATCTGGAGACAAGACAAGTGAATAGAAAATGATTTCTCTGCTATTTAAGAGGAAGGAGTAAAAAGAGGAGGTGAAGAAGAAGAAGGTGAAGAGGAAGGAGGAGGAAGAGAAGGAGGAGGAGGAGAAGAAGAAGGATGGGGGGGGGGAGGAGGAGAAGGAGAAGAAGAAGAAGAAAATGACCGTATAACAAATTGCTTTAATAGTGTCATATGATAACTTCTTAGCCAATAGTATGCTATTTAACAGATACCCTATTTTATCGAATTGTGTTATTTAATTGTTTTGATCAGGACAAGAGCATGAAGTGCACAGTGTATAGAATCACTGGGTCCATACCAGCGGGGAATTACATCCAGCTACCAAGAACATCCTCACAGTCACTAGGTCTGACTGGGAGATTCCTCTACCTCCTCTTCAAACCAATCGCTGGCAAGGTAAGCAACGTACATGTATATATTGCAAGGTACCAAGTTCAAGCCCCAGCCACTTTACTAACATCCTTTGCCAAGACATTGTCCCTAAAAGCTTGGGGGGGGGGAGGGGGAGGGGGGGTGATCCACCCCCTCTGGCTGAGATAGCACCAAAATTACCTGGCTCATTTAGAGCTAATCTATATTTGTCATATTTGACCCAGGTGTGATAAGTGGAAAGGTGGCAAGAATATTCCTTGATTTGCCCTATTTGTGCTGGATAAAATGGTCATTGGAGCTAAAGCAATGGTGGTAATTTCCAAAGCTCTGTGGAAGCACATACATGTAGGGATACTATGATATGCACCATACAGAATAAGGCTGCGACAAGTAGTCGAAAACTTGAGCACTCGCACGAATATTCGGCCGACGCTTACCCGTGCCCGGGAGGCATCGCCGGCATGGTACCGCGGGTAAAAATGTGTCCCAGCTCAATCACTGTCAACTCACCACCCAGAAACTGGGACCAAATGTCTGGATTTCTGTTTGGACTCATCTTTGGTTTTAAAAACAGCATCGTTTACTATTATTATTATTATTAAATCGGCGCCTTTAACTGCGACTCGAAGTAAAATCGTTTGAGTTTTCGGGGACGGACTTGGGATACTTCTCCCGTAGTATGGTGGTGGCAAAAAAAATCCACAAAAATTCAACAACAAAAGCACTGTTATGCACAGCCTCAATACAGAATACTATAACTTAGTTTATATATTCATATCATTTCCTGGGAAAATTTTTACAAACAAATGTTATCATTATAAGTATTTTTTGAACAGGTTACAAAATGAGGCTGGATGCTCTCCTTATTTTCTGCAGCTACATGTGCTACACATACACACTTAATTTGGAATGAAGAGGGCTCTGTTCAAAAGACATGGATAATGCTGGAAGATCCTTGATGGGCCTCCATAAAGCCCCTGAAATAAAAAGATGTGCAGAACCATTAAAAGAAATTAACCCAATGTACAATGTACCCCGACTCATTGGTCTCTTGCATATATGTCTTTCCTTCTGACTCTATATTTTATACAATTTGTCTTTTCTTTTTTTTTTCTTTTTTTCCATTTCATTATAACAACCCTCTCCTACTTTTTGCATCTTCCATCTCCTTCTTTCCTACCCATTTCTTGACACTTTCCTTTGCTTTTTTGTTATGTTCTTTGTCCCTCTCTCATCTTCCCCCTTCCATCTCTCCACATCTCTTAAATCCTCATCCCTCCATCTCTCCCTCCAATGCCCTCCACAGTACTTTGTGACTCACGTTGATGTGACAACCCAAGATGGCTTGGTTGTACGCCTCTCCTTCTCCAACCTCTTCAAGGAGTTTAAGTCCACCTCCACCTGGCTCCAGTTCCCCTTCGTCTGCCCCGCCGGGAAAGGTTCCGTTGAGAGGATCACCTCAAAATCAGTCCGGAAAGGTATGATCATTTCCCTCAAGCTCTTTTAAAAAAAAAGCTAATTGCTGTATGTTTGTATGTTTTACCCCATTACCTATGGAAATCAAATGGCCTCTGTATTAAGCCTATGGGAATGAGAGAACTCAGTAGTCATCAGGTTAAAATGCTTTCAAGAACAAAGTCAATCATTTGGGATCCGACATTTGCTCCACTGACAATTCTCAGGTTTTATATTGGCCAAGAAATGCGGGTAAGATCAGGGTTGCAATTGGGTTTTAGGTTGTGTATAAGTTTAAGGTTGAGCTTAGGTATTTTTGGGACAAGGGTTTAAGTTAAGAATGGGCCAGTGGGGCCAGTGTAGGATATTGACCTTGGAGCAATACGCCTCAGCATATGTCATGCGGTCATGACCATTCTTGTGTTACAACTTTCAGTTCTTTGTCCAGTATAATAGAAAACAGTATGTTGAAGCTCTAGAATGGGAGATATCAATGTATCAGTGGTGAAATTGCACAGTGAGCATAGTACTAGAAAAAATGACAGAACAGGTCATTGGCTTTAATTGTAGTCCTCTGACTTTTTGTTGGTGTATATATTTCAGGTTGCAGTATCTAAATGAAGGAATATGGACAGGTTGCTATTCAGAACACATTGATCTAGTTTTTAGAGAGTCAGAATAAACCTTCTAGACATGTGGTCATCTTGTACCCGATCAGATTTTTTCCCCTATATCTCTCTCTCTGACAGGAATTAAGGCTTAAAATACCCAGCAGTTTCAATATTTCTGCCTAGATGACCATTCAGGACCTCAAAGGGGAAGATGAAAACATTCTTGAATTTTGAAATCTAGGATATTATACATGTGCTTTTAGTTTATCAATTAATTTTTTTAGTCAATGTCATTCACCTGCTCTTGCTTCTCGTTATTCCTCGGCTTCCAGACCTTCATGGCCCCGCCCCTTCCAGCTCTAAGTGGACCCTCCTCATGCTTGACCTCCAGTACATCCTCTCCATGTACCTCAACTGCAAGTACAAGTACGTCAAGAGCGTCCGCCTCTGCGCCAACATGTACGTCAAGAACGTCTTCACCAGCGACATGCAGTACGAGCCGGACATCTCGCTGCAGGACGCCCGTGACATGGGCCTCCTGGGGCAGGGCATCGCCCCGTTGCCACGGGAGATGACCTTCAAGGTTCCCAAGGGGGAGAAGTGGATGGACCACTATGATTACATCAGGTAAAAGATGGATTAATGTTGCCCAGGGTTTGCAGGATTCACAGCTATCATTAAAATGAAGGAAAACCTGGAAATTGAGTTCCCTTCCAATCATTTGCCTGTGAGGGAAAGTTTAGGGAATTTAAAAAGAAAACAATGGTGATAAATCAGGGAATTTGTTGGCTCCACAATGAAAGTACTCAGTTTTATAACATTTTTCTCATATCCAAACAACCAACATATCCAGTGGATCTTCAATCAACCTGGATTTTTAAACACCTTCAGGGAAAAATCAGGGGGAAGAAAAAGAAAAAAAAATTTGTGAAAAACTAGGAGCCATGTCACATGGAGAGTATTTGCACAATGCTATATGTAATCTATATTTAAAAATGAAATTACTTGTTCAGTTTTAACAAAAAGATTTCTTAAATCCAGCAAATTCATTTATGCTTTCTTGAATAGCAAATGGTACAATAGTACATGTATGTTGCGTTTTAGGACATCTGTTTTTAATATTATTTTTTGTTTGCATAATCATGTAAGCATGTAATATGATTCACATCTTATACACCAAGAATGTAGGTAGGTACATCTATATGACCTTTGGAGTGCACAGCTACTGCTTGTTTATCCCGACCTGCCATTTATGTTTTAAAAACTTTTGGTAAACTGCCACATTTAACCACGTCATATGTTAATGAGCCATTACTCTCTCCTTATGATCATTCAGGTTTCCTTCAGCCGGTTCTAAGGTTCCCTTTGACTCAGTACAGCTCAATAGCTCTGGTCATGTGACGAGATCAACCATTCAGGTACCGGGTCACCTGAGCCCCCAGAGAGTATCGTCAAAACAAGTCTGCGTAAGTTTTTCTGAAATAATTGCCAAAGTCTGACCAAAAATGTCTAGCAGTGGTATTTTAACTTGATTGTGAATTATGATGATGATGATAATTACAGGTGATTATTATCCTGATTTGTTTGAGTGATCCCATATGTAGTGTGCATACCAGGTACCCATTTAAACCTTGGTGGGTAGTAGCAAATGTAAAATTTCTTGACGAATGACGCAAGTGTTAGGGAGGGATTGGAACCCTCGATCTTCAATCAAAAGTCAAGTTAGTTGTAGTGATATACCACAACATGGTCAAAAGCTATTATTTTGGTAAATACAAACACAGTCATTTGCTCAATGATCTTGGACAATACATTCATTACCCGACTGCAAGCAAATGTAATTTCTCTAAGTTTACAGGGAACAGGCCATTATGAAATTGGTGAAAAACATTTAACCAACACCATGTTTCTGAATCTGTTCTGTTAATGTTTTGAATTTAAACGTAGTCACCAATTGACAGGATAGAAATGTTTACTCTGAAAGAGCATGGGAAGGATTAATAGAGTCTGGACAAGTAATTTTTATGAATTTTCCCGCTTTTCTCTATTTATTTTAGGCTAATCGAGATGCAGACTCTCTATCATCAATGTCACAATCTGTCAGTGCTGTTAAACAGGTAGTTTTTTGCTTCATCTACATTTCTATGAATGTTTAAAGGGATTGGGTATCTTTGTCTCAGATTCTAAAACAAAATCCTGGATTAAGCTCATGGTCCAATGATAATTATAAACCTTTAGGTCAGACCTATGACTTTCACAAGCCGATGGCCTGTCTGATTATCAAGATATTTATGATTGGAAATTGAAATTTTAAAATTCTTTTTCCTAACGGTTTTTATAACACTACAGTCTATTAGGGGTAATGAGTATGGTAAAAAAAAAGGTCACTCAAAGGTTTTTTTTAATTTTTTTGAGGCACTTCATGATCATTTTGAAGCGCAATTTTTAATTTTGTTTTATTACATCATATCACCGACACTGATAACACGTAGGGCCATGCATCTGAGATTTAACATTCTTAAACAATGCCTTTAAAGCTATTAATTCCATAGAGAGCCACATGTAGTTTGTTTTATCTTGCATAAATTAAAATGTATTCCTTTTGATTCCTCATATAACTTTTGTACATAGCTATCAAAGGGACTCCATTACTAAAGTTACCTTTGTCAAAACACAAGTCAGTAAATATGTAATATGAAGCAAGATGGTTGGCAACATTGGTGTGAAATTCTTTTTTGATTACTCCTATGGTATGACTCAAGGGGTATTTATTATGCAGTTTATACTGCTATCATCAGAGCTGCCAAGTCTCCCGGATCCTGCGGGAGACTCCCGGATTTTGACCCAATATCCCGTTTTCCCGACCCCATGCAAAAATCTCCCGGATTTCCAGATTTTAAGTTGTATTATTTTCATAAACGACTGTTTCACAAGACTAGCATGTTGAGTTCGTACGTACGTATACAAACACACGGCAATTCTGTAATATGAATTTTCCTGTTATCCAGTCGTCGAATATAAATTTACCGTGATATCGTACTTTATTTTACAGCGTAATAAATGAGAGTTACGCCGAACGACTGGCGGGCTAATCTAACAAACCATTGGGAACATGTGATAATGTGAGTGGTGTTTGTGTGATAGCAATTCGCCTGCTTGCTCTGCCGGGCGGCTTCCTCGCCGGCCCCCGTAGCGTCCCGGTACGTTGGTGCCGGTTTCCGATCGGTCGCGTCAGAGCAGCCAGAAGTTGCACTGATACAACAAGCAGACTTTGTCTGCTGCGATCGGCCCAAAAAACTGCACATTTCAACATCAGTTTTTGGATTGATTTGGGGACTTTTGCGATGTGATTTTTAAGTGGATTATCATTTGATACCAACATGGCAGTGTTACTGCAGAGTGGATTTTGAAGCCGACTTTTTTTTTCTGATCTCCTTTGCCGTTGGGAACGCATCGATATAACTTGCATCTTCCGAAGGCGTAAGTCAACTTTGTCCAAAACAAGGCTGTATTTTGCTCTCTGTTTGAGTATTAAAATATCATCCAGGACAATGTCGAAGTCGAAATATTGATGATTAATGATTGGAAAAGATGCCAAGGAATACCTGGAGAGTACAACAAGCCCAGAAGATGATTCTCCCCTTCGTCTTACAGATGCTGATTTGACATACTTCTACTTGTCGGTGAGGAAGTATTATGAATCAGCATGTGACTATGCCTTGAAAACCTGGCCACTAGATGTTAAGTTCCTTAAGGAGGCTGAAGTGATTGATGTCAGTTCCAGAAGAGATGTGTCATTTTCATCTGTGCAATACTTTGTTGAAAAGTACCCTTGCATTTTGAACAGACAATCAGAGAATGGAGACCTGGACAAGCTTGAGCTGGAATTTGCACAATACCAGGTTGAAGACTTTTCAGGGGAACCAGAGATCCTGAACAAAAACTTGAGAATAGACAAGAAATGGTCTGCAATTTCAAAGATGGAGGATGGCAATGGCTCAAAGAAATACACACTTCTGAGCAAAGTGATGAAATCTTTGCTTGTGATACCACATTCCAATGCTTCATGTGAAAGAGTTTTTAGCATTGTTAGGAAGAACAAAACTGATTTCAGGGGATCAATGAATTTGAAAACACTTCAAGCACTCCTAACAGAGAAAATTGCCAACACAGATGTCCCATGCTACCAAAGGGAGTATAGCAAGGACCTCCTTAGCAAACTCAAGCAAGCAACCTACCAGTCACTTCAAGGAAAACCCTCAAGCACACCCCAGTCCTTGCCTTCCACAAGTACATCCCCCATTTCACAATAGAGGTAACAGGAGTTCATAGTCTGAAATATGATGTGAAGTTCATATGTTATCAATTGTATGCAAATAAAATGTGCCATATCAAAGCCTTCCATTTTGAGAAATCATTGAAAAAATGTGTTCTAAAAGGGTTTCAAAGAGGCTTAAAACCAAGAGCTTTTGGGGGCCTGCCCCCTGCCCCCCCCCCCCCACCAGGGGCACTAAAAGGCCATTCTTGGTTCCCGCCAACAATGAAGTCGTTCGATGCTGCTCTCTCAGAAATCTCCCTGATTACCCAAATCAAATGTTGGCAGCTCTGTATCATTCTTATTGAAAATAAACATTAAATTTTATTACCCCTGGTACTGATTTTCTCTAAACTTTCAGAGATGTTTAACCTTACTTTCTTCTCAACCCAATTGTTAAAGATTTGAACTTTCAACATTTCAACATTCACAACGTCAAAATGTGAAACTTACATTTACATTCAATTATACGGAACATTCTCGACATAACGTTGCCTACATGTATATGCAATGTTCAGTCTGAAAAGGTGATCCAGTGGTGATATTGTGTTTTGTTTTTACAATTTTTTGTTCCATGTCAGAAGAAGAAAAAATCTACCAAACCAGCTGTGAGCATGGCCCTACCTGAAGTGGGTGTGAGTGGTGACCTATCAATTCTCCAAGGCACTCAAGGGGAGGTGCATGTGTTTGCCCAGCCTGAAGATGATATAACAGTCCACAGGCATGATGATAACACTGGAATGGTAAGACCACTGAAGGGACTAGCATGGTTGCAAGCAGTCAATTCATTTTCTTGTTTTCATGCTGTGTTTTAGGAGCTAAGCTATGACTCTTAGGCCTTTCTATAACATTCACTTTCAGTTATTGGTATGTGAATTTGTTTTTATTTCCCTTAAATAATGTATATTTTATTATGATTATTTGTATAATTTGTGTAAATACACCATATTTCATTTTTTCCCCTTTCTATTATGTTGTTCAGATAAAGCAGAAATTACATGATATCCTTCAGCATCTAAATTGTGCATAATCATTTTTTGGCAAGTTTTCAAACAGCTACCAATCAGGATTAGAATTATTGATCTATTCTATTCAGCTTACCATCGCCATTTAAATTATTATATCCTGCTCAGTGTCATTTGTTCTACTATACTCTTGTAACAGATAAGATTTTAACTTTTCTTCACATTTCAGACACTATCGACTAAAATATCGAAGCGCTCTACAAAGCCCACCAGAGATGAGATATACAATGTAAGGGTCCTGTTGTATTCTTTTCCTACACAGTATTGTAAAAAAACAATGATGTCAACCTATACATCCATGGGTTGAATTCTAGGGCACCTTAATATTCAATTAATTTGGAACTGTTACTGGATACCTGAAAAAGATAATAAATCTCAAATAAAAGCTCACATCTCCTTTTTTATGAGAAAGAAAGTATGACATTGTACAGGCAATGAACAGAAATATAACGTGAAATCAAAATATATATTTGCAATTCTTTTAAATTATTTCTTCTTTCTTTTTGTAAATTTTGTTTCTTTTATTCTAGATTTTGAGCATGTTATACATTGGAAGATATGTGTACCTAGATGTAACCGTTATAAAACCAGACATTCATTTTCACTGTACTAATTTTGTAACCTTTATTATCACAGGAATTACTGGGAAAATGCAGTCATTCTTGTAGTTGAATTTCCATGCTCATCTCTTTCTCTCTCAAGCTAATTGTTTTCAGCATCGTGCCCTTGTAATTTTACAGAGCCTGCAACCTGATCCCATCATCTCATTGAAGAAGATGATTGGTTTCGGTGGAGTATCCACGAATGAGATCCTGTGGGATCACCATGGAAACCATGTTGTTTATCCCTGCCATGCCGTCATAGTAGCCATGGCTGTCAGCAGCGGTCAACAGAGATTCTTCATCGGACATACAGATAAGGTATGCGACTGAGGTATTTTATTTCTTATTTTACGATGGCGCAGTGTTGCAATACCATAGTCCTCTTTCTGCAGTGTGAGTAGAGTAGTAGACCATTCATATTTGTGGACTGGTAACACATTGACCACTGCAAAAGTCACTGGCTGTATGATCAAGCACCGCAGTTGTATTTTCCTTCTAAAGATCAAAACTCAAAAAGGGAAAAACTTAACAAGAAAATATTTTAAAGTGATTTTTTGTTATGTGTGTGTGTGTGTCTATTAGTTTATGTTTTTGGCTTCTTTTTTTCTTTAATGAAAAAAGGTGTTTTCAATTCTTGCACCGGAAATTTAAGATGTTAAAACCTTTATGTCATCTTATCTAATTTTGCTATTATTGCATAGGTGAAAAATAAAATGACTTCCCCAATTTACTTGTGGAAATGTTTCTATATTCTAATCCTGGTTTCTATGGTTCTGTTCACATCAGGTCTCATGTCTGACATTGAGTAGCAGTGGAACACTCCTAGCATCAGCCCAGACAGGGCAGCAGGCCGTGGTAAGGGTGTGGCACTATCAGTCTGGTGAGGGGCTAGCCATGTTCAAGGCACATACACACTCTGTCTTCACCCTCAGGTTCGTATACTGTAGAAGTTGTCTGGCACATGCTCCAGGAACAATTGCTAAGGGGTCATTTCTTAAACCTGACCCCAAAATTTTAGTGAGACAAAGCGTAGTTGGATAAGGAAATCATATTGTAAAAGTTTAATTTAGTTGTTTTGTTTATTTAAGTGTTCTGATTATATTTCATATATGATAAATATATATATGACCTTCAATCAGATATTAATTCCTCATGTATTTGGTAAGTAATGCTAAGCTAAGTGATGTAAAGATAGATTATTTAAAAAATAAAGAATAAACAAACTAAAAAGGAACTTGTGTAGCGGTTGTAATGATATGAAATATACATTAAATAAAGGTCTAAGTTTTCTTCTATCCATCCCTTTCTCTCTCTCTC
Source organism: Strongylocentrotus purpuratus (assembly GCF_000002235.5). Lineage (NCBI taxonomy): Eukaryota > Metazoa > Echinodermata > Echinoidea > Camarodonta > Strongylocentrotidae > Strongylocentrotus > Strongylocentrotus purpuratus. Next base: position 9,192,780 of record NW_022145599.1, on the reverse strand, counting down.
TCTCTCTCTCTCTCTCTCTCTCTCTCCCCCTTGTAGCTTTTCAGGTAACGGATCCACTCTTTGTGGAGTTGGGAAGGACGGACATGGAAAAAATGTAAGTTGTACTGAACGATGTCATCAAGAATTATCTGATATTCTTTCTCCTATCTCTGAGTTTGTTGCTAAATGAAAAGAATAAATTTGTGGGTTTCTCTCTTAATTTACTGTCTTATTTTCTCCTTCTCTGTTCCTTTCCTCTTGAGTCCTCTCACTCTCTTACTTCATATGTGTTTCCTCACTCCTTTTCCAGCCCTTTGTGGTCTTTTTGCCCCTCTCTTTCACTTCACATATTTTTATGCCTACCTTTTTTTAAATGCATTATATTTTCCAACCATTTTGATGTTCAATTGAAGCAGTGTAAAAAAAAAATCATAAATATTGTTGTCAATAGCAATACAATTGTTGATATTATAAGCTACTGAAATCATTGCATTTGATTGGCTGTGAGCATATTTGTTACTAGACTTGCTGCAGTTGTTATGAATAACAAGTTTTACGCATCAAGTTTTACTGAACATTCACTTCAAAGTGACGTCAGTGTTTTACACCAGAGGGATTTCTTTATTTCTCGCCCCATGCTTTCAGATGGTTGTCGTGTGGAACACCTCCAGAGTTCACAGGCGAGGGGACGTGCCTGTGGTTGCTAAGGCTCACACTGATGTAGATATCGTGCGCATGAGAGTCTCACCGTACGATGACACAAAGTGAGTTCTGTCAAGACCGTAGTTATTGAACTTGAATTCAATATTTTCTTCAAGAGTACATTTAAATATGTCTGCAATTTGCTGTTCAGATTGGTTGTGAGTTGTGATGGTTAACGTTGTTTTGGGGGTATTTTTCCTATTCTAGTATGCAATGTACAGGTAATTAATATTACCTTTTTTATGCCTCCGCCACCGAAGGTGGTGCCGGAGGCATCATTTTTTCGGGTTGTCCGTCCGTACGTCCGTCCGTACGTCCGTCCGTACATCCGTCCCGTTTGACCGTTATCACAATATCTCAAGAACCATTTAAGATTTAAACTTAAGACTCGGGAATAGTATTTATCACCATAGGAAGACGATCTGATTAGATTTTAGAGTACGTAGGTCAAAGGTCACAGGTCACAGAGGTCAACTTATGAAATTCCTTGTATTGAGTTTGTTAGTGCGATATCTCAAGAACCATTTGAGATTTAAACTTCAAACTTAAGGATAGTATGTATCACCATAGGAAGACGATCTGATTAGATTTTGGAGCACGTATGTCAAAGGTCAAGGGTCACAGAGGTCAAATTATGAAATTCCATACATTGAGATTGTTATCATGATATCTCAAGAACCACTGGAGATTTAAACTTCAAACTTAGTGATAGTGTGTATCACTATAGGAAAACAATCTGATTACATTTTGGAGCACGTAGGTCAAAGGTCAAGGGTCATAGAGGTCAACTTATGAAATTCCATACATTGAGATTGTTATCATGATATCTCAAGAACCACTGGAGATGTAAAAACTTCAAACTTAAGGATAGTATGTATCACCATAGGAAGACGATCTGATTAGATTTTGGAGCACGTAGGTCAAAGGTCAAGGGTCACAGAGGTCAACTTATGAAATTCCATACATTGAGATTGTTATCATAATATCTCAAGAACCACTGGAGATTTAATCTTCAAACTTAATGATAGTGTGTATCACCATAGGAAGACAATCTGATTAGATTTTGGAGCACGTAGGTCAAAGGTCAAGGGTCACAGAGGTCAACTCTATACAGGTGGTCGTTCAAGCAGGTTTGACTGTATTATCAAGCCCTTATCTTTCTAACGATTCGGGGGGGGGGCATTTTACAAAACTTGTCATCAGTGACAAATGACAGTTTTTGTTATAAGCTACTGAAATCCTTGCTTCTGATTGGTTATCAGCAGATTTGTCACTGATTTTTGTAATTTGTAATTTAAAAAAGGCTTTGTGAAACTTGTCCCAGATGTTTATGATTTTCTCTGTCTCTAAGGATGGTATCCTGCGGTAGGGATAATGTGAGGGTTTGGCGAGTGAGGAACGGCAACCTACGCTCTGCTCCTGTCAATCTGGGACAGGTGACGGTCGCTGAGTTTACAGACGTCTGCTTTGAAGCGCCCTCTACACCTGGGATGGAGCCAGCAGACAAACTTGTGTGAGTTTAGTTGACAAGAAGTGTAGCTTTTGACCATAAATGTCTTTTTGCCACAGTAATGTCTCTTTGGTTAGTCCAAGGTATGTGTTTTGTGCAATATTGTCATATCTGCCAACCATTTCTATTTTTGAGGAATGATTCATATTTTCAAGCTACTGTTTTGAACCGTAGATTCCTCTCTTTCTGAAATATTTTGTGTGAAAAGTATACAAAATAGACTGTATTCCTAATTTTGCCTTGAGAGATTCCTGACTTTTGATGTGACAGGTTTGCAAGTATGTATGATATCTAGTTTTAGCATAAAATTTATTTGATACTGTGTAATGATTTGATTGTAGCCACAACATTTATTCATGTACCACTAACTTTGTGTACTCTATATGACTTCATTGTAAACAATTTTTTTTTATATTGTCTGATTGCTATGTATTACCTTTATGTTTTTAATTTGTTTCTGAAATCCAAGCTTTCGGTTGCAATAAATAGATAAATACCCGGTAATGTCCTGTATTTTACCAAAAATTGTTTGAATTCTCGCTACCCTAAATAGGTACGAAAATCTCGAAATTCGCGAGACGAGGTAATTTTCACTCTCTCGGGTCGTCACTACAACTTCCGGTATAGAGTCCCATCCCACTGGCGCTAGCGCCTGTGTTCGCTGTGCAGAGTTTTCACGCACGCTAAAATCGATGCCAATCAGTGTAATTTGTACAAATTATAATATGCAATGGAAAGCTTCGGGCAGAATTAGTGACTTTAGCACAAAAGGCCGTTAAACTCTACCGTGAAAGAGAGGGTTGTGATCACGAACGCCTGCACAGGAAGCTGTAATGTCGAAAAGCTATCCCATAATGCAATGCGCGTTTTCAGGATTTTCCCCGGATCTCGGCAGAATCGCTATTTGGGGTAGCGAGAATTGTCTTATAGAATTGTGAACATAAATTAACATAGCATTGCTTTGTCTGATTCAAGCTCTGGAATGGCTTTTTTCCTGGCCTCTTCGTCCATTGAAATTATAAGCAAATTGTCAAAGGTGAAATTGTTTTGAGAAAAAAATGTCATTAGACCTTCCCTCAAAAACTTTCATAAAGCCCGCAGACAAAATCATGCAAGTACTGGAACTGAAAGTCCATTTTTACTTGATGGACACTGCAATATGACATCCACAGACATATTATCATAAACTTGGTTAGTCTCCAATCCAACTTTGAGTCACTCTATATCTTTCAAAATTGGAAAAACATTGTAAATGTCATAATAAATCAATTGAGATCAATAAAATCACTCATTGATTACAATTACTCCATTTCAATGAGTGATTTTATTTTTTAACTTTATATGGTGTTGGTCTTATAATATATATTCAATCTTCTCTTCATTGTATCTATCACAAAAAACATCTATTCTTCTTTAGGTATGCATGCACAAGGTCTGGGCATATATTTGAGGTAGACTATGCTAGGGTATGTGTAGCTCACATCAGACGGTTACTCCCGGTGGGCAAGCATGTCAAGGAGAAGGGAACTTTCCGCTCAGGTGAGAATGTAACTTGCTTGGAAGAAGAGAAAAATCTGGGCTCCTTGTAATAAAGAGTTGATATTAATCACAACTTATTTGCGATTGAAGTCAATCGCAAATATGTTCATAAGAGATAGGAGATTGCAAACTTGCGTTTGATTCAGATCAATCACAACTCTTTATAAGACGGGGCCCTGATATGTATATTTTTTTTAAATTATTCAGCCATTTATTGTTTTGTTTATTTATCTATTTAAAGTTTGTTGAACTTAATTTGCCCTTTCTCATTATTAATAATTTTTGTGCAGTTTTTTTCAAATTCAATATTTTTTATATTATTTCAAATAATTTTAGTGAGATAATGGAATCTGTTTGTTTAAAGAAATGAAAATTAACTTATGAAATCCTCTCTCTCTCTCTCCCCCCCCTCTCTCTCTCTCTCTCTCTCCCTCTCTCCCTCCCACACCTTCCCTCCCTCCCTCCCTCCCTCTCTCTTCCTAACTCCCTCCCACCTCTCTCTCTCTCTTTCTCCCTCCCCCCCCCCCCCCCCCCCCCCCCCTCTCTCTCCCTCTCTTTCTCTCATTGTAGGTGCGGGTATAGCAATCAATGCTCTGTCTGTGAACAGTGCCTTCTGTGTGACCGGATCAGAGGATGGGGTCTTGCGAATCTGGCCTCTGGACTTCAAGAGTGTCTTCATGGAAGCAGGTAATACCAACAGGGTTCAAATCTCATGAGAATTCCTTCCTGTTGCCGATTACGAGAAGTGTACAAGCCTAACCCCAAAGCAATGGCAGCCTTGTCTACTGAAAGAAAAACAAGTAGCTTTTATAGTAAATTGACTTATTTTACTTTTCATTTGTATATTTGTGTAATTTGATTGATTTTCCAGGAACAAATTACATATCACGATAAGTACTTACCTATACAGTGTGGTATCTACAGTGTAGAGTACATAGTGCACTGTGCACTTCAATCTTATTTCAAGATACATTTAAACACATTAATGAATATACATGTAAAACCCAGATTAATACTTGTATGCATATTTATGTACTTTCAATATGATGCATCTTTAGAACATGAGGGTCCGGTCACAGCAGTCTCTATATCTCCCGATGGTCTGCGCATCCTGGCCGGCACCGTCACCGGTAACTTTGGGGTGCTGGACGTCTCCTCCCGCAAGTACACTACCCTGATGAGGTCCCATGTGTCCAGCGTCCTGGCGGTGGCCCTGGATCCCCTCCGGAGGCAGATGGCTACAGTGTCCGATGACCATACCATCAGAATCTGGGATCTGGACACACTGCAACAGGTTAGTTAGATCAAGGATCGAGGTCCAAGCCATCCCACGACTCTGTTTAATTCATTTCGGTCAAGTTCACAGTTCTTTTTATTTCATTTCATGTGATGTATTTAGATTTAGTTTGAATTTTAATTCAATTCACTTTGTTTCTCTCCTTCATAAGTTCATATTATTGTATGACTATGATATTTGAATAGATTTAACAGTAGGCTTGTGGGTGCACCATGTGGAAGAGAGGGAGGATTGAGGAGTCCTGAAAAGGACTCTTGGTAATCTTTCTTGAGGGTGTGTAGTCCTGAAAAGGACTGTTGGTGTAGTCTTGAAAAGATTGAATAGATTTGTTAGCAATTTCAGATTTTTGTTAATTTTACTTTGTAAATTCCATGTAGTTCAACCCCTTGGGCCGCCATGTGAAATTTTTGCAATAAATTCAATTTTAAATTCAATAAATACCATTTGAAAGGACCTCCCTGTTCTTTGCTTGATTCTGAGGATTGATCCATCCTCATACATGTAAACCCGTTTATGACTGTGTCATATTCAGTATCGTTCAGTATAGAAAAGAACAGAATATTATTACAGTGAAACCTGTAATTAAAGACTGTTTAAGTGAGACAAAAGAGTCATTATGTCCCGGTTCCTTTGATACAGGTTTTTATGAACTTTTTTCTCAACAGAAACAATATTTGTGGTCTTTCTATACAGGTGATCACTGTATATTTTAACTGTATACTCAATATTCCCATTGTTTCTCAGCTGTATGACTTCCATGCGCCTAAGGAGACGCCCTGCACCATCGCCTACCATCCGTCCCTCTACTGCATTGCCTGCGGATTTGACAATGGTTTGGTCCGCATCTTCAGCATCGCATCCACAAGTCTGGTGGCTGAGCTAAGGTAGGTCAGGGGTCACCCGGTTGCACCCGGACATAGGGTTTGGGTTAAGGTTGTGATTTGGTGTTTGGGTACTGTAATAATGATAATATTCAGTTCTTGTATAGCGCATAATACGTTATGAAATGACATCTCTATGCACTTCCAGAGACCTTTGGAAGTTATTACCCTTGCTTTAGCTCCGGCAGCTGTTATCAGCGCACAGACAGTGCATTTCAAGGATATGGTTTAGGATTAGGGTTAAGTGTTGTGTCAAGGGTTAAAGTCAGGGATTCGTTGTAGGGAGTGTGTGTTGTATAACCAGGTTCAAAGAAATGTTCAATTCATATTTAAAATATGTTGATAATGGGGTAGACTGTAAGTATTATAAGGGTCAGTATTATTGCTGTAATGGTGATTTATACATGTATCCAGGTGAGGATGAACCTTCAGAAAATCGACATCTTGTATTGGTGAGATTTCCGTTGAAGGTATATCAAGAAAACTTGTATAAAAATGTCTATATTTTGTGGACTGAGCTTTAACTTCTTATTTGAGCAAAAGAACTTGGTCATTCATTAAACATTTTTGCATGTGAACATGGAAATCTGCAAATTTCAAACCTCATCAAGAATGATCCATTCTCCACATCGATCTCATGATGCCATTTTCTGACCAGAAAAATTTGTTCATTCATTGTTTCATCACACCACTAATATGACCTCATAACCTTTGACCTTCACCTGCAGTGACCTCAAGGGAAAGGTCACTGGGTTACTGTACTCCCGGGATGATCGGCACCTCTACTCGGCCTCCTCGCTTGGCATGTTAGCCCTCTATGACGTATCAGACGACAGCTACAACACCATAAGGGTTCTGGGTGATATGGTTGCCAAGGGCGACGTGTACTGTCCGAGTGCTCTGTCCCTTAGTCCCGATGGAAGAAGGCTAGCCTTTGTTGGACCTTCGGAGTTCACAGTGACTGTGGCTGATGCAAGAACTCTGGATGAGGTTAGGGTTTAGTCCTTATTAAGGAGATGATAAAAGAGACTTCTTAGTGTTTTCATAAGATGTTCTTATTATCTTCAATCCATTTACATGTATGATATTTTAGAGCAATCTAGAAGAGTGTTGCCTGGTTGCTGAATAGTGATCCAGACTTTACTGGGAATAGTGTACCAGTAAGGTATGGATCTTTATTGCAAGACTATTGATAATGCACATGTACAACCATTATACGTGACAAATTTCCCCTTATTTAATTATGAAAAAGGCTCTTTCCATCCTCCTTCGGTCCGGAGGTGATGGCTTCTAAACACGCATTGTTACTTTGAATTCTCTCTAATGGATTGTTCTGATACTTTTATCCATCAGTAATACTTCATCTCTCCTGTTGTCATTCAATTTTTCCTTTATCATTTATCTCTCTTTTATTCTGCAAGGTGCTGAGAATTGACATCTCATCAATAACGGCAGACAGGGAAACATCTGGTCTAGACATGGCCCGCCGTGTTCACTTCTCTCCTGCTAAAACCAGGCAACTTCTTGTAGCTACATCAGAAAATAATCTGCTGAGACTTGATGCAAATAATGGAAGGCTGATTAATAAGGTGAGAGGGATAAAAAAACAAGAAAAGAAAAGCAGACAGGCCAGTATTCTTAACTCTTTGCCCGCTTCGTTCGGCTAGCGGAACATACAGCGGGCTGCCAACTTCGACTCAAGTCACATTTCATTCACAATACACACGGAACGCATTTAATTCTATTGTACGCACACACACACAATAGTAACGCGTGCTTCACATTGTATACACATCACACTTCATTGCACCGCTTTCGCAGACATTGTTTACATTGACATTTTTCCGAGAAAAATTGAGTTTTTGAAACTGCTTTTGCAAATATTCTGATGAGCTAGGATGGCCCCTATTAGGAGAAGACGGGACTTCTTCACTGCTGATCAGGTACGAGAACTTGTGATGGACCCTGTTCCAACAGCCGACTCTGATTCAGAGGAGAGCGAGACTGACTCTGACGAGGAAGATGAGCCTGGTCCCACACGTACACTTTTGCGTAATCCCACAGAACATGATAATGGCGTGGACATCAATCACGATTCAGACAGCGAGTTTGAAGAGGAAATTAGGGATGATGTGTCGATGGTTTCAGCAGAGGATGAGCCTGAGGAGTGGATAAGACTATTTCTCTATACCTGACTTTCTCTGTCTCCGTCCCTTTTCCTTCTATCTCTCTCTTTCTATCTATCCGCCTCTCTGTCTGCCTGTCTCTTTTCTCTCTCTCTCTCTCTCTCTCTCTCATTTCTCTCCCTATCTGCCTGTCTCTTTCTTCTTCCCCTCTCCCTGCCTATATCTTCTTTTCACTCTCACTTTCTCTATCTGCCGCTATCTCTCTCTCTCTCTCTCTCTCTCTCGTTTCTTATTTCTCTCTGCCCCTCTGTATCTTCTCATCCTCACTTTCTCTTTCTGCCTTTCTTTCTCTGTCTGCCTATTTGTCTTTCTCTCTCCGTGTCTCTTCTTATTTATATCCCTATCTGCCTATCTCTTTCTTCTTCCCCTCCCCCTCTATCTCTATCTTCTCACTCTCACTTTCTGTATCTGCCTATCTCTTTCTTTCTCTCTCTCTCTCTCTCTCTCTCTCTCTCTCTCTATCTCTCCCTGTCTCTTGTTATTTCTCTCCCTATCTGCCTGTCTCTTTCTTCCTCCCCTCTCTCTGCCTCTCTCTATCTTGTTCTCACTCTCATTATCTCAACCTGCCTCTGTCTTTCTCCGTCTGCCTATCTGTCTTTCTCTCTCCGTGTCTCTTCTTATTTATATCCCTATCTGCCTGTCTCTTTCTTCTTCCCCTCCCCCTCTATCTCTATCTTCTCACTCTCATTTTCTGTATCTGCTTATATCTCTTTCTTTCTCTCTCTCTCTCTATCTCTCCCTGTCTCTTCTTATTTCTTTCCCAATCTGCCTGTCTCTTCGTTCTTATTCTCTTTCTTTCTCTCTCCCTCTCTCTGTCTACCTCTTGTTATAATGAACATGTCAATATGAGACTACATAGACGAATATATTTTATTCTTATTTATTATACATCAGCTTTCTACTTGGGGTCATGTTGCTGCCTTCTCGTTTGGCGACCCTGTTACGACACTTGTCAACCATAATGACATCTGTCAACTAAAGCAACACCTTGAAGTCTATCATCGCGATCTTATCGCCAGTACATCTCTAGCCCTCTATCATCAGAAGAGCTCCCTACGCAGTTCCTGGAAGCTCGTGTCCTTTTAAGGACAAGCCATCACGATGATGGCTGACACCTCGACCTGCGTACTGCAACTCAACGCTGAAGGCCTTACCCGCCCAAAGCGAGATCTGATTCCCCATATTGCAAAGGAAAATTGTGTCAATGTTATCTGTCTCCAAGAAACACACTGCGAGACAGAAGAACAGCTTCACATCGAAGGTTTTGATCTGATCTGCTTCATTCCACACAAGAAGCATGGTATTGCATCCTACGTCAAACAAGGCATGAAAGCATCCACCACTGGGCGATCTCCTGCGAACTCAGCTCTACAGTGGAGCACCTTTGAAGCTATGGGAACCCACTTCTGCAATCTGTATAAGCCACCACCGGAAGATGTTGAAATCATGCTCTTCCCAAAGATGCCCCGGAACTCCTTTGTCTGCGGAGATTTCAACAGTCGCAGCACCGCCTGGGGATACCCTAACACCAACAAGAATGGAAAGCTCATTTTTGAATGGCTTGAATCTCAGGAGCTAGTGATACTGCATAACAGCAAGGACAACCCCACATTCTACTCAGGGAGCCACAAATCATGGACTTGCCCCGACCTGTCACTGGTTTCATCAAACATCAGACACACCTGCTCAAGAACTGTCCTTCCAAAGTTCCCGAGGTCTGGCCACTGTCCAATCATCATCTCAAGCGACATCAAGCTTCAACTCTCCAACCTACCAAAGAAGAGATGGAATTTCAGAAAAGCTGACTGGCCCAAGTTCCAGGAACTCACCAACAAGCTAACATCTCGACTGCCAGACCCCTCCACCAGTAATGTGAATGACTCTTACTCTGCTTTCTGCTCCATGTTACATCAGGCGGCAAAACTCTCCATCCCCAGGGGCAGGAGACACCCGTATATTCCATGCTGGGACGAAGAATGTGACCGTCTGTACGAATCCTACACTAAGTCCAAGACCATTGAAGAAAGAGAAGCTGTAGGGAACGACCTGCTGATATCACTAGGAGAAAAGAGGAGGATTAGATGGGAAGAAGAAGTCTCTGAGATCAACTTTACCCACTCTAGTCGCAAGGCCTGGACTACCATCAACAAACTCACTGGTCGAAGCAGCGCTCCAAAACAGTGCCCTGTTACAGCAAACTCCATCGCTTCAGTCCTAGTTAACAATGGAAAGTGGCAAGATAAAACCACTGAGGCCAAAGTCCACTCTCGCTCGGTGAACTCTGAGATAAAGAACCTCCTCAAGTCCACTCCAGAGTCAACCCCCATGTCTGAAGCCTTCACCTTGGATGAGGTTGAAACTGCACTGAAATCAATAAAGTCCGGCAAAGCGCCAGGCAACGATAACATCCACACAGAGTTCCTCAAGAACATGAGTCGCAAAGCTACTTCCTGGCTACAAGCCTTTCTCTCTACCTGCATGATAACATCCACTATTCCATCAAAATGGAAGACCGCTAAAGTTATTGCCATTCTGAAGCCCAAGAAGCCTGCAGACGAACCCAAGAGCTACCGTCCAATCAGTCTGCTATCGCACATCTACAAGCTACTTGAAAGGCTGCTACTTGCCAGAATCGTTGACACTGTCGAAGAGAAGCTACCTACTACACAGGCAGGTTTCAGGAAAGGTAAATCAACCACCGACCAAGTAGTCAGGCTTGTAAACGACATAGAGACGGCCTTCCAGAAGAAGCAGAAGTTTGGTGCAGTTCTTGTCGACCTTACTGCGGCATTTGACACAGTATGGCACCGTGGCTTATACCTCAAGACCCTGCAGACCATTCCAGATGTAAGAATCGTGAAATTCATCATGCTGCTTGTACAAGACCGGTCATTTGTCCTCGAAACATCAAACGGCGAATGCAGTAGGAAGAGGAAACTCCGCAATGGTGTGCCGCAAGGCTCTGTCCTCGCTCCGATACTTTTCAACATCTATGTCTCTGATATGCCCAAAGGGGAATGCATGCAGTATTCCTACGCAGACGACACCGCACTGGGGTTCAACAACCACTCCTTCGAAGCAATCGAAACATCACTGGAGAAGGACCTGAAAATGCTAGCCGAGTTCTTCAACAGATGGCATCTTAAGATAAGCATACCAAAGACTGTATCCTCCGTCTTCCACCTGGCTAACCGATGCGCCAACCGAGAGCTGAATATCTCACTAGATGGGTCTAGGCTGAACTTCGTCTCAACACCAAAGTACCTAGGTGTCACTCTTGACCGAAGCCTCACCTTCCACGAGCATGCCAAAGCCACAGCCCAAAAGACCCAAGCCAGAGTGTCTCTCCTAAAGAAGCTTGCAGGGACCGGATGGGGAGCTAATTTCACCACCCTTCGCACCTCCACTCTAGCTCTTGCCTTCTCCACTGCCGAGTATGCTGCACCTGCATGGAGCCACAGCACCCATGTACACAAGGTTGATGTTGTCCTCAATGACGCCATGAGACTAAACAGCGGAACACTCACTGCAACACCAGTCAGCAACCTGCCAATATTATCTGGCATACCACCAGCTCAGCTCAGACGAGATGCGCAGTATGCTAAGCTTGCCCAAAAGCATGACAGAGATAAATGCCTTGTTCCTGCCCCCTCTGCCTTTGAAGGACAGCGTCTCCCTAGAAGACACTTTGCAACACAGGCTGCTGAGCTGCGGCCTGAGAACCCCCCCTCCACCTTAGCCACTTGGATAACAAAACGCTGGTCAGACCAGTGGAATTCGTCCACTACCAACCTGAAGGAGTTCATCCCAAAGCCCTGTGCAAAACCAAGTGGCAGCGACCTCCCAAGAAAAGCCTGGGTCAACCTAAACCGTGTCAGAACTGGAGTTGGCCGCACACAATATTTCCTACATAAAATTGGAGCTGAATCATCACCAAACTGCGCCTGTGGAGAGATCCAAACTATGGATCATGTCATTGATGATTGTCCGATCTACAAATCCCCCCACGGCGCTTCCGGACTTCGTGAGCTCGATGATGAGACGATCTGTTGGCTCAATAAGGATCTTCCTATCTAGATGATGTACTCCCTGATATTCTTTGCACGAACGAACGAACGAGCTTTCTACAATTCATAACTTAGTACATGTTTCAAGCATACATTATGTTCATGGCTTGCCTTATTAGTGTAGAAATTCAATAAGTTCTTCTATTCATTTCTTTCAATTCTAATAGCTTGCACAGCCTTGCAAGTAATAATAGAATGTTACGCCATCTTACCTACAGACACAATAAAGGTCATCAAAGTACAATCAAGAGACAGGAAGTCTATTCAAAAGTACCCAGGGTCAATTTCAATAGGAGATTAGTTCATTGTCGGCTTACTCTTTATTCAATCCTAAATTACCAGGCTCATTGTGACCTTCAACACATGAATTTGGTATGTAGTGAAAGCTCATGAATACATCTTTTCAATGAACTAACTCAGGACATAAACCTCCATAACAAAGTATTAGATATAAGAGGTATAGAATACCCTTCTAAACGAAAACTTGGATACAAAATGTATAGTTGATAATCTCAAAATTTATGATAATATACATTACAAAAATGATACCATTGGCAAGACTATTAATTTCTATACAATATTGCTACACAAAGTTTTTCATTACAGTACACCAATCAAAAGTTATTGCGAGTTGAATAAGCATAGTCCATGCAGAACCCCTCCTAAGGTGGCACCCTAAAAACAATGTGGCACAGGGGAGATTGTGTACGTGGCGGGCAAAGAGTTAAAACCCGTTTGGAGGCTCATTGACATATAATGTTATAATGGGACACACGCAATACAAGAATAATATCACCATAAGTGCCGTGCATTAGTAATGTGGTATAATTTGAATTGAGCTGAATGTTTTCCGACTTAGGAGCTGCTCAAAGCTTTCTTTACACACATAACCAGTACCTGAAGAACGTCTGATTATTCTTAAAGGTAGTTCTACCCTCAAAGTATTGTAAGTTTTTCTAGATCCCTAGAAGAAATCTATTTTAAAACCATAAACTTTTGAGACAAGAAACTTATGCGACTACCTTTGTCATGGCAACATACTAGCAAATTGCAAAATTGTTAATATTGTTATCAATTATTCAATGGTATGAAACTTTTATGAATTTCAACCATATGCGAAATCAGCGATCGTTTCAAGCACACACAAAAAAAATTTCTTTATTTAGTCCTCTGCAGTTTTCCATCTAATGCTCCTGTGCAACTATAATTACAGCATATTTCTCCTTTTTTTTTAAATTTAGGTTTCGAGTATCCATCGGTCTGGCTTGACTGGGTTGGATGTATGTGAGGACTGCAGGCATATGGCTACGGCAGGTGACAAGGTTGTCAAGGTGTGGGACTATCACATGAGATTGGATCTCAATTTCCAGGTATATTTTTGAAATAATATCTTTCCTGACATTCTCCCCCTTTTCCCCCCTCTTCCCCCTTTTCCCTTTTACCTTGCAGATTTCTTGATCTGATGATCTTAAAATGTGAGAGAGTCACATTTTGTACAATTTCAATACTTGCACTTGTCCTTTCAATGTCCTTCTCATTGTTTACATTTGCTTTTTGAAACACACTTTTCATATTAGTTTTTTTATTTTGTTCTCACTTATTACAAGATATAATATTTCTGAATTATCGCTATCTCCTCTTTGATTTTTGCAATGAAGTTAAGTCTGTATGTGAACTCTCTATGACCTGTTTAATTACGGTATCCAGTTTTCTTAGCTTCACGTATATGGGACGATGTGTCTCATCCAGTGAAATAGAGAGAAAAAAAATTGTTCTCTGTTTGCTGGAGCTCTTTCATGAATTGGTGTTGTGAAAGTGTGATTTCCTTACAGGATATTGAGGTGTGTTTTTTTGTTTACATTTTCAGAGCTTCGAGAGCTAAATCATTCCCAGGCACAGACTCTAATTTGAAATAATACACATAATTCCTTAAAGTGTTGAGCAGAGCCTAAACTCTGACAATCTCTGTCTGTGTCCAGGAGCAGAGCCTATGGTGTTCAGTAGACCATGCAGTCACAGTTCAGACACTCTGTTATGCACTACAACTGACTATAGTTTATGCCTGCAAAGTGCACTGCTCATATGGGTTTTTTTTTTTGTGGGTCTTTTCTGGTATTCTTTACATCTGAAAAGATGTTATTTTCATCCATTGATGCTATCTTAACATAAGATTATGATGTCATCCATGATTTTGTATTTGAATAAAGATTTTATTAAAACATTCAAAAATTAAGGGATTGATACTTTGATCTTATGTCTGTGTGTGAACTCTCCTTTTTCTGCATAGGTTTTCATCGGTCACTCGGATGTGATTAAACAGGTCCTGTTCACACCTGATGGCATGAACGTTGTCTCGGTCGGGGATGCTATCTTCATTTGGGATTTCTTCGGGAGCACTCAAGTGCCATCTACCCATAGGTAAGCACACACATTGATAGGAACGGATGATAGATATCGGCTGCTTGGAGCCAGAAGGGCTTTAAAAATGTGTTAAAGGATATTCGTTAATGCCCTTGGCTCTATACAGTGCAACCTATAATATTCCTTTCCCCCTAAATGACATTAAATTTGTAATGGTCTCAGAAAGATACCGGTATACGCTCCAGTATTGGCATGCGTTTGTGGTGTAGAATGCCTTGTATAAATGCTGTTTTTCTCTCGTGTTCACTCGTTATTTAAAGGTAATACAAAGTTTTGGTATGGGGTCATGAATTTGGTTTAAATGAAAGTATTTGAAGCATATGCGATCCTACAATATATAGTGATCGTTGTTCCGGTTGAAATCGAGTCTAAAGTTATGAAATTGTAAATAATAAACTCTTTATGTTGTATAGCTCCCTCTCAAGGTCAATATATTAATTTAGCTAAAAAACAATGTTTCTTGATTTAAATCGACCGATTGGCTATTCCCATTTGGAAATTATATATCACAACTGCATATTCTGAGATTTTCATGGTCGCAACTACCATAGTACGGCCGTAGGCGCTATTTGAAATTTATCAAAATTTACCGGGAGCACCGGTAAATTTTTATATTCAATTTTTCTCGAAAGCAGAAGTGTTTTAGGGACTAAATTTTCTAGGGCTTATAATACATCCACAGGGGCATCCAAATATATCAAAATTGTAAAGAATCACTATCCACCCAATTTTCAAAATTTCCCAAAACTTTGTAATACCTTTAAGTGACCACCTATACAAAAATGATTAAAGACCACATTTGGTTCCTTTAAGTCTTGTTTCTTATTGTATTGATGGAACCTGTACAAAAAGTTCACTTGCTTGTAAAGAACATGGTATTTATAGCCTTCTTTATGCAGTCTATTTCTACTATTGTTAATTCACTTCCATTTTAATTTTGTTTATTTCATTTAGTGTTCTCACATTTTAACATAATTTTCAATTTTGCTTTTTTTTCAGTGAAACAGTCACAAGTGCTCTGAAAACATCAAGTGAGTACTATCTCTTATATTTCACATGCCTTTTTTTCTTTTACTATTACTTGCAGTCAATTTTTGCAGTAGAAAGCCCCTGGGGCAATGTTTCAATAAATTTACTTATTACTTTATCTCTTAAATTTGTCCACAGCTTTATATATATTATTAATAGGAAAGAAAAAAAGAGATATCCCCTAAATATGTATATGTAGGTCCGTTGTTGCAGTTAATGCGTCATGTTTTTATTGTGAGCTGTGGGTGAGGTTTTTATACCCAGAAATTATGCTAAATTTGTAATAGTCTGTGAGAAAGATCCAGTTTTTATATGTGGTTATGTTGCTGAATACCTTTATTACAATATCTGTCAAAACCCTTGTTTTTTATTTAGAGATTTTACTCATCTTTTTTGTCTCCCTATATGACATTTAACTTGTAGTTATCCCAGAAAAATATATACAATCCAGTTTTGGTATGTGTTTGTTTTATAGAATGCCTTGTGTAATGCTGTTTTCTCTCTGATTATCTCATTTTTTTTCCCCCAGGAGGTGCTACACCAAAACAACCAAAGACCTTTGATCTGAATGGTAGCCTGTTGCCACGGCACCAGGTACCCAAGCCAGCCACGCCCACCCAGCTGACTGACATTAGCAGCATCCGAGAAAGAGATAGTGAGAGTGAGGAGCTGTATAATTTATCTTTTAGTACACATGAAATAAATGCAAAGCGCTTTACAGATAGTTTTTGTACATTTATTGTCAAACGTACTATGTCTTTGTAGTTTCATTTGTACTTGAAATCCAACTTAATATGTCTCTCCCTTAAAGGACTAATAGAAATTTAATAAAGAGTTATTACTATACAAATAATACACAGGTGTGAGTGTGTGTGGTTGATGCAGCGCATGAGGGTATTCACTATGGTGCAATAAAATTCACGAGGCGTAGCCAAGTGTATTTTGTGCCATTGTGAATACCCGAATAGCGCTGCATCGCCATAATGTCACAAACGAAAACCCGTCTATTATTTGTTTTTATAAAATTAATCGACAATCTTACTTAAAAAGACTATAAGATTTCTCCCCGCAACCTTCATCCACGGTTGTTATCAACGAAATGCATCCCCATGCAGATGGTACAGTGCATGCATATAGTATACAAATATACACTGCCTTGAGAGGTTTTGGTTAAAACTATGCGCAAGAGGTACTTTTGGTACAAATGGTACTTTTGGAGTCTCCGAGGCCCATAGTTTAACCAGTACCTCGAATAGAAGGCATGGTATATTTGTTTTATATCCTGCATCAAAAATTTATTAAAAAAAAAAAAAAAACATTTTTGGGAAAAAAAATGTTAGAACAAAAAAAATGTCAATTTTTATCTAAAAAGATTTAAAATATTTGGTTTTCATTAAATTAAGATTTGAAAAATTAAATCGATTCAATTAAAAAAAAATTCACATTTTTTTTTCAACTCCTAAATAGTAAACCAAAATAGTACTCTCATATAGTACTTTCTAAAAATAGGTCAAATATTTCTGGTCATGTGACGAGCTCTCAACCAATCAAAAGCCAACAAATTTTTGATGCAGGATATAATAAAAAATAATGTGCGGACACATGATCTATTTTGATGCTTCTCATTGGCTACATTCCTGAACCCATTTTATATTAATCACTATTCTTTTCAGGAGGTACATATGAATCAGGAGAAGAAGTTCTCATCGGACCAGATCTGGAGAGCAGGAGTGAAATGTCATCTGATGAGGTTAGTTAGACACATCAAATTTCAAATTTTTTTGATAATACAGCGCTATGTCACCATGTCCATATGAATATAACGTACATGTATGATGATATACAGTTAACAAATAAGTTATTCATACCCTTACCAAGTTTTGTGATTTTTAAGCATGTGAACAATTGATTTGTCCTGATTTTTCTTTCTTGACAAATGTGAGATATTAAAGCTTACATCTAAAAGTATTCAACAAAGGCCCTAATTCAACGAGTCCGCCTTTTATTCTTGAAATATGAAAAACACCAAATTTACGAGGGGTATGAATAATTCAGTTGTTAACTGTTGTCAGGACTAGATCATGAACTCTCTTAAACTCTTATTTTTAGGCTTTTATCACATGACCAGGATTGGGACACAAGGTAAATGCAACATTTTGGCATTTTATCACATTTTTATCCCTTTTTCTTTTCTTTTTTGTGACACGTTTCAAATAGATGATTTTTGCTTGCAGTGAAAATTCAGCTACCGGATACTATCATTTATTCTTCTTGTAGGAGGTTACGTTGATACCAGAGACCCTAGGGTCCAGTCAGAGGACACGGTCCCATCGGAGACCTAGTCCTGGACCATCTCAGCAAGGAGGTACTAACATGGGAGGAGCTCCTCAGGGCGTATTCTCCATGGAAACCATGAAATCAGAGCTGTCCTCGGTCAGCAAAGATGCAACGTCCCATGATAGGCCGAGATGCTATAGTCACTTTGTGGCGAAGCCAAACGTGTCTCAGCTTGCCCAGGTAAGACTTCTTTCGTTCTTCATGGTTTGCCTATGACAGCATAGGAGTGAGCAGGTTTGCTGTGTATGGTGATGGGTAAAGTCTACCAATGAAAGGAACAACCATATGTAGTGGTCTATCGGATAAAAATATCAATGGATACCTTTTATTCATTTATTTATTTCTGATATTTATACAGGGTGGCACATATCACCAATTTGATGGTCTCTCAATTCAGCATTCAGCATTTATTCAATTTCATAATAAAAACAGTAACATCAACATACAGGTAATATAAAAGAAATAATACTTATACATAATTATTATTAAAACAGTTGACAGTAAAAAGAAATAGGAATTCGGTTGCTGTATAAAAACCATAGTGGGGATTGTCTCGACAGTCACCATCAACAGTAAAAATGTGTGTTAGTGGAAAAACAATCATCATTGCTTATAATTAAATATCATTTTTATGTTATTATTTTCTGCGATATATTTCTGTTCTAAGGGTGTTGAGATCAATAACAGTACATCTCTTCAGCTTGATATGAAAATAGCTTGTAAATGCTACGCAGTGCTGCATCATTTCGACTATACTGGGAGAAAAATTAGTCAAGTCTACCTGTTTGTTTGAGAAATTATAAATCTGCTGTCACCAATAAATTTAAAATATGCTTCGTGGAAGGAGCGTCTTTCAAATTGAGTAATGCAGTGGTGTTATGATGCTTGTGTATTGTATAAGCCTTTGATTACCACTGGCATGGGATATTATGTTCCCTTGTTTCAGTAAAATGCAGAGGCAGAGCAATTTTGTTTCATTCTTACCCCAGTAACACCTGATAATTGTGATGTTACTGTTTTAAAAATGAAATACAGAAATGTAAATATATTGTGTCTGTTTGAAGCTAAAATGATGTTAAATCATATCACTTTACAAAGAGTTATCTCCCTTCTGACTCAAAACAGATGATATAACGAAACAAAAACCATTGGCATATTCCTGAATTCGTCAGTAAAGAACTGACCTCTTGTTTTTTATTCCAGCGTCGCTACATTGCCCCCAGCAACCAAGCTGGCCTGAAGCTGAAGAGGGTGCTCGGTTACAATGGTAACGGTCGAGGGAATGTCATCTGGCATCCTGACTCTGGTCTCTTTGCCTACACGTGTGGGTCCATCATAGTACTAGAAGACTTGGACAATAGCTCACAAACCCATCTGCTTGGTGAGGATTTGCTTTTACTGTTTGAAGAGTTCTTTGAAATGTTCTCACTAGTGAAAATTGCTCCACTGTCGATTTCCAATACTAAACTGAATTTGTAATTCTGAATTTCTTCATCCCTGGAGCAAATCCCTGAACCTAACGCTAACCCTCACCCGTAATCCAATCTAAAAACCCAACATGTTTGACAAAATAAAGCCTGGAGAAAATGTAGGATTACCATTTCAAGATGGTTTTAATTTCATTGAGCATTCATGTATAAAGTAAGGGAAATCACATTTTCTCAGACTCACGCTTCAAGTTAATAGAATGTAATTGATAGTTTTTTTGTTTTGCTCAAATTTGTCCACTTCATTACTTTTAAATGAACAGGTCACATGGAAGAGATATCAGTCCTAGCCTTCCAGAATGATGCTCAGATCCTTGCTTCAGCCTCCGGAGCCAGCGGACTGACACCGAGCCAGATCTGTTTCTGGGATCTACAGGGCGCCCACTGCCGGAAGACACTGTCGTATCATGAGCATGGCATTGTGGGATTGGCGTATTCGCGCGATGACAGATTTCTGGTTTCAGTTGGTAAGTTCTAAGCCAAGTAGTTAGTGGTAATTTAGGTGTAATAGGGTTAGCCCCCCCCCCCCCCTTTTTTTTTTTTTTGTTGTTGATGAATTAGGTAAATGTTCTTGAATGTTGGGTAAGGTTTGTAACAGAGTGTAAATTGACACAATTTTGTGAGCTAACTTTTTTTTAATGAGACCAATACACAAACTAACATTTTACTGGCTTTATATGAAGAGCTTAGTATAGAATAAAATAAAAACTGTTCTTATATTTTTTTGTTCCGGATGATAACAAGATTGACTGAATGATAAATATAACATTCTGAGAATATCACTTTTGATAGACTGTAAAGAGAAATAAGTATATCTTTATTAGAAGTTTTAACCAAGAGGGTAGTTGACAATTCTATTTAGTGCAATAGAGCATAGGAGTTATTAGAAAGTTGCAGGGCTAATATGGAACAACCAAACTTCAATGTTCACATTAATGCTGTGGAAATCCCAAAATGCAGTATTGTGGTATGACCTTTGACCCTGGCCTTGCAGGTGACTACCGCGACTGCAGCATTGCAGTGTGGAGCACGCAGGACTACAGCCTGCTAGCAGCCTCTAAGACGGCCCTACCAGTCCACTCCCTTCTCTGGGACCCATACACATCCAACGAGTTCACCTCTGTGGGTGAGAAGGGAACGGTACTCTTCTGGTTGCTGGATGAGAGTCAGGGGCGTGTCAATCTCAATGTCCATGAAGCACAGGTCCCGCAGGAACTCATGGATCACAGGAACATGGTAGGGAACTTTTGTATTACTCCAGGAAAGTCAAATGAGTCAGTTTTAAAAGATTTTTACAAACATGTATAATAATTATTTTGTATTATTATTTATTCGGCAAAGACAAAGAAAAATCAGTGAATACAAAACAAGAGTACATTTGGAAGAGAGTCACATGGATGCCAGGAAAAGAAAAAGATTAACCTAATAACTATAACCCTAAGGTCTTCTTTTCAAATCCATGTGACAATAACCTAGTCCTATTCAATATAAATGTACATGTACTTGGTAAATTGTTCCCAATTTTAGCTTGTTGTTAAAGCCTGCTTGGAACTTCCATGTAACTTTAGTGCATATTGTCAGCTTGGGACGCAGCAGTTAATGCTTCATGCTTCAGAAGCTCTGTCCACTGAAACTACACTGTCTCTCATGATCCATGAAGGTTGTTCATGATCACAAGTGTTACGTATGAAGGAGATAACATCCTCTAAATGGGCAGCACAACCGGAGTCCTGTCGGCCCACACACCAAGCACAGATCATGCTGTAGAAGCTATTTTTAATTCAACCACTCTCTCTCTCTCTCTCTCTGTCTCTGTCTGTCTCTCTCTCTCTCTCTCTCTCTCTCCTCTGTCTCTCTCTCTCTCTCTCTCTCTGACTCCCACTCTCTCTCTCTCTCTCTCTCTCTACCTCCCTCTCCCTCTCTCTCACTCTCTCTTTCTCTCCCTCTCTCTCTCTCTCTCTCTCTCTCTCTCCTCTCTCTCTCAATCTCTCTCTCCATCTCTCTCTCTCTTGATATGTGTAGGTTCTTGATGATGTGGCCTTCACAAGTGCAGTGTATGGAGGAGATAACATTCTCTATGTGGGAAGCACTACTGGTGTCCTTTCGGCTTGGGACACCAAACACAATTCTTGCTTCATGCATTGGGATGCAGATACTGCTGAAATAGGTAAGGTTTTTTTTCCCAGAACACTTTTATTGCTTTTTTAGATTGTCCTAATTGTTCTAACTGATTGTTTTTTTCTAGAAATTTAGAAATTCAGGTGAAGCACTTATCATCTACATTATGAAAAGGCTTCATTTATGTATTGAATTGTGTTCAATGTCCAATTGGCAAATGCATTTACAACATCCAGTGTGAAACTTGCTGTAGTAATTATATTTCTTATGTCCTAATTTTAAAAACTATCTGTGAAACTGCTCAAAATTATTAGGGTTTGACTTTGTTTTTTTTAGGAGTGATCGTGAGTAAGTTTGGAAGCACTCGTCTGATTACAGGAGGAGCATCACGTCTGATTCGTCTCTGGTCAGTTCATGGGATGGGAGAACTCAGACTGACCGCTGGCTTCACCAACAGGTCAGTAGAGAATGGACGTCCCAAGTTGTAAGATGATTATGGCTCGTCGTTTGGGTGTCATTTTATTGGTGTCTGCATTAACTTTTGCCTTTCCCTGTTACACACAGGAATGCAAGTCATGATTAGAATATTCAGGTAGCACTCTTTTTAGTCCCTGCTAGTCTTCTGCAACCAAACATATTCCTTACCTTAGATGTCAAAATTTGGTTTGTAATAACATACATTTCTAGTGACAGCAGTGCATTATGTTCAAAGTAAACCATTTGTACAATTCCGTATTTGTATATATCCTGTACATCCTGTAAACGAACAGTTGCTTTTGTTGTTGATTTTACTGAATGCCGAACATGGATATTAGGACGCTAAACAAATTCAAGAGTTAGTCTTTTAATTCTAAGCAACCCCAATACTCACACACTGCTTAGTTTCATACTGTATGTAAAACTTTTCTGTTGGAAAATGTATAAATTACATTTCATTAGAGAACATTCACATTTTGTTTAAAAAAAATTTAAATTAAGTATGCAGAGCTTCTACAACTTTTCTACAACAATTTCATGATGGTATCCTCTCTCTTTTCCTCTCTCAGTGGTGTTGGTCAAGGTCTTGTGATGGAAGATGAAATGGCACTGGATGGCGCTATCACCTCGGCCCAGTTTGACCACACCATGGACGTAGGAGTGGTTTCAACGGCTGAGGGTACCCTGTGGTACATCAACTGGGTTGAGAGGACCTCCATTAGACTGGTCTCTTCACACACAGCCAAGGTAGGGTGGCATTGATTGCAAGTCATGGGTAGTTAATGAAAGAGAAGGTTGAGGGTACCCTGTGGTACATCAACTGGGTTGAGAGGACCTCCATTAGACTGGTCTCTTCACACACGGCTAAGGTAGGATGGTGTTGATGCAGGTCATCGGCTTTTATTGAAAGAGAAGTTGAGTTCTGGTAAAGGTGAAAGAAAAGTGGGTTTTTTTCTGTCAGAAAGGTAACACACCTTCATCTCAGCAGGCACATCCTAAAGGCTTGTTCATATATGATATGGTAAACCATCGCAAAAATAAACCAAACAAAGCTGTTCTTTTTTTCTGTGTAAACGAATTGCAACTGCGTGCAACAGGTCCTACGCATATTCACTGTTTGATAGCTCTGTGTTATAAGATACAGAAATGTGATGCTTTCTTCACTTCATCATGAAAAAGAAAGTCATATCTGAACGTGGCCTAAGTGATCAAAACATAGCATACTTCATTTTGGGAATGTTAAGATGTGTTCCTCTGTTGTCATCCAAAGTTTGCTGGTATAAAGAACTCTCAAAGTGAGTGAATTGTGCTTGTATCTTTGTTTTTGTAATTGTGATTACGTTCCAATTGCTATTAAACCTGTTTTATTACATTTTTTAGATAATAATGTACCTTTAAATGGGTGATTTGTAATATGTTACTCATTCATCACATTGTACGTGAATCTTGACTCTTGAATCTTTATCTTGACAGGTCACTGATGTTGCCTTCAGTGAGAGTGACCTCTTTGCGACCTGTTGTCATGACGGCAGTCTCAACATCTACTCATTGACCGACATGGAGCGCAGTATACAATTCCAAGTCTTAGACCAGGTAACGTACAAATAAGTTCAGTACAGAAGATTTGATCTCTAACAGACATCTTTAATACATTGCCTTATGAAAGATGTATATTTAAAAAGTTGTTAGAATTCCTTTACATATCAGTCTGATTATCTTATGAAGACTAAAGGACAAACAATTTATTATTTGTGTATTTTATGAGACTACATGTAGTTCATGTGAGTCTGAATATATTTTTATAGATCAAATGGTTAAGATTACTCTTTTCTTCGCACAGAGTTGTAACTGCATAGCCTTCAGCCCCAGGAGGTTTGGTCTCTCCTCCCAGACCCCATCCTCTTCCTCCTCCATGATAGTAGCTGGTTACCATGACGGCACAGTTCGTCTCTTTGACCTAGTCAGCTGTGAGATGACCATCAAGATGCAGCCTCATGCCCACTCAGTGACCGCCATAGCTTTCTCTGTTGATGGTAAGAAGAGTAATATTTCACAGGTTTTTAGAAGAAAGCCCAGTCCTTCTTACTTTTTCACCAGGAAAATAATGAAAATGAATTCTGTTCATTATGATTGTTTAGTCAAACTTGCATTAGTGACCCACTATCTAAAAAACCACACTTTTTTTTTTTTTTAATTTGTTTCACTTAAAACAATGCTTCTCTTTGAGATATGTGTTAAAGGAAACCTGTGTTTAAAGGCCACCTGGCTATAAAGACTGTCTTTTGTGAGTCCCTTGAGTGGTCTTTCTGTACAGGTGTATGAAGACCACCTGCCTATAAAGACCATCTTTTGTGAATCCCTTGAGTGGTCTTTCCGTCCACATTTCACTGTATTGTATATTTCTCCTGTACAGGTCATGTAATTCTATCTGGTTCTCACAATGGATTGATTGCCATCAGCAGCCCCACCACGGGAATGACCATGAGGGTTCTACAGGATCACAAGGGAGCACCCATTACAGATATACAAGTCCATCAAGAGCTGGTAGGGATATGGTCATTTATGTTTTGCATGCTTAAAAGCTACTGTATACCTCATATTTTTGAAGAACATCATTCAAATGTATTAGGTGCATGTAAATCAATGATTGGATTAAGTGTTTGGTACCCATTTTTGTGTCATGTGATTCAATTATTTTACAGCTCTTGTCATTTGTGTGACTTGTATGTTGTCGTATCTTGATTTGACAAATCGAATAATAAAATAATAATAATAATAATAATAGATCACATTTATAATGCGCCTAATACATTGTTTCTAGGCGCAGTGGTGCTGTTGTCCCAGCAGCCATAAAGTGAAGCAATATCCTTACACGAAATAAAGCCGGGACTAATGATAATCATAAGATTGACACAAACTGGCTCTCTGCATTGACCTCTTTGAAAGTCAAAATACCTGCACATTTAATGTATACACCATTTGTTTAGCCTTGCTTTCAATCAATAATATGGGAGAATTGCAGATACCTTACCTTGATTTCTGTGTTACGTTGATTAATTTGCTGTCCATCACACTCTGGACTGATTTTGTTTCATATTCCAGAGAATGTCAACTCATTTTGTGTCCCTTGGTTTAAAAAGAAATTTAACACAAGTGTTGATGATGAGACAAGTTTTTTAATTGCTTGTCTTGATAACCAACAGTGATCCACTATATGAAAATTGACTTCACAATTTTAAGATTGTTTTTCAATTTCAAGTGCAATCAAACCTGCTTTAGTGACCACCTGTCTACAAAGACCACCATTTTTTTTGTTTCCCTTGAAAATGGTTTCTCAGTGAAACATGTACTAAAGGAACTTGTACACAAAGACCACCTGCCTATAACGACCACTTTTCTTGTCTCCCTTGGGTGGTCTTTATGGACAAGATTCACTGTAGTTGCACCCTTATTGACATTTTTGTCTCCATCTCTGACTTTCTGTCACCCCTACATTCTCTTCTTGCCAGGATACAAGCGATCCCAGCTTCCATGCTCTTCACAAGTGGCTCGCTGTCAGTGGTGACAGGAGGGTCAGCGTATGGAGGGCCAGCTGGGCCAAAGACTTCTGTGAGATGGTGGACTGGCTGACCTATCCTGCTCCGGCCTTTGCACCTGACGGCACACCCATTGAGAAGGGCGATCCAGTAAGAATATAGACTTGATATATGTTGTATTGCTCTCTTGAGCTGACCACAAGTAACCTTGTGGTCTTGTAGAAATAACCCTGATTAAGTATATCCTTGTTTTGGGCTTGCGTTTCACAGATCATGTACAGTAATTAACGTATAAACCGCCCTCGTGTATTAACCGCACCCCTCTTTTTCGCCCTAAAAAAAAAAAAAAAAAAAATTCTGACTTTTTTTTGCCGACTTAAAAAACAGTAGAGGACCTAGGATAGAACCCTGTAGTACGCCGTGTAATAGAAGAAAAATTGGAGGAATTATTATTATAAACTACATATTGAAATCTATCTGAAAGATTACTTTCAAACCAAGATGACAGACAAATTTGAGTGTTGTTCTAGTTCCAAGTGGTGAGTCAACACACCGATTACTGAGCTGGGAGACTTTGCCAGGCATAGTGCCAGGTGGAGGGGCATACATCAAAACTTTTTGGCGGCAAAAAGGTGCGGTTAATACACCATTAATTACGGTATTAGAAGTTTGCTTGCATTAAAGCTTCAAAAGATAATAGCTGGGGTAATAATATGATTGCAGGGCCCTCAGGGAGAACAGTATTAATACTGATGAGGCTATCCTGGGTAATCAAGACATATCATTATTATAATTATTATTATTATTACTTTAAAAAATGTGCAATATGGAGAGTAATGAGACTAAGGAAGCCAAAGTTATTGAGACATACAAGAAGGGACTTGAAAATCCTGTGTGCAGATTTATTAAAATACAGTCAAACCTGTCTATGGCAACGGCCAAAGGGAAACACAAAAAGTGGTCTTTGTAGACAGGTTCCTTTAGTACATATTTCAATGAAAAACCATTTTCGAGGGAAACAAAATATGTGGTCTTTGTTGACAGGTGGTCACTAAAGCAGGTTTGACTGTATTAACAATTGTATCAAAGAAATAACAAATACAATTCTGAATTTTTGTAATGGAGTATATAAAGCAGTTGCGTGGACTCACGATCTATCCATTAATATGGTCACAGGCTAAATGTGGTTTCTTCAATGCATTGCTATATTTTCTTGTTTGTTATCTATTGCAGAACCGTTATGACTCGCTGCCTCCCAGTATGGCTAGATTCTCAGCCTCAGACCCTAATGTGATCATATATGTTGGATACGGGATGCAGAAACAAGTGCTCTTCTACAATCTAGCCCAGAAAAAGGTAATTAGAAAGACTAACACTAAGAAGTTATCTTTCTTGTGCTATTTTATTCCCTCTTTTTCTTTGTCACTGCTTGCTTAATATAGTGTACATGTATGTCCGGTCTGTCCAGTACCTCAGGTTTTTGTTGCTGTACTATCTCTGTCATTTTCTGTTTTATATCTTACTTTGCATGGTTACTTATGTTTCACCCTCCTGCCTTTCAGTAACAAGTTCCTCTCCCCTTGTCATGATAAGGGGAAGTTGTGTCATCCTTGTTAAAGCTTTGAGAACTAATAGTCACAACGATAATGTCTGGAAAAAGGTAACAGTGATACATTTCAATATCATGATTTATATCAGTATTTGTTTTGACTTAAAGTATACATTTAAAGATAACGTTTGTTGTTTTCTAAATAATTTTCAGGTGATACGGTCAGCAGCATTGACCCACTGGAGTACATCGTTTGACCTTAATCCTAGAGGTCATCTCATTGCCATAGCAACCCAAGGTAAGAATTAATACATATATGTACACTCTCACTGATCTGAAAGCTGATTTGTGTTTGTCTTGCAATCCTATTTACATTTCATAAATGTTTCTTAAAACGAGACTGCACTACTTGTAGCCACTTGCGCCCTCTTTGTAGCAAACAATACCTAAGTGGTGCCTGTTGGTTAATTGAGAGCTGATCTGATGAGATAACCACCTGTCAGTGACCTTGCAGGGAGGCCTAATCCCTTCTGGCCAAACTAGTACAGACTGGCTTTAAGCCCCACCTGATGGAAGACAATTGAAAATCATCTACATGTAGGTATCGCTTACAAATCATCATATAGATATTATCTCTCGATTTGCTTTGCAAAGTACTCTCTTGAAAAGGTGCTGTTTTAATTGCAGTTAAAACTATGATTATTGTAGACTGCAGATTAGAAGTTTATTTGTAAACATACTATAGAGATCACCATCTGCTTGCAAAACTCAACTAACATCGTTCAATTTCACTTACAAGCAAGGGGGTGTATGTATTTCATTTTGATGTATAACATCAATAGATTTCAGGTGAATGATAAGACAAATCATCAGTTTGGAGCCAATAGGGTGTTAAATCTTTTGGCTCTCAACATACAAAATAATGCATTCCTGCCCTTCAAACGACTACTTCTTGACCCCCTCCATTCTACCCTTTCACCCACAGAGCGTCTAGTGAAGGTGATGGACTACCAAGAGTGTAGCTTTCAGGACTTTGTAGCACACAGTGATGCTGTGGAACTGGTTCGTTTCTCTGGGGATGGGGAGCAGCTCTTTTCAGTCTCTGGTACCGAGATACTCCTCTGGGATGTTGCAGTTTGAGAGCAAGTGAAAACCCTTGAGACTATAGTACATAGTGATGCTGTTGATCTGGGGGGGGGGGGTGTTTCACAAAACTTGTCATCAGTGACAAATGACAGCTTTTGTTATAAGCTACTGAAATCCTTGCTTCTGATTGGTTAACAGCAGATTTGTCACTGATTTTTGTCATTTTGTCATTGAAAGAAGGCTTTGTGAAATGCCCCCCTTGGTGTGTTTCTCAGGGGACGAGGAGCAGCTCTTTTCAGTCTCTGGGACGTTGCAGTTTGAAAACAAGTAAATACCCTTGAGACTATACTACACGGTGACGCTGTTAACCTGGGGGGTGTTTCACAAAGACTCAAAGTCCAACTTAACTCTTAGTTGGACTTAAAGGTAATACAAAGTTTTGGGAAATTTTGAAAATTAGGTGGATAGTGAATCTTTACAATTTTGATATTTTTGGATGCCCGCCTGTGGATGTATTATAAGCATTAAAAAAATTAACCCCTAAAACACTTCTGTTTTCGAGAAAAATTGAATTTAAAAATTTACCGGTGCTCCCGGTAAATTTTGATAAATTTCAAATAGCGCCTACGGCCGTACAATGGTAGCTGCGACCATGAAAATCTCAGAATATGTAGTTGTGGTATATAATTTCCAAACGGGAATAGCTAATCCGTCGATTTTAGTCAAGAAACATTGTTTCATAGCTAAATTGATATCTTGACCTTGAGAGGGAGCTATACAACATAAAGAGTTTATTATTTATAATATCATAACTTTAGACTCGATTTCAACCGGGATAACGATCAATGAATAATGTAGGAACGCATATGCTTCCAATATATTAATTTGAACCAAATTCATGACCCCGTACCAAAACTTTGTAATACCTTTAAATGCTATGAAGAGCCAATTATTTGAAATATATTCAAAAGCAAAAATTCAAGTATTTTAGACTTTTCAGAAAATCCACATCAAGAATATGAAATCTCCAATGATAATAGAAAATAAGATTGATTTTAATCAACATTTTATGCCTTCTAAAAAAGGTTTTACAAAATATTTTCAAAGATGGTAATGGCTTTTCATAACTGATAAGTCCAACTTAGGATCTTTGTGAGACACCCCCCAGGTCCGTTTCTCTAGGAACGGAGAAACGCTTCGCACCAAAATACTCCTTGCAGTTTGAGAGCAAGTGAAAAACCTTGAGACTATCCTGTGAAATCTGGGATATAAACAAAAGTTGGTGACTTAGTAATTACGGTGTTTTCATGGTGAGAAAAATCTGAACAACTCCTTAAAACTGTACTGATTCCAATGAAATTCATTAAAGTTCCTGGTTTTACAGAGTTCGGATTGATTAAGATGGGAATCACATTGCTTCCCTTATGCAAACACAATAGAAATACATTCCTTATCTTGAAAATTGTATTTTCTCTTAAACTATTTTTAAGAAGCTAGATTCTTGTAATAGAAATGCGGAATAGTTTCACAGTTAATTGAAAGTGGAAGTAATAGAGAATTCAAGCTCATAGTTGACCTCAATGACCTGTAGTTGACAACAGGCCTTCCCAACAGAATTTTTTTTCTTCAGATTTTGAATTGAGAGTTAACATCATAATTAATAAATATTTCAGATTTGCAATGTGTCCAAATTAGGTCATTCTTTTCAAGGCAGGAAACAAGAATAAACCCAAACCTGGTGAATTAAACATTGACCTTCTTGACATCTTTCTCCTGTATAATTACACATATGTACTTAATGTTTAATGAAGTATTGAGTATTTTAATTTGAAAGGAATAAGGCTTACTGTCTTGCATCCAGCCTCTGTTGTTGTCATGGTTACTGGATGCATGTGACGTGTATCGTTCCTAGGAGGTTTTCTATGCACCCTCCGCCAAATGACAAGGCAATTTTGAATAGGCATGAAGAGTCAAACAGTACATGTCTAAGCATATATACTAATCAGATGAAATTCTGGTTAAATCATATTACTGAGTATATTCAAAGAAAAATATCGAAAATGATATTAATATAAAGATTTGACATTTTGGTGTACTAGCACTTTGACAGAATGAATGGTTGATACACTTACAAGTGTTTAAAGGTAAAGACCAGTTATGGTCATGCGATTGCATTGTGAAAGAAACGTTGTGGAATCGATCAGAAAAGGTTGATCATCTAGCATCTAGCATCTGCAAGGTTCTGGAATCATCAAAATGATAAGAAATTTGGCCCAGTCTTTGTAAAGTTGCAAGCACACGGTACACAGAAAGAGGTATATGGGACTACGCACACGTGCGCAACACGTGCGTTTATCTCTCACAAACCAATAGATAAACTAATTTACCAAATATATGAATTAGTAGGCAGTTTCCCAGCAAATTTTTTATCATCATGTATTAGTCAAAACATATTCTTTCACATGATTGGTAATGAGAGCTTCCATTTCATTTTTTTAAAATTGGGGCGTTTCCAATACTGGTCTTTACCTTTAAATGTGAATGTAGTAAAGTTTAACAATCAACTTGCAAGAAATGACACGATGATACAAGATGATGTCATAGTTATGATAATTTTGTAGCCAGGAAAACTGAAATTTACATATAGAACCTTCAATTGTATGAATTGTATATAATGTAAATTACATTTGCATTTGTATATACTGTATTGTTATGTAAGTAATGTATATTTCTGTACAAATGTACTGCTGTTTTGATAACATATAATATATTTTTTATCTTGTTTGTGAAATTTGAATCCCTGAACATCCTGTATTTTCATTTTGTGTTACTGACTACAGTTTATGCATGCATGGGGTTTAATAAGGAGGGTCTTTAATATCGGTTGACAAGATGCATGTTAAAAATCAGATCATATTGTGTATGCATCCACATAAAAGGCAAACTTTTGAGACCAACTGGCATCTTCAGATTTTAAAGGATAATTTCGATGAGACCGCCATTTCAAGTGACAACCGAACCTTCAATATCTTTGCATTTTCCCAGTGTAATTTCCCCCAGTAAACATCTGTAATATATTGTATATACGGTTGAGTTGATGCACTTAAAGCCTTCAAGGCACTTTAAGTTCAATAGGAGTCATCATGAAGCCCGCCCTCTAGCATCCAGTTTGTGACATTCAGCTGTAACAATAAAACCTGGCACGATCGGTGAAGCACGTCTCAAATGAACCGCTAATACGTCATGCGGAAAATCTCGCCTGCAGATTGCCCGTATTTCTATCATTATCTTGATTGCAAACCAGCGCGGCGGCTTGTTCCCAACTCGCCTTATTTTTACATGTTCTTCACCAGACCAGCGCGGCGGCACTGCTCTCTTTATTAGAGGCTTCAGCTCAATTATGCCTTTTTATCTTATTTTCTCATTCATTTGCGGGCGGAAGTTATTGCCAGCTAGCTAGCGCTAACTGAGGTTTCGCACATAGCGCATACACAGCGAAACGGGAGGTAATTTACGCCGAGTGCCCCGGCTTCGGAGAATGTAATGTATTTTGCACGTAATATGTGAGTGAGTGAGCGACCGACTGGCTATAAACTGTTTGGCCCAGCCAACCCGACCAGTAAAAAGCACCCGTGATGAAAAGAAAAGAAAAAAAAAATGGCCTAATATGTGTAGTTAGTAACATAATAGCGACTGCTTTCAAAGGCAAGCGTATACTCATAAATGGTTGGGGGTTTTATATCCCGGACGCGGTCTCAACTTAACACCGTATCTTTTTACCGGAATGCGATATTTTGGCAGGCCGTAAGCGTAAGAAAAGCTCCGATAATAATTATGTTTCTGTTATTATTGTCACCGTATAGAGTCTCGCATGCAACGTGAGAGAGAATAAGAGTGAGAGTAAGAGAGATGAGAGAGAGGAAAAGAGAGAGAGAGAGGAAAAGAGAGAAGGAGAGAGAGGAGGAGAGAGAGGGAGAGACTAAAGAGTAAGAATAACATTCTGAAAATTATCACATAGAAGTAGTATGCATTTGTTTACAATATACTGGTCGTGCTGGTAGGTAGAATTGTAAATTAAGTCGATAGTTAAAAACATCTTACCGTTATATTGGAAAACGGGAAGAAGAAATTAACCCAATTACGCATTCTTGAAAGTTAAATTCATTTATTTATGGGAGGGGCCAAAAGGTGGATTGGTGCATTGGGCCCGTTCAGACAAGACGCGGCAAAACCACGTTTACAAAAAATGATGATGACGTAAAGAGTAGGCCCTAATATGCTTATTTTTAAACATCTGTCACATTGGCTGGCCACTGAAGAAGAGTGTGACCCTAACCTGTTTCTTTCTTCTTTTTTTCATTTTTCTTTGGACAACTCATATCCAAATGCTCATATCACCCTCCTGCCGGATGGAGGGTTTCTTTAGGCCGTTTTGGGGTTTTTCACGGCCGATTTTTGTTTTTTCATATTCACATTCACATTTCAGTTCTCAGAGCTCAATGAATACGCGCAAGTCCGTAGTTGCCATTCACTTTTTCAATTTTTTTTTTAAACCGCGGCGGCATTTTTACGGCGGTTTTACCGCGCCATATCTGAACAGACCTTTATACTTCTTCACATATCGCCTTCACAAAAAAGTACAGGTATTAATATTCGGATGACGTGCATCTTTGAACGACTTATGAAACAATGCATCAGGCAGGAGAAAGTTGTTGTTTAGAAGGATGCATGCGCCTTCAAAGTTATCCACAAAGAAAGGGAAAAAAGCCTTTGGGATAATTTTCATCACATTAGCACAATACTTAAGTTTCCTAAACTACAGAAATTGCAAAATGCACCATCAATGGATGCTTAACATTCTCATGGCATGACGAATTCGCCACCTCTTTAAAAGAAAACACTAAAGTTACCCCCCCCCCCCCCCCCCCCCCAAATGAGAAAAGCTATATCGCTTAATAAGACGGATACCGATAAGATCGCCTTACATTTCCACTACGCAGAAAAGAAAGTTAATGCATCACACTTTTCA
This sequence comes from Strongylocentrotus purpuratus, assembly GCF_000002235.5. NCBI lineage: Eukaryota > Metazoa > Echinodermata > Echinoidea > Camarodonta > Strongylocentrotidae > Strongylocentrotus > Strongylocentrotus purpuratus. Next base: position 9,159,550 of record NW_022145599.1, on the reverse strand, counting down.
ATCATAATATATCACAACAAATAAAGTCTTACTACAGTATAGCTTATTGTCATGAGGTTGGTGGTTAAATTATAGAGACGCTGGTCTCATTTCTTTCCTAATCTTATTTCCCACTGGTCTTCTTGGATTTTAATGAACGCCCTTACAATATGTCGTTCTGTGACATTTTGTTTATATTTTTGCTGATGTTTCTTGCTTGTTTTGAATGGAATGACCACAATTATGGAGAAGATTTTTTTTTAATTTGAGTTGGGAGCCATAACGATCTGTAGTCAAAGATCTGTCGTTTTAGCAAGGATTTTTTCAATGAATATCCCTCTATATGTGATGACTTTCTTTTAATATTACTTATCATTTTTCTCTAAAGGTATCAAAACCACAGCTATTGTGCGCCATGATTAAAGAATCCCGTTTAAAATCGGAAATCCGATAGCTGATGAAAAATGATAGTTGAGAACGGGGTGAGAACGACCGCTTCAATTATATCAAAATAATGCCCGCTACAATACCGTATTACATTATGGGATTGCATACTCGGCTCGATTTTGTCTCTTCTTTGACAAATGAAATAAAACCGACCTTTTGTGATCACTTGTCTTCAATATCTAAGCTTACACGAAGAAGAATAGAAGGGACCATTTAGGCGGTTTTAAGTGATATTGATTTGATCGATCGCGTAGGACTAATCAAGTTACCCTTTGTCGCTGTTCACCCGACCGAAAGGCCGGGCCTACTCGGAGGGGAGATACGAGCCACGATATGATACGAGCGGTCGGTCGTCATGGGGCAGGCGACATTGAAAAGCGCCAATGTCAAGTCCGCTACGAATTGTTAAAAAAGGCACATTTTCTCCTCCCGCCCCCCCCCCCCGTCTTTTTGATCCGTGACTGAATATTGCATTGCTACTACATCACTTTTACCGCACAAACTATCAGAGTATATAATTGTTATTTAACTTATTAAGTTAACTTATTAAACGAAAGCAGGAAAATCATTATTCACAAACGCTCCATAGTGATACTCGGAATAATAAATACAGGCAACTTTGTCCGGAAAAGATTCTTCCGTATATAAATATTAAGAAAGGCGACCAAAAACAATTTCATATTTCTACCATAGCAAATTACTTTTAACATATATTCGTGGTCTATAATGCTATACCTCGACCATGTAAATATATTTGTTCTCTCTCAATCACGAATTTGCAGACTTAAATCAAAGCATGGTCCTAATATCTTTCCCAAACATAAAACGAAACAAAAAAGCAACATGGCATAAAATGTACGCTGTCACGGTTCTCGCGTATATGAATGATATTATATTTTGTTGTTTACATAATTTCAGGAATCGAGCATTTCATGTTCTGTTTGTTATCAGATTGGACAATAATAATTGTTTTCTTAGTGAATGGTAATACTTTGTGGTCAGTTTTTCGTTTCCGTAGCTGAATTCGGTTGGTATATATATATATAAAAGAAATAGAAAATCCATGATTCAAATTTTCTAAGACAAACAAAAATAGGAAGACAATTGGTATGAACACACGGAGTCATTGCCGTCACTCGCACATCATTCCATTTTTGACCAGATGGTATACTTATACATTTATCATGTATATATTCATAACTCAATTGTGGAATCATCGAAGCAGTCCCTCTCGGTTTGTGAATCAAATTAGCGAATCAAGAATAAAGGATAATGAATCATATAACCGTATGTATTACACGTGTGATCTAAAAAATAAAAGATACAAATAAATTATGAAGATATCATGGTACGGTTGTGAAACCTAAAGCAACGTCTCTATACCGCGAGCGTTAAGACTTAAATCATACGTGATATTTATCTTACGAGGAAAATGACAGAACCAGGAATATAATAAAAGAGTTTATTGTTTACAGCATCGGAAACCAATGATTTGAAAGGGACACTTTCAATTCACATGCACTTCTTTTGATTTACGTGGTATAAGGACTATTTTCCTTTTGGTATTTCCTCCTAAAAACGGTTTTGTTTATCATTAAACCGACTTTCGAATCCGTTCTGGCTCTAAGTATATAGTCTGTTACTTGAATCAAATATGTTGCAATTAAGTAGATTGTTTAGAATATTATTTTACTGACACACGGTGATAGGAAATCGCACCAAGAAACAAAATCATGCAAAAAAAAATATTATTACAAAATGTACCATTACAACGAATAAATGCTTTTAAGATATCAACGTCTATTAGAATTCATATTTAAATTCAGACAGTTGATATGTTTTCCACTAAATACAGGTTTCATCGGATTTATAGCGATCAGGATTTTTTTCTTCATATTCATGAGTGAAATCAAGAGCAAAATGTTATTCCTCATTTAGAAGAACGTGGATTGTGATGCAACCAGGTGGATCGTCATAAATATATATAGTGCTTTATTTGTTTTAGCAGTTGTCCATAAGTTATTTATTTGTTATTCTTTTAAAACCACAAGAACCATTTTACCAATCAAACATCCTCCCACTATTTGTAGACGAACCGTCTCTCAAATTCAATAGTATATTTTTATGTTTGTTAATTTGTTATAACCCAACCTCATGAATCGAATTAATTTGTAAACCATCTAATCCAATATGCGGATAATTGATAATGCATTCCTTTTACTTGATGTTTCTCTCGCTCTCTCTCTCTCTCTCTCTCTCTCTCTATCTCTCTTAATTTAAAATTTTCGTTTTTAATGTTCTCAAAGTTAGTTTTTCACCAAAAAAAATAAACCCAAAACAGGCTTGTTTCAAACAAATATGATAAAGATTGTTTAATATAAATTGGGAAGTTCACCAAGATATTAACTGAAGGTTATAAGTTTTTCCTCATCTTTCTTTGACCGAGTGAAGATTGTGGAAAAAAATGTATTTCCTTGTATGGGTTCATCATAAGAGTTATTATGATTTAAAAAATATTTTTGCAAAACTTAAAGAACAGCAATAGAATCACGATGCGTGATTAACTGTTTTTAAAATCACGAAACGAAATCTACTCTTTCTCTCTCTCTCTCTCTCTCTCTCTCTCTCTCTCTCTCTCTCTATCTATCTCTCGCTACATTTTCTCTCTTTCTCCTTGTATCTCATATCTCTCACTTCCTTTTTCTATTTTTCTTTCTCTCTTTCTGCTCCTAATCTCACACCTAATGACGACGATAGTAATATTAACATTTTTGTATGAATACCTACAAAACCCTGTATCATAATATTTACCAAACTTTTCACCTAAATGCCATTCGTATATTAGGAAGCCATTCAATTTCATCTCACATCAAATACTACGATCGCCAACGCGTTTGCTGGCTTGTCTAGTTTTATCTACAGATATTATATACCACCTTTATGTACAGCAAAGTACTGTCGCTGTGTTTTTGTTTGTATTTAGAGCAAATTCATTTCTTTAATTATAAACATTTCTCATTTATTTCTTAAAATTAGAATGATACATTTAAACAATTACTGTACCAAATTGTAAAGTCTAAAGACGTTATTCTGGGAATAAAATTTAAAACCCAACGAATTAATGTCATTCAATCAATAACGTTTTAAAAACACACAACAAATTAACGCCAAGGCAAAACTATTTTTGAACATTTTCGTTTACCAGAATGAATATAATCATGTGGACTGGTCAATTAAGATTTCACAGTTAGGACAAACATTGTAGGTTGACTTTGGAACTTGCCTGCATGTGTCCTCGTGTTAGAATGCATTCTTCTTTTTTTCTGATATTAACCTTTCTCGTTCATAGAGGCGCCACGACCAATGCAATGTGGTGAATCGGAAAACATTGTTTTTGTTTATGTACTCTCTAAACAAAAAATCGAGTGATCCCTGACGTCATTCCTCTGGAGAGTGAAAATGTAGTGAAAATAGAGTGAATATCACTCTTTTCTTCTTAGAGAGCACTCTAAAATCAATCGATATTCACTCCTAAACAAGTGATTCCCTGACGTCACTTCCAAGAAATTGATAATTCACTCTGTTTTAGAGAGAGTACGTATGTGCGTGCGTGTGGGTATACATGAACCCACACATACACATTCACGCGCGCACACACATACACATACACACACATACACACACACACACGCACACACACACACACACACACACACGCACGCACGCACGCACGACAGAAATAAATAAATAAATATATCGCAGACAAGGGTATCGATTTGTATCCTCGGTTGGGGGGGATGATAGGTGCCAAAATATTTCGGCAATGGATCAAAGCAACCAAGAGGTAGAAGCGTGTGGCAGGTTGCACCCTCTCCCTTCCAAGTTATTAACTTTTTCAAGTCACCCTCAATAAAGATAACATTTCAGAGAATATCCATGTGGGTCCCACATGGGCTTGCTACCTGGGTTATTATCCTCTCAAGCATATAGGAAGGATTTTATTTTAGGAGGCGGTAGTGAGCACCTCCTAGGGGGTGGGTGCAGGGAGGGGGAGTTCCCCCCTCCCCCCCCCCCCCCCCCCTCCCGCGCGAAGCGCGCAAGCTCTGACGTTTCATTGAATTATTTAAGAACGAAGATGATTCGTTGTACCATTCTCGAAATTAATCCTTGTCTGAATTCAGTCCCCCCCCCCCTTCCCGCGCGAAGCGCGGAAGCTTTGACATTTCTTAAATTATTATAAAAAGAAGACGATTCGTTGTACCATTCTCGACTTTTAATCCTTATCTGAATTCAGTTCCTCCCCCCCCCCCTTTCATTAAATTATTATAAAAAGAAGACGATTCGCTGTACCATTCTCGACTCTTAATCCTTGTCTGAATTCAGTTCCTCCCCCCCCCCCTTTCATTAAATTATTAAAGAAAGAAGACGATTCTTTTTACCATTCTCGACTCTTAATTCTTGCCTGAATTCAGTTCCCCTCCCCCTCCCGCACAAAGGCGCGGAAGCTTTGACGTTTCATTAAATTATTAGAGAAAGAAGACGATCCGTTGTACCATTCTCGACTCTTAATCCTTGTCTGAATTCAGTTCCCCCTCTCCCCCCCCCCCCCCCCCACTCCTGCGCGAAGCGCGGAAGCTTCGACGTTACATTAAATTATTAGAGAAAGAAGACGATTCGTTGTACCATTCTCGACTCTTAATCCTTGTCTGAATTCAGTTCCTCCCCCCCCCCCTTCCCGCATTTTTGCGCTTCGCGCTTAACATTTACTAAGCTCGTTGCTTTTTAACGCTGCGGCTTTGCATTTCTATGATGCTGTTGATTGAATAAATTGAATAAATTCATCAATTCCTGATGAAGCCGTATGAGCGAGAATTCAATTTATTCTTGTCTCATATAATTACGGTTGTCTCATTTACTACGTTTCTTTTTATATATGTATGTATTATGAAAATGAGATAGCAAAATGTGTTTATTGATGGTCATCTTGCAAGTAATAACCATTAACTTCTCTCATCGGGCTCTCAACTTTAATTTTTTTTTTGATGGTGAATTATTGGGGGGATGATTGTACAGGCCATCCCCCCCCCCACCTGAAATATTGGGGGGGGATATATCCCCCCCCCCCCCCATCCCCCGGGATCGACACCCATGATCGCAGAGAAGTCGAGGGTAATCTAGTACCCTAATGTATATCCCATCGGAAATCCTATTCGGAGTACGTAATTCGTCATTGATTGATCATTCGCACATATTTTCAAAATGTGATGTGAACAAGGCTATTCAATTGATGTTTCGAAAGTCTGTGCGATCATGTTTGACATACATGTATATATTTTATATATAATTATAATATAATGTATAATGGGTACCTGGCAGGAATTAATTCATTGAAATGTTAAGAGCGCCGCAGTGGCTGCCTTGCTAAAGCCAGGGTAATAATCGGGGCAGCGCCAGGAGCGTCACAACGTGACGGACATGTGCGCTATATAAGAAGCGACCATTATTATTATTATTATATACAAAGATAATATAATATATACGCATATAATATATAATGAAGAGAAACAGGGAGAGGACCGAAGAGAGACTTTAATTAAAAATCCTTGAAAAGTATCACTAATTGTGATCATTATTGTCCATTACTAATTGAACAGCATTTTCAGACAAAGATTTTGAGATATCATAATTCTTCTCAGTAAGGTTTCTCTTGTAGAATTACGACGCGTGAATATTTGTCTTCGCCTTCCTACAGGATCAATCGAAGTCATGTACAAACCAACGTGCCGTCAATTCACGGGGTTAGTTTGTTGACAAGTTTACCCCCCTCTCAGCAAATATTGTCTTTGCCCGTTTTCCTTCCCCCCTTTTTCTACTCCTTGTAATTCCTTGGAAGCAGATGAGGAGAGTTGGCGGTGAATCACTACCACCTAGCACTAATTTATCACGCATATTATCTGACGGTCAAGTTGAGTGACATACACAGCTGCAGACGACAGCCTTAGCGCGCCAAATCGTCCACAACCAACCTTATCTCCAAGCTTTTTAGATTTTTATTTCTTTGACGATTTACAGAAAATAATAAAAGGGCGAAAGAGTAGCTACAAATTCATAATAATAAAAAATCTATTGTAAAATGAAGAATCCATTCGATTTTAAATTGCCTTGTCTTCTTTTTGAAAAATATAGCAGCTATGAGATGAAAGTTACCGTCGAAATCAAGTTATTGTCAGATGAAGACATATTCAAAACGTCTGTACTAAAGACAAATTTATGAAAGTGTGGAGACAGGAATCAAATTCATCTTACGACAGCCTGATTGCATGTGTTGAAAAGAGAGAAACACGTTTGAGTTCAACGTCAAAGTCGGTGCTCCTACTACCTCAGTTCTGTTTCAAAACTGAGAGTGAGATCTATAATAATTACCAATTATCTTATGACTAATTCTTAATGACATGAGCATAACAGACAGACCCATCGAATCTTTATGATTCGGTACATTCTGTGGAAGGTTAAAAATTGACCACGCATGAAAGCGGGAACACGTGTCCGCAGCCAATCAGCGGCTTTGTTTACATCGGACGTGTCACATCAAAATCAATCTCATGGGTGTGGCCTAATGATTGACGTGTGGTAAGAAATAATAATGATTGGAAAATAAATACTCGGAGAAGCCAGCTTCTTTGACAAAAACACGGGGTGGAAAGTTCGCTGACCGTAAACTTGAGAAATATAATGATGGAATGATTTTCTTTTTTGCGAGTAACGTGTCGTAACTCAAATCTAAAGAGGTCGAATGAAAATGAGTAGATTTCCCTTTTTCATGTGCAAAGAATTACGACGCATGATATTTCATTAAACCATGGACCTCTAACGGATGGACATTCAATGTGATTCTTTCTTTGATCCTATGATAGTCACCGCCTTCAGTCGTCCTTGTTTTCACGAAGTGACGGTAGTGAGGAAAATCGTAACGCAAAGTGAATGCAATTTTTTTTCACTACCGTCACTTCGTGAAAACAGCGACTGTGCATCTTAATGAAAACATTCAGCTGTTTTAACAATAACGACTGCGTAAGCATTTTCGGTCATTGACAAAGGAGCAGTTTCGTTCTTTAGGGTTTTGTTTGAATGGTGTGGTCTGTAAGAGTGTGTCTTTAATAAAAAATAAAAAAAACATTACCAATGGGGAGCAGCAAAGTTGAAAATCAGACGATTTTGGTGATATGAAATTTATTATTACTGATTCGCACACTATTGCACGCACCAATGACCTTATAAAACAATTAGAGGGCCATGATCTTTATAAGCCTATGCGTTGTAATTCTGTAATATTATGAGGAACATGGGGGAAAAGGGATTTTAAATCACAAACAATCCAAATATAACCTACCTGGTAATATCAACATGTTTTTCAAAAATAGAACACAGTACATAGAACAACAATTTCCAATTATTAACCAGAACTTCACATCGACTTCCCATGATTTAAGCGATTTATTATCTTCTGCGCATGACTTATATTAACATGTTTAAAATCACTATCTTGATTCTGTCCCGGCTTATTGGCGGTGACCCTCATGAGATCAAAGTGAAAAAACATGTATGGAATGTTATTGAGACGACATTGACGGAGACAATCACAATGGATTCGTTAAGAAAACGATGAATGTCCATTCGTAATAGGTCCATGATTAAACAAATTGCATTCCAATTATTTCTGTTGCGAGCATACCCGTGCTCATCCGTTGTAAAGAAATGTTGCGTAATGGAGGTAACCGAAATGGCGTAAAATGAATGGACTTTAATGACAACTGTAAATATGAGAAGTATGACACAAGGCCTAATGAGGTTAAGAAGGATAAAAAATAGAGATAGAGATAGAAACATAGGAGAGTTATAGTATAACGCGAAATGCGAAATATATTATAAACCTTCCCATTTACCGAAAGTGAAAGTTTCAAAGTAGGAAAGTTATGAATTGTTTATAGTTGTCATCAGTGAAACACAAATAGGCAACACTGTGACGTAAATTTTCTCTACACATAAATTTCATAAACTTTAATTTTCTTAGTTACTAATGAAAACATAATTATTTGCAAAAATAATTTTTAAGGTTCATGATTGTACGATTGATCATTTTTTTCGGGAAATAGAAACTTCAGATTTTCTATTACAAAGCAAATGTGAGGGAACATCGCAAGATATGTCCCACAGTTGCCAATTTGTGTTTGCTCGATCTCAACTTCAAAAATTCATAACTTTTTTTTTTTTTTTTTATAGGATTTCGCTCAATTTATCACTGACCTGTCTGTTCCTCTCATTGGTCTGCTTCTAATTAAACCAATTTAGTATCAGGATGGACTTCCCCTTTGACCATTTGAGTAGCATAACAAAATGCGGTAAGTTTTTGTTATGTGTTTTTCAGACGTACGACTGCGCCAGGGACTTGTAAGGTCTTTGGCGGATCGTAAAAGTGTGACACCGTTTAAAAGAAACATGAACAGTGTCATAATTTGGTTTAAAAATTGACTCATGTGTTAATTGACTTAGGACTATAGGTAATGACGCAATATAAATGACGCGTCGTTTTCATCGTGCAATATGCCGAAGGAGTCATTCAATTCTCAAGGGAAAGTTTTGTGACTTTTCAACATGACTGTAGCCATCTTCAATTCCAGCCAATCGTACCTATATAATAATGGTTACGTGATTCAACGAATATCATAGTTATAAGAATTTTGAATTCCTTAAATTGTGATGGTATAAGATTTGTAAGGCCATGATTGATGTGTATACATTCTCCAGAAACATCAAAAAGTGAGGACGTGGAAATATGATTTACATTATTAAACATTTTGATGTAGACTCACTTCTTTGAAAGTCGAATGTTTTCATAGCTATGTGAGGCGGGGGGGTGCATCGACAGAGCACGGCAAGTTATATACTTTCTTGTAAAAATCCCAATGGTGATATTTATAGTTATATCTTAGGTGAAATTATGTTATTGAAATGAAATATTTAAAGCCTTTCTACATCATGCACATTGGCCTATATACATGAACCAAAGTCTAGCGTGGCAATCGTTCAAAGTGCCTCTAAATGAAACGAGCAGAGCACGTATTATTAACTTCTTTCCCATCAGTAAGTTTTAAACCCACGGATCTTTCAGCGAAAGATCGAAAGAGATGATTGAAAGCTAGTAGTGAAAAAGGTTTCTCGACCCTTATCGATTTCCTGCCAAGTGATAATTTTGCTCAATCCAGTCAACCTTTTCGTTGAATAAGATTCCACGAATAGCCTATAATATTATTATACCTCGAAAGATTAAAATATTATCCTCTATCTCTAGCCCCCCCCCCCCCTTCCTCCAAAAAAATATATCTCTCGAAATTTAGACATCCCCATAGAACGTCATAATGGGAAATCTAGGGTTCATTTACCAAAGGCTTTTACCGAAGGACAGAAGATTTTTTTAAACAAATTAAATACATTGTTAGCCCCCATGCAACCTAGACGCGCCCAGTGATGGTACAAAGGAAAGGGGGGGGGGTAGAAGTTAACCAATGTGTTGACCCTATCTCTTTCTTTTTTACAGTGGGTCGGAGTAAAGTATAGCGCACCTGATAATCAAGTCTAACAAAATCGTCATTGAAATCGATTTTGTGGGGGGGGGGGGGGAGGGTGGTGGACACGTGCCCCCCCCCCCCCGCCCCACATCCGCCCTAAAAATACGTGATACACATGCATGCCAAATCATTGTAACTATTTGGGAGATGTCAATTTTGTATAGAATGGATAATATAATATGTTATTTTTCATACGAAGGCCTATCTGGGACGTGTTCACACGTTATCTGAAAAACAGGCTACACTGTAAAAAAATAATAGTCGAAATAACTCAATAAAATTGAGGAAAAGAATTGCCTTATTTTTATTAAGTAAATATTACCTACGGCATCTTAAGTAGAGTTTACTTATTTTGCTGAATAAATTTTTACTCAGTTAAATCGAGTTACATTAACGTAAATAATTTAAGTATTGTAATCATTTTAGATAATTAAAAAAAAGCTATGATAGGATTACATATTGCACGATTTGGTACCCATCTAATCTAACAAGTAACATCCACTAATCATTCGCTACTTCTATTTAAGATTAATCACTAATCACTAACACACGCTTCATTGACACATATTGAAAGGCTCCAAATTTTATATTTACTTGATCGTAGCATCTTAAAAGGAAAATTTGTTGACAATTTCCTGAAATATCAAGTTTTGATTTGTTTTGAACTGGGTAACAATTAAAAATTGTCTTGTCTTTGCTTAGCCATGTTAAAGGTAAAGACCAGTTATGGTCATTCGATTGCATTGTGAAAGAAACGTTGTGGAATCGATCAGAAAAGGTTGATCATCTAGCATCTAGCATCTACAAGGTTCTGGAATCATCAAAATGATAAGAAATTTGGCCCATTCTTCGTAAAGTTACAAGCACTATACACAGAAAGATGTATATGGGACTACCCTATATCTCTCACAGACCATGAGAGAAACAAATTTACCAAATATATGAATTAGTAGGCGGTTTCCCGGCAAATTTTGTATCATCATGTATTAGTCAAAACATATTCTTTCACATGATTGGTAATGAGAGCTTCCATTTCATTTTTTGAAATTGGGGCGTTTCCAATACTGGTCTTTACCTTTAAATGAATTACTAAATGTTTTAAAGTCCTTAAATTTTCATTCAACCACAAAAAAGAATTGTTTTATTTTAAAAAAGAGTTTAATTTGGTCTTAATGAATATTCATGAATTATGTAAATATTTCTATATTACGCATTGCATCGGTCCTTACTTTAAAAAGATAAGAATAATCAACATAAATTGTTTGAGTAATACGTATAATTTCTGATTTTTAGTTAAAATTACTAAATTAATACAAGCTGAAATTACTTAAAGTTCTTATGTATTTGATTTTACTTAAATATTCCACGTATGTTCTACTAAATTGAAAGTTTGAGTTAGCAAGACTTAAATTTAAAGCGTAAGTGGCAAAAATAATGTTTTCAAGTAAATTCTACATGGAAAAAATACGTAAAAATTACCAATGAACAAATTCTTTTTTACAGTGTATGCTTACTAATGACGTCATTTTTTTTTTTATCTCTTCTTCCTTTACAGTTTCTCTTTCATAATCATTATGTCGAATTTTAATTTCATGTTACGCCTATAAGTATATTATGATCTTCAATGTCACTGTAAGTGATCATTTAAAATTTGTATAGGTCTATAAAGTAACATGCGTAAACATTGCGTTAATCAATCGAAGCAACAGACTGCAAAATGGTTTATGTTACATAATAATTATATAAGGAACTGCATGTTAAGTTTCTTTAAAAAATAATGAATACCTCAGTACATGGATGGTTCTTAAAACGCTCTTTCCTTTTCCACTTTCCACTGTATACTATGGTTCTATATTATTCTGAGATTATATGAGAAACCCTACAGGGAATGATTCAGTCATAAGATATTAATATAGACCCTAGATTTTCTTGAAAATGAGCCTTTTCCAAATTTAGATTTTTACGAAGCTAATAGTTATCATGTCTTTTAAAATATTAAATTCGTTTTTCCATGATGGGCTTCACACGTACGCAGGCTGACTTGGTAAACAAGATTTTTGTTATGAAGCCCTGCATGACGATACTAATTGGTCCTTCAATCTTTGTCATAATTATTCTTGTACACCTTCTTTTTACTGGCATTTATAATGATTCATCGTGTTTCATTCTTGAATGAAAGGAAAAAAATAGACATAAAAAATGAGATATAATTACACTGTATTGAGCACGGAATAACAGCCACAGAGGAGAAAGAAAAATGTGATGACAGAGAGAGAAGAAAAATTCAAACGTGTTGATTATAATCCAAACATGCATATAGGATCATTCTCAATTTTCTTTTGACAAAGGATAACAATATCAAAATGCAACAAATATAACTGAGTGCAATCAGGCCCTTTTAATGTTACAATAAACTTTTTTTTTAATAGGCCTACGTCCACATACTTTTCTGGATGCAATATAGTGACGATAATAAATTACATTCGTAATAGGCCTACTTTTTTACAACCTTACATTTTGGGGAGGGAGAAGAAAAAAAAGAAGGAAAAAAAAAGACAATAAATGGCAGAGATAATGGGAAGGGAGAGATAGAGAAAGTGTGGGTTGAGAGGAGAAGGGAGAGGTGCTGGGAGGGGAAGAGAGAGAGAGAGAGAGAGAGAGAGAGAAAGAGAAAGAGACAGAGGAGATGGTGAAAGTTGCTCATGGGTTACATAATAGGCGTACAATATGTTCATATTTATTTTATTGGGCAAAATGAAACAGACTCAGTGCTAGATTGCATCAACAAACGGAATAAAATTGTTTACGACAAAATGCCTTTCTCTTTCTTACATAAACATAGTTATCTGTGTTTAAACGACGTTCTTTTCATTTATTATGACGAGTGTTTAATCGAGTAATAATATAATTTTGGATTTATACACTAATGACACATTTATCCCGACATTTATATTTCATGATTCATTTTTAGTATTTTGGAAGCACAACTAAAATTTTAAAAACAAATGCAAACAATAATTTGGACTTTGATTAACATAATAATAGGGTAATACGTTTAAAGTGAAACAGAAAAAAGAATTGGGTGCTGCCATAAACTGTTTAAAGTGAAAAAGAACAAGAATTGGGTGCTGCCATAAACTTTGGCCAACATGTCCAACGAGGAGTGTGGTAGCCTTAATGACCAACACGAGGTGGTATCTCTTTTTTCTTCTCAAAATCTAAGCCTCTTTTATTCATGGCGGTCTGTGCCAATTAATTGTCCGCCCCCGGCCAGCCTTTCGCGACACGCAGAGTCCAATCGCCTGCTCGTTCATGCACACACCATCACCACCATGACCACGCATTGCTCGCTCGACCACCGTACCGCCCACAGATAATGAACAGTGACACTTAAAACTTACATACGACGATCGACTACACTGGCGCGCCCGTGCTTCCCCGTACATTGGCCCTAGATTATGCCCTGTGCACCTTGCCATCGCAACTGCAGTACATAACAGTCACAGCCATTGGTACATCAGTGCCGATGCCACGATACAGCTTTTTGAGGGAAGCTTTAAAATTAATGCTCTACGCATCATGCTAACTCGACTGCCCATTATTTTCTTAATTATTCGTCGTGTTTATAAGAAAATCTGGGGAGAACACGAAAGCTTAATTGCGTATTAATTTACGTACTGTAGTGATAAAATACGCGAGCAAAGTTTCTTAAATCTATATGCAATATAATATTATGTATCTACCAAATTTGGTCTCGCTGCCCAACTATGCTATTTTGTTTGTAAATACTCTTATTGTCAGTTCTTGAATTTGTATTTTCCTTTTTTATACAGGACCATTATGTAAAACAGCCTGCGAGCTGACCAATGTTATCCTGTTAAGAGATGTTTTAATAAATAAATAAATACATAAATAAATATGCATAATTATTATATGATCATCTACTAGTTCTATTGGACTGGATTTTTTTACTTAAACTAAATGTTCGATCATTATGATTTATTTATTATCAAGATAATTTAATTCCTATATTCAGCAATGTTATACGCTATATAATCCGCCCAACTGTATAGCAGGAAAATTTATCCTGGTCGATATTTCAAAATTCATTGGCATATCCAAAAATGATTAGAGATTATTATCATTCCATGTTGTCGTATCAATGTATATTTTAGCCAAGGTCAAGCAAAGACGTCATTCGTACATGCACTGTAGGTATTACTGAGGGCTGGTGAAAGCAAGAAAAAATAATATTGTCCACAGAATTAACGCGGCAGTCTTAGGAGGTTTATGTCTTCATGTTCAATAACGCGAGGACGTTGTGAATATAATTCGTTAAAAAATATATACAATGTAGGCAAATATATTTTTGATTGTATTTTACGACGTTTTGTTTATTTGTTGGAAATGTTGGTATTTGACGAGGGTTCGACCTCTAGCAATGCACTTAATTAAGAAAACCAAAATTTATTCAGATAATATAGTAGAGAATGAAGCTGGTGGCATTAGCGGTTCTATAGTGATGTTTTTTTTTTGCTTTGCTGTTTTTTTGTTGTTGTTGGGGGGGGGGGCTTTGCGGGCTTCGAGGGGTCTTTTGGGGGACCTCACATCGGAAATTTGTGGCGCGGGGGGGGGGGGGGGGTTCCATGCCCCCATATTATTTGAGAACCGCTTTTGGAAGGCTGACACACAATTTATTGTCAAGTTCGATCCAGTTTTGTACATGACACCTCTGAAGCATGAGGACTCTGGACGTAAACAAAACACTATCTTCTCCTCAATATGTCTCTCTGTCTCTGTCTCTCTCTCTCTCTCTCTCTCTCTACCTCTCTACCTTTCTCTCTCTCCCCTCCCTCTGTCTCTCTCTCTCTCTCTCTCTATCTCCCCCCTCTTCCTCTAAATTCAGCACTATACCTGCACTTACACGCTTCACCCTTGCATGCCTTTTGCCTAATTCTCTATTATCTCTTCTGTACATGCAGCCATCACCTTTGTCACTCTATATTTACCATCTCCTCCTGTCATCTTCTCCAACATCTCATTTCACTCCCAGCACCTCTTTAATATAGATTTCTATTTCTTTGGGTAACGCAGAAAGTATTTTCCTCCATTCCCCCCTTCCGTATTAATGGTAATTATTACGTGTTACCACACCTTCAAGCTTAGCTAAAGTGACAGTCCATTTTTGTGGTTGTGTTATTTTATTTTGATGGCGTATCTTGCATGATTTATTTATAATTATGTTGTAATCAGTATAAGTAGTTTTTAAGTAAACTTCTTTTTTTTAATTCCTTGAAGAGAAATCAATAAATAAATGAATAATTTAATGAATGAAATGAGTAAATAATAATAATAACACTAATAAAAAAAAGGTGCTTATAAAGCGCTTTCCACCAAAGTCTCTAAGCGCTAAATGATTGGAGATTATGAGTAGGCCTAAATGAAATCAAAGTTATTCGCCAGGAGTTGACCCTAGACAAGATGACGGACATTACAACGTGGTGGAAGAATATCTTAATACGAATATACTTGAACCTTCTTTAAAGTAGTGACTGATAATTATTACTCCTTTGAAAGTGGATTCCACTATTTCAAGAGTGGATTTCCATTTATCTTAATTCGTTTAGAAAGTATCATGAATATTCAGTAGACCTACATGTTAAAAAGAAAATGTATAGTTCAAATTGTTCACATGCAGAAAATCATTTTATTCGCCGCGTACAATATACTGAAAAGGGATGCTCCTCTTTGAAAAAGAGAAATTCCATCCAAAATAGAGAACGGATGACAGAGGGATATGGGTCAACAGTGGTATTACAACCGCCTGTTATCATGGTTATGATCACCACCGACCCCTTTCCCCACCCCCCCCCCCCCCCTCTATAAAAAAAATCCTATATATAGTTACGAGGTGATATGCTGAAAACTACTTCTTTTAAACCTATGATAGACCTTTAAACCTATACCATCTTCCATATGCCTGTTACACAGGCTTCCTATGCCTGCGCCGGTTCAATTAATTAAGATTAGTAAACACGGAGATCCATTAAAATACATAAGTCTGAAACATATATTTTGTGCCAATGATAATTCCAAAGAGGTATTTATTAATATTCAGTGTCAAAGGTACACCGATAATAAATTCCGAGTGTGACAACTGGCATTTCCGATTTCAAACAACAATATTACAAAAACAGCTACATGCAAAGCTTTACAATGTTTATTACAAGAATGATAGCAAAAGAGCAAAGTAAACTACACTGTACAGTAGAAACATATTAGGGAATAGAAGAAAAGAATAGATGTTCATATGAAGTACAAATGATAAAACACAAGTCGTTCGTCAGTAAGCACTAAATACATCGATCAGGCGGAGAGCGTTGCCTGAACAACGACAGCAGTCCCAACTCTTGTCCCGAGGGAAATGGAAGTGGAACCATGGTGGAACCATGGTGGAACTCTGTTAAGAAACAAAATCAAGGCAGGTCTTAAAAAGCTGCGACATAGTAACTTCTGGGGGAAGTTACATCACACGTCTATCTGCCTTGAAGTCTAAACTTGCTCTCTCCTACTTAATCAATAATAATTCTTCTTTATATGGAACACAGTAATTCAACAAGAGTATTTATCGTCTTACAAGTAGTTATTGGGCTATCACTAAACTATCTAATCAAAAGTATTTTACAATGACTGAAATATCTATAAATAGGTCTGGCTTGTGAAAAGTGGTATCTTAATTCATACACAGTCACAACCATCTTGTATCAAAAGTTAAGGAATAAACACATGAAAATATAACAATGGGTTTTCCAACGTAAGGAGAATCACACTAAACAGTATCGTACAATTCATTCAAATTGCATTAGGAACTTGTGATATCTCTATAATTTACTAGAATAGAACATGAATATACTTTTAGGAAGGTGAGTGTTCGCTTACCTGTTAAGAAACAAAATCAAGGCAGGTCTTAAAAAGCTGCGACATAGTAACTTCTGGGGGAAGTTACATCACACGTCTATCTGCCTTGAAGTCTAAACTTGCTCTCAACGAGAAAGCCAATCTTTCTTCCAAACCAGGCAAACAACCCCACTATTCCCTATCCTCAAGACAAAGGGGTACCAGTAAATGTATCCACTGGTCATTCATGATTTATGTACTCTACGAATAAAGGAAGTGGTCTGGGTTTAAGACATAAACAAGGCCTATAGAATAGGGGTCTTTTTGTTCCCATCTCTTTGTTTCACCAGTAGCATATACCAGAGAGGTGATCTTAATAGAAACATAGTTTAAAGGTACACTTTAAATAGGGGTTCAACAATTTAAAGTAATATAAGCTTACTCAAAAATAGAAAATAGGTTTACTCAAAAAATAGAATATACCTTGATAATAAACAGGGTCTGACACTCTCCCCTCCTAGAATCATGGCGTCCCGACATCTTTAATTACAAGTTAATACAATAATACATTTCAGCAGACTTTTAGAGGACAGAGAGAGATTAACCAATCTCATACTTTCCTACCTAGATGGCAAGATGTAATTCTCTGTAGATGACCTCAACATTGGGTGCACCTCTTCAGTCAAACACCGCATCCAGCTGAATGATCCCTCCTTCCACTATGCTTCATTCTTGGGTAGAATGAGCTTCACCCGAAAGGTGGTGGCAGTTAAGGATTTCATTGGTTTTGGTGCTATAGTACTTATGAAAAAACTTGTAAAATAAAAATAACTAGTGCCAGCGTTGTCGTCTCTGACTGAACGCAAACCTAATTGTCAGTGTGAAAGTGCAGATGGGCCTCGATGTACCCAATGTATGGAACTTCTGATTCCACCTGCACCAAACACGAACAGGTCGTCATGGATTCCAAGTGACGGTGCGCTAACTTTTTGTGATAACAATAAGCAGATATGCATGTCACTTGGGATCGACCTAGTGTCCATAAGGCACTCATAGGGCACACACCCCGTCAACCTCAGCCCAGACAGTGAATTGGGTACCCACTAGTGCGGCTGGAGATTTATCAGATGTGGCCCGATGAGATGGCGTCATCTGCAAACTCATAATTGCAGATCGCCTTATGGGACACTTCTTAGGTTTATCTTTGGCCACCTGTTCGGCCAGAAACTTCACTAGCTCTGCCTTAAACTTAGGCTTAGAGTCAGACATTTTTTAAAAGATTATAAAGCTAAACTATCCAAAAACAGGGTTAACAAAATAGTTTCAGATATTAAGGTGCCTAAATATACTATTTATAACACCAATCAGGATTCAAGAACGTTCTAATTATTATATAAAATACAAAAATAATTATATGATGAAAATATTGATATAGTAAAATAAAAACCACAATAACAACTGAGCTGGACAAGCTACCCCTTGTAGTAGGGCTGCTACTGATTTGACCTGAACAACAGCAAAAAATTTGATAAGGTCACACTTCAAATTATTAAGACCACTTCCAAATATACGCTATGTCCAACTGAGTGTTTTACAAGTTGTGGCAATCAACATAACAACAATCATACACAGAAAATAGTTAGTCTCTTCCTAGCAAAGAGAGAGAAAGAGAACCTAATACTCAATTAAAAGCCATTTGAAAAACGTATTATCTAAACAGAATTTTCCTTTTGGGAAAAACAACTATTATTTTCCAAGAAAATTTAGCATCCGGGCAGTGCCTCCATTTGTTACACAGGCTTCCTATGCCTGCGCCGGTTCAATTAATTAAGATTAGTAAACACGGAGATCCATTAAAATACATAAGTCTGAAACATATATTTTGTGCCAATGATAATTCCAAAGAGGTATTTATTAATATTCAGTGTCAAAGGTACACCGATAATAAATTCCGAGTGTGACAACTGGCATTTCCGATTTCAAACAACAATATTACAAAAACAGCTACATGCAAAGCTTTACAATGTTTATTACAAGAATGATAGCAAAAGAGCAAAGTAAACTACACTGTACAGTAGAAACATATTAGGGAATAGAAGAAAAGAATAGATGTTCATATGAAGTACAAATGATAAAACACAAGTCGTTCGTCAGTAAGCACTAAATACATCGATCAGGCGGAGAGCGTTGCCTGAACAACGACAGCAGTCCCAACTCTTGTCCCGAGGGAAATGGAAGTGGAACCATGGTGGAACCATGGTGGAACTCTGTTAAGAAACAAAATCAAGGCAGGTCTTAAAAAGCTGCGACATAGTAACTTCTGGGGGAAGTTACATCACACGTCTATCTGCCTTGAAGTCTAAACTTGCTCTCTCCTACTTAATCAATAATAATTCTTCTTTATATGGAACACAGTAATTCAACAAGAGTATTTATCGTCTTACAAGTAGTTATTGGGCTATCACTAAACTATCTAATCAAAAGTATTTTACAATGACTGAAATATCTATAAATAGGTCTGGCTTGTGAAAAGTGGTATCTTAATTCATACACAGTCACAACCATCTTGTATCAAAAGTTAAGGAATAAACACATGAAAATATAACAATGGGTTTTCCAACGTAAGGAGAATCACACTAAACAGTATCGTACAATTCATTCAAATTGCATTAGGAACTTGTGATATCTCTATAATTTACTAGAATAGAACATGAATATACTTTTAGGAAGGTGAGTGTTCGCTTACCTGTTAAGAAACAAAATCAAGGCAGGTCTTAAAAAGCTGCGACATAGTAACTTCTGGGGGAAGTTACATCACACGTCTATCTGCCTTGAAGTCTAAACTTGCTCTCAACGAGAAAGCCAATCTTTCTTCCAAACCAGGCAAACAACCCCACTATTCCCTATCCTCAAGACAAAGGGGTACCAGTAAATGTATCCACTGGTCATTCATGATTTATGTACTCTACGAATAAAGGAAGTGGTCTGGGTTTAAGACATAAACAAGGCCTATAGAATAGGGGTCTTTTTGTTCCCATCTCTTTGTTTCACCAGTAGCATATACCAGAGAGGTGATCTTAATAGAAACATAGTTTAAAGGTACACTTTAAATAGGGGTTCAACAATTTAAAGTAATATAAGCTTACTCAAAAATAGAAAATAGGTTTACTCAAAAAATAGAATATACCTTGATAATAAACAGGGTCTGACATGCCTATAATAGCACACTTGCATCCAAGTGGTGTACAATTATCTATTAAACGACCATTACCGGAGTCGAAAATAACCCCCTATTTGCATACTACTTTACGGAACATTTAAAAAAAGGGACTCCATTTCCGTACAAACAGGTAGAAAATGTGCTCTAAATGAAACGCTCTCTTTTTTAATTATCGAGTACACATTCACAGAAAGTATTCATTTTCGCAAAAACAGGTATATGCATTAACATGTTAGTAAATCGTGAAAATAATAATGACCCCCTTTTCGTGACATTTCATACTCTTCCGAAAAAAGAAAAAAAAAATTCAACCACGAACATCCCAAAAAATATTAACCGGTTTTACGCGAAATTGTAATCATCAATGCGTACACAAACAGGTGACAATGATGTCAAAATGAAGTGATACCGCAGGGGCTTGCTTACTCGGGGAAAACGCTCCTTTTTGACAGGTTCAGCAATGCTCCACATCGCCGTCGTGTCGGGGAGAGTAATAATCCATCCCCGTCAATGCGTCGGAGTTCGGTGGAGTATTTTAGCTTCTCTTCATTTCAAGTCTACAACCATGATAAGCAGTGGCTAGCAGTGGCTGATTGTGGGTGTATATATTTTATAATCATAAGTGTCCTTTCCTCTCTTTTTTTTCTTTTAGAGAGAGGGGGCGCTAGAGACCATAATGCCTCCCTAAAATATCGGAACCGTTTGTTGTTCTTGTTGTTGTAGCCCGTCAGGGATATTTCTTGTTACACTTGACTCTCCCCCCCCCCCCCATGCACCCCACCCCTCGCTGGGTCAAAATGTGGTACTTTTCATTCTTCTAGTCAGCATTTTTAGGCCATCGTGTGCCCCTCCCTCCCCCCCCCCCCACGTCAAAGTTTACATCTGGATTCGCAATATTCATTGTTTAGTGTAATTATTGTGGCACAGGTTTGGTTTCGTGTTGTAATAATATGGAGTCCGGAGTGGACATGCATGCTTTTAGTTTTCAACTGATAATGGAACTACTTTATCCACTAATGAATTGGTCATTCCTAAATAATGATGCAGGTCCATAATTGCACATCGATCGCTCTCTCTTTCACTCTCTCTCTCTCTCTATCTCACCCCTATTCTTTTGGAGTTGTGCGACACAATGCTCTGGCAAAATTTGCTCCCTGTCATTTTTTTTTTTTACTTTAGGGGGTCTAGCCAAATCTAAATATTAACTCTGGACCAAAAACGATATACCTTACCCTAACCCCAGACATAAGGCCTAACCAGGGATTATGTGAGTCCCTGGCCTAACTTGCCTAAAACCCTTGCCTAAAACTCTAATCCTTACCCTGTGTGGTTGACGAGCATGGTGTCGGATCAAGTGCACCCTTTTCTTCAGGATTACATAAAAAATGTATATGACATTTTTTCCGTTTATTCTTTTAAAACTATAAGAAATCTATCACCATCATCTTTGCTCTCTATTTTATTTTATGATTGTGCGAAACATAAACTGGCCTAAATTGCCTGATGTTGGTCTGAAATTGTATTCATGTTATTGGTCATAAGGTAATCCTACATAGTATTTTTTTTTTTTTTTTTTTTTTTTTAATGTGTACATTACTATACACGCCTATACATTCTATATCTCTCCCTCGAAAAACCCATTTTGAGGCAAATAAAGTAGAAAAAAAATATAATAAAAATCAATTTAATCAACAGCTACAATACGAACTACACGGACTCTCTCTATCTCATTCTGCCCCCCCCCCCCCCAAGAATCTTGTTTAGGCTGAAGTGAGTTATCGTAGTATCGAATTAAATTAAATTAAATTTATTGTAGCAATATTATTATGATAGGACACTGCACTACCGCATAATAGAGACTTCATCCAAACTTTTTCAGATGGAGTGTCACCAATCTGTCCCTCAAAAAAGCATGCGGATTACAAAGCAAATTGGTCGTAATATCCCATGATGGTCCTCTTGCTCAGCTGCAGTTCAGGCTACCATTATTCTACTGTTGAACTGCAGTGATTTAAAAAATATGACAATCTTCCTATCTTTGAAATAATTTCAAAACTGTGTGGGTGCGCGCGCGTGTGTGTGTGCGCATGTGGGTGCGTGTGTGTATCTGTGTGTGTATTCTAAATACATTATCATCACACATTGTATAGTATGTTGTTTTTTAACTTATCGTTTCAGGAGCTATTATATTTTTAATAGTTGTTCAGTTTTCTAATATTTATTGGTACAATATTAATAATGACTGTCTTTGCTAAAAATGCTAAGCCTAGAATGTATAAGGCTATTTCATAATTTGAATAGTTTCGAGAATTCAGTCCTCCTGAAAATTACCAGTTGCAAACCAATTAGCGGGCACATGAAAAATAAAAGAACAATTTCCCATGCGCACTCTTCTGTTTCCCGTAAGAAATAATATTGAGGATATTCTCTTCTATTCGCTAGACCGCATCTTTTTTCATTATTATCTCTAATTTCTTTCTTCTTTCCCCCTTCTTCTTCTTCTTCCACCTCCTCTTCTTCTTCTTCTTCTTCTTCTACCTTATTTCCTCCTTCTTCTCCTCCTCCTCCTCCTTCTTTTCCTTCTTTATCCTCGGCTCCTCCTTCTCCTTCTACTTCCGTCTTCCTCTTCTCCTCTTTCTTAATTTTTGTCAACTAATTTTGCTAACAAACTTTTTCGCCCGGGAAAAATCCTGGAAGCGTTATTTAGAACAAGTTTATTATCTTGTCAAAAATGTTTTTGACAGGAAACAAAGCATACGCACACCGACAAAAAAACACTTGAATTTGGATATAGGAATATAGTCAAGGAATATAGATTGCAATTTTCATCTCCTACGCCCAATAAGCCTACGAAGAATGTCACAATTTTGAACTTTCCCTATAATCAGTACTCAAATATCTCATTGTTGACAAACAGGCTTGTAGTGTATCGTATATAAATGTTAATAAAATAAACACTACAGTTTATATACATTGCTAGGGAAATCATAAATAAAAGCATAATTATGCATAGACATACAAACATTTTCAGGGAGTAGAGAGAGAGAGAGAGAGAGCGAGGAGAAAAACCATTCCTTGCTAAACGCGTCAATCACCTGTTTTCTCTGTCCTCGACTCGCGAAATACGCAGTGTATTGTGCGTGATATTTCCCTTTAACTGTTATTCCGGTGTTTTACGGTTTTTGTGTTTGAGATTGAGGGATCGCCTTCTCTAATTCCCACGAGACGTGTGGGGTAAAGCTATACGATGAACTGTCGAAGGCGATCCCTGAGTGTCGTGTTTACAAAGAGATCGGCCCCGCCGCGTTGCTGGGGTTAGGTCGCTCGATGATCGCATGTGTGTGTGTGCCGTACAGTGTACCGTGTGTGTCTGTGTGTGTGTATGCATGAGACTGTGTCCATGAATGGAGAATGTATGGTCAATGGCGGGTTTCCAACATGTGACACACTCGTACGCCGTACAACGGGACCGAATACGAAGCCTTTTACGACAATACATAGCATGCAAATAATCCACGGCACATACACTGCTTGCATTGAGCGCACGTACGGAGCCGAGCCAACGGAACTAACGCAGAATGAGGAGCCGTTGCATATATACATACGTACTGACATTATGCGCCTAGCGAGGTACACACAGTACATGGAATATCGTACCATTTTCACTATCCAGCGCATGTCCAGAATTTGAAAGGGCCACACTAGAGGAAATTTCGTCGATCATCTCTACGAAATTTGATTATATTTTCTTAATCTTCAAGAGAATTATCAGCAAATGATGTTTTGGAATCACATTCGGTCTAGCTGTCTTGAACTAATGTGCATTTGTTGAGAATCTTCCAATTTCTTCTCTGCTCTAGCTCTGTTGACCCTAGCCTGGGATTTTTTTGGGAGAAGTGATCATCATTTGAATTCAGATTTCTGAAACTCACATCACCATCTCTACTGTGTTTGTTTTTCAAGGCAATCATATGGATTTACAAGAAGCAACTGTTTATGATTTTGTTTAAAATTTCTACATTCAACGTTTGGTGTGATTTGTGAAGAAGGAAATTTGTTTGAAACTGGTGATTGATTTCAAGCAGCTTGCATTTTGAGCAAGGAAAACTGACTCAGATTTCGGCTTCTTTTTATTGACCAAACGGTATGTATAATCTTGAAATCTAATTATTTCCTTCAAAATGTGCATTGTCAGTCGCTCCCTGCTGTTCTAGCACGACGAGCGGTCGACACTATTTTTGCGCCGAACGTTCAGGCGTGCACCGTATCTCTCTGTCCGCTCAAATTACGCGCGGGGATTTTACTCGTTCAACAATACAGTTGTGAAATGTCATCTATTTCAACTATAGATCCGATATTTGAAATAAAATTTATCACCTTTCAGTCGTCGAAAGTAAAGAAATTGTGTTTCGGTTTTCTATGAGAAAACTGTCTTGTTTTGTCTTTTGAAGGTCATTTCTATGACTATGGTTGAGACGGGCATTCGGTTGAGACACATGCTTGTGTGACATTTGTGCACGAATCGGCGATGTGAACAAAATTCTAGTTTGAGGAAAATCGCGTGCCGAAAATAGTCAAGCGGCTTTCCAATAGTCCTGTGAAAAAGCCGTAGCGAATTTTTTAAAACCAATATCAAATTTCTGTCCGCATATATCTATAATTTAGTAGAAAAATATTGTCTGTTGTGAAAAACGTAGCATATGGTATCAATTACGAGATTTAAGGCAGCCTCCCCTGACTCTAAGCGACACGTTCTATGCGGAGCATTGCCATTACCTCAGCCAGCGCGCTACCGGTGATTTCGTATCGGATTCGCTGGACTTCTACCGGGCCGTGGTGGGTATTATTTCTCGCGTAGCGGAACATTTACTTCAGTTGATGGGAGTTGAAGACATTTTCGAGGATGAATGAATAATTATTCAGTCGCTCACGCTTCAACACATTTGGACTGGGTTTCTTCTAGAACAAATTAATATGTATATATCAGCATGTCCCCTAGATTTGATGCACTTTAATTGATTGGTTCATGCCATTTCTAATTCAAACTCATCGTGCCGTTTGCACTGTACTAAACAAAAAGCTACCGTCTGTCTACTGATTAATACTAGAGAAAAATAAAATCACAACACTTTTAACAGCTTCCAATCAATTTAATATAAAATTAGATTCACGCCATGATTGAAGCATTTTTAAATATGAAATTAAATCCAAATTACCTGCCAATTTCTATAAAGATAATTCAAGAAAAAGTTCGGAACAATGATCTCTTTCACCCATTTTTTTCCACATCTTATGCACGCTCGCGATGTGTACCGATGTTTGTAGGAAATAGGCCTTTCGTGATCACAGAAGTCCCCGGATCTCGGGCGAGGTTTCCAATGATATTCGTCGTATTTTGCTCGCTCCTTGCCCGTTGAATATTTTGGGTCGGAATACATTGTTCAACGTGTGTTTACTATTCCAATAGTGAAGTTTCTTTGTTGTCAATTGTATTTAAAAATAAGCCGCATTTTCCACTTTCCACTATGAAAATAACTGCAACAATTTCACCCTTTTTCTTTTCTCTCTTTTATTTGATTGTCTTATGTTTTAGATTTTGTGGGGGGGTAGTGTCACATGTAATGATGTTGGTTAAATCAATGGCTTTACAGCACATACAGTACATGTACTAGTATTTCTCTCTGTTGTTTTCTTTGGAATTGAGTAGATCTGTAGGCTTCCATTTCAGGTCTACCGATTCCTGTGTTTCTTCGCAAAAACAGTTCAGATAGTCTCCTGTTTTTCAAGAGATGTTGCCTTTTTGTTGTTGATAACAATGCGAATTCTCTCAAGAATCGATGTTTCGTTCTTTCGAGAAAAAAAAATAGCTAGCAACATACCAGTTATGTCAATTTTCTGTAGATTAATGTTTTCTACCCTTCCAACCGCTACCGGTCATCCCCCCCCCCCCACCCGCTACCGGTCACCCCTCCCCCTCCTTCGCCGGATTAAAAAAAAAAACATGCCCAAATACTCTACTTCGTTATGAATACGCATAATTATAGTATGTATCTTTATACCCCCCCCCCCCTCCTCTCATGTTTCTTTCCGCCTTGAGATCCGGTCAGTGAATTTTTGACCGAATACTTCTGTTGTCGATTTCGTATTCCGTTGGTTAATTTCCATGGATGGTATTTCAGAGATCGCAAGCCGGTTTGCGGTCATTTTTCATGGTCACTTCTCGTCGCAGATCTATTTCGGAGCGTGCCGTTAATTCTAATCAGTCGTTTGTGTCATCATTTTTTGGATTTTTATCACACAGTCATGTTGAGTGTGATGGTTGCTGTATGTTGTTGCTCAGGTTTAAAAAATGATTGAGTGTTGAGCCTTTCACTGCCCTTATATTATTTCAGCGTTTATACGTCGGTCTCTCCGTTTGTCATTTATAAATGTTGTGTAGTTATACTTGTTCCATTCGGCGTTTTATTTGATTTTGTTCAATATGATGAAACTGTAAATGTTCCTTTTGCTATTCTCTCGTATCCCGTATCTTTCGTTTTTCACTTCGTAGTTGGTTAATGTTTTCACTCGCACAAGATACATGTAGGTCTCTTTGTGTGATAATCTAAGGCGATCGAGATTTTATGGCAAATGAAATGAGTAGAATTTGTTTTCATTCTTATAGTTATTTATTAACTTATACATGCACATTATAAACATATACACAATACACATTGTATACGTATATACACTGTACATAACGTTAACACATGTAGGCTTTATACAAAGTAACAGTTTTGTGTGAACTGAAAAAAGAAACATCATTTTGTTTAATGTTTGTAACGGCTACCTATCCCGAAACACTGAATTTGGGATAAATCATTGTTTCAAAAAAGGGGCTACAAAAAATAAATACAAATTAATCAGAATTTCAGAAGCCATATAATATATTCATTTGTTGTTATTGCCTGAAGCCTCAAAGTTAGATATTCATGTATTACCTAATTCCAATTCGGAGCAATGGAAAATATGATTTAAAATTACTGTAAGGCATAAATAATATAAAAATGATGCATGTAGGCAAAACGGCACTAAGCGTGCAGATGTTTATTATGTACATGTAGACTTGTAGTTGTACAGAGGCATAAACAACATGTACGAGGACAAAAAACAAATTAAGCCAGTACGATGTATCAAGACCGAGCATGATAGGCCTAATAGTCCCATCATTTCCCCCCTCTCTCTTTCTCTTAAAACCCTTGGAAAGTCGAAAACCGTCGCTGCGTGGCACACATGTTGGAATTATTACCGACGTAATGAAGCTCCACATACTCAGTACGACAATGAAAGTGTGCAAAGCCGACTTGCAGGGCCCCATAATTAGCCACATGTGACAAAGTAATGATTTCTTTCTGTTTGTGAATGTGTATATTTTGCTCCTTTATATGCTGCATCCGTTGAGACCAAACCTTTCATCGTAGCGAGTGAATAAATTAAATCCCATTTTGTTTACGGTTAGCATTTAGCGGACATGTGATTGTGTGGCAAACATTAATGTTAAGCATGTTTAAGCTCCCGTACTGTATTGTTAGTAACATGAATGATGTGAGCATGAAATTTATAGAAATATGATCAGTTTGCGATGCCTCATCACGACCTATTTACTAACATAAAAGCGATATTTTGTTTTTGTTTTAAAAGGATGAAGCAAGTCACTTTGAAATATATCCAGCGACGGTTCTGATTGAGCGGAGCGTGTGTGCGAATTGTTTTCATTGGAAGCTGATGTCTACCTTTAAAGCGAATTGTTTATACAGGCACAGTCTAAAGTATGCGCGTGTCTTTTCTTCTTCGCGTCGCGGCGAATAGTGCTCTGGAATATTACCCATTTGCGTATCATTCGTCGGGACTTTTTTTGCCTCTCAATTTTAATAAACGAATTGATGAACGGATGAATAACACAGTTTACTTCTATCAGATGATTTGTGACATTGTTTTTCTTCTCGTGTTTTTGAAAACGTTGCCACTACAATATTATTATCCCGGCGTATTCCATCTTTGTTTTTCAATCATGATATCATTTATTCTCTCATATTGTTATATGCCCTGGGGCTTTCACAATTGATAATAATCAGCGCGCACTATAAAGAATGCGGATAATATTAATATGAAAGAGAGTGGAAATATTATGTATGAATGTGAATTAGCCATGCAAGTCCATGGTTTTACTTATAGCCTTGTAACCAATGCTATAAGCTTACAACATGTACGTGGAATTATGATCGGGTTTTCGGTAATACTGTAAATCTTTCGTAGAGAAGTTATATTCATTGCATATGAAATTCATAATCATATAGAAATACCATACCGCCAATTCGCTCTGATATCATGTGCAATTTATGTCTCATTAGTTTTGCGTTACTTTGAGGAAGAATTGCTTCGGCCGACATATTTTCAAGAGAAACTATAAATGTCACAGGACATGTATGAGCAGCCCTCAGATGATAAATGTGCCGACACGAATGTCTTAGTAATACATCAAATTTACCATTTCAAAGAAGTATAAATCAATCGGCAGAGTACAATAATAACGCGATCTTACCCTACACAACATACTGCAAACGACATCAAGCCTGTATAAAATGTACGAGACGGAAGAGTTATTGCAGAGAAAACAGAACATGCATTTCAAACGTCTGCGAGGCAGGTTGAACCATATTTTTGCAGCGCAGCAGTGACTCTTGATATATTTGCGCTCATTCATTACTTTCGGTATATCTGTTGAAAACAGTGAAAATTGAACGAGTGTTCTCATGTTCCTTCGTGGCATATGCTGTACAATCATGCATCCCCTGCCACCTGACTTACATGACTATTTCAGGTAGCCGGAGTCGGAGAAACGGGTATGTCATGCTTACATGTGAGAAAACATTACCGTATACTCGCCTTCATCTCTCTTTCCAACATTTAGAAATGAATGAAAATTATATTGTATTATGTTTTATTTTGCGAGACACGATACTCCGAATATTATTGGTGTTTAATGTATACGTCGTCGTTTACGTGACAAACATATTTATAAAAGTGGGATGTGGTGCTTTAATCATTATGAACAAAATAATCGGGAATCAAAATAGTTTGACGCCTTTTTAGATCAGAGTCGCGAGAGTCACGAAAACAAAAGCGAGTAAAAATGTAATATGCAGCTAAATTTGGCTTCCTGCAACCGAATTCCATTGTTTGTGTTTAAAATTTAAATTCATATCGAAGCCATAGGCTCATAATGTTATCCAGGAAGCATGACACATGCTTTTCAATTCATTTTCAAACCCCATGGTCAGGATCATATGGTCAGGATACTTAATGATGATGGTCAGACCAATCCAAGCTCAAAATTAGTATGACGTCAGCTCGTATATTATTAACGTAATGAATGCACGATAGCTTTGAGCTTTTGTAATGTATGTGTTATGCATGTCATGATGGACATGCTTGATATGAACATAAAAACAGAATAATAATTCATGTTTACAGAAAGCTAATATCTTTATGATGACTCCGTATGGTTTGTAATCCTCTCTCGGTTTATAACCCGCAACCAATCGCTCACTCAAACCGAATATGATACCGATGTAAGGCTTTGTAAGCCCTATTTATTCATGATTGCAGTAGTTTCATTCCAAAATAAGTTTGTATGGGTCTAAACAGTGCACTGTCATTCCTGTTAGCAGTATCACTAATCACTCCAATCCAGCGTACAGTTTTAATTGCTGTCGATAGATTTCGAAGGAGGAAATGACTATCTGTGTGTTCAAATCCATTAAGGATTAATCACGCAGTTTTTCTTCTTTTCGCTTTCTGTGCTGCGATATCCATCTCCCTCGTCACATTTCATATTCCAAGTTTCCGTTGTGTAGAACATCTGCGCGACGCGACTGCGCATTCTCACTAGTTTTTAAACCAGTCCGAATAATAATGATCGTCACCCAACTCACTTGCTTGGAGATAGAACAGAATAACTAGGAGAAGGAGGAGTTCCGGGGTTTGAGAGGAACACTATGCCTGAACTTTCGATGTAAGATTTTGTTGAGTCCGTAGTGATTAGACCAGGACTTCAAGAAGAAGAAAAAAACCTGATTTCCATTGGATTTATCACCTTGTTTTCTGCTTTCGATGATCATGGGGCGTATACAAGCTCAATAATGGGATCCTGTTTATGATTTAGATTTTCCGACTCGTGCGGTTGTAAAATGATTTGTGAAGGATCACGTTGTGTTCAGAGAAGAGTAGATCTCATTATAAATTCACACTTTGATCAATGTTGGGCCAATCTAGTAGTCTGGCGATCATCGCTTGTTGTAGATTACCCCATGTCATGAGAGAAACGCTAATCCACGTGCATTATTAACCGCTTAGTCACTGTATAGTCTGACTGTAGTAAACACATGTACATTGTAGATGGCACAACCGAATGGCCATGTTAAATCGGGAATATCAAAATTAAAAGTAAAGTCATTTGTACATTTCTCTTTGGAATATTTTCCCCTTTGATTGCAATTAAATGAAAATCATCATGAAATAAATCGAAGATTTGAATGTCTGATGTCTGTATTTTTTATTTTACAGATATGTTACTTTTATGATTAGAAGCCCAACCTTAAATGTCACTATCCGAACTTGCGAAATACAAGACTATGGGATCGAACCCTCTGTGGGCCGTTGCATGTACGGAGACCTTGAGATTTGACCACTTGACCAACTCGAGTCGGCCTCACAACGGACAATGAAAGACTGTACCAAAATATAACGCTGTTGTATTGAGACGAAGTGAACACTTGGGCGTCTAAATGCTTATGCGCCTCAGTCACACCTTTGCGTATTTTGCTTGCGTATTGCTGCGTATTTATGGCAAGCCGTTTTAACATTTATTCCTATTTCTTGATATCAAGAAATCGAATTATTTATATCAAAAAATACCATTGCTTTACAACAGAAAATCATTTCTTGATATCAAGAAATAGGAATAAATGTTGAAACGGCTTGCCATAAATACGCAGCAATACGCAAAGGTGTGACTGAGGCATTTAAGACACTTCAGTGTTGCAAGTACTTTGTAAACTAGTGAAAAAGACTCATGCATTAATTGCATTTTGTATAAAGTACAAATACGTTCCCATACTAATGCATGTTTTTGTATTCATATTCCTAGGCGCGTCATAGTGCCAGGACCGATTGCCTTTAGGAAAAGAGTGCCCTCCGTTTAAGAGTTTTCAACCTCAAGAATAAAATATCATACTGCATTTACATAATAAATAAAAGAAACCTTACGATCAAATTTTTCTTCTATAGAAATAAGTTTTCCCCTCTACGTCGAAAACGGGAGTAAACATTGCGTGCATGCCCTGATGAAAGCGCATGAAGTTTCGAGCTCTGATGAAAGCAACTTCACAAACCTCACAACTTTCGTAATGCCGCTAAAAACCGACACTTCATACATTTTCAAGGATTTTCAAGAAGCCTACTGCAGACCCAACTGGCCTTTTTAAATGGTGGAAATTGGCTATTGTTCGGCGGACTATAGACCATTGTAGTCAGGGAAACACATTCTATCCGTATTTCCTTCATTCGCTGTATATGAACAAAAACCCGAGTCTGTTTGCATTCGTCGCCCGCACCGAGCGCACCCGTATTATGAGTTGAGAGCAATAGGTCCTGCCGCCAGCCCCCTCGCTGTACGATCGTATGGAAGTAGCGAAGCTCGTGCAGCCCTCCTCGCCGCAAGCACCCGCGGTTTCCCAGTGACCACGGTACCCCATGTAAGCATTGGGGTCGCAGAGGCCGCATGTGTGCATAAAATTATCATGCCCGCCCGCCCGCCTGCGCTCCTGCTCTCCTGCTCGGCTTACGTAGAATGTACAGAATGGGTATTGAAATGCGTTTGTAGAAAATGATCAAGTTTGTGCTAGGAACTTTGTGCTAATGCAATGTGTCTGTTAAAATCTATGTTTGGAATGTGGGATCTGAAGTTTGAAATCCATTATTACCGCTTGGCCATTTTACCTATTTTTCTATATGCCTATATATTTTGATAATTTGTACGTATATCTGCATTAGCATACATGACATGTTTATGTAGTTCCAACCATTCTAAATTATTAAAGGATTGTCCATTGATATAAGTCATTTCCAAGTGTCGACCTTCTTCTTCCTCTCCTTGTTTTTTTAAGCCCCCATGTTTTATTACATTAAAATTATGTTGGATTGCTAAATTAGGGTTTTCAAGCTCAAAAATAATTTCCTCCACTTTTTTCTTCTTCTCCAAAGATCGGCAAATGGACTAGTATTGTTGCGATAATACCCACGACAATACACGGTTGGTTCGGTTCTGAACGGTTTACAAACTGGCACAAATGACCCAGAAATAAGCCATTTTCTTGCAGAGGATCATTAATCACGAAGTGAATAATTAATGAGAGTCAACAGTTTGGGGTTGCACGGTTAGATTAAATGTCCACCACTGCAGCTTCGTGATAACGTATGCTTATTGTAAAATACAGTCGTTACGTGGATACTGCCTTTCCTATAGAATGCATACACCCTCAACAGCGCTTTTTAAAGTGGAATATAACAAAGATTATGCTTTCATTGATGATATTTCTTCATGACGGTATACGGTCATGCAGTGCTTTTATTTGTGCCAATTTCGTATTGTGTGCGTTTATGTGGGTGCGCGGTATTTATCGTTCGAAATACTCAAAACTCAAGCATTTTGTTTGGTAGGATGGTCAACAATGAAAGCTCGTGGATGAAAGAATATGGATGAAGTGGAAATAAATTTCAGATGCTCACTTTAAATGCTGTATTTTCGTCAGAGTTTGGATTTATGATGATGTGTTTATTGTGCAAGTCTGTAATATACCATTAATATTTATAGGAATGCTGTGCCATACATGTATTAATGGCTGGTACAGAGGCACGTTGCTAGTTACTAAAGATATAGAAATACAATAGTGTGCAGGTCTACTCTATTTATGCAGACGATGCTGTATACAGATTTATATCGGGAAAGGGTTCACCCTTCCGATTTTGACTGAAATTTACACCATCAATATTAAATCTTAAAAATATGCGTTTGTCACTGCAGGCTGACCGTCCATGCATACTGTGCATCAGTCCTAGGCTATAGGGAGTGTACGAAGAAAGCCCTACATACCAAGCTAAGACCTAATGACATCTTTATTGTCATGTGTATAGGGACTAGGGAGGAATTTGGTTGGAGTGTTGTGCTTTATTCATCTTTAAAAACGTGTTGATAAAATACGTATCAAAATAAGTTTGCACCCCCTTTTTGAGGAGGGGAGGGGGGGGGGGCGTTAAACCAGCCTGTCACGATTGACATAGAAGAAGTTATTATAAATTATTTATCTTATCCTGTTGAATGCTTGAGAGACTCCCCCCCCCCCCCCCCACCCCATATCCCCGTTCAAAGTGAACTGTGATAAAACAGAGGTTGAATTATATCCGTGTAGATCATGAACATGTAAATAGGCATTGGAAATTGGATATCAAAAGTATTACAAAATTGCATTGATCAGAATTCAGAAATACGTATTTTTATAAAAATTTACCCGTAGTCTACGATTCTGATTTTGAAAATATATTATATAGTTCATTTAATACAATCATCTATCTCCATGTGATTGTTCCTAATGCCCGTGTCAATTTAATTATCACTGATGTAGGCCCACTATTATACAGCACTCTTGTATATCAACCTTATTCAAATATTAAACATCTTTGATTTTATGCTTAACCTATATTATTATCCCATTAATTTTGTTAAGTTCATACGTTGCGTTATATTGGTAACCATCAATCGCACAATGCACCCCAGTGTGTGCCAGTCTATACCAGCGTTTGTAACAGGTAGAGAATTCCAGATTCGCTGATGGTGATGACATGTACATGTATGGCATTAATATTTTTCATATTATTGCTTTTTCATAAATCTGAATAACTTGAATAATTCAATGTTCTGAAATAAGAGTGGGAATGTAATTTTCTTTGTGAGTATTATATCGATGGAATCTAGAAAAGAAAATATTGTTAGCCTTAAAAATATTTATGATTATGTTCATAAGAAATTCAGGAATAGTTCCGAAATCCATTTTTGTAACAATAATTGATGTTAGTTGTTTGTTATTTATAACACTTGATCCTATAAATTCTAAAGATATTTACTTATATCTCGGTTTAGGGCTAATTCTTTTCCATGTTCTGTAAAATATTTTCTTTCATCTCTTTTACATGTGTTAGAGATCTCGCAACCACCAATATTGTTTTGTCTTCACCTTGCCTTTGTATTCTTATTTCAATCTCGGGGCTCTAGATAATTATGTAGTATATGCTCATCAACCAAAGGTTACTGATGGGCATATACGATATAAGTGATAGCGCCGTTTTGCAGAATCTACACGAATGTGTGTCATTCGTCCTTCGATAATCTCTTGAGAGAGGGGGACAAACGTTTTGCCCATGATCCAACATAATACCCTGAATCAAATATGAGGAGGAAATTAAATTAGCCAAATACCCCGTTCCGTTTCTCTGGTGTTTGCTTGTCGAAGTTCTAGCCTCGTCATACTGCACACAGGGAAGGCCTAATCTCGCTGGCCAGGCCAGGCCGGCAAAAGAAGCTCCAACGGGTTCGAACGAGTATAGACATTGTAAAGAACAATCAATAACGTGACAATCGACGAAGACAATAGCAGAATGCGTAGGCATATGCCAAGCACACGACGGACCGAGGCTGGAGCAATTTGCAGACATCATGCTGCAGCCGAGGAGTCCGTAGTGAGTATGGGTGCACCCAGTAGGAGCGTGTAGGCGGCTTTCCAGGGGCCTCCGATGAATCTGTTATGGTTCATAGAAATATGAGGTCAGAATGCACATAAAAGCGCCTTGTCTTCCAAAATTGATGCTGTCATCTCAAAACTATATATATATACCTTTGGTATCGTTTGCAAATGTTGTACTCTTTTTTTTCTTCTTCTTCTTCCGGGAAGAACAATATCTAGACCGGTTGTAGACTGAAGTGCTTTGCATACGTCAACATGGTCAACGACAATGTCATGTAGTGCAATGCACGAAACGTGTCTGTAAACATCTGTTCTCGGTCTCAGAGCGACATAGGACTACTTAAGTCGAGTGTACTATATGGTATTTATCGAGATAAACGATTTCAGGTTTTTATCATTTTGAAATGATCGAGTTGTCGTATAATGGCGCATGACGTGCAAAGTTATTACAAAGTGCCTCAAAGTGAAAACACAGTGTAACAAACAAGTCCGGAACGAGACAGGTCTTTCTCTGCAATGAACAGCACCGGATGAAATTAGCGTTCACCTATCGGTCGTTCCGATTCTTTTACGCAATACCTTAAGTTGTCAGGGAATATGTGTCATCTGTCCTCGTTGCGATTGTTTGTAATCCTGGTAATTGTTTTTCGTGCACTTCCTCATCTTTGGCAGTTCAGTCGGGTCCATCTTGACATCCTAGAATAGATCTTAAGGTATGTGCTTCCACGGAGCAGATGACTCAGTTGCTCGCCTCTCATGGAGAGTGAGCAAACTGATATGGAAATGAAATACCGGGCCAGTCATTAATAATCTCCATAACATAGAATCTCAATATCAGACAGTTCATGAATACGGAGTCTAATTAGATTGTGTATTGGAACAGCAGCTCTTGATGTCTTCGGGGAACAGTCCTGTCATGTGCACATCCTGCAGATTTCGTAATCTGACCAAGGAATGCTCTGTATAGTAACTCCTTGTTTTATAACTCCTTTACCTCGTACGCCAGAAACTTGTTTCATGTGATATTGGCCATTATATTGTACGCAGTGCTGATAATCTTCTCGAATTTAGAATAAATCGGAATTTGTAAACTTCACCATATACATCACTACGATGAAATTTATCCACTCGACCGATCGTACAACCTCGGAACGATTCGTACAACCTCGGAATGATCTGTGATTTTTCTTTAAAAAATGGAATTGTTGTCATGGAGCTCGCGTTTCACATGTCCTGTGTGAACAGACCCATCCCGATATTGCACCTGTAATATACGTCTGAACATTATTGCTGCACATGTTACGATAGCTTTAAAACATAATAGGTTCGTTGTTTTCTCATAGCACTCAGTACATTGTACTGTATAACTGCATACATGTAGGTTTCCGTTAGGTAAATGTCAAGGCAGTATTGAAAAGGAGATCACACAAAATTGTAATTTGAAAAGAATATTATAGCATTGGCTTCGACAATGAAACATGAAAATACTTTCTAAGAAGCGTCACCGAGTTATGCAGTAATAGACCATGGAATGTAATTGAGTATATTTAAAGTATGTTACTAAACTTGACTATCTATGGCTTCTATGAATGTAAAACATCATTTTGTAGGAATATTCGGAATTCTAGTATATAAGGTGGAAAATAATTGACATTTCTCGTCGTGTTCATGCCAATGTAAAATATTGCAACTACAAACTACAAACAGTTCGCCACTTTGTATACAATTCTGACTCCCCATGTGTGTGTGGTCCCATCCGTGTCCAGTGCCTTTTCTTGTTTGTGATATTTTAAAAGTTTCAATCAGTTTGTTATATTATCAATCATTATTTTGTTTAGTTATCAATCATTCAGTATATTTTCCAGGCAATGGTCTATTTTTACAATTAAGTTAATTGACTCTATCAGTCCTCAACAGCCTTCCATAAGCAGCAGCATATACATGAGTAATGGAATACTTGAAATTAAATTGATCCATTGATATGTACATGTAGTAGTTACATGGTCTAATAAGTCCGTGTTTTATTTTAATTATTTTAAGATGCCCAACGAATGCTGAAAGCACTATACGCCATGCGATGCAAGATGTTTTACGCGATCTTCTGTATGTTGTTGCGGCAGGCGTATTAAAATTTATCGTTCGATGAAGTTCCCTTTCCTTTGGGAATTCCCTGAAGCTAGCCAGAACATATGAACCGGAATTCGATTGATTTTCCAATTCCCTTTCTTTCATTTTTGCTATTATGTAATAGTGGTACTTGGATATCATGACAAAGTACAAACTGGGGTATTAGTTATGGATCTCTCCTAATTAAAATCAGCATCCGCACTTACTGTCACAAATTGTACAGCGGAGCAGGCTTAAAGAGAAAGTTGCATTCGTTCAACGTCGTGAAGCAATAAAGGAATTGGCTTTAAGTTTATTTTATACATTGTATAGGAATCGAGCCTATTTGAAAAATTTCAATATTAAAGTTTAGGGAGATTAAGGGCGATGCCGTATATTGCTTCAAGGAACCGTAACAACAACAATAAAGAGGGGGGGGGGGGCGTATGTAGGGTTATCATAATTATGAACTCCATCATTCTGAAAATCAAAGGTAAGATGCGGGGCCTGTGTTTGTATTGGATCGGGCATTTCGAGGTCGTAAAATTAGTTAGAACCGTAAATATTACATAATAATAGTAGTCAAAAGAAGGAGGGGCAATGGGACTGAAGAAAAAAAAGTAGGCCTATTTGTTAATTAATAATGATATTTCAAAAAAGTTTGATTCAGGAGGGTCTTTTCTCTTTAGAGGACCTATAATAATATGGTATCCATAATATATTTTTGAGAAGTGCCCCAAGGAGAAGTTATTTAGAAGAAAAACAAATTCATGATATTGTTGTACACAGCAAACGGGAGAGTTATCCGCAACTACGTCACAATCCACTGACCAAACTGTCAATTTGAGATTCGCATAGACTTAGCGATCTCATAATTTCAGACATTCATAACATTCTTATTATTGATCCGATTTATTCAAACTTTCGCCATTCTGCTTTTCTTATTTTTCCGCTTTCATACAAAATTAAATTATTATTAAAAGGGTAGGATTGACCTTTAAATAAGCCCCTCCCTAAGTTTCATCCCGTACATTAAGGTATCACGATATACTTTCTTGGAGGGGGCTAGGAGCTATAACCGACAATTGTTTTTTTATTTTTTGTTTATTGCAATTTGGTCTTTCGTCTCTTAATTCTTTCAAAACTATACACTGACAGTTATCATGTGGACTATTGGTGCATTTCAACATGGACCTACAAGGTGCCCATTTTCAAGCGTTTCCGGATTAATGTATGCATCACTTAAACGTACTTCTGAAAAACTGGCCTACCTTGAACAAATAATTGCAGTGTCACTCTTTTCAGGAATTACCTTAATCAATTTGAAACATACAGTATTATTGGGGGCGTTGTCTTACCATAATACTGCACGGAATGTTTGATTGAAGCTCCTTGTTTTTAGCGAATGAACAGTAACCCTCTTCACCATACGAA
Organism: Strongylocentrotus purpuratus; assembly: GCF_000002235.5. NCBI lineage: Eukaryota > Metazoa > Echinodermata > Echinoidea > Camarodonta > Strongylocentrotidae > Strongylocentrotus > Strongylocentrotus purpuratus. The sequence goes on along the minus strand of NW_022145599.1, from coordinate 9,121,004 downwards.
GTGCAAGATCATCCTTGAGAGACAAACGAGGCAATTTGGCCGGTCAGGTCCGTCCGTCTGTCCGTCCGTCTATCGGGGCTGAAGGGGGTTATGGCCGATTTTATGTTGATGACCATCGCCTGGATGGAGGCGACAGTTGAATGCTTTATTCCGGTCAATCAATCCACACGGGTGTAGTTCATGCCGAGATGTGCCCTCCTCTTCATCACATCCCTGCTTCATGCTTACCCATTCTCTGTGCTAGACTGCGCTCAATAGTCTCTTTCATCTTTTAGAAAGAAGAAGCACGATTGTGTATGGAAATGTAGGCACGGAAATCGGTCGGGAGGCTAACATGATGTGTGTAGTTCGGTGGTCATCTCTCCTAAACATATGGAACATAATTTTGTTTGCAAAACCTGAACTAAATTATATTTTTGAACCTGAAGATATTCTAATTTGAATTGTAGGTCCTATCTTTGCTTAGTCTACTCCTAGAGCCTTGTCCAGCTTAGCCATTTTCTTTTTTCAGGCAAGATATGTCATGTAGGCGTATATGGCTGTAGACTGTATACTTAGCCTGTAACTGTTGTGATCGATGTTGCATTGTCTTTCGCCCTGTATTCTAAATATTTCACATTATGCTCTTTTTTCCAAGCTGACTTGCAGATATAATTTTATGACCAAAAAATTCATAAAAAGATTTGGCATCTTCTCTGTCAACAAAGAAAGCATGCGATGATTTAATTTTGAATGAACAACAATCTAATCAAATTGACATTAGAATCATCGCCATTGCTTTTGATGTGGTTAAAATTGCTGGGTTATCAAAGTGTATATTATGCCGAGCAATAATACACACCCTCCTCACTCCAACGCACACACAAACAAACACAAATGCGTATACGCCTATAATGGTATGCATAAACTGCACGTTATATTGCACGAGTAAACATTGAAATATTGTAATATTAGCAAAATACTAACAAAATCACAATTGCCTTTATAAATTTGAATCTTAATGACCAGCTGTTGATTTCATCACATGATTTTTGTATACGATGAATATCGTTACAATTCAATGTACATTGGTGCATGCTTTAAATCCTTTAGTCTGCCGCACTTACGTTTGTATCTTTTTTAGGTGAATTTTAAAGATTTGTAACAATATTTTTGGTGATATTTTCATTCGACGAAACAAAGAAATATAATGGCAGAACATATTTATAGGCCTATGTTTTTCATCAATTTAACAAGTTCTGATACTGTGACAGTGTGACACATGGTCTAAAATCTTCTCAATTTGTTATCGTGCCTCGATTTTCCTATAATACATTGAAGAAGAAAAAAATATTGTTAGTACTAGTAGTAAGTATGTTATTAGATAATAATTGTTAGTAGCTTTGCGTATGGTATATCATTCATTCCTGACGTGAGGTTATTCGCTATCCATGCAGCCTTTGATGGTAGGTTGAATACATGACGATGAAATGTTCCATGACTTTGACTGTAACGTAATGGTTGTTTTTGATCTTCAACTCTCCCAGTCCTCTACACACGAATTTCACTCTATGTCTGGAGGTGACTTGTCTTGAGAGAATTCACCGTTACTTCTAAAGCAAACAACATGAATCTTTCGACACCGAGTCCGGTGCGGCATGCAAGTTCGAACGGCTCACCGTGGAACATTCATGACCATTATCAGGCCATGATCAAGCAGGCACAGGAATGATTTCAGTCTTTCATTACATCAATTGTCGCCTTTGTGTGCTAAGACGAGGACAATAGGGAGGAGCAAACACTTTTTTTTTTTAGAGCTTAGCCTCCCGCCATTCTCCAAAGAAAATTGGGGGAAATATTGTCTAGTCTGAAAACTCTGAAAATGTCAACAAGAAGCGTGAAAAGCTAGGACATCCGTTTTAAGCGGGAGGCAGGTTTCATTTTACCAGGATGAAACACGCCTTTTTCTATTTCTGTGTATAACAATAGTTACGAGCTTATTTGCAATTGTATTTGAGTGTTATATTTGAATTCATTGTGTTTTAATCATTGATTAATGATGATGCATTTGTTTTTTTCTCGAAGGTTATATTCTATAGTGCATATTGGGCCATATATTACTTTGTCAAATATAACTGTATCGGTTTCAAGGGGTTGTGGTAATACGGTTATAAATAGAAATGGCTCCTCACTACCTCGTGAAATATTGTATTGTTACAAAAGATGTACAAATTGCGTTCTTGTCATTAAGAAATCCGGCACTATAGTCTTTATCTCATATAACTTGGTATCTAGGATGCACGAGAATCCACTGACTTTGTATAGAAATGTAATGTGACTCCAACTGTGAAATTCCCATAAACACTCAAAATAGAAAATGCATCATTATTTTGTATTGAATCGAGCTTGAGATTATATCAAAACAACGTATAAAATAGAATATGACTTATCACAACGTAAGTGTATGTAATTCATGAAGGTTTAGAAAATCAGTTGTTTTTAAACGGCGTGTGCGCGTGCATCTACATGTATGTGGGTGTGCGCGTGTTTTCGTATGTGTGCGCGTGTGTTTATGTGTGGTGGGATGTGAGTACTCTAGAATTTTGAGTTGCTGTAATAGCAGTGTAACCAGTTGCATTATGGTCGCGGTTGTAATGTTCATATCGAAACTTGAGGCACGTTTTATTATGAAACGTATTGTTAGGGCAATGGAACTCGAGAAACATTTATAATTGAGAGGTATGCACATTATACCCACTTTTTCTTTATGATTTATGAGGACTATTCAGTCTTATCGCCTCTGAATCTGAAGTGTTTAATTATTCTAAAATTGTTTATTGTGAGTTGGTCGTATAGTATTAGTCGCTACACTGTACTGAACATGTCATTATAACAGGAGTAACGAATACATTTTGTCCTCGGTTTAGTTGTGCAACCTGCTCTTTCTTAAATGTTGTAATGAAATATGGAATAGAAAGTTGTCCTTGTATTTTAGGGACCTTGGGGTTTGAACATCTATCCGTTTATGACACATTTGATTTAAACCAGGCACCGTGGGTGATCAAAAATGTGGGAGCGTATAGACTATAGGAATTCATTTCGTAAGTACACACGAGTTGGCGGTTTAGGCCTCTTACCCGTAACGTGGATCAACCGAAATACATATTTTGCATGTACACTGTTGTACAGTATGTATTTTCACAATAAATATGTACAGTTCTTACGGCACGTCAAATTTGTTTTCATAGTATAGGAGAGGTATTAAACTCTTTTATAGGGGAGCCATAGTAGTGATCACTTCGAGTGAAAAATCCATGCTAAAAATAATTATTCAACTGCTTTATTTTGGAGTGAATTCAGTTTGAAATGAAATTAATCTGTTATTGTTAATTATGACATAATGCGCTTTAAAACGTGTTTAATTAAGCGCTATGGAAATGTAATATTATTATTATGACTCTTAAATGGGGTTTAAAACCCCTGCATTAAAAGAGTAATATAAGACAGACAGTATAATATATTTTTTTTATATGAATCACATACATTCAAGAAAGAAATTAAAGGTACAAGCCCGGGTACAAGTAATAGGATATTCAAGTTAACTCGAATATTACATGTACATACTATCGAGAAGAAAATAAACATCACAATGTCAATTAAACCATGGAATCAAGAATTAATGGTGATGAAAGCAGATATTTCACAGAATATATTTATTTTACTTGTAATATGGTGGTTAGAATGGTTGTGGATGCATTACGCTCAATAATAATAATAATGGACATTTTCAATTCTGGTATATGCACAAATAATTTGTTTATGAATGGAGTTATACTCTGGTGAATCGTGTAGAGAGTTCGATGAAATTAACATTTAAAACACACTCACTATTGAAGAAAGAAAAAAAAACTATTTATTCAAATGTGCACTGCGCGAATTTGCAGTGGAGGGTGCTAGTCGGCTGTTTTATCTTAATATGTATGCCTGGGTTTCCCCGGTTGAGGTGGCTGAGCGGCCGTTGGAGAGCTCGTCCATGTCTACAAATTATGATGCGCGGGTTAGTTGTACATGTAAATACGAGAATGGACTTGTTACACAGCGTTAAAGCATACACTACTGAAGGCGTATGTGTATTGGATATTATAGTTTAAAGTTAGCTTCTATCTATATTCTTTTCATTTTAACAAAATGATTATAGGATAGGCCTCTCCACGATACAGTAACATGAACTTACGTATTACAGTGGAACAGAACCTGTGTACGTGTGCGTGTGTTTATGTGTGAATTAATCGTACTATTCGTGTCAATCATTTACATTCGTCCGTTCATCATCATGAATTTGAAAATATTATAGGCCCTATTTCATATTGTGATAGATCATTTCGCCATTTTAAGAAATATGTCTATTGTGCGTGACGGATATATAAATTATATCAATGATTGTACTAAAGAAGTACAACACTGTATTCTAGAATGAGATTGTCAGAGCTGCTGACTAGTTCTGTTTATTACGGTTGTACTGTTTTTAAACATCAAATTCCTGTGTCTTGTTTGTATTAATGTGATAATGTACAATTGCACAAAGTAAACACAAGTGGGGCTGTATATATACAGCTGCATTTCCTTGCATACGTTATCGGCCAAAGTTGACCAACAATGCCAGTTACAAATATAGGACAGTAGAAATCAGTAGGGGCGGGGGGGGGGGGGGTTCCTGAAAGACACTTTTACCGAGCGGATGAGAATGGCTGACACAAATACAGAAACATATTGCATAGGATGTTAGAACTGAGAAACTTATATTTGGGAAGTATCTATTATTGTTGATTTGTATTTCCCGGCTGTTCCATTGCCAGCCTTCCTCCCTCGAGTCCCTTCCTCGCTTCGGTGTTTGTCATGTGACCATGACGATGACGTAATCCTTAGTTTGTAGGTCAACGAGAATAACAGTTACGTAATTTAACGCAACCGAATTTTAAAAACAATGAGTGTACATGTCAGATGACAGGGAAAGCCAGGAAAACTATTCTGCCTTTCGTGATATTCCGCGTCTTTCCGACAGTCGTTAGATCCGTATAATATAGGCATGTTTGGATGTGGAAATATCACCTTATCAAGAATTGTCTGAGATTGAAACAAAATATTTTGTCGTTAGATTGAATGTAAATTTTGAGTTGATTAAAGAAGTCGCAGCTTTAGCTAAACGACAAAAAGGAGTTAATGGAATTATGCACCCTTGCAGTTATATTTATGTATTCATGTCACTGGAACATTAATTCATTTCAGGGCGGGAGCATACTACATGAGGTATTTATTAACATTAAATTACACACTTTCTGTCTAAATGAGCTCTCTTTCACGCCAAATATATAATTTTCTGTTCACAACCACACTGAGGCACGCCAGTCACCGCTTTCACAAAAGCTTTCATATTATCCTTGCTTATGGTGGAGACTGCAGCAAATAAAGTCGTAAAGTTTGGCATAGTTTGTAATTTAAGTACGTACCCTCATGGATTCAGTGCAATGCACGCTGCTGAAACCGAGGAAAAAAACCCTCCAAAATCCTCTGATGACCTTTGACATTTGGTTGACCTTATAAGGTCACTCGTCGGTATACACGTCCAGTGAAGTGCTAGCTAGCATTGCGTTGCTCAGCGATGTCTTTTTTCACTGCATTGTTATGAACGTTGTATAGCCAAGTTTTGACAGGGAAAGAAATTCAAAATAGGAGGGGAAAAGTACAATGGCATGCATAGCTGATACATCTATTCTGTGTATATGATTTTACTCTGGATATGAAATAGAATTTCAGCTTTTCGCGAAAAGAATTCATTATTACTTGAGAGAGGAACAGCTCGAGCTTTTTGCACTCGTGTGTTTTGTTGTCTTCATAAAGCAATACATTGCTCATCAAAATTGCTGTAATGGCGGGATGGAATTTACTTGTTAAAACCTCACGTTGGAAAGGAACATTGTTTAATTTCACGGAAGGCATTACTACATGTAGTTCTTGTTAATTTGTAAATCTTGGAAATAAATCTGTATTCGTCAAAGTGATAGAGTAGCTTTTATTGAATAGATAATGAAGAGAAAAGAAATAGAACAAAGAAACACGTTTGATAAGTATTTAAAATCAAATTTTCCATGACGGTCAAAATAGGAAACGGCAATAACCTTGTACACGTTATTGTCTTTATTTTGTGCTTCCGTTGGAAATAATTTCGCATTTTCATTGCAATATCAGACTTGAGCCCTAGTGAAGTCCAATGTTATATTCTGATCACGATAGCTAACTGTAAGTCTGTAACCGTGATTAAAGTTGCGATATTCTGTATATTTTCAAAGTAAATCATAAAAGTGTTTGATCGATCATTGTGCATTAATCAACGTGTATTTAAACACCGCTTGGATTTCTTTCAAGAGAGATACAGCCAAGAGATCACTGTCTAATATTACTGTACAAAAGAAAATCTTCCTCCGAGAGATTCCTTTTGAAGTTTTGTGTGCGTTTCGTAATTGCGTAATTACCAAAATAACCCGCAGGCGATATCTTAAAAAATTACATATATCAAATTGAAATTATTGAATACATGGTATATTGATTTTCAAACACACATTGATTGCTGATTCGTCGTTATCAAATCATGTTGTAGAAATATAGTATAGGTACATGTATATTCATGGTTGTAGGATATGAGGGAACGGGCCGTATAAAATTTGATGTATTATCTTTCATACATGAATGTATATTTGTATTTCTCTTGGACACAAAGAGCCCTGCCATGTTTAAATTCACCGTTACAGTTTCGTATAAAAGAGGTACTATTGACATTCTCGCTATACATAAGATATATGACAAACAACATGAACAATGTCTTTTGGGTTGAAACATGATAATGGCTACAAAAAGAAGTGCATATTTACCTTCAAGATGATAGAAATTCTGTAATTTCAGAACGGTGTCATCTGCCGTAAATAAATAAAAGAGGACATGTTCTTTTGGGGGTTATTTATAAGAATATGTGACGATGTTGTATAACCTGAGTGAATCGTGAATGTGCCGCCTGTCAATGAACCCAATTGTTCGGAATCCAATTGGAAACATGTTGATGATAGTAGTTTTGCATTTAATACATAGTTTGAAACGCATTAACTAATTTAGCCGATGTTTTGGCTAGAAAATCGCTGGTCGTCAACGTCTACTGGAGTGACGCCAACAACATTAATACTGCCTCCATATATCCTGAAAGGTAATTATGTGGGCTAAATACCATTTAATGATATTATACTCTGCAACAAAGCAGTCCATTAACATTAATTTATAAAATACGTATTGTTTAGATTTTTAAGTTATGTTGAATAGTGTTTGTAAAAGAATCGAAAATTAAATTTGTTGTTGAAATGACGATATGTAAACAAAATCATATTCATTTTGTGAGGAGATGTAGGAACATTTTCCAGTTTCATTAAATGTATTACATGGAAATACAAACAGCAAAATAATCACACATGTCACAATGTCGAGATTTGTTATATATTTCAATATTTATATTCGTAGTGACAATAAGTCACAGTGACTGAAATCTGGGATTGCTAAAAATAATACGACATTCTTCTTAATTCCAGCTGATGTTTTTTGCTATTCTGCTTTTCTATCTTTTCTTCTCCTTCTTCTTCTTTAAAATCCAGACGATAGGTAATCCCAACATTTATGTCACTGGCATATAGCATGGCTTCATCTCTGAGCCCAGGTTGATCTGTAACGGCTAATACTAATAGTGGCATATATGTATGGCATTATTGCCACTAATGGACACTCCGATCCCGAATCGCCCCGCTAATACCCGCTAAATTGTGCGATCATTGCCGTTGTGTGCCTTCGTTTCCATATCGCATTGCATATCAATATTGTTTTCAAAGCCCAGCTCGCTAACTCTCTGCTCGCCGAGTATTGAAGAAATGCTTATTTTGACATCCTGTCCCGGCTGATCGTACCAATGGCACTGCCAATTTGCGAGATGTTTTTCTTTTCCTACTGGATATAATACCTACCGGGGTACGTCTTCTTCCCTTCGCACTGGTCACGTGATGTAAGGTGATGATTTGTGTCGTCACGACATTGAAGAGCTTGATGAGGAGATGGCGTATCCATGCAAATTTGATAACTAATTGGATGTATTGACTTTTATCATTCGGATTTAATTATTTGAATATGTTAGTGCTGGTAGACAAAAATAAAGAAAGAAAACTTAGGGATGAATAAAGTCATTAAATTCTTTGAAATTATTATTTTTCTTTCCTCTAGTAGGCCCATATTTACACTGTTTTTTTCTTCTTATCGATTTCAAAAGTTATAAAGCGTCTGTTTTCATGGATTTGTGAGAGCATATAGAAATAATCATTTCTTCTGTATCGCATTTAATGTTCGTTAAGAAAAGAAAATCATAATTCATGAGTTAATTACAATCACATGCTGGCATAGACAAGTCATTTTTATAATGATATCATGATCACGTGTCCTTGTAATGATATTTCCATAATTTAATACCATCTGAATGAATCGAGAGGGTTTTTGTTCATGTTTTGTATTCATTTATATGAGCCAGAACTTTATCCATCATTTCTAAATAACAGCATGTTCATCATTAGCTACTTCTATATTTTTATGCCAAAATCATTTTCCATTAGGTATCTATTTTTAATCTAGTCGAGTTATCACTATGAAGTCGCACTTAGTAAAGGTATATGATTCGAACAACCTTTTATGATATTTACATCGCATGTGTTCGATCATAATTTATGAATATACCCTTTAAGGATATTGGTCATTTCGTATTTTAGTTGGACATTGTTTACTCCATGCGAGTATATATATATATATATATATAAAAGAGGACCGAGTATCTCTCGTGCCTTTCTCGTCCAGCCAAAGTAATCAGCGTGCAGACGTAAAATGCACATGAAAATTGCATCTCAGGGATGTCCAAGCAATCGTCGGTCAGTAGATGTAAGGAAAATCTTCCAATATCAATGCAGACATTCACCGATCTTCTATAAAAGAAGTTCACCAAGTCGGTGAAAAGTACACTGCAAGTATATCGTGAGGTATTTTAATGGAAGTTACCATGGCAATAGAACCCGATTGGGTTTCGTCTGTGCATTATGAAACCCTGCTAGTCAATTTTCAAGAAGCAAAACGACCACGCTTGATTTGCTTGATATCTCCTTTATGCTTCCCACGTTATATAATTCACTCTATATTGCATATGATAGTTTATGTCTTGAGATGAGATTGGGAAGGCCCAATCGAAATACCACCGTGCATGACTAATGTATCACTTTCGTCGATGAATATGTTTTGTTTTGCCATAAGGCTTTAAAGAAACCCTTCAGCGTGAATGTCTTTCTTAACATTTTGAATTCAGCAGATAGTGGATAACTATTGGTAAGAAGACAGTATTGGAAAGGAAGAAAATAACAATTTTTGGATACGAGTTTATGTGTAAACTGTTTCGTCTTTAATTTCTGATAAATTTGGACACAATATTAAATAGGCGTTTCAAAAACACAGAAACACAAACAGATTAAAGGGGTAACTATTTTTTTTTAATTATCAGTATTTATCAATGGGCAGCACCAAAGTCGGTTACGATTTCAGTTTTTATTGAGCGAGTCTAGCAATTCCATCACCTATGTATGTAACGTTTAGTGCCATCAATGTTTTTACTAAATAATTGTTATTGCCCTTTTTTATGACTGATAGTATTCTAACACGTTTAATATGCAAAAGATAAAACTTTAGAAGTAGAAGTTGAGCATCCCTCCAAATGAGCCCGGTTGACTGATGTGTAACTAAACTTTTCTCCTCCTTTCTGCCTCCACTTGGAATTAACCGCGTGATGTATATTCTCTCTTTAACCGCAGCAAATCCCTTTTTCTTATTTTCAAGCCCGATCACGGGGATTGCTCAGCCTCTCCTGTTCCTTAGGTCAATTCTCTGCTCCGTCCGTCCCTTCGTAGGTCCCTCCCTGCCTCCAAAACACATCACATCTCGGAAGCAGCCCATATGCAAAATTCATCGCCCTTTAAGCTGATGATCAAGCAACCGTAACTACGCGAGATGTTTGAGGGTCTTTGAGCAATATTTTAATACAGAAATAATGCAAAGCCGTGGCGAATTTGCATGACTTGGGATCGTGCATGCCTGGCATGTTTCCCTTACAATTTAATGTCGGGATCTGTCTAGGGTTTCTTTCCGACAAAAAAAGTAAACTTTAGAATACAGGTCATTATTGCATGCATTCATTTTTTTCGAATTGAAGTAGAATCTGAACTCTACAAAATTGCAAAATTGGAAAATGATTTCCTTTTTTTTAACGACTCTTGATAGTCAACCCTCCCCAAGTCTTGTATCATGTTGTCATTTATGATTCTTAATATAATTATATATCGTATTCAATCCTATTATATCGTCACTTAGCAATGTGCCCTTTGCTGATCTGTTATAATTATTTTCATCTACATACAGTGTTCAGTGATTAAAAAGAAATATTACATTGACTAATAAAGTTAACGCTCATAATACTACACTTCATGTGAAATAAAAAATTATGTGGGATACGCCCATTCATACCAGGCATCATTTCCACGGCGCTATCATAATTATATAAAATTAGTCGATTATTTTGGATAAGAAGTGATGAAGTTCGAGCTTGAATCAATTATTCAAATCATTATTTCAATATTATCGAAGAATTTCTTATTGGGGGTGTTTTCCTAATTTTCATTGATTTTTCAAAATTAGTTGTAAAGAAATAATATTATAACCATTCTCAATTTTTAATAGGTCATCAGAAAACTTACCTGGTATAGGATATCCAGTTGGGTTTTTTTTCTTCCCACTTTGTTAAAAGTAGATGTGAGCTGAAATAGTGAGAAAAAAACACGAAAAGACCTATACAACATAAATATGTGGGTCTCACAGTTCTCACTCGTTTTAAAAGTATTTTTTTCTATACGTCTCAAAACAGGAATTGGGTTTTTACTGGAATAGGAATATTTTACTTTCTGTTCAAACGATAAAACCACTAATTTAGAATGGACACTCAAGGTCGTTGGTTATACCCTGTTTGTTGACAGCCATCAAACACTGCTAAATGCTAATGTATATATTGACAGTAAAATTAACCCCAATTAGGAGTTCACTTTAATTTGTGGTATAATCTTTATATAACGCCATATTTAAAATGCTTTTAAGAATACTGATGTACAATGTACATACTAACACTAGAATATAATTTGAAAGGTATACTGAATGTATGACAGGGGCTGCAGTTCTTTTTGTGGGATCTTTTTTTTTTCTTTTCAAAAACTATATTTGCATTGGTGTTTATATCATGGGAAAGATGTTTTATATTTACGTTAAATTCTTGTTAAAACTGTCAAATATGATGAAATTAATGAGCGATCTACCACTGCATGATTTGTATAAGTTCTTACATGTACGTGCAGTGACAGGTAAAATCGGACAATTTTTGTTGCCCATATCAACCGTTTGCAATATTTTAGAGCAAGCAATTATAGTTGTCAGGAATTTTTTCAAATGCTTATATATAAGAACTATTATTTATGCATTTAGATTAAAGATTCGCTAGATTCTGCTTTCCATAAATTGTATTTTAGGGTCTGCATTTATCTTGACAATTTTGACAGGGAAGTTTTGTTCTTTTTATTGAAATTGCTTTTAGCTCATACTTTTAGATATTTTCTACTTTTAATTCAAATAATATTATGGAGTGACTTAACTCCACTCGCCAAACTTTATGTTTTATGACCTTATGATTCTTTCCTTCTTTTTTTTCTCCAAGTATTCTTCCCCTGAAATAAGAAAGAAAAAATTCACTGACTTCCTAAGGAAAAGCAGACAATACACTTAAGTCTGAAAAAGAATTAGGTGTCACTGTTTCCCGAAAACATGTTTTTCTTTGTCCAATTCGTTCACGATTAATTCACAATGCGAGATCATCCTAAATGATTTCACAACTGATTTACACACTGGAAAATGCTCTGATTACTTGGAAGTTCTTTCATAATGATAAAAAACCTCTCTCTTTGACAACTTAATGGTAGGCCTATAACCCGTTGAATTTGAATTAATATAAGAAATTTGTATTGATGGAAGAGACACAATAATGCCAAATTCAGTGTTGTCGTATCGGGATTACGAATAGAACATGTTACTGGGAATATACAGAAGAAAAGTTTCGCAGTTTACAAACGCTTTACACTAAAAGAAATGATATATTAAATAATAACATGTTATATGATACATATTTCCGTGAATTTAGCAAATACACAGTAGTGAAATCTGATTCCGTCATTTTTGTATGTCCCCAAATATGTACATTTCGTTTCCTTCGTTTTGTTTGTCAAAATCGATCATGTTTTTAGGCAACAGAGAACGTCTTAATTCTTGTTGGGGTATAGTTCAGCATACTGGACCTTGTGCGTGACAAGTTATCCAGGATGTACATTTTTACTACAGCTGATATGTTAAAGCTACTGATATATTTAGGTCATTTGAGCATGTTGAGTATTATCAGAATCCCAGGCTTTCGATATTCAGCAAACTGAACCGATTTCATGAGAGTACCAACGAAAAATTGATACGTTAATGTCATTCTAGACTAGATGCTTGATTTTTTTCCTATGGTTCTCGTACGATCGTTAACTACATGCAATAACATTTCCAGTACGTGTCAGGCTTATCCTAAATGTTCTCAATATTTTGCCAAAGTGAAATTCGTTGTTTATTAAAGAAAGTAATTATATCGTACTTTATTAGTCTCTAATATGCTATTATTATGAGTAGGCGTAATAACTCCTTCGTGATTTCGGATTAGATGACATTAACTAATGATCGGAAATTTATGCACTTCTCTTCAATTTCATTGCGATTAAAGAACCAAGCTGTGTGACCATGGATTTGAAATATCAAAACGGTTACCACAAAATAGGCAATTTTGTGTAATGTTAACAATTTTATGCACAAATCTTTGTGAAGTGCCTCGTTATAAAATTATTGCATTCACCTGGTATTAATAATTGTATTTCAATAGTCAGAATGCGAATTGCAAACATTAATTGTTGCTAGTAGGTAGGATAATCTTTATGGCTTTTCCTACCTTAACAACACGTAAATGTAAGCAATTCCCATTCTAACCATTGAAATACAACTAGGCTATTCGTAACAGGTGAATTAACTAATTTTGTAAAGAGGCACTTCACAAAGATAAATGCATTAGATTTGATTACATTACAAAAATGGTCTATAAAGGAGCACTTTCACATGGCGGTAGTGATATTCATGCATATATTATGCAGGAAATCAAACCAACCGGTCTAGGTGATCCGTTCATGACTGTAGATTTCTTGGTGACCTCGAGTAAACCTTTGGACTCTGGTGACTGACTCGTTAATGGGGTTTCCCTTAGCGACCAAGGCACATTAACGCTCATCATTCCAACTGCTGTCTCCGTTCGTCTGCTCTGTATATATATGGTAGATAGCTGAAGAAAGCATTTCCCGTCGTAATATGACGTTGATGGATAATGAAAATAATGGTAAAAACACGTTTTTCTTCAAATTAACGATTTCCAAAGACATTACTGCAACTTTCGTAAATACCCGGAAATTCACATACCATTGGAATACGAGTGTTTCCAATGTACATGCCACACTTAAGAAGCAATCGTTTTAATTTTATTTAAGAATAATCTTCATATTGTTCGAAAATAAAATTTATCCAAGAAAATGTCCCGCTATCAAATCCCAAATTTTAGCGTTAAATTGCAAACCGTTGTGAGAATGGTGATAAACTTGTCAGATTCGCCATAATAAAGCATGTTCATCGTGAGGTAAGCAGTTTGTTTCTACAATTCTGAAAGTGATACTATTTTATATATTTATTTGAGATGCACTCCTAGTTTAAGGCTATGATGATTTTCTAAAGCTCTGTTGATATAAAGACAATGGAAATACCTGGCGCGTTAAGAAATATAAGCACCTTTCGACACCCCCCCCCCCCCTCCCCCCTCCCCCCCAAAACAACAACAATAATAATAAAGGGGGATACGTTCTCTAAGAAATGTCATCGGCAGGTGCATTCGTGGAATTCAACGCTACAAATAATAGTACAGAGAGAAGCTTGGTTATTCTTGATGCTATGACTAGTATGAGGGCACAGGATCATGGACTCGTGGTCGTGCACAAAAACATGAAAACTGAGAGAGAGAAGAAGTTAAAATTCTATTAGAACTGTCCCTACCCCAAACGAGAACTTAAATACGGAATGATTGAGGATTTGTATGTATAATACATTTATATTTCACGTTTTATTTTGTATTATGTATTATTATTATTAAGGAGTCTTTATAATGCTTAGTGCGAAATGGATTTTATATTTTATCAATGATTAATAAAGCTTAATGAAAAATATGTAGTCTTAAATTACGGAAAGTAAAGATGAAATGTTATATTCAGTAATCTAGAAATCAGGATTAATATTCTTCTGTGCATTCCTTAAATGGGTAATGATTACATACGTCACGCAAACGCAAAACGGTCTCTACGTGTCCCAACATATACATTGAGTTTATATTTACTGTTGATTTGTGAGGTATAGTATAGGAAATGTCATATATTATAGCAGCTACAAAAACCGTGCTTGAACTTCGCCAAGCACGTGAGAGTGTCTCCAGAGGCTCAATACGTCGCCCCCGGGGCCGCTCGGGAAGCCTGCCGCGCTCGCTGGCATGCATACCGTCTACTAAAGCTTTAAAGAAGTTTGTCGTCTGGGATAACTCTTCGTGCATGTGCATGGCTTGTTTGGAAGTATAGCAGCTTACACGAGTTCACAGAAGGCTCCCTGAATATTTTTCTTTTGGGGGTTCGCACCCTTCCCCCTCAACTTCATACCGTCCGTATTTTGTTATGTTTTATTCAGCGGTTATTACCAAAAACTGTTTTTCCTTGAAAGGCCAGTGTAAGAAGGACAGCGAGCATCGTACCAAATCATTTTACATAATTCCATCATCTGGTCGACAAGGAATGGTATGAGATAGAAAGAAAAAGCAAACACAGCAGCCCCTCCCAAAGAAGTAAAACATACAAGTTAACAAAAAAGGCCCTGCACACTGCCTCAGCTGACAACACATTGAACACATTTTTTTTCCCCTGACAGTTTAAACATTTTCAGCATGCAGCCGCCATATACCGTAAAGCGTTTGTGGCGCATTTATGCATGATTTAATTTAAACAAAATTAATTTTTCGCGTCTTGTGAAATCGATTCCTTTTTAATATGATTAATAATGATATGCGCGTTTATTACTTTGTCATCACAGAAGTACATGTATACTTGCCGCCATATCCAACAGTAGTGAGACTGAGAGAAATGTATAATACGTAAATGGGCTTTTACCCCCTTCTCTTTCGTTGGTTGAAATCGTTCAACTGAGGGTGAGTTCCCCGTTCGGAACAAAAGGTAACTCGTTCAATGGCCTTTCATTGTCCGTGCGTAAGATTAAAATCTGATTCTGAATAGAGTAATTGACGTTGCTCGGCGTTCCATGCCAAAGACGAGATGAAAGAGAAAACCCACAAATTTATTTATCGGCTGTCCAGATAGAAAAAGCTGAACATACGCGGAGCCGACTGAGATTGCTGATAGAAAGAAGAAAAACCGCATTAGGGTTGTCTGTTAATGCAGAACACGCGCGCACGCGCACCCGCCCGCTCACATACGTTGCACTGCCAATGTATATCGCGCTTAGCACACATACACACACCACACACAAACCCACGCACACATAGTATAGTCACCCACATAATTAAACACGCACACCAAACGCGCGCATGATACACGGTAGGACTGATCGCTCATCGTATAGCATTTTATTTGGAATTAGCAAGTTTTACTGCACAACGTCATTCGAAACACGTACACGGTATAAAGTCAACTATAAGCCATACATACATGTATATTCCTTTTTTAATCTTTCAGCTGTAACGTTCACATGTCGTAGAAATAAGTAATTGGGTTCAAATTCCATGAAGAAGAATGACACTTTGAGTGTTTATAATGATTCATCGTTTGTAAGATCAATGGTCAGTGCTTCAACGGATGATATCCATCATCTATTGATTGGTTTTATGCAAATATTCATATCTTTGCAAGGCACTTACTACTGTAACAATCACATTTTCCATGGTGATATGTATAACTGGACACATAATGAAATCCCCAGGGAAAAAATTAATATTTATTTTTCGGGGGCTACTTTTCAAGCTTGCCTGCATGAAAATAACATTCTAAAATTTGTTTTGCATTGAACTCTATGCAAATTTACAGGGGCTCTTTTCTGATTTTCGGGGGCTCTTTTAGGCATTTCGGGGGCTAATTCGCCCCGAGCCCCCGTCTATTTTTTTCACTGGAAATCCCAACTGCTAAGAATCTTTGGGTTTCATGCTATTGTCACATCTAATAAAAGAAACCTGACAAATTAAACTTGGAGGCTTACCGAAGTATTGAATTTGTCTTGTTTTCAAGAGATGTTTAGAAAATTGGATTTCACTCCCACATACGGACAGGTATGACACGATGCGGCGAAAAGTTCTGTAACAATGCCCACATTTAGTCAATTTTTAAAGGATCGTTCGGAATAATATGCAGGGGGGTTGGAGTAGAGCTGAATCATTGGTGCTTACATGAATGGTTGATATAGGAGAGTTTTCATCTGAACACCCCTGAAGCTAGAGAACGCTCGAGCATTAGATCGTCAGGCGTTCGTGCATGAGTTAGGGGGGAACAGAAAGCAGGCGGTCCGGTGGATGGCTCAGCTCGTCTCGTCGTACTGTTTCTTTGGATGCCCTCAAGCCGAGTTCGTTTCAGTCCAATGGGTGCGAATGTACTTTAGCGAGGTGTGCCCCTCACGACCCTCCCTACCCGGCCGGGTATGGAAGTTGTATTTAATGTTGACCCTGGCTGTGCTTTCTACCCTATAATGATATCAAAGAGAAGCTGCTCTGGCTACATCTAATTATATTCTACCGCTTTTGGTTTCGAGTGGCAAAGATGCTCTCGATAGATAGGCCTTTACATTATTTAGACGGATTAAGAATGTGTCCTTTGTAGTTTGTACGATTCTTTATATTCTCAGGCTAATTTCTGTACGAAAATACGCATTTCCTACCTGTCTCTGAGCGTACTTTATCCCAATATAAGACGGTGGAAATTAAAATTTCCCTCTTAAATATTTTTGTAATATAACAGACCCACAATATAACTGTCAATTCCTCATTTTAACTCTTCTATATACCTTCTTGTATTAACTACATACATTTTAAACCGCGAGTGAACACATAAATCGAACCGTGCAAAATATTAAAATGTAGCCCCCTTCATTATTATGGTTATTTAGTGATGGTATGTATAGTTTATCTTGATTTTAATTGGAGATAATTCTACCGCTGTGTCGTTATGGAAATTCATATTTCTTAAATGAATTCACGAGCCTTTAAGCATGGCAGTTCAAAGTAGTATGGTTTCCGTATTATTTACAAGATGTGGTGGTGGGGTAGTTCCTTTCGAATCCGTGTGGTCATCATGCATTTCCTCTTGAACTATGGATGTACTAGCGTGCTTGCAATAACAAATATTATTTCTATAGTGGACTGTTTGGTCGAATTGTATTTACATTCATTCACTTTAAAGCATGCAATGCCAATACGAGTCGAACAACGTTATGGACATTATTACAGACAAAGGGGTTAACATTTTCTAATCGCTCTGCCAGTTTCGGAAGTAATAAATTGCAGGAATTGCATCATGTGATATACTGTTGGCATAGCTGCCAACCATTCCTATTTTTGATGAATGATTCCTACGATGGACTTCCAAACTAATGTTATGAACAGTTGATTCCTCTCATTTTAAAAGAAAACAAAACAAAACACGTAAAAATATACAAATTTACTCTATTCCTAATTTGCCTTGAGAAATTCGTAATGTTTATTGTGAAAGGTTGACAGGAATGCCACAGGCAAAATCAGACGAATGCCAGGCGCAGAGGTTCACGTGAAGACTGATGTAGACATTGAATAGCATGCACTTTGTGGAAGAAAATCTCGTGGATAACGGCTGATTCATACGCGTTTCTTTCAAAGTATAAGTCGAAGATATAGGGAAAGTAAGATGTAAGCCTGGTCGATACTGTCAGAGGTGCGGTTATCGTGCCAGGAACCAGTACAAGCTGTAGACTCTCTCACGCAATCAACCGCGGTGACCTCACCCATTTCAAGGGAGTTCTTCTGCAGGACTTTGTGGCAACGTCGTATAAAGAGGAAAGATGCGTGCCCTCTTGAGTTTCGACAGCATTATGAGCTTGCCTCTGTGTTACGGTTGTGAGTGGGGATGCAGGTTCAAGTTAAGTTTTTAACTGATCTCAACCCCCCCCCCCCCCCCTCCGCCACATACACCCACTCACACGTAAGCTTAAAGTCTACCTGTTTCTTCTTGTGTTTCTCTCTCCATCAGACTCTGTGATCCGTCTAGTTTATCCGTAACAGGTGATCATAGGCAGCTTACAATCATAGGAGAGAAAGTGTGTGTGTGTGTGTGTATGTGTGTGAGAGAGAAATAGAGACAAAGAGAGAGGGGGTGGGAGAGGAAGAGGAGAGAGAGAAGAGAAAGTGGTAAGCTAGGCAGGTTTTTATACTATTTCTAATAGATATTATTTTAAAGGAGTTTCGCCTGCTGTCTGAAGCAAAGGCACCATGTTGCTCTTGAAATATATCTTGAAAAATCAGTCAAAAGGTTATCGGAAACAAGATTTCATTGGTTGCCACAGTGGTGTGGATTTCCAAAGATAATATTAGGCCTATATGTTTTGAGGGGATTTTCTTACAGCGGTTCAAAAAATAATTAGTACTAACCTAATTAGTACTATTATTAATTATTGTTGACGGTTTGGTAATTAGCTTTGCGATAAGGAAATTACATTTATGTCTACGTACAGTGGTACTGAAGAAAAATAAACAATCTTGTTGATTTTGAATTCTAACTATAGATGTTGACCAGTAGAAAACAGAAGAAGAGGAAACAAAAAAATTCGAGATTGTTTCGGACATACTCGGTATAATTTATATAATAAGCAATTCAACTTCTTCATGAGCAGGTTCAAATTTTTTACCTTCAAGGCATGGGCGATACAAGTTTGAATTCAACCTTCAATCGATTTTCTTCTTTTTCCCGTGACGATACTATGACTTTGAAACCTGAATATATTTATACTTTGGAGGGTCGGGATGTTTGTTTACGCATTGATCAAAATCAAATCTAAATTTAAACTCTTGGAAGTCTTTCTAAAACAGGAATTTCGGTTCACCGAAGTAAGGAAAGATCATACCATCTCTTAAGGTTTTTAGCATGGATTTATAAACAATGTCAAAGTGTTCCTACAAAAAATATGCATAGTTGAGGAGAGCACGAAAAATGGTTCCCAGATGTCATCTGAACATAGGCATATGGAGTGTGAGTTTAAATATAGATCAGATATCGTGATGGCATCTTTATAATGGGAAACACTTCGTTGATAAGGTCAAAAGTATATACCTTCTTGGAATATCGCAATAAATTGTGAAAAACTTCTCTACAACTTAGCCAATGCAAACCAGAGTTTTACCTTATGCTATTGATCTTTGAATTTAAATATAATTCTTAAAATACCAATGATAATATATATATATTTGATTAGTCCACATTTTTTATAATTATTTTGTATCACTAGTCCACAGTATGTAGAGTCCATGGTACAAACGGCTTTCTTATCGATACCATTCCACCCTCTTTTCATTCGCATAGTGTCAATGCGCACCGCTGGGATTTCGGCGCGCGGCAAGACTTCCATTCCAGTTTGCCACCACTACATCTATCTCCTCATCCAGAATTATTGTCCATGAAGAAATAATACCGGTCTCGAGCCAGCAGACAGAGCTCAGCAGACTCGATGAGACAGGTTCACTGTCAGACAACGCACCTAGCAAGAATGTGAGAGCCCCACCTCACTCACCGTCATATCCCTGTTTTACCGACCGACCGACCGACTCTCTGCCCGGGATCACTCGGGAAAATGAATATGAACTCGCCTCCATGCTAGAGGGTCAAGTTTATCACGTGACGAACGAACCGGCGTTGTTACCCATTATGAATTGGCAACCAGCCAACTTCGTGATTTCATTTCAGTCCATTGACAGCACATGTTGGATTTAAAATTTAATTCGAGGTCTTGCTTCAAAGCGTACATGATGTTATCATATTTTTTTTAATGACTAGATATTTTGTTATCATTTTGTAATTTTCAATTTACTGTAAAACCCGTATTTGTTCACGAGTGGGGAAAACGTTAGTGTTCTGCATTGATGGAGAAAATCTTCTTTTTCCAAAAGACAAAGAAATACATCCCATGTAAATTATAAGTCTTTATTGAACTATGAATCTGCTAAAACCATAAAACCGTGTCAGAGTATAAGCATTTATCTTTGCTATTCAATATCGTCATCAAAATAGACTGGGATGTTTGGATAGTCAGCGCATAAGATGAGACAAATAATGATACATTGATTCTCATAGTGTTTCGATCTATGTGTACTTCTCCTGGTAAGCGCGCCCACGATGATGTTGATACACCTGTAAGCCCATAACCGAAATGAGATGCTCGACTCAATCAACATCATCTAGAAGAAACATGCAACATGAACGGGGTCAAAGCCCTTTTGGCAGCACTTAAAACCCATGTCGGGACATGGCGTACGAAGCTCGGGATAATCTACCTTGTAGTCATGCTAGTCATGAACGCTAGGCTTTGTTTTCAGATTCTGTCCCATATTAGGGAAAAGCAGTCCCATTTACTATTCTTGTTAACGATTTTAGTTTAGAGTCTGTGGAATGGGTCCTCGAATTGATGAGGGAATCCGCGTAACTTCATTAAAATCTGCGGTGAATATGGCCCGGAGTGTATGAAGAGGTTATTCGTAATGGGTATTGCCCGAATAGGGGTACCGAATAATCAGTATTGTCTTGGATGGTGGTTTTCTTTTATCGTTCGCATAAAACGTAAAATGCCAATTAGGCCCTACACATGAATAGAGAGTAAATGCCTACATAATATGAAACCCCTCTCCTCGTTGCAAGGCAATTAATTCACACTTTACATCTTCTTTTCATTATTAAATTTTGACGCAGTTAATTCAGTGTTTAACATGGAACGCTATTCTACTGAAAATAAATGAATTGATAAATTATTATATCAGTGAATAAATTAATAAATTAACTTGGCTCAATAAGTTCTCACGACAAACTCTCGGGAATTAAACGAGAACATTTTAGATTTGCTGTTTGTCGACTGGCAAAGTATAGGCCTTTAGTTTTGATATCTTTGACAGTGTTACTTTCAATGATTTGTTATTGATATAATTCCTTGATTTTAGTGCAATTATGTCAAATCATTTTTAGAAAGGATGTAATGGTGAATGTGCTCAGAGAAAGCGCCAGTCAGAATGCATAAGAAATGTCTGACTGAAAATGTTCGCTTCTTCTGGATACTCTTGGATACCGTTTTGTCCGTCCTTTACGGGATGGTGACCCGGTTGCATTTTATCACCGCGCAGCTATCGAGATACCAGGTTTATTATATTTATTACTACCCATGAATTTTCTTCTTTCTCTTGTCCCCTCCATCAAGTAAGCATGCTTTAGATCACATGAAGCTCATATAGCAAGTCGTGGTCATGAAATGATGTGTGCATGTTTATGCATGACCTTTATCTTGATATGCAGAGCCGTCGAACACATTGCCCGAGGCACACCAATACAGATGCGTGCATTTAAAATGCGCGCGCATATGAGACATTTGAGAGGGAGAGCGTAGGAGACGATGAAAATCCCGCCAAATGAATACCAGCAAGTGTAAGGTCGTAGTGAGAATGGCTGCTAACCTGCCGAATTCTCTACGTCCTGCTATGCACACATAAGTTTCTATTTGGTTTTGTAGTCTTCTGCGCTGTTTTCCTCGCGAGACATAATCGCCCAATTCATGTTAATTTTCTTGTGCGTTTTCGCAAAAGCAAACACGGCGAGGGATTTTGCAAGCAGCAGCTATGTCACGCTTGCTTTCGAAAGTAGAAAACGAGGAGAAGGAGAGAGGGGAAGCAGCAGTGTCCCCGGTAGGCCTGCAGAATGGCATGAATTGAGTCGCCTCAATTCGTTCTCTCATGCATGCGCGAAAGCGGAGGAGAATTCATTGCATAGGAAATAAGCCAGGCACAATAGGAGGTGACGGAGACAGCGCTTAGTTGGTCGAGGGCTCGCGTATTATTATCAGAGAGAAAGAATATGCCACTAAAAAGAGTTTCAGAGAAAGAGAAAGGGGGAGAGTGTACGTGTGAGAAAACAGAGAATGATAGAAACAGGGAGAGCGGACAATGATAATGAAATTCGTCTGATTGAAAAGTCTTTTTATACCCAAAGAGAAGAAAAATATTCCAAGATGTTTATCATGTTTGTTCACCCAATGCCCGAAGTACAGATATGGCACAGAATCCTTAGTATGCGTATTATTAGTATTACGGAAAATATAGTGCAAACGCTATGTATTTTTTCCTACCCCTTTAAAGGTTATTATAAGCACGAAGTTTGAATTAGGTAATGTGTTTCTATAGTTTTCCATGTATTAATCATTCTATGTAAACAAAAAAGAAATGCACATCATTAATTCAACAGGATCATAAAGGAGTTTGTATAGGCTAGAGAGCTTGGTATCATGGGGTACAGTATCAACTTTAGGACAAACTTGAAGTTGGATATATAGGCTAAATATAGGTGGAGTAAATCCCCATAACAATTATATACTTTACCCTATATTATTAAAGCTCAAACATGACTTGTATAGAGTGTGTAGGCTTCACATGTCGAATTCAGCATTAATATCGTGTACTCGTTTTCGAAAAAACATTGATGAAATATTTTTTACTATTCTTCTTTTTCATCGTCTTTTTGTTATTTACAGGAACGTGAAGATAATGGCGCTGCCAAAGACGTCACCATGGAATTCATAAACAGTAAGCTATAAATCATCTAGCATTTTGCTAGGGTTTCCGTTTGTCTAGGCTAACCGGGTGTTTACCCGGGAAAGCCTAGGCATAGGAGGCTAGATTTTAGCGTTTTTCGACTCGTACGGGATCCTTCACTGGCCAATGGCACAATCGCCTTGCGTTCGACCAGGGCACGGTGAAGCATCACCAACCAGCTTCGATCACCAGCAGAAGAAGGAAGAACCTGAAGCCTCTCTGGAAGTGCAGCAGCAGCATTCAGAGAAACGGCAACCTCAGGGCAAAGAGCCAGTACTTAATCAGAACCACCTATCGTCTAAAGACAGTTCACCGCCTCCAAGACAAGAACCCAATCCTGATAAACCAGAGACGGTGAGTGGCCGACAGCCTACGAAGCATCGAGCAACCGTAGCTACTTCAGCAACTTCTGCAGAGGCAACAGCAGCGGCTCCCGTGTCAGTTACCACATCCAACAAACACTCTCTTCGTAGTCCAGTCTTTGCAGATCTTCCTATATCATCAACATCATCAACATCATCGTCAAAGGTCAACGAAACATCGCACTCCCAACTCGGGGGATCGAAATTACGAGGCATTACCGTTGGTACCACCAGCGGTATTCGTAGCTCTACCATCACAATCACAAGCAAGGGGAAGCCGACTTATGACAAGATGGAAGCTTTAGGAGGTGAGTTTTAAATGCCCTCAGTTCAAGTGAACTCTGGGAACTACGAAGTAACAAAGAATTTCATATTTTCTGTTGATAATCAAAAATTATTTCATGTTGCGGACAAATATTGACAAGTTTATCCAAGTGCACGTTTCGCACAACTGCAAGTTTATCCTTTGCAAACATTGCACCCTTTCCGAGAGGCAACAACATTATCGGCATGCTCTGTGAATGGCATGTTTCAGTAATGTAAACAAAATTACATTCGCGTGACTCTGAATATTTTTGAATTTTCCTAATGATAAGATCATGTTCGATCGGCGAAATTTAACTGCCGAAATTATTATTGATAGAATGATAGAAGAGAAAACCGGGCTGGAGCATGGAAAATATGATGTCGACTATGCCTTGACCGCATGCAGCGAATGTATATATATGTCACACTACGATTTAGTACATAAGCTGATTTAATAAAGCATTATTAGACATCTGGAAATATGCTGACTCATTAATCATAGCCACTTTGACAAATAACGGCAAGCGATAGAAACAAAAAGGGGAATTAGAGAGATTACGTTGAATGCGTTTTGACGTTGGCATTATTGCAGCATTCAGACGCCGTTCTCAGACGAAACGGATGAAATTATCTGCTACCAAGTACGAAATGTCGCGATTATCGGAAATGAAAAACAGACTGAAAATGTGCTGTTGGGACAATTTCAACGTTTGCTTTGTTAATTTGTGATAGGTTGAAAATGCCAAATAAGACGCATAAATCCAAGCGGCGAAATGTCAAGATATGCTGGACGGTGATGAAGTTTTAATGATAATGAAGTTCACATTAAACGTGAGTCAAGCTAATTACAATTTCTGGGAACGTATCACAGAGATACAATGCTCTGTGGGCAAACGAACGAGCTACAGCGTGACGAGAATGAAATGAAGGAAGGGAGATGGGTACCAGCTTCTTGACCGAGGGGTTTTCCAGATGGACATTTCTTTGAAATGACGACAAAATAATAATGCACGCCACACCGTGTGCAAATCCATGAAACTTTCCTTTCAAGTCTTGTGACATTGGACCTTAATCATGTGATTTTTGACCGGTTGATGTGTCGTTTTCACATGTATGTCCATCTCTTTCTCTTTAAATGCAGTATATATATTTCATTGTAAATACAGTATTCACCAATTGCCGATGCTCATTGGGTTGAATGGACAAATTATCACAATGAGCAGTTACATAAATATCTCTATACACAGATCTTTTATGAGAACCAATACATTATAAGGCTAAATTTCGACATATTTCCACCGTTCGATAATATTTTTGAGCTAAAAATGCACCTTTTGTATAGCCCTGTTGAAGGTCAAGTAGGTAGCTAGAGCAACAGCAAGTGAGCATCTCCCTCCTTGGTAATATTTTGTTTTCTGTTTCTTAAAAAAATGTATTTGATCAAGATTGAAATTAGCGAGAAAAATGTCGCTCGGCTACCCAAAGTAAACCAATGATATTGAGTGCTCCATACCTGCCCAAGAATAAAATGCCTAGATTTACTACACTTTAACTATATACGGCATCTAATTTACACGTTTCTTTTATATTTTACTTTGTAATTCTGTTTGTGTTAACGGAATATATTCTTGGACTTAGATCTAGATCTGCATATAAATTGCTGGTAGTATTATAATCTCCCTGTAGAAGCAAATCGATTAATGGCCCAATTATTATTCTGCCACATAGGATTACCCCGAGTACAAAATAACAATTTTCATTCTCATTAGAAAAATAATTTTCTCTAAAAAACGGTTAATCTTTTTTTTTTAAATAATAAAAAGCCGACCGTCAGATTTTAAAATTGTTGGGTCGGTCGCAAAGGGCAATACAACACATTTTTGTTTGTTAAAGCCTGATGCGTATATGGGCGTGACCTTGCACGACGTCATCATCTTCATTGTCATTGATGCCACATGCAGACTCTGATCGACGACGGAATGAAGGAAGAGAAATATGACATTCAAGGAGATAGTGGTCAGTCTTGAAATGATCGATAGACTGTATCAATTTTTTATGAAGAAACTGTTTGCTCTCAGGGACGGATGCTAAACCATGCAAAATAGATGCAATCCAAATGTGAGTTTTGAGACTATCGGGTGAATATATGGTTGATAGAAGGTCGCTGTGGCAGCGGTAGTTATAGGGCTGAGTTATGAATTTCTAAGCCAGATGATTGAACCTGAGACAACGATATGCACAAAGTGGCAACATTGTGCTTATGAAGTCAGTACAAAAAAAAGTTAAGTCTATGAAAGAAACGCTCTTAAAGAAAAGAAAGGAAGAAAAATAAACGAAAACGAGCAAACACATACAATGGAGGAGCAGCACTACGGATATGGATTTTCATATACATTTCAATGTCTTGGCGGTGACTTTATAATTTTATGAAATGATTGTTTAAGAGCAAGGAATATGAACATTTTAATTTCTAAACAAAAGAACTTGTACTCTTTCTCTATTTTGTAATGTAATCAAAACAGAAACCACAATCTAATATGACCTATCCCCTATAGGAAGCGAACGTTGACCACAAATATCATGACATGATGAGTTATTTTGTATTTTACTTCCTTTATACAGGGACGTTTAAACAGTGAAGAAAAAAAAATAATGATTTGAGAACGATCTAGCTGTGGAAAAAAAGTCGAAAGGAGCTCTTCCAAAAAATTATAACAATGAATAGAAATTGAAGTATATATATAAATATTCTGGAATTTTCATTGAACCCCCAAAGAGCTCCCTTGAATAAAATTAAAAACCAATTAAAAACATGCTCAAACTGACTCTAATAATTCTCTACCATCCAACGATGCAATTTATTGCTTTCAAATTCAATAAAAGGCATTCGAATGAGATAATCTAATTGAATATGGTAGAGTAAATAAGACAATAAAAATATCAAAGGTCATATTTTGTTAATGATGTGTAGATCACGTTCTACGGGGTAAAAAAAAAGAAGAAAAGGGCAGCGTATGGTCACGCGGTGATGTCATATGCTTGTTACTTCATATTTTTTTTGACTATAAATATATTGCTATATCATTATAACTTCAAGAAAAAGGTTTTTGGATAGATTTGAATACAAATGTATACAAGTTTATCCAGGCATTCTTTTCCCCTCATTTTTCCTTTTAGTAGTTATTAATTTTGTTATTAAACAGTAATCTTCCGTTTTTCTAATCTTATCTTTCTTAAAGATAAACTCCAGTTCTGGTAAAAAATTAAAAAAAAATTAATTCTCACAGAATCAAACGAAACTTACACTGAATGTTCAAGATTACAAATAAATGACATGTGCCAAACAATTTTGGAAGAAAATGTATACTGGCTGAGTAATGAGCATAGAAAGACAAGGAAATCAAGGTAGTACTAGCCCCAACACCATGTGTGTTGTCCCATATATAGCTTTCTGTGTACAGTGCTTGTTACTTTACCAAGACTCTATGTCAAATTTATTATGATTTTGATGACTCCAGAACCATGCAGTGCACACCAATACTTACATGCTACATAATCAACTGTTTCTGATCCTTTCCACACCTTTTCTTTCACAATGCAATCGCATTAGTATACTAAAGTTTATCTTTAATATCTGATTTCCTCAAATGCTATTCGCTCTTTTTTCTTTTGGCAGTTCTGCTATCAAAAGAAATTTTTTTTGGCGTTGGAGGTTCCCTCTTGGACTTTTTGGGGGTATACCTTTTTAATTTCCTATTTTATTTAACCGATTTAGTCTTTGAATTTATATTATTTTTCGACAATAATTTAGCTGACTTGTATTCATTAGGAGATTAAGAATCGCTCCTTAGTCCTGGAAAGTTTGTATAAATGTGTATGAAGCGGGGAAAAAACTTTTGGAGAAGCGTGTCTTATATAATTATTACCAAATATCTACGTTATACAACAATGTACAATAATTTGGGATACAAGGAAGTGCGGCAGTGTACCTGAATAGAAGTATATGTATCATGCAACCAACCGCTTGGTCAGTGCACTGGAACAAAAGGAAATAGTAATTTAATTTTTGAATCATTATTCTTCCGCGGCATTTAGAGAGTTTCTGCAAGAAAGATGGCGTACATGTATATTTACAAACAAATGGTTTGTGTAATCTAGCTATATTATCGCGGTGCTGGTTTGTCTCCATTTTCTCGTTTTCCTAATCATCGAGTCTGTTACATCACCCTTCCTGGTCGGGCAAAGGCTCACGGAGCGAATGGAGCCTAAAATGACATTTCACTACGAGCCTGGATTGGCTGAAGAATACCATAAAACCCGTGGGCGAATCAAAATCTAATTTCTGCCATCCTCACTTCATGAATATCCCCATACGTTACAGGCTGGTTATTATAGACGCGGCGTTCGCGTTTTATCTTATTTCTAAATCGCTCGACAACGTTGACTTGTTTTCCTTGAACACCCGCCCTATTTTATTCTAGTATACCGCCCTTCATTATTTTGGAACACTATTTTTTTCCAGTGTTACAAAATATGACAAAGAAAGAATTCTCTATTATGTTGGAAATAACGCTAGTCGAGAGTTTACGAGATGTTATCGATTAATCATTGTCGTAATTTATACAATTTGTTATTTACAACGGATCTATAGGACTAAGTATCAGAAGAAGATAGACTGTATGTTTTTTGTCTCTATTTTTACTGGTATCTATCAACCGTTATGTATGGGAACCACAATAAAGAAAGGAGTAATATAGTAATAATCATAATTAGTATGTATGTATGTGTTAGTGTATATGTGCGTGTGTGTGTGGTTGTAATATGTATGCGCATTTCCATATGATTTGTCACCCACAGGCGTAAAAGTATATGCTGAAAATATTAATGATGCATTTGCGCTGAAAGATTGTAATTACCTCAGCAATTGCCCACCAACATTCTCCTAATATTTTGGGTAAATACTGTATTGTATACTCCCGGTCCCAAATACACAAAGCAATTACATGATATCTTTGCATGGATGCGAGAGAGATCATCTGAATTGACAAGTCATAAGTGGTGTATGATATCGGCAGAAAGCATGATTACCTTGATTAATGGTAAACTTGAAGAAAACACGCAGACAAAATATAATGAACAAAACATTGTAAACTGATATTTCTGTACCTTTTACATCTTCTATTACACATTTTAAAGGTACTATGTCCCATTTGCAGGCCAAAAAATCAAAAGGTTAAATTCCAACGGCATTTGAAAGATAAAAGTAATGTAGAACTTCCCTTAAAAAAGGTGGCGCTTGAAAATGTCTTCAAGTGGGAAAATAACGACTATTAGTAGTCAAATCGACTTAGGAGCTATAGAGCCAATAAGTAATAGTCTTGATTTTCAGACCATTGTACCAAATTGTAATGCGTTTTATGCTGCGCAAAGATTCAATCAGTTTAATTTTGCCATCACAAAAAGTGGGTTATTGATGTAGACAAATGCTCATGTACCCTTTACATCTAATTTTATGTATGTTATTACCAAAGAAGAAAAAAGCCAGTCCGAGTCAGTCACTCAATAGTGTCTGACAGTGAAGTCTAGCAAGCAAACAGGTTTCTTTGCATAATTTGAATATTAGGACACTGCTACCGTTTAAATTTCACAGATAGGACATACATGACATATTCATAATTCCTGCAAAGTTCTACAGAATTTGAGGTTGGCTGCAAAACGGACGTAGTACCTTTAAAGGTACTATGTCCCATTTGCAGGCCAAAAAAATGAAAAAGTTAAATTCCAACTGCATTTGAAAGATAATACTAATTTAGAACTTCCCTAAAAAAGGTGGGGCTTGAAAATTTCTTTAAGTGGGAAAATAACGACTATTAGTTGTCAAATCGACTTTAGGGCTATAGAGCCCAAAAGTAATAGTCTAGATTTTCAGACAATTGTACCGAATGGTCATACGTTTTATGCTGCGCAAAGATTCAATCAGTTTAATCTTGGCCATCACAAAAAGTGGGTTATTGATGTAGACAAATGCTCATGTACCCTTTACAACTCGTTTCATGTATGTTATTACCAAAGAAGACAAAAAGCCAGTCAGTCACTCAATAGTGTCTGACAGTGAAGTCTAGCAAGTAAACGGGTTTCCTTGCATAATTTGAATATTAGGACACTGCTAACGTTTAAATTTCACAGACAGTACATACATGACATATTCATAATTCCTGCGAAGTTCTACAGAATTTGAGGTTGGCTGCAAAAGGGACATAGTACCTTTAACAGAGGGGCTCTTGAAATTTACTTTGAAGGGTTTATTTTTGCCGGAAATCAAATTTAATTTATGGTTATTATTATACATTTCCCTTTATGTTCTCCTTAAATTGGTAATTAACATTAACAGGTATTGTGATTAATTAAATGTGTCATTGTGTGATGATTTTCTCATCCCTTTTTCATCAGGATCGGGCTACCCTTACGGCGCCTCCTTCATGGTTCCCGGTAACGCAGCGGCCTACAAACCAAGTGGAAATATGCCTCCTCCGCAGTTACATCTCCGAGGTCCCTGGCCTCCGCAACACATTGAAGGTACGCATTTATGCATATAGCATTTTCCCCAACTGCAGTATTTGTGTATTTTCTCTCTCTCTCTCGAAGTATTCAGTGAAAGTCCTTCACCTTCATGTTTTAGTCCTATACCATGCCTTTTTGTTTAGCAATAGTGGAAGTTCATCATAATTTCTTTTCTTCTCATGGTACCATGTGTACATGTATTTGCTTATTTAGTCTTTTGTCTGCGTAAGTCACACAAAAAAATGATAATTTTCGTGTCTTCTTGGAAATCATATATTTTCATTTCATATCATAAAACTTCAGTTAGTATGGGTTCAATTTAAATGTGTCAATGATGATTTATGCCTATTTCTTTCATTCACCCTTGTAGATATGTGACTATGAAAAGGCACTGGTTTTGATCATGATCTTTTTAAATTCATTTCAGTTTTGTATAAAAAGAATATATAAGTATCTCCTAAACCTATTCTTGATTCTCTTTTACATTCAATTGTTCATCCTCACGCTCACTTCTCTCTACCCACTTTTCCTTTATTCCTTGCCTTTTCATTGCTTTTCTGTTCACGGAACAATAATTCTTTCACCCGATCATCTGCTCCGGTCCTTCTCTCTCCCTTTGGTCAACTTCTCTTTTACCCACTGTAATTTCCTTCCGAGAGCTGAAAGAGAGAGAAAAAAAATGGTGCATTCTTTTTGGTCTCCCCTTGTGTGTTGACAGGCTATGCGAGCCTGCCTGTCGGAGCCTCTTCGCTCTACCCACCGTACCTGTCGCTGAGTGGTTTGTCGCCTTCGGCTGCTCCTCTTGGTGGGGTTTCCTTTCTGCCACAGTCCTCCATGCACGGCTCAGGTACCACCACAACACTCACTGCCTTCGTTACTACCAAATTACATTTTCACCTTCACATAAAACACATCCACGCACCCACCCACACACATAACGCACGCGCACACACCGCACGCACAACGCACACGCGTGCGCTCAACGTATCCCAACACAAAGGGAGCTGAACGAAGTAGGGGAAGGGTTAGGGGAAAGAATGGACACCTAAAACTTGAATACGTCTTGACCCCCGAAGCTCTATGAGCTAGATTAAATTTATTCTTGAGTGTTGTTAATTGAACAGGAGTATCGCATTTATGTCGGCAAAATGTTACACGGTGGATTGGGTTCAAGTGTACATGACGTTTTCCTGTGGACTGTAATTAAAACTGTGAAGATCCATTCTTAATTACCTCAGCAACGCTTTTACACGGCTCGGTTCCATTCGCATGGGCCTGTAACATTAGCTGCCCCATCATTCAAGGCCTAATGATTATACCCGAATTCGCAGGTTCCTTTCTTGTCGGCACACTGAGCAATGAGGCAGGGGATTATGTAAATTCGATACAAGATCATTTTAGTCATGGGATATTGTATATCGCTAATTCCTCTCGGGAGCTTTATCACGAGACACATGGTCAAAATTTAAATGGGATTTTGTTTTCCTTGTTAAAGTTAAGGATATCCTATGGGACTATTGTGTAAGAAGGATGCATGCCAGTGTTTTTATTTAATCACTTTCGTAATGAGGGTCATGGATCTGAAAACAATATAAATAACGACCTTAGTTTAATAAGTAATGCGGATGATGAAATTCTAATTTACGTACGCAATTCAAATATAATTTAAAAACCGAGCAGTATTTTAAAAATCAAGAAAAACAAAGGCGTTTTTGTGAGAAGTCGTGTGCAGCTCTTGAAATTGGTGCCGTAGTTCCCTAGGGCTATCTCCTGAACGACAAGGTTAAGTTAAATACCAACTTATGTTTGCAGTATTTGAAGATATAACACAAACCAAAAGAAGATCTTTCTAATACGCTTAGGTTTTCTAAAATAGATCGCTCATTTGTTTGTGCTAACCGAGAAAATTCGATATGAACTGTAAAAAATTCTGATTGTCTCTGGAGAAAAGATATATAATCGAATTTTTGTTTCAATTATTTCGTACTTATGGATATTGATTCCAAATTTTATGAAGACTCGTATCACTACCAAGAGTTCAGGTTTCCCTCCTTTCGAGAACATCCCCTACAGAATCTGATAATTTACCTCGAAATCGCGTAAATAATGTTAAAGATGTTTTATTTAGCCCTTCAAATTGAGAATCTATTCTATTTTATTTATATTCAAGTTGAATTTGTATAATTATTATCCGTTATCTCTTTTCTTTTTGAAATGTGCAGACGGCCAACCTGTACCAGCCACAATCCATCCACCACAAACGGACAGCAAAAGCTTGATTTCCCATCACCATTTGTCCGCAATGAAGGAAAAGGATAGTCTGCTGGACAGTCCCAAGCACCATGCCGTCACCATGGGCAAGCAGCGGCATCCAACCCTGCTCCCGCCCAAAATGGAAAGTGATGTCAGCGCTGCGATGAGAGCAGGAAAACATGATAAATCGGTTTCCAGGGAAGGACATGGCAATGACTCGCAAACCCGGCAAAATCAGCATCAAACGAGCGGAAAGAGGCACGTCAAAGAAGAGACACATCCGCCCCCGCCGCACGTGGAGAGCGGTGCCTCAAAAAATCAAGCCAGCGCTGGATGGGAATGCAGCGAGAGCAGGATGCAGAAAAGGGCGGGGCAAGGCGGTGCAGAATGTTGGAAGGGGAATTCCCCACCGTCATCGTCATCACAGTGTAAGGAAAAACGCGAGTACGGTGGAGCTGGTGATGGACAAGAGAGGAAAAGGAAAAGCTCGAAGAAAAGAGTTGAACATGCAGATGAGAATGGGAATTCTTTAAAAACGAATGACGGTAAAGCGGTTCCTTCAGGAAAGACATTGTCGGAGAGGTTAGCAAGTCCACCAGGGGGTGGTAAAGGGTCTACCCCGGGAATGGGGGTAATCAACAGCATGGGGACCGTATTATCCGTTGGTGTGGAATCATATGCCCTCCCAGGGAACATCCATCATACTGCATCGCTATTGAAGACAGTATCACCACCGTTGACAGTTCCTGGTGGCTTTACAGAAGGATCTAGGCAACTGCAGAAAGCATCTCCTGGAGCCAGTCCTGCACTCAGTCCAGGAGATGCTTCGCAAAGTGCCATGAAGAAACACTCGCCGAAAGAAAGTTCAAAAAGGATTTCTGATGGTATAGGATCGAAACAAGGGAAAGACGATAAACGAGATGAAAAACTTTCGAAAGATACCCAATCAACTGGAGATAAACTCATGAGCCCGAATTCAGGTAAATACAAGAAATACATCTGAAAGGTATTTTGTTCTCCCTTTATACAATTTTCTGCTGCACTTTCTCCATTTTTTTCTCTTGTTTCCCTCAATTGTTATGTCTGTTCTCAATCATTTGTCTCAATTTATCCTTATATGATTTTGTTTAAAATGTTATCAATATGACAGGTTATGAGTGTGCTTGGATGCTTTCTGTCGCAAGTCCTTATTTCCCTTTTAGTTTTTTTATAACGTTTCCAAAGTTTACAGACGGGCTTGCAATCAGCTATGTATTACATTTAATTCAAGAATGAATACTTCCTTAGCCCGGAAAATCGTCATTGCATGTACCTCCACGAGGAAAAAATGGAAATAGAATGTGTAATTCAACATCAATCTTCTAATGTCTTATCAAGTGGAGAAATTTGACTTCTTATACATTAAATAAAAATTTTAGTGAGACGTCCCCACACGAATATCTTAGGCTCGGACTGTAGAGAGAAGACTACTCCAAAGTTACACTGTAATCTCGAAAAGAGCCAATTACATGTCCGTGACAACATTTTCCGAAACCCTGCAAAACCCTGCATGACTCTCCACGGACCCCAAAGCTTTTCGAGACAGTATATAGGTCGTTTAGGCTTAGAGGAATCACGCATGGACTTCCTGATAAAAGGTCCCAACTGTTTCAGTCAAAACATGTTGAACCTTCACGCATGCACCCATGACGCACAAACCAAAACACTTGCAGTATACGGGGCAATGGACACTACTTTAACCAAGGGTTGTTGAATGCTAGCCCTGTATTGCAAAGGCCAAACAGTCTCGTTTTTTAGTGATTCGGAAATTTTAAAGAATTGTACTACAATTTTCCATTTTTCTATTCTGACTTTAATTTCTAAAGTTTGTGGATTCATTTTTGGCGGATATTGAATGTTCCTTTGCGAGAGCTTATGTACTGTTCTTCAGAATACTAAGTAAAGAAAAATTGAGATTACTTGCATAGTTGCATTTTCTTTTGAAATTGTACGCAGAAGAAATGTGTAGCCAAATAAGTCTTAATGCCTATCAAGGCTATCATACTGCTACAATAACCAATCGATGACATATAACATAAATTGAATTGTCATAGTTTTACAATCAAAAAGGTTGTTTTACCTGCGAGGCTTTCGCCTAATCTTTGCTGCAGGTATCATCGACAGAGTAGGCGAAAGTCTCACAGGTAAAACAACCTTTTTTATTGTGAAAAGATGAATATTCAATTTATGGAATTACTAACTATCAGATGATCCCTTTCAAGGATGAAATATTACATAAATTAAGCATGAGTAGATGACTTTTTTTTGCAAAGATATTGAGTTTTAGAACGGTATTAGAGATACCTCTTCTCTGAGTATACCTGTCTGGAGATAAACCGTTGTGTTTAGTGCTTGGCCTAGTTAAAGTAGTAAATAACGCAAAATTAAGGAATATAAGAATTTATTTTTTTTTCCTGTGCCCCTTATGTGGGAAGACGTTTAAAGCGAAATAAATTCGAGTAGGCCTGTTTGATAAAGATTCCAGATTTGGTATGAATTGTATCCATAGTTTCGAACACCCTTAAAGTAAGGATGTGCTCAAGGTTTAAATTCAATTTATTATACTTTGTTTTAATGTAGACGTTGAAGAGAAATGTGTTTAATGCGATAAAATTCCCAAATGTTCATTTCAAAACAAATCTTGAAAAGGAATCCCTACGTTATTTTCTCTTTTAGGAAATAGTTGCAAGACGTAAGGGAAAAAGAGGGAAATGTAATGTTTAAGTTACGATGCGAAGGTTTTTTGAATTTCAGTGAAAGACAATAGACAAAGGAAATCTCTAATTCTCTACCATAATTCGATGTGTTCTATACAGGGTATCAAATTACATATTTAATATTAAACTTTCACAGAATTAGGGGAATTCGGAAGCATGTACAGTTAAAAACTAAATGTTTAATACCCCTTGGGAATTCGATGAGTTTTGTGTTTTGTTCTTCTTCATAACTCCAAAATGCAAGATGGGCTGGTTGAATTAGGGCCTTTGTTGAATACTTTTAGATGTAAGTTTTGATATGTCACATTATTAAGAAGCGTAAACCTGGACAAATCAATTATGAACATGCTTTAAGAAATTCAAAACTTGGTAAGGGTATGAATAGTTTAGCTGTTAACTGTATGTAACGTTATTTAGTAGAACTGTTGGCCTATACTGTTTCATGTGCAAGCTAACCTAAGTACATGTATACTGATTTTGATATTTCTTCCTCGGTTTTTAAGCAGGATGGTGTTCATCTATATGTTTTGTTATTAATCGTTATCAAGACACAGAGTGATCCTAATTACTTTCATTTTTAACACCACCTTGAATAAATCATAATACAATCTTGACAAAATCACGAGACAGAGATGAAGAACGATAAGGAGGGAAAGATTCCCGCATAGGCTTTAAGACCATCGTATGTTGGCGTCACTCAATAGGTTACGAAACTATTAATCATTAAGCAGCCGTCTTGCTTGCAGTACCTCTCTGTACGAAGGCTCGGACGGTTAACAAGCAGTAAACTTGATCAATCGGACAAACGTCATTCAAGAAGGTGAAGGTTGGCACATGCACGCATCTTTCAAATAATCTTCTTCCTCGAGATCTTAAGTCATGCCTGACATTTTGAAATTACCGAATAGACGAAGGCGAACCACCTTATTTTAAAAGTACTGTTAGGTGTTTCCAGGCGCGGATCCAGGATTTCTTAGGGGAGGGGGCCCAACTTTTCTTTTTTTTTGCTCCCGAAAATTTGAAAAACGCGCCGGCCAAAAATTCGCTCAGTTGGGGGGGGGGGGGGGGGGGGGGGGGGGGGGGTAGTGAGCACATTTTTTTTTTTTTGATCCTCAAAAAATTTCAATTTGCACCCCCCCCCCCCTTGAGCGCCAGGGGGGGGGGCCCAACCCCAAAAATCGTAAAAATCACGTGATTTTACATGATTTTTTTCTCAAGGGGGGGGGGGGCCCGGCCCCCCCCCCCTGGATCCGCCACTGGGTGTTTCTAATCATGTAAAGCGGAATGCTAATTTGTATCTTTTAAATGCTAAATCATATTAATCTACTCTTATCATTAAGCACGATTACTTATGTTTAGAGGTTATCGTTCTCGCCAGGAAGCACTGTATATATTTTTGGAACATTTCGTTGTTTTCCCGCTTCGACGCAGTTTCTATGTAGGGATTCGCCGTAATTTATGTCGAATATGAAATTAAATTGTGCAACGCGAGAGATAACCAAAGGCACATTAGGGGAAAATAAACAAGATTTAATCAGATTTCTTTCCAATCTCCTTAAAGTTACAATGAACATGCATTGTTGATGTGCTTCTTTGTGATGCGTGTAGAATATATTGTCATCCATTTCTCCCAACGGGATTTTTTTCTTCGCCTTTCGCTTCATTTGCACTAGATATGGACCCATCATCATTATCCAATTATCAATATCAAGCAACTATTGCGCAATTTGATTTCGCTTATAGGTGTACGTTGGAGTCCAGAATTTAAGTCATATAAATATTCTACATCTGTACGATATGTTTTCTATAAATCCATACCAGTAAATGGATTTACACTGTGCTGAAGCCGATTTTTGTGTTATGGTGTAGCAGAGATAAATATTGACTTACAACAGGCGAATTTTCTTTTTCATTTCTCTTGAATTGTTTTCAGGATCTGTAGCTCCTTATTAATAAGACTTTGAGGTTGAGGATATAAAATTTTGTTTGCCTATTTGAGGCGTCAGCAAAATGTTTGATACTGCTTTTAAAGTTATATATTTTCCATTTTAAATGTACATGATCGCAAAGTCTTTCGAGAAATCAACTCCAAGCCAACTTCTAAACCTTATTATATCCCCCTAGTATATATCCAATCATGTGAATCAAATAGGATAGCCTAATAATACATCACTGAAATGCTGGCATGATTCAATAGATGATCGATTTATTTTCTTCTCCGAAAATTCTAACGATCGTGGTATTCATGTTGGCCTATTTAGTACTTTAACGCTTTTTTTGTGTACAAAGCTACCATAGCCAATGCATGCATATCGGGGGGGGGGGGGGGGCTGGATAACGGATAAAATCTGATAGAATATAATATTTTCATCCTTTCTTTCTCTATAGTTCCGCATTGTTGATTTCATTTCATTTTGTTATTACATTGATTACCGTCCAACATATCCGGTGCTGAAGCCAATGGAAATCACGTTGTTTTCCTGTAATCTTTCGTATGATATGTTCATCTCAGTTTCATTATTAAAACTTGGCAATGTAGTTGAGAACTAGAGATATAGTGGTAACGTTGATGTAAAGGAAGGAATTGTCTTGGTATGGTGTTCATAACTCAAGCTTTCTCCCCTTCATGTGAATATTATTTTGCTTCGGGCGAACATGCATATTAATGGGTATATTGGATTAGCTTGGACAAAATCCTATAAACGTAGAAGCGATTTGGCGAATGATGATGGGAGAAAAACAATTTTATCAGAAGTAGAGCGAGAGGATGTAAGATGGAGGAATGAAAACAGAAACTTCAGATACTGACCCTTTAAAAATAAACCGGCGAATCCCTGGTGATTGGAGTGCAGAAAGTCTATAGCTAAAGCCTCTGTATGCGAAGATGCGGTGGCTCCATACGTGCAGCTGACAATCATCAGCCCGCTAGCCGCCGCTGCCTGTGTCTCCAGGATACGGGTGTTTCCTATTTCACGTCGATTTTCTTCTCGAGTCATTATCCACCATCTGGAATTCCCCGTGAAACACGGCTTCCCAAATTTGATGCAAATTCTCCAAACTCTTTGCTCTGAAATAACACCTGAGGGCGGTATTAGGTTTTCATTTATGCGCAAGATCTCTATCTCTCTCCCTATATGTCTGTCTCTCTGTCTCTCTCTCTCTCTCTCTCTTTCTCTCCCTCCTCCTGATTTTCTCTTTCTCTCGTCCCCTAGTCTCCCCTTCACTCCTTCTATTCCTCTCTTCTTTTATTCCTCTCTCACTTTCCTTCTATCCCCATCTCCTAACACTTCTTTCTTTTATCCATATCGGCCGCGAATGTGATTCTTTCAAGTGCTTTATAGCGCAATGCTGGAATCTTTTAAACACAAGTTATATCATATAGAAAAGCAAATTATTCAGTATAAATAAAAAAAAACGGCAACTAGAGCTGCGTGAAACGGAGGAGGGATACAAAAATATTAGAAAGGGGGATCGGTATGATAGTAAGGTAGAGAGGGGGTGTCAATATACGGAAGTAAAAGCGAGAATAGGGAGAAATAATATTTTTTGGAATGAGATTGTTAATGAATATGGTATTGTCTGCAATTATAATTATTTGATGCAAACAGTTTCGCGTAACGGAAAAGGAAGAGAGAAAATTGTAACGCGGAGCGGTGTAAAACATGGCAATTAAAAATAAACAAACAATAATCAAGAAAAGTCTAATCCAATTCAATAAATCTTATATGAATCCACCTTTCAACCTTGCGTGAGAAACAACATATCTTACTTTGAAAACACGTTTCTCCCATTCCTTCCTTAACGAATGTGCCAGCTCTCGGAAGCGTGATAAGTGTTCCAAAAACATTTTCGAACCAGTCTATAGAATCAATTCCATTAAAGATAGCGGACGTTTGAAACAATTAACTTTCGAACTTCTCTTAACAATAGATATGCCATCACCAATCAATTTTTTTCTTCCGCTTTCCCGTTTTAAATAAAAATTGTACTAAGTAATATCGTCAATTGCTGTGTTGTTTTCCCGCTTGAAACGGGGACAACGGGTAAACCCCTTTTTTGAGGGGGGTGGGGCGCACATTCCACAGTTTGGACTTTGGACTGTCTTTGACTATATCCATGTAACATATTGCAGTGACACCTTTACCAATCTAAACTACACTTTCAGCAATTTAACAAACGTTTGTCTTTGTACACGTCTACCTGGCACAAGACGTCGTGCTTTAATTTTCGTTATTTTTTCAGTTTTGTTCTCATATTTTATACGACAATACCGTTAATGAATAACCGTCAATACAATACAATCATTATTATGTTTGGTAAGGTAAAGCAACATAATGCACAGACTATGAAAAATGCAACGTTATCACCGACAAGAAATAAAAGCCCAACCACAATATTTTTTCTTCATCTATGACCACTGAATGAATACAACCGAGCATGTACCGAAGTCTTTATAATAATTAACGCCATGAGTAATTCCTCCTGTACACAAGATATGTTGCGTTGTTGATATAGAAGGGATCTTGTAATATAATCCGTACATCCAAGGCTTTAGTTTCTTCCTTCCTCTGCGTTAAAATTCATAATTGCTTCCGTGATGCTTGTATCCGTGTCACGATTGATACATACAGCATTGAGAGCTGATCAGTCGTTGACTGGATTCTGATCATGGTTTCCTTCACTCATAAAAAAGGAGGAAGGGCCGCCTTCTTTCCTTCTGCAACTTAACTCTTTTCTTCTTTTTTTCTTCTGCTTTGAAATGTTGGAAATAACATACTGCGTGATGATTGATGTACAGCAAGATTCATCTAGGTGTGTGTGCCTATGAGGATGTGCGTGTATGTGTGTGTGTGTGTGTGTGTGTGAGAGAGAGAGAGACAGAGAGAGACAGAGAGAGAGAGAGAGACAGAGAGAGGGGGTGAGAGGGAGGCCTCACGCCTTTGACTGAATACATTGCGTTCTCTCTCTCTCTTTTGTTTTTGTCTTTTTTTTGTGCCTGTGGCACGGACATGTAGGGTTAACGAGATTTGCCAGAATGAATTACGATTTTAATTGATCCCCTGAACACTAAGGGATGGAGTGATAACTACATGTGTACGGATGCAATCTTATAATTCACGAACCTTCTTGAGATATATATACATTTCATCTTCTGCACTTCTGTTTGATGAGAACAATTTATTAGCAGCTGGTATTACTATTTAACACAAATCAATTAAACACGGTTCATGATGATTTCATACAATAGACGCATGATATTCCCTAGACTGCTGAATATGATTGTGTCGTGAAAAGAGATCCGTTATCTGTGTAATAATACTAGTTCAGTTGAGTATTGATTGCTGTATGAATTTGTCAGCAGAGTGCCAATGTGAAACACGCCCTCATATGTCCGAAATTGCATTTCATATAAACACTTGATACATATATAGCTTATTGAGGAACAATCACTGAATATACATTTAGATTACTGTAGTGGATGCGATTGATGTGTTGGTGTATTTTTTTGGATATGACCGGACAGAACATGTTGTAGTTATCGAATTATTCACTTTTTACCACGGTTGTCACTGTATCTTTCGTAAGTTCAAGTTTCATTCATTCACATACTTAAATTACTACTGTATTACAATTTACTTTGATTTTTAATGACATTTCTCATTGTATTTTATGCAAACGTTTGCAGTTAGCGGTAACGTATTTCTTCTTTTTGGTCATGTAGGTGCTCAAGCCTCGCCCACTGTATCTCCATCCAACACCAACCCTCCTGTTCATCTGGGATATATGCCAATGTATTTGCCAAACACGTGTCAGCTGAGTCTAGATAAAGAAACGAACAAAGATGCGCCGAAAAGCGGAACAAAAGTGCATGCCACCACTTTCGTACCAGCTCCAGGGGAATTCATACCTGGTCCGGCGACCAACGCAACGGTGGGAATTTCATCGGGGAAAGACGCAAAGTGTAAAACGTCGCCGTCTCTGCCTGTAAGTTCAAACGGGAAATCCCCGACTTCTCATCCGGGCAAAGGGAAGAGCAGTGATGCTAACGGAAAGAAGGAATCTCCTAAGACTCCACTTGTAGCCAAGGGTGC
Source organism: Strongylocentrotus purpuratus (assembly GCF_000002235.5). Taxonomy (NCBI): domain Eukaryota; kingdom Metazoa; phylum Echinodermata; class Echinoidea; order Camarodonta; family Strongylocentrotidae; genus Strongylocentrotus; species Strongylocentrotus purpuratus. The sequence goes on along the minus strand of NW_022145599.1, from coordinate 9,079,510 downwards.
AATGCAAGCCACGGGGGAGAAATGCGATGGAATTAGCCGATGGGACGATAAGAAGTCATGCAGTAAGTCACCTGGTGGTGATTATACGGACAGCGTGAAAGGATCTTCTGTAGGACCCGATTCAAGGGAAGATATGCATTCCAAACACGATGACAATGAGAGAAGAGAATTGTATAGCAAGAAGAGACACCTCAGTGGCAACTCGAGCGGGTTGAAATATGATTCACGAAGTGATTCGAGAAGTGATAGTAAACCCGACAGGACTAGTAGCAGTCATAGCAGTGGGAAACATAGCAGTCGTGCGCGGAGTATATCGGGACCAGACCCTGGTGTATCGGGTTTAACTTCACCTCGAGAATACAGCTCAAAGCATAATGATAGACACACGACGACGGACAAATCTCTTGAAGAACATCGTCGAAGTATGGACCTTGTGACGGGAAGGGTCGGCCACCCCGGTCTGTATTACGACATGGCCATGGTCACTGATAGGTCACGGACAGATACGACCCATCCACTGCCCACTTATCATGGCGAGTGCTTCACACCATCTTCTGCAGCTCATGAAGCAGCATTAGCAAGGCATGAAAGCATGCTACGGACAGCTCTCATGGGTAGCGCCCACCGGATGCCAGCCGGGACCGGTGGCGCTCCTCTGGCTTCTTCGCCAAGTTCGCAACCGTTCATCGTTTCCGGCCACGCCACGTCGGTTTCTAATTCGCATACGCCTTCGAGTAGTAAAAAGACCGTGGGATCCGCCAGCGAAGGGACTGGTATTCAAGGGCGTGGGACACCCGGGATCAAGGTTTCGGATGGAAGGTGTCCACCTATCGGAATCGCAGTGGCACAGCAGAGGCAGGATGGCGATAGCACCGGAACACAAGGAAGGCATCCGCCGCGGTCGAATTCTAGAAGTAAGTGTATGGATTGGCCTACGGTCATTTACTACTGTAACGAGCATCTACCTTTTTTTTTTTAAATAAAAGCACGATCGCAAAAATTGTCATGATATCAAACCACCTGTAATGATCATATTCGGACAAAATGTGAGGATACATTTATTGCAATGTCCTCACATTTCAACAGGAGAAGCATAAGGCTATTAAAATTGAATTATGTTGATTATTTTGCTTTTAGAGTCTTTTCGTTTGTGTTGGGGTAACGATGTTTTACGGTTCTCATGAAATTGCATATGGATATTTGTTAACACGTTTGTTTCACAAATTTGTCCGTTTCTGCTTTTGTTCCTGAAATAAAAATAATAATAATGATCATCTGATACCTTGTTCCGTGCCAGTTATGGCCTTTAAGATTTCTTAGTTAAATACCAAATACCCACAAACTCCATGCCAACAGGTGCCAGCTCCAGTCCTCACATTAGCCGTGTCCTGCCTTCATCCTCATCATTGGGTGACAAGCGAGAGGCTGATGATGAGCGGCTCGGAAGAAATCGGGACTCGGGGAGCGGAGGACATGGCAGACTGAGCGAAAGGGAACAAAGAACAACCAGAGATCAGTCACCAAGGTAACTATTGTCTCTGTCTGCGTCTATTGTGTATAAGGGTATGATTCAAAGCAGACACCAGACGTAAAGATGGTTTTCCAAATTAGCGATTTATATAGCACTTTTATATTTCATCCTTATGTTCAATCCTCGCCATATGTTCGTGGAAATCTACAGCATTAAAATCGAATAAGTTTAATCACTTAAGTACTATATCATTAATGAGATTATAAGATCGTAGTGACATGAGTAATGATTGAAAGATAAATATGGAAAAATACTTTTTGTCCATGATCAGAAGATATGATCGAGAGAATGAAAATTACATGTTCATTATCGGTTCGAGTATAAAGCTAGGGAATCGTCATTGCATCGTCCCTCGCCCTTCGTCTAACCTCTATTAATGTCGTAGGATGTACATAAGATTTCCTCCAGAGCGATTTAGAATATTTTATTGTGAATTAGTACTTTGCATTTCCTATCCATTTTGAATTGTATTTTTTGTTGTTGTCCGTTTCATCAGGGAATCCCGTGCGAACAGTGAAGTACCTTTCCATGTCGGAGCACATCGCAGATACCAGCATGACCTAAGCGCCAATCTCGTGGTTACAGGTATGTATGACGCTCTTGAAATGACTTAAGATCTACTTGAATGTGGTATTATATCCATATTGAACCATGATCAATTGTCAATGTAAAACCCGTTTCAAATATGATAAACTTGGAATAAATCACACACTTTTTTTCTCGGTAACTGACTGTTCTCTCATTTTTTTTTAGAATTCACTTTGGATTCGGAATGAGAAATATAATTATAAGTGATTTGTTGTTGGTGGTCTTCTAGATTTCAACAAGGTTAGGATTACAAAAACTGTTTTACCTTTCCTTGTCTAACTATCAGGTGGCGGAACCATCGGTCGGCCTGATACCACCATCCACCCTCATCTACCAGCCACACCCCATCACTGGTTACCCCGTCCTCCAAGCCACACAAGTGGCACACCCTCGCCCCTCTGGCCGTACGGGATACCTTCGTCGTCATCTCCGATGAACACGAGCACCCTGGAAGCGTCGCCGCGCGGGTCCCCGTTTCCGGTTGGACCGGGCGGCATGCACTGGGCACAGGATCCGACAACGGGTCAACTAATGTTGGTTCCTCCGCACCCAGTGCACCCAGACGGTTCTCTATCAAACCTTGGTACGTTGTTGTCGTTTGTCTCATCTTTATCCCCACTTAATAACAGCAATCTTTATTCGATTTTCTTTAAACTGATTCTTCATAACTAGTGATCATAATGCATTCATATTTTTATATTTTCTTTAGATTTTCGTGTAATTTAAAGATTGATCTTGTATGTATTTTTTTCTTCTGTTCTACAGTTTGGCCACGCTACTTAGTTCCTCCTCATCTTCAGCCCCACAGTCACCAACTCCAGCAGCTGATGTTAAACCAGTTCCCGTACGGTCCGATCCCGGGCCCCGCCCATCCCTCTCAACACCCTGGTCTTCTACAACACATACCCGGAGCAGGCAGTAGCGCGGAGGTACAGGCCTTGATTCAGCAACAGCACGAGGCCATTGCACACATGTACCGTCAGGCCGAGCAGCAAGAGCGAAACAGGAAGGAACAACCGAAGCCTCCAAGTAACGACCCTAGCAGTTTAAAACTCTCGTCCGAATCGCTGAAATGCGGGAGCGGGCACCATAGAAATCGACGGGAGTCGGGCGACGTGAAAGGAGAGGTACGGCCTGAGAGCCGACAGTCGGACAGATGTAGGACGGGATCGCAGGAACCTCTGGACATCAAACATTCCATCCAACATCTGCAACCACCGTTCTTGCAAGCCATTCCCGTCGCAGCGTCCCAACACCCTTCCCTTCCTTTCATGTACCCTCCGTCAGTACCCTATCTCTATGAGAACCCTCCGCCCGTGTCCGGTCCCCAAACGCCGTGTTCAAGGACAATTCAAGACACAAAGGACAAGAAAGAATTCTTACCAGACAGGTCGCACGCGATCCAAACGCACATCCCGCCTCTGCCATCGAACAAGGACAAGAAAGAGGGTGTTTTGAAAAGTACTAGTGTGCAGACATCTCCTGCCGAAACGCCGCCGGCACCAACGACGAAAGTTGAAGTCGATCGGGAGGAGGAACATTACTCCGACGTAAATAGCCCAAGTGCCAAATTCTCGCGTACGCAACAAACTGAGGTGAACCAACAGAAAATGTTAATAGAGCCGAATATTGATGTGGTCACTGTGGATTCACCGGAAGTGATTAGGACTTCATCTACACCATTGTCGTCTTTTGAAACCGCCATTGCTCAAACGAAAACGGAAGACGATGTTAAGCGCGGGGACGCGAGTTCGCATGAACATTTCAAGCAATCAAGTATTCAAAGTGACATCAAAACTTCTGATGTAATTAGCGTGAAAGAAGAAGAAATTAAAGACAGCAATGTGCAAACTGAAAAGGAGGATAGTGCCCTCCGAACTTCAAGTGAAGCGCAAAATGAGGAAGCGCCGGAATGTGAAGGAGTCCGCGAAACCGATAACCTTCCTACCGACACGGACGTTGCAACAACTTCTAGCAATTTGACGTCACCGTCAGCGGTATCCGACAGCAAGACTGTCGCATCGACTGTGTTCACCGAAAGCACGAGCATGTCCGCTCCGACGGCCAGTCGGGATTCGCTGATCACCAACGTCATGACAACGATACAGACATTTGCCTCGACCGTTGATGGTTTGGATCAGGACCAACTAGCGGCCATCGAGGGTATTGCTCTTCTTAGCGAAGTTGCAGAGCGTAAAGCATTGGCATCTAGAGCAGAATTCTGGGACTGCGTCGCTGGTAGGTTACATATCAACTTAATAAATACAAAAATTATGTATGTTTTGAAATAAAGAACGGAGGCTGGATTATTTCATAAATATCTTCACGAATGCTCCTAGATTTTTAATGACAAGTTACACGAATGTCTGCCGAGTTATCAAAAGTAAAATCAGCTTGTTTACAATCACATCTCGTCTAGGCATTTTGGAAAGACTCTCATGTGTTTGGGCCTCGAGCAACCGCTTACTATAATAGGAGAGGCTAATATAACTGAGTCCACAAGAGGGCGACATTTGAGTTTATACGACAGTCTACTCTCATTAATAACAACCGCGTGGTATTTTTTTGTTTTGGCAGTTTTTAAGAAATGTTAACATGGATGGATGGGGACAAAAATCATTTTAGATCATAAAATTGTAAATTCAGGCCTTTTATGTCATTTTTACTTGTCCAGTGTCCAGTTATTTTGCATTTTAAAGTTTGTAATTTAGGTAATTTGTAGAAAGAGTATGGACTTCAAAATAATAATAAATAACATATCTTGAGAACAAACATATGATCCAATTATATTCTTAGGTCACATGTGAAAGTCAATTATTTTTTGGTTGTGTAGAGTAAGGAACTTGCTTTTTACAATACATTGAAGAAAAAATGGATATAAAATCAAACCGAAAATATTATGTTTAGACATTTGTTAAAATAAATTATAAAATAAATAAGTGTCAAAAGAACGTCACAGTAAATACGAGCATGTTTTGATTATAACTGTAATTCCAATTGTTATTTTGAATGTAATTGTAAGTATATTCGATCCCTTCACCAAACAGAGCAACATCGGACAGAGAACTCCGATGAGATGGAGGATGCAGAATCGACCACGACGGAATCCAACGTTCCCCTTCAAGGTAACTCTGTGAGTGCCATGACCTCTAACGGAGGATGTGACCTGGATGATGATGCTCTGGCTGGTATATCACCTGGTGAACTGAGTCTCAAGATCAGGTGCCCCATCACCATCAAGAAAGAGGCTAATGGTATGAATAGCTCATTGTGTTTGTATGTGTTATCAAGATAGTCAATTCATTATATTTGGTGGGTCACCTTGACTGATGTAGCATCAGGACCTTTGAAAACATTTTTTGGGGGGTACTATTATTTTCAAAATTGTTTTTTTTTTTTTTTTTTGTCTTTTTTTTATTTCTTTTCTATTTCTTTTCTTTTTCTTTTTTTTTTTTTTTTTTTTTTTTTTTTTTTTTTTTTTTTTTTTTTAACTTGTGTATGGTAATTTATGACACTTTCTTTCAAATATCACTGATAAAACATGTTTATTGATCTTGATGTATCAGATTTACTTAATATTATATTGTTTGAGATATACAAAATTAAAATGATAATTATTTGATAATGATAAACAGCAACAGCATTTTCAAATCGTTTTTTAAATGTACTAATTCTCAAAATTTCTGGTTTTACAACATCTTCAACTTTAGTTTTTGTTCCCCTCAATACTGTTTCTTTCATATATGCAAGCAAAAATTTAATTACAAAATTTTGACAGCGTGATTATTTTTACCCTCTTTTCTTGTAGGACGAAGCGAGGTGTCGGCTTGTGGAACGCCTCTAGGATCAGCGGAGAACATGAATCCCATGGAACTAGAGATGAGGATGAAGTTAGCCGAACTTCAGAGGAAATACAAGGAGAAAAAGAAGGAACTGGACAAACTGCAAAAGAAGAAGGACAAAAGGTGAGTTTGCTATGATGTGTCCGTGGAATATTCATGTTTTGTATTTGGTTTTCTTTACAGCCTTGCAGAACTATACAGCATATAAAGTGTATGAATTTGAACACATTTTGATAATGGTCCATTCCTGTCTGCAAATTTGAAATTAAACCCTTGCCACAAATTCTAAATCTGAGGGTATTTTTTTATCACCTTTGCTGAAATTTTTTTTTTTTTTAAAACGTCAGTTGCCTCATTTGAACCACAAACTCCTCCCCATTAAAAATGTTCTGATGATGCTTCAGCAGCTATGATTCTAGCAGGCCTGACTCTGGTACCAGAAAAGGGTAAATGATCGAACACACTGTCACTTGTTTTTGTTTTACAGAGCAAGAGAAGACTCCAAGAATGAGGGCAGCCCTACAGTAGAGAAGCGACGAGGACGAGGGAGACCAAGGAAAAGGAAGTTCAGCAGCAAGTCTGGCTCAGAAGCACCAGAGGAAGCTCCAAAAGAAAGTCCAAAGGAAAAGTGAGTTGAGACATCAATATTCCTCCTAAAGATCTAATTGCATACTGGTCATAGGATTGCATATTGAAAGAAACTGTCTTGAAGCAATTGGGATGGGTTCATTATGTTGTATGTAAGAATTTATAACAACTGCCATGTTTTGGAATGATCATATTGAAAAGAAATTTCCTCATTGTGAAAATCACATGCTTTGCACATAGAATTGGGTACATGGGACTACACACAAATGTGGCATGAAAGTGGTAGGTTCAAACTTGCAGCAACCCTGTCTTGTCCTGTTTCAAACATGAGAGCATTCAAAGAGCCTTTCTGTTTTTCTCGGAATTATTCTGCTTTTTCATCCAAATTACGGTTTTTTTTCTCACAAAATTTGTTTTTAAAATAATTTTTATAATTTTTTTTTTTTTTTACCTACTGCACTTCAAACAACTGCCCTAAAATTTTATTTTGATCACAAAGTCAATAGAAAACTTAGATCAAAACATACTTGTAGAGAAAAATATTCTCGAAAAGAATGGAATGCAGATAATACCAAAATACCTACTTGTAAATCAACTATAGGTCCTAACATGGAAAAACCTGTATTAGGAATGGACATTTCTGCATTGGAAGTGTTTCGCGCGTGGTTGTAAGTTTTGTTCTAATGAATTCCTTTTTTTTTTGCCATCATGGTTCCTTTTTTGGGTCGCACAAAGTTGGCAGCTCTGGTTATATTCTTCCAAACTAATGTGATGTACAAAGAAGGAGAAAGATCACAAAATTATTGTTATCTTTACTAGAACTCAACCTTCTCTCTAAGACAGAGGCATATTAGATATACAGTTTAATTTATCTTGGTTTGTCCTTTTTATCAGCAGGGAAGTGAAGAGTCTGCATTCATCAGCAAAAGTGCTCTTGGAAGCTGCTGCTTCATTGGAAGAACCTGTGGTACCCAAGAAGAAGAAGAAGAAAGAACACAAGACCAAGAAGGAACAGAAGGAACCGAAAGAACCAAAAGAACCCAAGGAAAACAACAAAGAAGCGAAGGGACAACAACCTAAACAACCTAAGGAACAGAAAGAGCATAAGGAAAAGACCTCCAAGCTGGTATGTATCACTGATATCTCAGTCGGTTCTAGGACCCCTACCCCCTTGACAACCACCCCTGGGATAACCATCCTCTGGGAGAACTACCCTCTAGGACAACTACCCCCTAGGGCAACCACCCTCTAGGACGACTACCCACCGGAAGAACTACCCTCTAGGATGATTACCCCCCCCCCCCCCCCACCTAACTACCCCCTAGGACAACCATCCACTTGGACCAACTACCCCCCAGACAACTACCTCTAGACAACTAACCCCCTACAACAACCACCCTCTAGGACATCTAGTTGTGTGGGGGTAGTTGGCTTAGAGGGTGGTTGCCCTAGGAGGTAGTTTTCCTAGGGGTGTTATCCGGGGGGTGGTTGTCCAGGGGGTAGGTGTCTAGATAAGACCTCAGTCACACCAGTGAGACCGGCACCAGACTGTCAACAGGAATTACATGAGCACGAGTGGCAGGGAATTGGTTGGCTTGGGATGGTTCGTCTGGAGTCAGTTTGGCGCTGTGACTAAGACATAAATGAATGATCTCCATTGGTCTCTCCATTGACATGCTATTTGTCAACACCAAAGTTGCTTCATAATACCACATGTTACTAGAGTAAATACATGTATTTGTAGGAAAATATTTACAGTAGATTCTGAAGCAGAGCGAAAGGAGTTGAGTCAGTTATTTCATTTGGTATTACCACTTCTTGTCAAACAATGACTCTTTTTATTACGAAACCCCTTTTTTGCCATCCAGTCATGATTCTCATACTTCCACGTGAAAAGGGTAAGGTAAAAGTTTTCTTGCCCTCTGCTTATGTTGCTTATAATCCTCCCTCAATGTGTTCTTACCACAGAGCAAGAAGAGCAAGAAGTTGAAGAGCAAGGTAGATTCCAACGGGAACCCACTCTCAGTCTCTGTCTCTGTCTCTGGTGAAGCCAAACCTCACCTCAAGAAGAAGAAGGACAAGACTGGCACTAAATCTCTTTCTCTCAAGTCTGGCTCGGAAGGGCAACTAACTGCTTTGAAGGTCAAAGGTGAGTCATGAGGAAATGTACAAAAAGTTCTGTTCCGAAAGCCAGAAGGTCTCATTATGATGTCTTTAACTATTTGCTTCTTCCCTTCTGGCTGTCAACATAAGAAATATTGTTTCACCCATGTATGTTATGTTCCCAAACAACTGTACTTGCACCAAAGTATTCTCTTGTTCATGTAAACTCTCAAGTAAAAGTACTCCCACCGAAGTATACTCACACCAAGACATTCTTTGTTTAATATATTTACTAGTATCAAAATATGTTCCTCCTGGTAGTAATACTGATACCATTGTTATGCCTCCGCCACCGAAGGTGGTGCCGGAGGCATCATGTTTTCGGGTTGTCCGTCCGTCCGTCCGTCCGTACGTCCGTCCCGTTTGACCGTTATCACAATATCTCAAGAACCATTTAAGATTTAAACTTAAGACTCGGGAATAGTATTTATCACCATAGGAAGACGATCTGATTAGATTTTGGAGTACGTAGGTCAAAGGTCACAGGTCACAGAGGTCAACTTATGAAATTCCTTGTATTGAGTTTGTTAGCGCGATATCTCAAGAACCATTTGAGATTTAAACTTCAAACTTAAGGATAGTATGTATCACCATAGGAAGACGATCTGATTAGATTTTGGAGCACGTATGTCAAAGGTCAAGGGTCACAGAGGTCAACTTATGAAATTCCATACATTGAGATTGTTATCATGATATCTCAAGAACCACTGGAGATTTAAACTTCAAACTTAGTGATAGTGTGTATCACTATAGGAAAACAATCTGATTAGATTTTGGAGCACGTAGGTCAAAGGTCAAGGGTCACAGAGGTCAACTTATGAAATTCCATACATTGAGATTGTTATCATGATATCTCAAGAACCACTGGAGATGTAAAAACTTCAAACTTAATGATAGTGTGTATCACCATAGGAAGACAATCTGATTAGATTTTGGAGCACGTAGGTCAAAGGTCAAAGGCCACAGCGCACATTATGAATGCAAAAACAGCTTGTGATCGCGTTATCTCAAGAACCGATTGATGGATTCATGCCAAAATTAGGTCATGTTTGTTACTTGCAGAGCCAATGAACTGAGTAGATTCTTGGTTCATAAGGTCAAAGGTCATGGGCCCATTATGTATGCAAAAATAGCTTGTGAACGCATTCTCATTAGAACTGACAGATGGATTACTATTTAACTCAGAACATCTTGCAGAGCCAATGAACTGAGTAGATTTTATGGTCATGAGGTCAAAGATCAAAGGGTCATATATGTATATGAGAAATTGCTTGTAATCACAATATTCTGAGAACCTGTCAATGGATTACCATTGAACGTGAATTCAATTTTTTTTTTCTGTTTTGGTTTGTAAAATTGCTCTATAACGGAGGCATCATTTTCGACTGCGCGCAGTCGAATTCCATCTAGTTTAGTCCAAGTTTCAGCTTTTCCAAATATACACTGGTTGATCTAGACACTAATCTCATTCTTTGGGCTGGTTATAATCCCTATATTTGAAAGCCCGTCTGCACTAGTTTGGCCAGGGAGGATTAGACCTCTCTGCACGGTCACTGACATGTGGTTACCTCATCAAATCAGCTGTCAATTAACATAAGAAAAAGAGGTTCATGGGGGACCAACAGGCACCGATTAGGCATTGTTTGCTATATAGAGGGCACAAGTAGCTGTAGTGCAGTAGGGCTTTATGGCATTATTGTATTGGTACTTATCGTACGTATTATCACAGGCTCCAAGAGTGGTAAGAAGCGCACGGGATCACCCATCAGATCAGACATCTCCTCCAAGAAACAACATGTCTCCAAGTCTTCATCCAAGAAAAACCACATTTCTAATCTTGCCAGTCACGACCCTTTCACATCAGGTAATTAATTATTCAAATAAAACTCAGTGATTACCTGGTACCAATACGTATGATTTGCCTGAGTAGATTTGCCTGATAATGTTAAAAGTGGGTTCTTATATAGCACTCATGTCTGTCACACTTGAAGTTCCTGATGCTCCACTGTTTATTGTTTAGACTTCAGACCCAGTATCTAGTAATGATTGTAAACTATGCTGTTATCTACAACTACCGGTATAGCTGTAGTGCTCCATCTTTATTACCCCTGGTTATAGCAAAGCAGCTGAAGTATAAAGTACCCGGTAGTGCTCAATCTTTTTGGGCACCTATTTACACCCTGATGGAGAGTGGCAAATGTAGAATTAATGATTTGCTATTTTCTTTTCTTATATGAACTCTAACCTCATGGTTGAAAGTCAAGTGAATAAGCAACTGAAACCTCCACAATTTGGCTCCAGGTTTTATTCAACTAGAAGATGCAGGGTAATGTTTGTTTCATTCTTTTTGAACTCCCAGACACAGACTCCGGTAGCATCATCTGGCCCATTAAGACCACACCCATCAAGACCACGCCCTCTTCCCCATCTTCAGCTTCCACCAAACCTCCCAAATCACCCAAGATCAAGACCAAGGTGAAGAAGCTGAAGAACAAAGAGGGTAAGCTTGGCTTACAGTCTGGCAAGAAGAAGAAGAACAAATCCAAAGATGCGGTCACCAGGGCAACCTCTCCCGCTGTCAGCGTCAGCCCAAACGTGGCAGCAGCAGCACCTTCAAAGCTTACTTCAAAGCTTGAAAGGATCAGTGCAGAGAACAAACTGAAACCTGGATTGCTCATCTCGCATGTCTATGGTAAGTTAGAGAGTAAATACAAATAGATGTTGTCCACTACATTAAGTCTTATTACAACGTGATGTAAATCAGAAGAAGCAATTCTGGCCATTCTGAATCGATAGTTTACCCATCAAATATTTGATGATGGGTCCATAGAAAAGCAAACAGACAGCAGAGACATAATGTTCATTCACAAATTTTAAAAGCCTTTTTGGTGATATGAGTATTTCTGAAGGATCTTCTATTCTGCAATTTTCATTTATTAAAATCAATTTGTCATGGTACAATATGATTGGTTTCATGAGGAGACAGACCTTAAAATTTGAAATCCCATATCATGTTTAAATGCCAACTATGTATTGCTAATTCCTTGCAGCTTTGTAATAGCCATAAATAGGTGCAGAAAATAAACTGAAACCTGGTTTGCTCATCTCACATGTCTATGGTAAGGATGCGACCGTCATTGTTGGTCAAACAGTTTTTGAGCGTCAAGTAACACCTGGCTGGATTGCCCCCCAGGGAGTGTAGATTGTGCACACAGTGTGTGCGAGCAAGCACTGACTCCAATGACCGGGGTAATAGTATATCTGTAAAGCGCTTAGAGAGGTCCGAGATGTATTAAACGCTATATAAAAGCTCAATATTATTATTATTATTGACTAACCCTCTTTTTGCATCTTGCTCCACCACCAGGAGAAGACAGTGACTCCACCCTGGAGGACGGCAGCACGGCAACCACCACCACTGCATCCTCCCAACCCAGCGGGAGCAGCTGGAGCAACCACAAGGGCCTCGCCCTCCTGGCTGAGCTCTCCTCCAACCAATCCTCATCATGCTGTGCCACGCCCACCAAGGTCAAGAAGAAGAAGATCAAGGACAAGACCAAGTCACTGGCGTTGTCATCATCGATGCACCGGGATGGCACCGGGAGGGTCAAAGGAACGTCATCAGGGATGAAGGGGACGACGGGCAAGGTCGCTGGGAAGAAGATCAAGGTCATGAAGAAGAAACTGATGTCCGCGAATGGTGAGAGAAGTGAGTGCTTTTTTTGTTTCTAGGCTTGATTCACCCATCAACAGTTTGTTTTTTGTTTCATTATTTTATCATATATCTTCTGTAATTCTGATGGCATATGGCTGGATCTCAATAAAAAATGTATTTTGTCAACAAGTTAATAGAAATAGTGAGATAAATTTTGAAATGATATTTTTTGTATGCAGAAAGCATTCTTTCTTTGCAGACGGTATGATGAAGTATTTGGATGTTTTACACAGTCAGGTACTGTAACATACACTACATTTATATTAGATTGGAAGAAAACAGCAAAAAAGAAAAGCATTGGAAGTGTACAAGAGGTGTAAAGCTTTGAGGGCCATTAATATAAGATCTAGGAAAAGGTAGTCATTGCGACATCCTAATGCAGACATTGGAAAGTATACTATACAAGGATTTGGGAAAGTTTTGTAAGATATGTTAAAATGATATATGATGTGTCAACCTCCCAAATGAGTGACTTATCTCTTTCTATTCTACCGTGTATCTTTTCAGGGACATTTGTGAAGAAATTGAAGAAAGTGAGTAAAGCAGACAGAGTACCCAAGTCATCAAGTATGTCTTCCAAGGGTGAGAAGCCCAAGAAAGCCAAGCAGTTTACCAACATTAAGACCAACATGAAGAAGGAGAACAAGACTGGTCATCGCAAATCTCCCAATCATGGACATCCGTCATCTTCGGCATATGCCCCTCAGTTTGATGAGAGGAGCTGGTGTAGACGCAGGAGTGAGAGGATCTTCCTGAGCGACATCAGTCCAGTTCAGTCTCGGGATATCAGCCCCCAGAGGAAAGCAGAGTTGGTGGAGCCTGCCAAGAGGAAGATCCTGCAATCCCCAGGGATGATGAAGGCGGTGGAATCTTCAGGTTTGGGGCAGACCACAGGAGGGTCCACCAACCAGGGTGGGATTATCAGCCAGATTGGTAGTGTCCTGGATGCCCTCAAGACCGATCCTCTGCAGATGAGGAAGAAACTAACGAGGCTCAGTGCCCAGGAGGATGAAGAGGACAACGATGGACAACTCCAAGACGAAACGAGGAGGAAAAAGCTGAAGAAGAAAGCCAAGAAGAAGGACACGACGCCAACTCAAGAGAAGTTAAATCCATTAGAGTTGGCTCTGAAGGCCCTTGAGCAGGAGACCACAGACAGTAGTGACAGTGATGGGGAGAATGTTCCTCTGAGCTCGTTGGTGGAGAGACCATCCACACCAGCGCCACGCAATTGTGTGCTATCCGTAGAAGAACTCCAAGATGGTCTCCGGGTTCTGATACCCATCGATGGTCTTTTCCATGCAGGGAACGTACGAGCCATCCAGCCGCCTGATGTATATGGTGTTGTGATTGAAGGTGGGCGGGGCAGTAGACCCCATGTCTTCTCTCAAGAGCAGATCCTGGAGGAGGCCATCGCGGATGTCAGGCCATCTTCCACCAGGTACCTCCCGGAGGGAACCCGCATCTGTGCCTACTGGAGCCAGCAGTACAAGTACCTCTACCCAGGCACGGTGGTCAAGGGCTCTCCGAACCCCACCCTGGACGCCAACTTCACCACGGTCGAGTTTGATGACGGGGACTCTGGACGGATTCCTCTGGATCACATCCGAATGCTTCCACAGGATTTTCCTCTGGTGGACTTTGAGCCATCGCCCATCATGGTGCAACGGAAACGTCGAAGGAGACCTTCCGAGACAAGCTCTACCACGGAATGGAAGATGGAACTGGTGAAGGCTGACGATATGGACGATAGAATGGATGGTAAGAGGAGAGGTATGTCCCACAGACTTAATCATTTCCTTAAAGCCAGAAGGGTGTGTTATGAGTTTAATACTCTTTAGGGCTCTTGAGAGACAAATGTATTTTATTATTCATATTAGTCATGATTCTCTTTATCATTATTGTTTTGAATTTTTATTTCCCAAAATTGAATTTTAGATCTTTTATTAGATGAAGAAGTTGTAGATATCCTACCATGTACATGTTTTGTTTGGTTAAAATTGGATAGAAGTACATGAAGAAGTATATGTATGCTTTATAGACGGAAGACATTGAAATATTATGTAGGGTTTTTGTTGTAGAAATGATGGGCATCCATTATTCTTGTACTTCTAGGATGATGATTTTCTTCTCCTTTTTTGTTAGAATATTCCTGGAGGTCCCAAAGCAGTAAGGATGACCATGTCCATCCCATCTCAGAGGGAGATAATGATGTCTTCCTCCCGTCCGTACCCAAGCTCAAGAAAACCGGCGATCAGAAATCCAGGAAGCTACTCACCAAGAAAACTAAATCCAAGCTCAAACTCAAAACCAAAGCCAAGGGTCTATCCAGCTCAAAGGGTCTATCCAGCTCGAAGGGTCTATCCAGCTCGAAGGGCTCTTCTCTGTCATCCAAAATGCAACAATCCAGTGGCTCATCGCTCAAGCACAAGATGGGCAAACTCACCAAGCTGAAGAAGTTGAAGAAGCTGAAAGGGATGGCTTCATCATCATCATCATCGTCGTCGAAGTTCAGCCAGAAGATGCTGCAGAAGGGTCAGGGGAAGTCCTTCGCCGTCAAAGCCAAGAAAACCAAGCTCACCTCATCAGGGCTGTCGACCGACAGGAAGGTGGTTGGCGGCAAGAAGAAAGGGCCCAAGAAGAAGCTGGGAGGCAAAGCCAAGTGCACAGTAGAGATCGAGACAGTGTATTCGTCAGAGATTTACCCTGATGAAGCAGACTATCCAAAAGGTCTTGGTGGAACCCTCAGAAGATTTGACTCGGATGACTCCAGTGACGATGAGAGTGATCACTATACAAAGGTTTGTCTCAAGGTTCCATTCTGAAATCTTAGCAAAAGAAGTCGTGTCATTTGAATTTGAATATTGTTATGAAAAACTTGTAGAAATTATTCTTGATCAAAGAATTATCTTGGATTTTGTATCGTACTTCATCATATATCCAAGATTTCTAAACACTATCAGTTTTCAAATTATGTGTGGTTGTACATGTTTTCTACAATACTCCAATACCTCTCCTATGAAATGTTATAGATATAGTATCAAAAGATGCACCAGACTCTGGACTCTGAAGTCATGAATAGTACTTTTGTAGGTACCTCAGACATCCTCTTGGATGGATACACGCACAAGCTTGCATTACAGAAATAAGTTATGCTTGAACATATCGCAGTGAATTCCAGGGAACAGATTCTGCCCTCTGACCCTTCCGGGGTTGAATGATCTTGCCCATGTAAATAACTATCAAGAATATGCATGGGAGTGTCATGGCCGAGTGGTTTAAGGCGCTTGACTGGAGATGCGAAGGTCATTGTTGGTCAAAAATTATTATTACGTTTTTTTCTTTTTTAGAATGCTGATACCTTGATAAAGAAGAAGAAGATGAAGAAGAAGAAAAAGAGTTCTCAGTCATCAAGTAATGCGCAAGGTATGTGTTGAAGTAAAATATTTGTGAAAAAATGTCAAAATTGAAGAGAATTAAAGTTTTAATGGTCTACCATGGTGTCAATTGCACCAAATAATAGTTTACATCTACAGTTTTTATAGTCTGTTCATTTCATAAATTCTGGGATTTGTATGTCAGCTGAATATTTTATCCGTTATGGTGAATGGATTAGAAAAAGTAAGAAGAAACAAATATTGGAGCATGTCACTTTGAAAAAAAAATCTTCATGGATTGACTTTAACAAAGATAAGAATTTCAGTGAGGGAAAACATTTTAGATTTGAATAAGTTTTTTTTTCTCAACTACCCGGTATTCAATATAAGGTATTAGAACTTAATCATTGTTATGTTTTTACTCTATACTTGATAAAAATATTGATAATATTGATTGATTAAAGATAATCTTTGTTTTGTTTTGTTTTTCTTCAGCTTCCTTCTCTCCGCCTCGGCAGTTCTGGCGTTGGTTAGGCAAAGCAACCCAAAGGAGAGGAAGCAAGGGCAAGGCTCGTAAACTCTTCTACAAGTCTATCATCAGAGATAAGGAAATCATTAGAGTAAGTAGCTCACTCCATGCTAAACTAGGGGGGGGGTGTTTCACAAAGAATAAGAACAACTTAAGTTGGACTTGAACTATGGCAGGCCGTTCATACCACTAGTTCCTCTAACCATTTCTGACATTGGTTTCTCAAGGGACGTACAAATCGTGGTCACAAATTTACAGAATTGACCTTTATTTTATAGTGAAGGGGAAAATATCTAAAGATTATAATTGAGAGACCAACAGAGAGAGCGACCAGTAGCATGAATGGCCTGCCAACATAAGTTGATCATCGTCTTTGTGAAACATCCCAGTTGTATCATTTTCTCAAAATTGCTTGATATAAGTACACCATACACCAACAACTACCGGAGTGTTGGCTCAGTCAGTAGAGCGTCCGCCTCACAACCGGGAGGTCGTGGGTTCGAACCCCGGCCGCGCCATACCAAAAGATGTTAAAAGATGGGAGTTGTTGCTACCTTGTTTGGCGTTCAACAATAAGGGATAGAGCAACGTTGATCTGGCGCTGCTCAGTGGCTGCCGGGCTCATGATCAATTGGGCAAAAAGAATTTCCATTTCGGTTTAATAAAATTTGGAGTGGACTATTAGGCTATTATTATTATTATTATTATATGATATGGGACCTTTTTTTTTTTCATTACACATATTTGTATTCCTTTGTCCAATCAGATCATTCCCTCTTGTTCTTCTCCTTCTCTGTCTTCTTTATCTTCATCTTCTTCTTTTTCTTTTTCTTCCTCTTCTTCAAATTCTTATCCTGTCTGCTTTTATACTTTGCTTGCATTTTTTTGTAACTCCCTTTCTTGTCTTTATAAAGATTATCAATTATGGATTAATAAAGTAAACATCATAATTCGTGAGGACTGCAATTTTTCTTTTTGCTTGTTGATACCTTGTCAATATGTGCATTTTTATTTTATTTGCATGATTATTTGCTAAACAATTTTAATTGTAGAAGAAAATATTGGTGCTTACAGTTGAAAGAAAAAAAGTGGGTTCATAAACAATTTGTAAAAGTCTGTCTTTTAGTAATAAAATATCTAAATGACAATGTCTCCCCTATGCAGGTTGGCGAGTGTGCCATTTTCCTATCGACAGGGCGCCCTCACTTGCCTTACATTGGCCGCATCGAGAGTATGTGGGAGTCTTGGGGAGGCATGATGGTGGTCCGAGTCAAGTGGTTTTATCATCCAGAGGAGACCAAAGGGGGGCGGAAACCCAATGATGGAAAGGTATGTATGCTGGACAGCACACGCCCCAGAGGTCGGCCATTTTGTCTGTGATGGTTAGAAAGCAAATGTGCCCTGGGGATAAGTGCAGTTCTTATGTCATTTTGTGAAGTTTAGCCGTTTCTAACACTGAAAAGGACTTCACTTTGACTGAGCATGCAGAAAGAGACATGTAAAGTTATATATATATTCTAAATGTATCATCCAGTCAGAAGTAGTTTGGTAGTTATACCCACGTTATTGGATAATATATGTAAAATAAAATATTATATGTCAACCTAATTTTAGAGCCCAACTACATGTAGTTATGTTGATTAATGCTGTATCAGGTTTTCAGGTTTACCCCAAAAATTCAAGTTTACCTGAAGATGTTTTCAAACTAAAAGTATAAAGTCATATATTGTGACTGAATATTTCTGTTCTATTCAAGTGAATTCTATTAGATTATTAGATAAAGGTTTTTATCTCATTTAGTGAAGTCATCAGCGTAGTAGTCGAGTCCAGCTTTGAGGCCATATTTTATTGGCCTTAGATGGAGCCAAGTATACAAAACTTACAGAAAACAATGTTTTTTAGCGTTCTTAAGACTCAGAACTGCTGGCCACTGCTACATCAATGGTAAACATCAATCCAATATTCAACATAATTCTTACTCTTTTTATTTCTCTTCAACAGATGGCGCTCTACCTGTCTCAGCACGTTGACGAGAACGATGTCCAGACCATCTCCCACAAGTGCGAGGTGCTGTCGCTAGACGAGTACAAGCAATATGTCTCCGCTAAGAAGTCCCTCAACACAATGGTCAAGGCAAGTGATATCTACTACCTAGCCGGGACGTACGACCCGGGCAGTGGTCACACCGTGTCTGCCAATTAACCTTTGACCATCCATACATCCAGGAAGACATCCCTCAATGCAGTGGTTAGGGCCAGGGGCATCTAATTCCTAGCCAGTATCTGCGACCCAGGCAGTGGCCACACCGTACTTATCTGCTAATCTAATTTGACCATTTGTACAATATATGTTCGGCATGACAACCCGCAGTGCAGCGGTCAGACTTCAAACAACTAGAGTTATACCTGTGTACCAGGGAGCGGTCACACCATATTTCATATCTGTCTACCATGCTAATTTGACCATTCATATTACATGCATTCAGCGAGACATCCCTCAGTACAGCGGTCAGAAACCTAATACCTAACTTGTACATGTGTACCAGGGAGTGGTCACACCGTATCTGCTTTATTACGGAGTGACCATTTGGTATGTCCGGAAGAGAGACCCATCAGTACAACATCTATTACCTACGACGGTGTAGTTGATATCTGAAAGTGAGACCTAGGCAGTGGTCCCACTCTCACTTCAAACAAAGATGAACATTCAACAATGTCGCTGATCATGTTATTGAAATGTTATGCTATTGAAGCTATGCTTATGTATGCTAATGAAGACACTTTTGCAGAAAAATCATAATTTACATGGAGAGAATCAACTTATCATTTTCTAAAGAGTTGTTGGCATTGTGACAAAGAGGCCAGTAGATCTTGACAGAGTCGGCTAATCGCGCTGGAACTCGCAGATTGAAGTGCCAGTCTGCCCATGTCTTTATTGTGACACTGGATTTGACCAAACCAAATTTGACAGTATTTGCTCCAAGAAAGTACTAGTATTTGTTCAATTTATATTTAGATGATCATGACGTCATGTAGGAATTGTATGATTAATTGTTAACAGCATGGAGTTTCATATTTTGATGGCATTGACAGATTAATGTTTCTCAGTATTGTGAATTCTGTTTATAAATTGATAAGCATGATGCTTTGGATATAACAACGTCTCAAACTAAGAGTTTCAAGCTCACGATCGCTGAAAAAATTACACAAAGTATGAATTCAAATAATGTTATTATATATTTGTTGATTTGTATTGCAATTATGTGACATACGATGATCTTGAATAATTGTCAAATTCCAAAGCACATATCTCCTCCACCCTATGATGATGATATATGTGCAATGGAGCAATTATAATTTTATTATATTATATTACAGTACTGTGAGTCTATCACTTTGTTTTAGAGAGAAAAGGTATGAAATTTTGCCATACTGGAAATTGAAATGAAGACTCTTTTACTGGAGATAGTGAGATATTTTGCAAAGAGTTTTTATGAAGCTAACCATTTTTTCTTTGGCTGAGTTAGCAGGTTCACAAGATATGGCATTGTATATGTATATATTTAAGTTTTTGGAAGAGGATTTTGGATGTTATCCATTTTCACTGAGCCAAAGAAATAGGAAAGATGCATGTACAAATGTATCATTTTTGCCACTTGTACATGTTACATGTATTACGGACATGAAGAGAATTTCGTAGAAAAAGTGCAATATTAGCACAGTTATAAGTATTTGACCTATTTTATACTATTATAACTCTAGTTATATAGGAAAGGGTTATGAAAGTGTTTATTCATGGTCATATCGTTTCTGCCTTATATCATCGTATTAGCATTTTGGTATTCCAATGGTATGGACATAATTTCTGATTTTCATTTGATCCATTCACTCATTTTTATTTATTTATTAATTTTTGTAACCATTACGATTATTGGAATTTTATTCATAAATGAAAATCCAACAATACTATTTGATATGAAACAGCATTAAAAAGCTTAAACCTGTCCTGCCGAATTGAATAAATTTTAAAATAGCTGAATTTGTTCTTGATGCTTTCAAATTTGGTCATTGGATAGGAATTTTATCACAGTTTGTGAAGATTACAATTACAATTATGAATGATTATGAATAATGATTACATACATTGCTCAAAATGATAAATTACATGTATGTCTTAATATGTAAAACTCGAGAGGAAGTTACATTGATATAGACAGACAATTGCTATTGTGAATTTCTATTAATGTTCTTTTGGGGGCTGAAAAATAAGACGTAAGTAAGTACACTAGAAATGAAACGTCACATTTTCTTTTTAAAATGTTATTGAAAAGCAGCAACATCATGTGGATTTGTTTCAGTTTGGATGTTATTTTGATGTACTGTACTTCCATCCTATTTATCTTTACATGTATTATCTAAGGATGTTAATTTTTTTTAGTGAACTTTATATGTTTTAACATTGTTTTGAAAATGTTGAACCATTTTAAGAGACTTTTTTTTTTTACGGCTGTCATTTGTGTTCTAGGTATTTCATTTCATCCACAGTTTTTTTTTCTTCTGGGGTTTTGAATTTTTCTTACTCTTTAAAGAACCACTGTTTAGATCTTATACTATCGTTTGTGTTTTTAATGTTAATTGAATCAAACAAAGCAAAATCATTTAATTTGTGAAATTTTATGATGTGAATCTTTTACTTTGTTGTGTTATTGTTGTTTACTGTGTCTATAAGATCAGGTGTAAATAGTGATATATATATTTTACATGCCATGGGGAAGACCCGAGATACTATAAATAGCAAAGGCTTGATGGTGTTTTTTGTGTGTACAGTGTTGATGGAGATGTACTGAAAATGCGATATATTTGTTGAGAATTGTTAAACAACTACTGTACCATGTGGAGAGATGATTTAAGCAAAAAATAAACTATTTCAAATTGAAATATTGTGTATTTTAGATTTTTTAATTGCGTTTTGTTTATTTATGTTATTTATATGAGATAAGACACAAATCTTATAAAAGGGACCCATAATAATCTATGTCTAAAAAAACTTGTCCCCATAAAACTATGAGAAATGTCAATTTGTTTTTTGATGAAAGAGCATAAAGGATAATTGTGATTTTATTACGAGGCTCACACATAAAGCCCGTAATTTCCTAAAATCTAGCCAGGCTGAAACTTTTTTCTTCTTTTTTATCGAGTTTTAACAAAGGAGGTTAGTCTGATATCTTAAATTTTTTCTTACACGTGAATTGAGACCCACGGTGGAGTTAAAATGAATCGTTAAAAAATGGACCAAAGACTCCTGTAGGCACCTGACTAAGCGGACTCTACCTTTACTTCAAGTAGAATTTTGATTGCAGTTTTCATTTGTTAACTTGCCACATCTAAATACAGTATACCAGTATAGAATTGCATAAATATAAAGCAGACAATTTTGGCGAATGGGCCCCTTCCAAGTTATGGCAGAAGTAGTCATTTTCTAGATTGAGAAGTAAGATTCTGGAAGAAATCAAAGTGAAGCATTATGATGTGAAGAAGAAGGAATAGGAAAATGATTACTAAAAAACTCGTATTTTTCAATTGAGAATTTGGATTGTATTAAAGGAAGATCTTTCTCTCTCTCTCTCTCTCTCTCTCTCTCTCTCTCTCTCTTTTCCCTTCTCTCTCTCTCTCTCTCCCCCCACCTTTCTCTCCCGTTTCTATTTGTTTCCATTTCTTTTTGTCATAACTGCTCAGAAAAATCAGAGATACAGTTAAAGAATATGTCATCTTTTATTCATAAACTAAGGTTTCGAATTAACCGTCAGGTTGATGATACTTTCTCGTCTAGGATTTACAAAGAGTTTTCTTGCAGTGAGGACAAAAAAAAATCAATCGTCAATTCATTCCCAAGATTTTAGAATCTTCTGGGTTACCAAAAGTCAAATTCAATATACTTGATGTTAAGATCTTATTCGCGCTCCCTACCTAATACACAACAATATTCAAGAGACCAACCTAAAGAGTTTAGATCGCCTAGACCCTAATAGACCAGGGGCTCCTAATCATTTTGTCAGGCGGGCCAGATATATTTCTTGAATTTCTACGTGGCTGAGTTTTGTACATGCATAAACAGGTATACCGGTGGGGCAGATTTCTCTTGCCCGGATATAAACTGTCCGATTGTGACAAAATGTAATTCTGTCAATAAGATTTTCATGTTTGGTCATCAATCCTGGCTAAACGCAACCCATAATGGTAAAAAAAAATGAGTTAAAGAAAAAGTTCATGTAATTTCGAACCCAAGTTGGTCAAAAAAGGCGGATCAATGTCATAAAAAAAATTGAAGAACACAATTTTGAGATCCCCCCCCCCCCCAAAAAAAAAAAGAAATCTGGCCGATTATCATGTTTTTTAATCGATCCGGAATCGAATATTTTGAAAAAATCAATCATCGACAAACACTGGAAGGGTTATAAATCAGCATTTTAGGCCGAACATATTATTTCATTACTCTTTGGTGAACTTAATCCCAGCTGGTCGAGGACAAATTTCATGGAAATTTGAAAAGAAAGATCACCTTTCGACAAAAACTTTAACAGGATAGTTCTTTATATTTGGTCGAAAATCCCACATTTTCTGTCGGGCCAATTTTTATTATTATTTTTATCATCCATCTGGGGTGAACAGGATATTTTTGATTATTTTCTCTAAAATCAAATACATATTGTACAAATCAAAGCTTGAAACATTGTACATTGATTATTTTGATTAAACATAAATTGCAATGATAAAAAGAAAACATAAGAACATTTTTATAAACTGTTAAGAAAACGTTTTCATATATATAATTATGATCAAGAATATTAAAGTGACTTGGTAACATTGTTGAAGGTTGATTAAAAAATTGCGTAATTTTGATATGAAATGTTACTTATTATTTTCCTTCTCCTGTACTAACCCTCTAACATGCAACAAATCCTGAACAAATTCTCAAACCATAAAGATATTAATGGTTTTCTAGGAAGGCGTCACTGTGCAACATCCTCTAACAGTGATTAACAGTAAATTCTCCAAACATTTTTTCAATTTTCCCAACCGTTTTTCCATGAAAATAAGACAAAAGACAGACTTTTTATTGCTTTGTGACGATTCACATAAAATGTAATTAAATTGTAATAATATAGTTTTTATCATTTATAATGGTCTGTTTTCACTCAAACTTTCAGATTATCTGTAATTGTACATCTAGCATTAAAGTCACTACCTTAGCACCATCTTCTCTCATCTTTTCACTGTTACCAAGTCCCTTTAAAGTATACTTGAGAGAAAATATTATACGGTAATACGATCACATAGTTTCCAAAATAAATATGATGATTATCTCCTACTGTGAATAATCTTTTAGTCCACAATTAAATTGAGTCTACATCATTTATATATTTACAACAGCTACCAAAAAAATGAGATTCACAATTATGAATTATGTAGAGTTATCATCGACAACAAAATCTTGAAAGATAAACACATCAGTAGTATATTAAAAGAAAGTTACTTTTTTGTAATCTATAAAGGTTCAATCATTCAACTTGATTAACATGATCTAGAAATGCCATTTCTGAAACGGTCACCAGAACTCTAGTTCACCTAGTTTCAGATATAAGTGATTCCACGGGATGTTATATACAATTTATGATGTCACAGAAAAACCAGGCCTGTTGGAGGTTTTTGAAATAGGGGATGGGTCCATTTTTCAACAAAATGTGATGTTATTCTCATTTGTTTAGCCTGCCTGTTTTTAACCAGATAAAAGAGGACTAGTCGCACATTTCGCACCCCTCCCTCATTGTCCTCCTACGTGCCTGAAGATAGTGTTATCATACAGTGCGATTAAGAAGGAGCAGGGAGGTCATCCAATTTTTCAGTGGAATATATAGAGTCTATCAGCAGTACAGAAAGCGATCTCTCCTGATCGGTATTGCTGGAGAGAGTACCAATTTCTCTCAGGCTTCTCAATCTTGTAATCATTGACGAGGTTCTGGACATGCTTCAGCTCGTTAGTGTACTCATCAATGCTGACCAAACCTGCATTGTGATTCAACGTGGATATCAGGATTGTATTCCCTTGAGAAACAGCCGCGTGTAGATAATGACCTAATCTCTTTAATTTATATTTTACAACTCCTTGTTTGTCAATCAATCGTATTGTATAACCAGCATGGGTGATCAGGTGATCATTATAACTACTAATCTCCTGAGGTTCATATCCATCACATGGTATCTCCCTGATCGCCTTTCCACCTGCTGGTGAGAATACCTGGATCTTCTTGGCTTTCCTGTAGCTAACATAGATCTGATCATCACTGTCTACAGTTATGCTAGTAAATCCACCTTCATCGTGTCCCAGAGTCTCAAAAGATACATTCAACTTTGTGTAGTCTAGTGTGTACAGTGCGATACTGTTTGAGCCATCAAGTATAACATACCGATCATCAGAGAGGAACCCTACTCCAAGAATCGAACCTTCCTTGACGACTTTCTGCTGATGCTGACCATCAGCAGAGAAGATTTCCATGTTACCTGTAATACATCCTACTGCCATCCTATCGTCTGACGTACTAACCATGGCATTCATACTACCCTCATTAGGCAAAGCGATGATCTTTGCAACTGCATTTACGATCTTACCAAGACCTAGCTCGTCCATTTCAAAGTTTCTCTTAAAACTGACACTTTTTCCTTTCTTGATCGACTGCCTCGGCTGCTTGTAGTCAGGATCTTCTTGTTTCAAGGCCTCCTGTAAGTCTTGACATAGAGTGTCGTGTGCAGCCAAAGCATCCGTATCTGACGGTACCTTTGTCCTACTGGTTACCACGTCAGCTATGGTGGTCAAGTGTGTAATGTGCTCCTCAGCCGATTTCTTCATTTCGTCCAGTTCTTTCTTTACTCCTTCGGTCCTACCATTGACTTCGCCAATGAGGATTTCTTTCTTCTCTGTCACCTGCCGGACTAAATCATCGTATGCTTTTTTGATATCGTCTGTACACTGCTTCTGAACATTGCTCACATGCTCCTTCTGTTCATCAATGAAATCAACGTATTTCTGAAAGCAAGAGCTTTTCTTGTCCGCTTTGGATTTGAGGTCCTCGATACTTTTCATATGGCTGCTTTCATAGACAGCTGCCTCGATGACCCCGTGTCCTTCCTTTGTATGCTCAATGACAACACATCTGAAGCAAGCAAATCTCCTGCAGACGGAACAGAAGCACTCCTCATCCTCTTTTGGGTGTTTCCTGCATTTACGGTACCTACGTACTGACACCTTCCCTGATAGGATCTCACTCATCGCTAAGACCTCATGATTGATGAAGTTTTGCCACTGAGAGTGTTTGTTGTGGCAAGCGATACAGAAATACATGCCACAGTCTTGACAGTAGACAACAGCTTGGGGTTGGTCCTCGGATTTACAATGTGTGCAATACTGATATTGATTCTTTACGTCCTCTATGAGAGACTTCAAAGCTAAATTGGTCGGCAATTTGTTGACATCTTGGTTTTGGACCTGGGTTTCAGCCCTGCAGACAGGACATCGAAGCATCTGGTCGTTACCATAGAATTCCAAGAGGTTGTTCAGACATGTCTTGCAGTAGGTGTGAGAACAAGATAGGATCTTGGGATCGGTGAAGGTATTCAGACATACAGGACACTCCAGACTCTGAACAATGACATTCTTAAATGCATCAGCCATGATTCGAATTCTACAGGAATACGAGATAAGGAAAAGGAAAAAAAAATAATGGTGAGTGTAGCTTCGGTTCATCTGATGTTAAAGAGATTTGTTTTTTCATTTTCCGCACACCATTCCCATACAGAATATAGCGCGCGCGCACAACAGTTTTGGATATGATATTTCGTTTTATATCCCTTCTATGAATACTCATGAGTATTCTAAATACATGATTGGTCAATTGGTGCTCACGTGATAAAATATCATTTCAATAGGAAAATAAATATCTGCCAGAGCTCCGAATATTTTTCACTATTTTTTTCCTGTGCAGAACTGCTCACTGTTCATTGACAAAATTTGTGTCAAATCCTTTGTCGCTCTTCGGTCACTGTACATTATAATGGGTAAATGATAATAATAATAATATTAATAATAATGATATCAATAATTATGATAATAATGATAATAATAGTAATGATGAATGTTATAATAAAATGAATTTAATATTAATAATAACGATAACAATAAAAAAAGACAAATAATAATAATGACAAAATTAATAATGATAATGACAATGATAATTATTATATCAACAAAAATAACAATAATCATATCATGCCTTCTTTACCCAGATAGACTCATATGTATACTGAGGACCCTGTAGTCATACTCTGGCTTTAGCCAACCTTCCATGATAATGTGCTCATACAAGCATTATTTTATGCCACGCCTTTTTTCCTACCGGTTACCCATTCACTATACACCAGGGTTGGGTGGATATAGTGACAAAATAATGTAGAGTAAAACACCTATACATGATTGTATTGCAACTAGTCATGCTAGTAGACATTTTGTGAAAATCTTAATTGTACAAGTCATAATACATTGCATCAGTTGAAGCCCAAGCATGGTTTAAAGGCAAACCGTTGAAAATTAAACAAAAAATTAAATACAAATCTCAGAAATAATTTACCATTCGCATTTTAGCACTTTGTTATTGGGGAAATAATCATGACATTATTTCTTCATTAAACTGAAACCAAGTGTCATGTATTGATGATGATGTCATACCAGGGGGTGTTCCCCCCCCCCCCCCCCCCCACTCAGTGTTATTTAGGGTACGCGTATGCATGTTCCCTCCTTTTGAAAGCACCCCCCCCCCCCCCCATCTCCGGTGTGTAAAGTCAATACGGGCCGGACTTTTTGTTGCGTGAAAAGTACCCCTTTTTATACCGGAGATTTTGGGAAAACGAATGCGGTGTTTCACAAAGACTAAGATCGAGTTAAGTTGGATTTGAACTATGGCAGGCCATTCATGCCACCGATTGCTCTCAACATTATGATATTTAGATAATACTTTTTCCTTCAATAATGAATTATCAAGAAATATAAATTCTGTACATTTGTTACCATGATTTGTACGTCCTTTGAGAAACCAATGGCGGTAAATGGTGAGAGCAAACAGTGGCATAAACGGTCTGCCATAGTTAAGTCCATCTTAAAGCGATCTGTGTCTTGGTGAAACACCCCCGATGATTCACAATTTATTGTAGGCCTATAGTTGTGCATGCATCGAGCGAAATAAACTTGCTTTGGAATTTTATACCAAGAGTATCAAACGTGTGCTCATTATCTATCTAGAGTATTTATCTGTGTTCCTTTAAGTAAGAGAAATTGACACCTAGTATACAAATTCGCAAAATTTGAACGAAAAAAACATGATCCGCGATCTACATGCAGGTATGATGCAGATGTTGATAAACATACATTATTTTTGACATAGAATTTAGGCTTTGAACAACTCTAAAACTTAGTAGGCAACATTTTGTATTAATCCTTATAAAGCTGATGAAGTATAAAAAGCAGTACTTTAAACATAATTGTACTTATGCACAGGGCCCTGGGAACGATTTTTTCACCGGGGGTGCTGAGATATATATACACGTATACACAGGGGCGGATCTAGCTTTTTGCCAAGGGGAGAGTTTGACCCAATGACGATGCAGAGCATCGTCCTCGAGCCGCGAAGCAGCGAGGCGATTTTTGGTGCTATTTTGAACCCCTGTAAGTGATGTTTTCCTGGTATCTACATGTACTAACTTGCGGAGCATCATCCACGAGTCGCGTAGCGGCGATGCTTTTTGTGTTGCTATTTAGAACCCCGGTAAAAGATGTTTTCTTGGCATCTACTATCATGCGGAGCATCGTCCACGAGCCGCAAAGCGGCGAGGCGATTTTTTTTTTTTTTTTTTTGGGGGGGGGGGGCTACTTTTCCTGGCATCTACTTTGCTATTTTAAAGTTTGAACCACCCGTAAGTGATGTTTTTCTGGCATCTACTAACATGCGGAGCATCGTCCACGAGCCGCAAAGCGGCGAGGCGATTTTTTTGCTATTTTGAACTCCCGTTAGTGATGTTTTCCTGGTATCTACTAACTTGCGGAGCATCATCCACGAGCCGCGTAGCGGCGAGGCTTTTTTGTTGCAATTTATAACCCCCGTAAAAGATGTTTTCCTGGCATCTATTATCATGCGGAGCATCGTCCACGAGCCGCAAAGCGGCGAGGCGATTTTTTGGGGGGCTACTTTGAACCCCCGTAAGTGATGTTTTCCTGGCATCTACTTTGCTATTTTGAAGTTTGAACCCCCGTAAGTGATGTTTTCCTGGCATCTACTAACATGCGGAGCATCGTCTACGAGCCACGAAGCGGCGAGGCGATTTTTTTTGCTATCTTGAACCCCCGTAAATTATGTTTTCTTGGTATCTACTAACATGCGGAGCATCGTCCACGAGCCGCAAAGCGGCGAGGCTTTTTTTTTTGCTGTTTTGAACCCCCGTAAATGATGTTTTCCTGGTATCTACTATCATGCGTATCATCGTCTACGAGCCGCATAGCGGCGAGTCGATTTTGAACTCCCGTAATTTTTCCAGAAGTTGTAGCAAGCTGACCTTCCCGCCCAATATCGTCTAACCATAATTTGCATATATCAAAATTATCCCATTTATCCATGGTTTCCTTCGCAATTTAAGAAATTTAATTGTTCTACATCTATTAGCTTAATGTGATCACCACTTCACAATCATTAAAAAGACAGGAACACAATAAATATAAAACATATCTGACATTTATGAAATAGTACCAGCTTTAACATAGCTTGAACTTTATTACAGGACGTTCTCAATTGTTCAGAAAGATGTTTCGTGTGTAGGTGTTTATCTTTCCATTCAAACAACACTGCATAATTTATTTATAATTCAACAAAATGTTTAAGATGTTACGTCATAGATTGATGAACAATATTTTGATTATTCAAACTCAATTACTCATGGCATGAATCTCAGAGAGTTAAGAGTTTGCGAGAGAGTAAGAAAGTGAATGCATCCCTCCTATATCTTACTTCTCAGTTGATTTATTGGTTTTTTATTATCTTGTATTCTTGTAGGCATTTAATCATATTCGAGCATTCATTTACAGACCAGCAATGATTTGAAATGTGGTTTAGTTCTGGAGAAGAAATATTCATCTAGATGTAAGTAAGTTCATAATATCAACTTTTGGTCCCACTGCTTGGAATAATTTTCCACTGTACATGCCTTCATGCCCTTCAGTTTGATCTTAAAAGATAAAATCAAGGAAGTAATACAGTCTGTGTATTAATTTAAAACATGGTACAAGCAGAAAAAATATATATACACGATATTAATTTCACAAGGCTTTGCTCAAAAAGCAAGAATGCGTATTTGACATCAAGCTATACGTGAATGATTACTATCAACGGTGTCGATTTGTATCCGTGGTTGGGGGGGGGGGGGATGATAGGTGCCAAAATATTTTCGGCATTAGATCAAAGCAACCAAGAGGTAGAAGCAGGCACGGATCCTTTTTTTTTTTGTTGGGGGGGGGGGGGGGTAGACAAAAAAAATCCCCATCACCCCACTCTTACATGCAGGCTCTGCTGAATTTTTCTCGGCGGGGGTCCAGGGGCGGAGCCCCCCGAAGCTCAGAGGTTTTGGGCAATAAATTACGGTCAGATGAGCATATTTTGATACCTTATTTGTGACACTGATAGGTCACGAATCGGCGTGGGGTCCTGGCCCCTGGGGGCGGAGCCCTCGGAAGCTCAGGAGTTTTGGGCAATAAATTACGGTCAGATGAGCATCCAGCCGTCTGCCTTAGGGCCCTAGGTGGGGTCCAGGGGGCAGAGCCCCCGGAAGCTTAGGAGTTTTAAGGCATTTAATCACGGTCAGATGAGCAACAAAAAAATTGAGCCCCGGAAATTGGAAAATTACGTCGTCAGATATTTCGTTCAGGGGCTTGGGGGGGGGGGAGGAACACTTTTTTGTTGCTTTCTTTGCCATTTGGACAAAACCGTCTTTCTCTTCAATGATACAATATTTTATTACTTTACTTGCATTATGAAAAAAACGCATCATTAACCCCACATAGTCATAGCTTTAAAAATCACTTCAGATTGAACTGGCCAAAAGTCATGTGATATTCTTGTCTCATATACGGTTGTCTTATTTACTTCGTTTTCTATTTATATATGTATGTATTATGAAAATGAGATAGAAAATGTGTATATTGATGGTCATCTTGCGAGTAATAACCATTAACTACTCTCAGCGGGCTCTCATCGTTAATTTCTCTCTTCATTTTTTTTGTTGATGGTGAAATATTGGAGGGGATGGTTGTACAGGCCACCCCCCCCCCCCACCTGAAATATTGGGGGATATATCCCCCCATCCCCCCCCCCCCCAGGATCGACACCCATGATTACTATTAATATAATCTTCTTTTTTTTAAATTATGAAACAATATGTCTTTTATGTATATTTTGTTATCTGTATTATTTCTGCATGTGAAATGTGAAATCAATAAACTCAACTCAACAACTCAACTATTGATGTTGCTCCTTGAATTTAAATCATATTAATTTGATTTTGTAAATGAAGAGTTCTGTCTCGTTTTGTGTGACAAGGCGAAATTCTGTTTATGCCACTCTTTGCATTCATCGAATAAATCGTCCTGAAGGTTTCAACAGTGAACATTATGTCCTGAAAAGTTAATGTAATTTGTGAGGAAGTATCAGTTAACATAATATTTATGACTTAGTAGCACCTGACATGTACAAACAAATACTAAAACATGCTTCGGTTATGTCATTATGTTCCTCACAATTAACGTTTTTTTGTGGTAACAATACTGTTTGATTGAATGTGTGAAAGCTTCATGAAGATTTATATGATGAATACAAACATTTAATAAACAATTCTCTTCGAGGGATACATCTGATATGATTTTGCGAAAAAAAGTTAAAAAAGAAGAAGAAAAAAGGCGTCATTTGTGGCAGTCGGCTGTGTGACAATTTCGTACACGAAGCATAATGATATACATTTAATATATCAGACAATTTTTTTTGCAGGGGGTGCTGCGCACCCCCTGAAGAATTGCCAGAGGTGCTGCAGCACCCCCGCTTCCCAGGGCAATGCTTATGCACACAGGAAAAAAAATTATCATGATTGTACAGAGGAAATTATATTGCTCTGGTTTGGCAGAATCATTAGCTGAAATGTTAGCTATATTAAGAATTGCATAATAACCTGAAATATTTCCCATGTGTATTCATGATTAACATGTACAAATAATAATGCATGACAACTTGGTAATTCAACTCACAACAACATACCAGGACAAACAAACACTGAGAAGTTATACTTATGAGCGATATCAATAAGATAACAAGTTTTCTGTTTTCTAATGGAAGTAACGTTACTTCCGGGTTCACGATCAAGCACATTAATGTCTTATGGTCTGGTTTCATATATCTGTTTTCTTACAGGGGTTGCAGCCTGTTTTTACATGGTTTACCAACATGATTCTAAACACCTGTTATTCTCATCTTGGTCTTAGCTCAATCGCTCTCCATTAATCACCTCAAAGACATCGAGACTACTAACTTCTATACCACGTAAGCATAGAGTTCAGTGATCTAGACCCAGTCTAATCATTTCCGTCTAAGGAAATTATTATAAACCAGATACAAACAATGCCTCAAAAGTGTCTGGAAGTCTGCCTAATATAGTCTATATACGTCAATGTAAAACGAAAGTATTGAAAAATGTCACAGCATTTCTCTTGGAAATGACCGGGGAAATGACACCGACATTTTAATTCACTCACCTCTTTCCCTCAACTACTGTACGTATCGACCTAGGTGTTATATGAAATCAGGAAATATGTAAACGCTTTGCCTTTACGATAGTGCTGCATTAAGTACTATATACATAATAATTGTATGTATCTAGTTTGGCAGGCTATTTTTAGGTACTGGAAATTCCCACCGACCTTTGACAGACAATCAAATTGAGGTTTAAAGTCCCAAAAGTGATCGCCCAATCACAATTCGATCTCCCAAACACTCCCAACCCAGTCTACTTAGGCGTCACACTCGATCGCTCCCTATACCTACAAGAACCACATTGCCAACACAAAGGCAAAAGTTGGAGCCCGCAACAGCATCCTCAAGAAGCTAGCCAACACCAACTGGGGGACTGATGCCAGAACAATCCGGACGACAGCCCTCGCGCTTTGCTTCTCTGCTGCGGAGTATGCACCCAAGATCGACCCAGCTCTAAATTCATCTTGCAGAGCGATCACTGGCTGCATTAGGCCAACTAAAGTAGAAGACATCTACCTGCTCTGCGGTATTGCCCCTCCACACGTCAGAAGGTTGGTCTTGTCCCAGAAAGAAAAGGACAAACAAGAAAACAATCCACTCCACCCACTCTTCGAACAACAGCCAGTGGGCAAGCGGCTCAAATCCAGACACAGCTTTCTGCACTCTGTAGAGCCTCTTAATACTAGCCCTCACAACCAAAGGATGACTTTGTGGTCTAACCACCTTCAGACCACTCCACATAAACTCTCCCTCAGCCCGAGGGAATCCCTCGCAACCGGCTCCAGTGAGACTTGGCCTACCTGGCTTAGCCTCAACCGCCTAAGAACTGGCTACGGTCGATGCAGAGTCCTAATGAAGAGGTGGGGTCTAGGAGACGAACAAACGGCATGTGAATACTGCTAGTCTGCCCACTCCTGCCAGAGCCATGCACCCAAGATGACCTGGAAGCCGTTAATTGCCGTGCCAAAGCCTGTGTGGAGCACTGGACGGGACTTGTGAGTGACTCGATAAGAAGAAGAATTCGATCTCATTTTGTCAAGCGTCTGTAGAGCAAATATTATGCCCATGTCAAACTTGAATGCTATTTCTGTTACCCCCCCCCCCCCCCCATGACAAAAACCATTGTCAAGTTAGAGTCAAATTAATTTTGCCAAAGGCTTGTACATTTGGATTGTCGTGGCGCTAAACATTCTAAACATTTATTATACAGTAGTTTCACAGTGATGATTGGAAACCCATTTTTATGGGCATATCCAGCAATACTGCTAGAATATTTGTAATACATTGTATCATATTTCTAGTAAAATATATCATTTTTTATTTCTAGAAAACAAGGAACTCTGCCATCTGTACAGAAAGTAGTACATATGCTGAAAGATTACAGAGACTAGGAATACAAAACAGACTTCAAAAAGGGAAAACTTGGGATGCGCTTACAGTAATGGGAACAAATCGATGCATTTTTAATTTAATGGATGTGGGTATTTTTTAAATATTTTTTTAATTCTCTCTCTCTTGTACAGGTGGACAAACCGGAACAGGTTGCATGCGGTGTGTGTGTTGGTGTGAAAGGGGGTGTGGTGTGGGTGTGCTAGAGGGGGGGGGCGGGGGGGGGGGGGTGTCATTAATTTGTTCGGTGCGAATTGAAGGTGTGCGAGTGTGTGAATGGGTGGGACTATGTAACTTCATACCTTCCTGTATTGTTATTCTGATTATAAACTGTTATATGAAAGAAAAAATGTACAATCATGCATAATTTGATTGATGTAATTCATGAAGTGTCTTGTATCGAAGATCTTGTTCTATACTTATTGTGATAATATCTTGTAATGTGAATTCATGAAGAAGGAAATCAAATACCATTTAAAACAAAAAGAGTTTCGGATGCTAGGGAATGCGAGAAGTAAAAACACGGAGGAATCGTCAAGCATGTCGGCAAAGTTTCCGAATTGGCAGTTTGTTGATTCATAAAATCAGTTCCGTAAAAGCGATTGTAAAAGCCTAATTTGTTCAGAAAATTACCCACTTTTATTGCCAGAATCTGGCTTAAAACACTCCATACAGTTGTACAGGTGCGCATAAGACAAACTGTCAGTCAACATTTTGATTTTCTTTTTTCCGTTTTCAATCTGCTCTGATAATATACCGAACGAAAGTAGTCTCATGCACATAGTTAAAATGGAAAAATAGGATAGATGCGTAAATCATTGAAGTTATAATCAGTGTACGATGCGAATATGAATGGGAAAGATCCTTCTCCAGCTTCCGGAAACCAACCTGGGAATTTTGTGCGTGAGATTTGGTTTTTGGGTGAGTCCAGGACGCAAAAAACGCAACTTAACGCGACCCTTGCCTATAATTATGTATATACCGTGTGAGTAAAAAAAAGTTTACACCCAGGAAATTACCAATTATTAAAAAAATTATCTATGAACAGTAAATTATTATAAATCTTATGAAAGAGTGTTTTATCCCAAATCATTTGGTATCATTTGTGTGTGGTTTGATGCCTATATGTGATATGCTGGGATTAAAGGGCCAATGACATCGAAAGACGAGTGTATTCCTGTTGGTGTGCAGTCCTGCATACATCTCACATTTTGATATGTAAACTTCTGAATTTGTTTCATAGATTTTTAAATATTTTTTTAAATATTTGTTTTTCAAACTTGCTAAGCCCCACCCCAAAAACCTCCAGATCTCATTCCCCTTGTGACATCATCTGTCAGTCATCAATGAGCTAACTTGAGAAAGTGGTATGTATCTTTGCCGAAGTCGACCACCTGTTACAATAAGAAATACAATAGCAACATACAAGTTGCTATGTCAGACATGCTGTAGCATTACCAGGAAGACAAAGGCAATGATGATGTTGTATGGAAGCATGCAATTCTTTTATGAACGTGTGCTAAGCTGGGGGAAATTACATACCATTGTCTATTCTAGAATATTAGTTTAGTCTGACATGTCTGACATAACAGCTATTGTTTGTGGTATTGTAACAGGTGGTCAAATTTGGCAAAGTTACATGCCACTTTCTCAGGTTAGCTCATTGATGACTGACAGATGAAATTTGACTCACACTGTATATATGGCTAGTTTCCTCACAATGAATGTCCCTACATGCCATAACATGGATTCTGACTCCCAATTGGCATCGAAAGGGGCACACGGGAAAATGTTGTGAATATTTTAAAAACACCACTTTTGGGACAAAATGGCAAGAGTTAGTTAAGACTTTTTGTGAGAAAAGTGAAAATATTCTAATAGGTTAATTTCCTCACAATAAACGTCCCTTGGAGTATGATTCTTGTTTCGCTTCTGCAGGGGCATATAGGGACAAATTTCGTAACATTTGAAAAAACGCTACTCTTAGCCAAAATGCTTACTAATCCCTTGCCATTTTGGCAAAAAGTGGCATTTTTCCAAATTCTACGAAATTTGTCCCTATGCCCCTTCAGAAGCGAAACGGGGGTCATACTCCATCTCATGGCATATTTTGGACATTGATAGTTAGGAAATTATAGGCTATTAGAAATGTTTCACTTTTCTCACAAAAAGTCTAAACTAACCCCTCGCCATTTTACCGTAAGCCCATTTGGGAGTCAGGATCAATGTTATAACATGTAGGGTAGCCCAAAAAAATGAAAATATTTGAATAGGCTAGTTTCCGTACAATGAAAGTCCCTACATGCCATTACATGGATCCTGACCCCCAATTGCCTTTGAAAAGGGCTTAGGGGCAAATCTTTTAAAAATTCGAAAAAGGCCACTTTTGAGACAAAGTGGCCTTTCGAAACATTGACTACGTACACATACACCAATTCAGCTACTCAAGGCCCTCATATTTTACGATTCTTCTCTCTTTTGGTGATTCTTTCATGTGGCTCCTAGGGGTATGTAGGAAATATTAACGCACATTTAGACCACCAATCGATGTAGTTTGGGTTTTTTTCTCCTTAAAGCATTTTTTGATAGGGCCGATTTTTATGATTTGTCATCAATCCTGGAGTTAACATGACCCATGCAGTCTGTTGGTCGAGTTTCCTCCCTTCTTCTTCGTTTTATTTAACTCTCTCTCTCTCTCTCTCTCTTCCCTTCTCTCTCTCTCCCCACCTTTCTCTTTCTCTCCCGTTTCTATTTCTCCATTTCTTTTTGTCATAACTGCTCAGAAAAAACAGAGATACAGTTAAAGAATATGTCTTTTATTCATAAACTAAGGTTTCGAACTAACCGGCAGGTTGGTGATACTTTCTCGTCTATGATTTACAAAGAGTTTTCTTCCAGTGTGGACAAAAAAATCAATCGTCATTTCATTCCCAAGATTTTAGAATCGTCTGATTACCGTAAGCAAATCCTAATATACTTGGATGTTAAGATCTTATTCGCGCTCCCTACCTAATACACAACAAAATATTAGATACCAACCTAAAGAGTTTAGATCGCCTGACCCTAATAGACCAGGGGCTCCTATTCGTTTTGTCAGGTGGGCCAGAAATGTTTCTAAAATTTCGACGAGGCTGAGTTTTGTACATGCATAGACAGGTATACCGGCGGGGCAGATTTCTCTTGCCCGGATATAAACTGTTCGATTGTGAAAAAATGCAATTCTGCCAATTAGATTTTCATGTTTGGTCATCAACCCTGGCTAAACACAACCCATGTTGGTAAAAAAAAAAATGAGTTTAGGGAAAAGTTCATGGAATTTCGAACCCAAGTGGTCAAAAAAAGGCGGGATCAATGTCATAAAAAATTGAAAAACACAATTTTGAGATCCCCCCCCCCCCTCCCTCCCAAAAAACAAAACAAAAACACTTTTGACCGAAAATCGAGAATTTCCATCTGGCCGATTTTCATGTTTTTTAATCGATCCGGAATCAAATATTTTGAAGAAAAAAAAATTATCGACAAACACTGAAAGGGGTTATAATTCAGCATTTGAGGCCGAACACATTATTTCATTACTCTTTGGTAAACTTAATCCCAGCTGGTCGAGGACAAATTTCATGGAAATTTGCAAAGAAAGATCACCTTTCGACAAAAACTTTAACAGAAAGTTCATTATATTTGGTCGAAAATCACACATTTCCTGTCGGGCCAATTTTCATTATTATTTTTATCATCCATCTGGGGTGAACAGCATATTTTTCATTATTTTCTCTCAAATCAAATACATATTGTACAAATCAAAGCTGGAAACATTGTACATTGATTTTTTGGATTAAACATAAATTGCGATGATAAAAAGAAACATAAGAACATTTTTATAAACTGTTTAGAAAACATTTTCATATATATAATTATGATCAAGAATATTAAAGTAACTCGGTAACATTGTTGAAGGTTGATTAAAAAATTGCGTAATAATTTTGATATGAAATGTTACTTATTATGATCTTCCTTCTTCTGTACTTACCCTCTAACATGCAACAAATCCTGAACAAATTCTCAAACCATAAAGATATTAATGGTTTTCTAGGAAGGCGTCACTGTGCAACACCCTCTAACAGTGATTAACAGTAAATTCTCCGAACATTTTTTAATTTTCCCAACCGTTTTTCCCTGAAAATAAGACAAAAGACAGGCTTTTCATTGCTTTGTGACGATTCACATAAAATGTAATTAAATTGAAATAATATAGCTGGAAGATCAGATCAGTTTTCGCCAATTTTTATCATTTATAATGGTCTGTTTTCACTCAAACTTTCAGATTATCTACAATTGTACATCTAGCATTAAAGTTACTACCTTAGCACCATTTTCTCTCATCTTTACAATGTTACCAAGTCCCTTTAAAGTATACTTGAGAGAAAATATTATACGGTAATACGATCACATAGTTTCCAAGATAATTAGGATGATTATCTCCTACTGTAAAATAATTGTTTACTCCACAATTAAATTGAGTCTACATCATATATATATTTACAACAGCTACCAAAAAAGTGAGATTCACAATCATGTAGAGTTATCATCGACAACAAAATCTTGAAAGATAAACACATCAGAAGTATATTAAAAGAAACGTTACTTTTTTATAATCTATAAAGGTTCAATCATTCAAATTGATTAACATGATCTAGAAATGCCATTTCTGAAACGGTCACCAGAACTCCATTTTACCTAGTTTCAGATATAAGAGATTCCACGGGATGTTATATACAATTTATGAAGTCACAGAAAAACCAGACCTGTTAGAGGCTCTTGAAATAGGGGGCGGGGATGGGTCCATTTTGCAACGAAGTATGAATTTATTCTAATTTGTTTAGCAGGCCTGAAGACAGTGGTATCATACAGTGTAATTAAGAATTCTTCAGTGGAATATATAGAGTCTATCAGCAGTACAGAAAGCGATCTCTCCTGATCGGTACTGCTTGAGGTTGTACCAATTTCTCTCAGGCTTCTCAATCTTGTAATCAATGACGAGGTTCTGGACATGCTTCAGCTCG
The DNA here is from genome assembly GCF_000002235.5 of Strongylocentrotus purpuratus. Classification (NCBI taxonomy): domain Eukaryota; kingdom Metazoa; phylum Echinodermata; class Echinoidea; order Camarodonta; family Strongylocentrotidae; genus Strongylocentrotus; species Strongylocentrotus purpuratus. The sequence continues at coordinate 9,040,842 of NW_022145599.1, read as the reverse complement.
TTAGTGTACTCATCAATGCTGACCAAACCTACATCGTGATTGAACGTGGCTATCAGGATTGTATTCCCTTGAGAAACAGCAGCGTGTAGGTTATGACCTAATTTCGTTAATTCATATTTTACAACACCTTGTTTGTCAATCATCGTATTGCATCACCAGATTCAATGATCAGGTAATCATTATAACTACTAATCTGCTGAGGCTCATTCCCATTACATGGTATCTCCCTGATCGCCTTCCCACCTGCTGGTGAGAATACCTGGATCTTCTTGGCTTTCCTGTAGCTAACATAAATCTGATCATCACTGTCTACAGTTAGGCTAGCAAATCCACCTTCATCGTGTCTCAGAGTGTCAAAAAACACATTCAACTTTGTGTACTCTAGTGAGTACAGTGCGATATTGTTAAGCGATGAGTGAGCAAGTATAACATACCGATCATCAGAGAGGAACCCTACTCCAAGAATCTTAACTTTCTTGAAAACTTTCTGCTGGTGCTGACCATCAGCAGAGAAGATTTCCATGTTACCTTTGTTACACCCCACTGCCATCCTACCGTCTGGTGTACTAACCAAGGCATTCATGCTACCCTTAGAAGGCAAAGCGATGTTCTTTGCAACTGCATTTACGATCTTACCAAGACCTAGCTCGTCCATTTCAACGTATCTCTTAAAACTGACACTTTTTCCTTTCTTGCTCGATTCCCTCGGCTGCTTGTAGTCAGGATCTTTTTGTTTCAAAGCCTCTTTGAGGTCTTGACATAGAGTGTCGTGTGCAGCCAAAGCATCCATATCTAACGGTACCTTTGTCCTATTGGTTACCAGGTCAGCTATGGTGGTCAAGTGTGTGATGTGCTCCTCAGCCGATTTCTTCATTTCGTCCAGTTCTTTCTCTACTCCTTCGGACCTACCCTTGACTTCGCCAATGAGGATTTCTTTCTTCTCTGTCACCTGCCGGACTAAATCATCACATGCTTTTTTGATATCGTCTGTACACCGCTTCTGAACATTGCTCACACGCTCCTTCTGTTCATCAATGAAATCAACGTATTTCTGAAAGCAGGAGCGTTTCTTGTCCGCCTTGGATTTGAGGTCCTCGATCCTCTTTATATGGCTGCTTTCATAGACAGCTGCCTCGATGACCCCATGTCCTTCCTTTGTATGCTCCATGACAACACACCTGAAGCAGGCAAATCTCCTGCAGTCGGAACAGAAGCACTCCTCATCCTCTTTTGGGTGTTTCCTGCATTTACGGTACCTACGTACTGACACCTTCCCTGATAGGATTTCACTCATGGCTAAGACCTCATGACTGATGAAGTTTTGCCACTGAGAGTGTTTGTTGTGGCAAGTGATACAGAGATACATGCCACAGTCTTGACAGTAGACAACAGCTTGGGGTTGGTCCTCGGATTTACAGTTCGTGCAAAACTGATATTGCTTCTTTACGTCCTCTATGAGAGACTTCAAAGCTAAATTGGTCGGCAATTTGCTGACATCTTGGTTTTTGACCTGGGTTTCAGCTCTGCAGACAGGACATCGGAGCATCTGGTCGTTAGCATAGAGTTCCAAAAGGTTATCCAGACAGGTCTTGCAGTAGGTGTGAGAACAAGATAGGATCTTGGGATCGGTGAAGGTATTCAGACATACAGGACACTCCAGACTCTGAACAATGACATTCTTAAATGCATCAGCCATGATTCGAATTCTACAGGAATACGAGATAAGACAAAGGAAAATATTTATGGTGAGTGTAGCTTTGGTTCATCTGATTTTAAAAAGATTGGTTTTTTTTTTCATTTTCCGCACACCATTCCCATACAGAATATAGCGCGCACAACAGTTTATATAATATAACATTTCGTTTTATATTCCTTCCAGGCGCGTACACAGGGGGTGGGGGGGGGGGGGTTTGGGGGTTAAACCCCCCCTTTGGTATTTTTTGTGTGTAAACCCCCCCCCCCCCTAAATTTCCCTAACCCCCCCCCCCCCTCCTTTTGGATTTTTTTTTTTTATTTATTATTATTTTTATTAAAAAAATAAAAAAAAATAAAAAAATATTCCCATTCTCAAAAGATGACTTACCCCCCCCCCCCAACGGAGCAAAATGTCAAATTTTCAAATTTCGATACCAAAAAAAAAAAAAAGCGTCCTCCCCCCCCCCCCCCCCCCCCCCCCCCCCCCCCCCGCTTATTCAGCGGCTGCCTGAGTCGTTGCGAAATTTTCGGCCAGATTTATAAATGTTAAACCCCCCCCCCCCCCCCCCCCTTGACAAAATCCTGCGTACGCGCCTGATTCCTTCTATAAATATTTATGAGTATTCTAAATACATGATTGGTCAATTGGTGCTCACTTGATAAAATATCATTTCAATAGGAAAATAAATATCTGCCAGAGCTCCGAATATTTTTCATTATTTTTTTTCCTGTGCAGAACTGCTCACTGTTCATTGACAAAATTTGTGTCAAATCCGAACGCACAGACGACCCGCTGAGCGAGTCGTTATATGCAGACTGCTCATAACCTTGCCACATGCATGCAGTATCGACGCAAGTCACCGATACTTTAGCCCACGCTATATAGCGTTCGATCCAGATCAGCTCGTATACCTAATCGGTTCGGATCGGGTATTTGTTTTTAATTAGTTGTAAAGAAGATATATAAAATACACCAAGCATTTAGTTCGAAAGTATAGTGGAAGTTATATATCTTCGGAGGAACTGGCAATATTTGGGCCTACTATGCCAGTCCCTCCTCAGATCAATAATTTCCACGATACCTTCTCACAGCTTGGTATTTTGTATAATATGTTGTATCTTGATAAAAGTAATGCATGTTATTCATCAATGGAATGTAATAATGATTAATGAAATTATTTCAAAAATGTTTCCGTTGTCGTTCTTCGGTCACTGTACATTATAATGGGGAAATAATAATAATAATAATAATAATAATAATAATAATAATAATAATAATAATAATAATAATAATAATGATATCAATAATTATGATAATAATGATAATAATAGTAATAACGAATGTTATGATAATAATGATAATAATAGTAATAATGAATGTTATGATAATAATGATATTGATATTAATAATAACGATAACAATGAAAAAGAAAAAGAATAATAATGACAAAATTAATAATGATTAATGACAATGATAATTATTATATCAACAAAAATAACAATAATCATTATAATAATAATGATGCTTTCTTTACCCAGAAAGACTCATTAGTATGTATACTGATCTCCCTGAGGACCATGCAGTCATACTCTGGCTTTAGCCAACCTTCCATGATAATGTGCTCATACAAGCATTATTTTATTTCACGCCTTTCTTCCAACCGGGTACCTATTTACTATACACCAGCGTTGGGTGGATAGTGACAAAATAATGCTGAGTACTGTCTTGGCAAAGGACATAAGTGCAGTGGTGGAACTCGAACTGCGAACCATGTGATTCACAATCAAGTAACCTATACACTAGAATAGTCCAAAACATCTCTACATGATTATATTGCAACTAGTTATACTAGTAGACATTTTGTGAAAATCTGAATTATACAAGTCATAATACATCGTATCAGTTGCAGCCCAAGTATGGTTTGAGGCAAGCCGTTGAAAATGAAACAAAAATCATAAGTCTCAGAAATGGTTTACCATTCGCATTTTAGCACTTTGTCAAATAATCATTACATTATTTCCTCATTAATCTGAAACCAAGTGTCATATATTGATGATGATGCCAGGGGGTGTTAACCGACATTTTAATTCACTCACCTCTTTTCCCTCAACTGCTGTACGTATCGGCCTATAGGCGTTATATGAAATCAGCAAAATATGTAAACGCTTTTTGCTTTTACGCTAGTGTTGCATTAAGTAATTGTATGTATCTAGTTTGGCAGTCTATTTTTAGGTACTGGAAATTCCCACCGACCTTTGACAGACAATCGGATTGAGGTTTATATCGTCCTAAAAGTGATCGCCCAATAAAAATTCGATATCATTTTTTCAAGCGACCGTAGAGCAAATATTATGCCCATTTCAAACTTGAATGCTATTTCTGTTACTTCCCCCCCCCCCCCCCCCCACATGACAAAAAAAATTGTCAAGTTAGAGTCAAATTAATTTTGCCAAAGTCTTGTACAGTTGGATGGTCGGAGATGGCGCTAAACATTCTAAACATTTATTATAGTTTCACAGTGATGATTGGAAACCCATTTTTATGGGAATATCCGGCAATACTGCTGGAATATTAGTAATAAATTGTATCATATTTCTAGTTAAATATATCACTTTTATTTCTAGAAAACAAGGAACTTTACAGGAAGATTACAGAGACGAGAATACAAAAACATCCTTTAAAAAGGGAGAACTGTGGATGCACTTACAGAAATGGGAACTAATCGATGCATTTTTAATTTAATGGATGTGGGTATTTTTTAAATATTTTTTAATTCTCTCTCTAGTACAGGTGGACAAACCGGAACAGGTTGCATGCAGTGTGTGTGTTGGTGTGGGTGTGCTCGAGAGCGGGAAGGGGGTGGGGTGTCATTAATTTGTTCGGTGCGAGTTGAAGGTGTGCGAGTGTGTGATTGGATGGGACTATGTAACTTCATACCTCCCTCTGTTGTTATTCTGATTATAAACTGTTATATGAAAGAAGAAAAATGTGCAATCATATATAATTTTATTGATGTAATTCATGAAGTGTCTTGTATCGAATATCTTGTTCTATATGACTTATTGTGATAATATCTTGTAATGTGAATTCATGAGGAAGGAAATAAAATATTTAAAACAAAACAAAATTTCGGATGCCAGCAAATGCGAGAAGTAAAAACACGAAGGAATCGTCAAGCATGTCGGCAAAGCTTCCAAATTTGGCAGTTTGTAGATTCATAAAACCAGTTCCGTAAAAGCGATCGTAAAAGCCTAATTTGTTCAAAAAATTACCTACTTTTATTGCCAGAATCTGGCTAAAAACACTCCATACAGTTGTACAGGTGCGCATAAGACAAACTGTCAGTCAACATTTTGATTTTCTTTTTTCGTTTTTAATCTGCGCTTAGATGCAAATTATACCGAACAAAATTAGTCTCATGCACATAGTTTATATGGAAAAATAGGATTGATGTGTAAATCATTGTAATTATAATCAGTGTACGATGCGAATATGAATGGGAAAGATCCTTCTCCAGCTTCCGGAAACCAACCTGGGAATTTTGTGCGTGAGATTTGGTTTTTTGGTGAGTCTAGGACGCAAAAATGCAACTTAGCGCGACCCTAATTGCCTATATATATACCGTGTGAGTCAAAAAAAGTTTACACCCGAAAAATTTCCAATTATTAAAAAAATTATCTATGAACAGTAAATTATTATACATCTTATCAAAGAGTGTTTTATCCCAAATCATTTTTTGTGGTTTGATGCCTACAGTATGTGATATGCTGGGATTAAAGGGCCCATGACATCGAAATACGAGTGTATTCCTGTTGGTGTGCAGTCCTGCATACATCTCATATTATGATATGTAAACTTCTGAATTTGTGTCATAGATTTTTAAATATTTCTTTAAATATTTGTTTTTCAAACTTGCTAAGCTCCACCCCAAAAACATCCAGATCTCATTCCCCTTGTGCCATCATCTGTCAGTCATCAATGAGCTAACTTGAGAAAGTGGTATGTATCTTTGCCGAAGTCGACCACCTGTTACAATACGTAATACAATAGCAACATACAAGTTGCTATGATGTCAGACATGCTGTAGCATCACCTGGAAGACAAAGGCAATGGTGATGTATTGTACATAATTATGTATGGACGCATGCAATTCTATTATGAACGTGTGCTAAGCTGGGGGAAATTACATACCATTGTCTATTCTAGAATATTAGTTTAGTCTGACATGTCTGACATAGCAGCTTATTATGTTGCTATTGTTTGTGGTATTGTAACAGGTGGTCAACTTTGGCAAAGTTACATGCCACTTTCTCAAGTCATTGATGACTGACAGAAGACATTTGACTCACACTGTATATACTTATGGCTAGTTTTCTCACAATGAGTGTCACTACATGCCATAACATAGACCCTGACTCCCAATTAGCATCGAAAGGGGCATACGGGAAAATGCTGTGAACATTTGAAAAACACCACTTTTGGGACAAAATGGCAAGGGGTTAGTTAAGACTTTTTGTGAGAAAAGTGAAAATATTCTAATTGGTTAATTTCCTCACAATAAACGTCCCTTTGAGTATGACCCTCGTTTCGCTTCTGCAGGCGCATAGGGACAATTTTCGTAACATTTGAAAAAACGCCACTTTTAGTAGCCAAAATGCTTAACCATTTTGGCAAAAAGTGGCATTTTTCCAAATTCTACGAAATTTGTCCCTATGCCCCTTCAGTAGCGAAACGCGGGTCATACTCCATCTCATTGCATGTTTGGACATTGATAGTTAGGAAATTAGGTTATTAGAATAATCTCACTTTTCTCACAAAAAGTCTAAACTAACCCCTTGCCATTTTTGCCGTAGGCCCATTTCAAAGCCAATTGGGAGTCAGAATCAATGTTATAGCATGTAGGGTAGCCCCAAAAATAAAAATATTCGAATAGGCTAGTTTCCGTACAATGAAAGTCCCTACATGCCATGATCATGACCCCCCCCCCCCCCCAATTGCCTTTGAAAAGGGGCTTAGGGTCAAATCTTGTAAAGCAAGGTGGCCTTTCGAAACAATGGCTACGTACACATACGCCACTTCAGTTACTCAAGGCCCTCATATTTTACAATTTTGTTCTCTTTTGTTGAATCTTTCGGCTCCTAGGGGTATGTAGGAAGTTATTAACGCCCATTTAGACTACCAATCGATGTAGTTTGGGTATTTTGGGCCGAAGGTCAACATTTTTCGATAGGGCCGATTTTCATGATTTGTCATCAATCCCGGGGTTAACATTAGTTGACCCATGCAGTTGGTCGAGTTTCCTCCCTTCTACTTGGTTTCATTCTCTCTCTCTCTCTCTCTCTCTCTCTCTCTCTCTCTCTCTCTCTCTCTTCTCTCTCCTTTCTCTCTCTTTCTCTTATCGTCTCTTCCTCTCTCCCATTTATCTATCTTTCTCTACCCCTTTCCTTATCTCTCTATATATTTGCATTTATTTCTTGTTCTTTTTACCAAGGTTTATAATCATAAATCGCATTGATTTGCTGTTTGTCAAACAATACATCATCTGATTTTTATTAAAAAAACATAAATGTTTACACCGAATGAACATTTTTTCATGATTAATGTGATTTTAATGAAATATTTCTCATCTTTCAAACACATATCAGGTTATCATAACACGATGACAACAATAGTTGTTTTGCCATATTTAAGAACTCAATTATGAAAGATTACTTGCAAAATAAGACCATTGTAGACAAGGAGGAAAATTACCCCTCTACGATTTCCTTTATTCCAAAATTCTATGAAATGAAGCATCTTTGGTCTTAGAAATTTAAGATTTTGTGCTGCTTTTTGTTAAGTTTGTTTATTCAAACACAAATTCACTGGCAGTTACCAACTGATTTTAAATTGGTCGCTAACAATTAGGACATGACACGGTGTTGCGTTAAATCAATTATTTACAAAACAGAATATATCTTTGGTCTTGAAAAATCGGCTACAACGTCTTCGTGTTAAACAAATCCATCACATTGTTCACTGAAGGGTATGTCATTAGAATTGTTTTTTATGCAATTAAATTGAAAGACCAATACTACAGGGTATTTTACCGATATCGCTACCACTGCTGTAATATATTTACAATTCCACCATCTTTCGGTAAAGGCGTACATAGGGCAAATTCTGTGTTCCTCTACCAAACATCATTACGTGTGCGTCATCAATTGGTGATGCATTGTGGGTTATGACTGTCCAATACTTTAACCAATAATTACCGTGACAAAATGATATTGATGATAATAAATAATTTTCCAGCTGTAAAAGGATACTTTGGGTAATTAAAATATATTCGAAAGCCATTCTACATAATAATAATAATAAATAATAATATGGATATTTATATAGCGCCGGTATCCGCTAGGCTCTGACGCTCATGGCGCTTTACATACAATGTACTGGAAATTATTAAATGTCATAAAAACATCATCAGCAGAATTAGATATAACTAACGGCCTAAAACAAATTTTACATCAGGTTCAAAGTCATCTACTCCAAATATTCTTTTTTCGGACAAACTATCAATAGATATACAGAACATTCAATGTTGCAGAAAGAAAGGAAACAAGACGCCCTCAACGGGCGGATCAACTACAACTCCATCGTTCGAAGAAGACAATACAGGTTATAAATGTTCGACATATACTTATGCACTGGTATCAAAAATATAAATCATAGCTTTCTGTGCGCTATACATGATGCTCATAGATTGTGTAATATACTTACAGCGGTGCAACAATATACGAATATCCCAAATTAGACACTGATTAAACTTTAAGATATATACAAGAATGCAGTACTTTGAAGGACCAGAAAAGGCAAAAATATTACATTCGTTGCCTATGAAGAGAGTCATGTAAAAAAAGGCCGCAAATATATTTACTATACAACGGGAAAACACTGAAATACAAAACAACACGACCTTATTAAAGTATCGTTCATTGTACAAAGATAATAAACATCGTCGTCTGCGCATAACGCATGAATAAAAATACCCACGTGACGGTGACCTAAGGGGCGTGTCTGCCGCCAGTTGGGGGAATGTTCCTTTTTTTATTTACATTATTAATGCCTGAACAAGTCCATATTATGACATATATTATGGCGCAAGTATATGTTGATTTTAATAATAATATGGATGACGGGGGTGGGGGCGTACCCCTAATCAGTGGGTCTTGTTGGGTAGGCCAGTAATGGAATGTGTGGGTGGGGGAGTCTTGAAAGAAGGGCTTTGGGGGAAATGATAGTGATTTTAAAGGACACAGGGCGCCGTGGATTTGAACCCATGACCTGCCGATTTCAAGACGACTAATGTACCACTGAGCCATCAGACCTCTTTACGATACAAGATGAAACACAATTCTGCATCTTAGGATAAGAGAGATTTTTTTTTTTTTTTTTTTACATATTGTTGTCAAACTGCATAATTATGGCATAACCAATTATAATTTTCCAATGATTTTATTATTCTTTTATATTACCACAAAATAATACAGGTCTCTTTTGCTTTTAGACAGTCAATTATTGTTGTTTTTGTTGACATTTTGATTCGAAAAGAAACAATGTTCATATATATCATGGAAAACTTGTAACTAGCCATATGTATGTTCATTTTCTCTCTTTTACAACATATCCGAATGCATTTTTTTTACGGTTTTTGGTACATGTACCAGTTTTATTATTTTATTTTATGCAGTAATTGATGGGTCTTAATTATCAATCTTTAATTTTCATAGGTATTACATTTTATTGACAATATTTCATGAAACTTTCCAGATTTCTAACAATATATTTTATCTGTAAATATAATCAATAATTTTAGTTGGACACAAACAAAATTACCAATATGTATATAAAGCTATCAATTCGATTTTTAATGCTAAATTTAATTTGTTGTATATACAAGCGCAATTCAGCTTATTACTGTAAACCAAGTTGAAGTGAATTGAATTGCATTGAATTGAACTTCACAAATACGAGATTAAGACACAATCTAATATTGTCTCTTTCAATGCCCATGGATCTTAATTTAGACATTTTGAAATCACTGGCCAATTACAATTTGAATGCCAGACCCGTGTTTGATTATGAGCTGTATTATATCCTTCATACAGCAATACGAAACTTGGGGACTAGAATTTTGTAAACAATTCCCACATTTCCATTTCGAACAAATTACTGTGATCATATCTATTCGAATTATCAGACCTACTGCATACGTTATATTAAAAACCTCATTTTCGGCCTGCGGGGAGTGGAAATACAGTCTCGAGATCTTAATCGGGAGTGTAGCTAACAAATTGACATTCCCGCCACTTATCTATCTATTTTTTTCTATTTTCGCGCCTTATCATGATTATCTTGCCAGTAATTCCTCGTACCCCGTTATTTTGACCCCTTACTCTATTCCAAGCTCCCTCTCCGTCGCGGAGTGCAGGTAGACTTGATGAAAACCATGTCCCTTGCTAATTTCTAATGAGACGCGAGAAGAGGGGTTTCCATGGTAACCCTTATGCTCCCCTACCCCCTCAGGAAGTAACTGTCGCCTGGTGTGACATTGGTATTGATCGTCAACAAAGGAATGATTTGGACATGTTGTATTAAAGTCTATTGAGAAATGTATCAATGGCTGGTGTTTTTTGCAGAACATGTTTCTCTCCTTCTCTACTCTGCTCTCCTTGTCTCTTCATCTCCCTCTTAATTTAAAAATAATTTTGTATAGACAAAGCCTAATATTATGGCCACTGGCGGGTTCAAGCGCAGTGGGGCAAAAACATCGTGCTATCTTAAAACCCACTTGCATTCCTTAAAGGTAAAGACCAGTTTTGGAAATGCCCCCCTCTCAAAAATGAAATAAAATCTCTTATTACAAATCATGTGAAAGAATACGTTTTGACTATTAACACGTGATGATACAAATTTTTCTGAGAAACCGCCAACTAATTGATATATTTGGTAAATTATTATATCTATTTGGACCTGATAGATATAACGCACGTGTCGCGTAGTCCCATATACATATTTCTGTGTACAGTGCTTGTAACTTTACCAAGACTGGGTCAAATTTCTTATCATTTTGATGATTCCAGAACCTTGCAGTACACTCCAATACTTATATGCTAGATGGTCAACCTTTTCTGATCGATTCCACAACGTTTCTTTCACAATGCTATCGCATGACCATAACTGGTCTTTATCTTTAAGTACACAGCTTTTTGGAGATATTCGTGGCTCCCCCCCCCCCCTTTTTTTTTTTAAATATTTTTGTTTATATAATCCTGGACCCACCTGGTTATGACAACGATGGCTATCAGTGCAGTGCTAATCAAATAAGTTTATGAAGATGCCTACTTTACTGTCACAGTGGATCTTTTATTGAAGCAGGATAACGAGTCTTGTAGAATACGGTCGTCCAATGAAATATGACTCTATCTTATCCATCAACCGTATTCGTTTCTTCACTTTAATTTGCCCTTTGCGGTCTGATAAGGCACTTAATTTTTTTTTAGCTAACCCTTCTCTCGAGTAGACCGTACGCAGACAGTCTGTCCTGTTTAGTAAGTGTCCTCATTATAGTCAATGGTCAAAAATATAATTAAACCCTAGGTCCGATGGATTTTACATTGTAGTTTCTCAAATATATAGAGCTCCCTGTTCATAATCCACCGAGAGTGAGAGCTTAAATCAACTATTGGACATGTTGGACGTCTTCGATTCAATTTGATGAAGTCCGCTAGGCTGCTCCTCTTTACGAAAAATGGTGTCGACATTTCACAAAATTACTCTTTACAGCGCTGTTTCTCATTATGCTCCGCATAGAAAAAGTTTCACATGTTCATAACAGAGATGCTCATAAGCTAGAAAATTCACGACGTTTTCTGATTGCCATGGTAATCAATCTAGGTCAGTCTATTTATCAAAAATACAAAGGTCGACCAAATCTGATAAAAAATACCGGCCATGTATGGCTATGAATTCCTATACAACGAATAGTCCAGTTCTCATATCGTGGGACCAATGCTGACGGGTGTTTGTCTTTGCATGTACTTGACGCGAGAGGGCGTGTTGTGTAGCTCGTCGGTGATCTTTCGGAAGTTGCGGTAGACGAGGAAATCGGTGATGCCCGCGGTGACGCACAGGACGAAGGATATCCAGGCGACCACGAAGGACCAGCCGTAGTTCGACGACGTCGCGTCCTTGAAGAGAGTGCCGACCAGCGAGACGTTGTCCATGTCGCCGGTCTCTTGGTGAGCCGTCAGCATCATGAGATGCCCTACCAGCATAAAGAGACCTGAAGGGATGAGAGAAGGGGGAAAAGAAGACGGCGATTGGTGAAGAGGAGGATAAGATGGAAAAGAAAATGAAAGAATAACCATTTGGATGAGGAAATGCAAAGTCAATATTTTCATTTCTCGATATCACAATAATTTGACTATCATCACAATAATTGACAGGCTTTTAAACTCCAAATGTAATTAACTCATTGGTTTTTCATCTCTCTTTCCTCGACACCCAACCACCCCTTTTATTTTTGTACTGTTATGTTAAGATGATTTCAATTTAATTGAGGAGGTGCGACGGCTCAGTGGTAGAGCAGTGGTCTCGTAACCGTGAGGTCCCGGGTTCGAAACCAAGTCAATTCGCTCGTGACCTTTTTGGTAAGGCATTCATTTTCATTACCCAGTCCATCGGGAAGGACATAAGGCTGTCTTTATGCATGCTTTCTTAACAGTTAGGTAATACAATCATCGATTAATTTGGTCAATACGATGTTATATTAAAAATAGATATATTTTGATCAGCAAATACGACCGTACAAGCTCAGGTCCAACATGGAATAATGATTTCATGAAATATATTATCCTAATCGATTATAAACACGGCGTGCTCTTCAACATAGATTCATTGCTCGAATTAGATGTGGTTAGCAGATGAGTCATAACTCTCTTTCTAGATAACTAGATATGCCATTGTTTGATTACCATCAAGACAATAATCTAATATTACTCGCCTAATCTTAAGCAATATCTTACTGAATAATTACTATACCATAACACAGGCAAAAACTGGAAGCAACTTTGCACTAATACAAGTCACAAGGACTCATGGTTCACAAACATTTCGCACCTGTCCCCGTTTGCCAGGTCGTGGATCAATCCCTCACGGGGATGATTGAACTCCTAATTATGTCCTCGTGTCTACACCCTCAATAAAGACGGTGATGAATTTAAGGGGTACAAGGGGCAGTGTGCCCCTTTAACCAAACAATCTGGCATCCCTCAATATGTAACTAAACAAATTGTAAATGTGCCACCTAAAAAAAGTATGCCCCCGCCAGAAAGTTTGGAGGAAAAGCCACCTTTAAACCTTTAGTGACTTCTTTTTCCATTTAACATGTCAGATGTTAATCCCCCAATACCCCCCCCCCCTTTTCAGGCAAGAGAATTCTGAATACACCAACTACAGAGTGCAGTAATAGGGACTTTTAGATTCTGCACGACGAGAAAGTGGACTGCCCTTTTAAGGCAATGTGACGTCACTGCCCAGGCGCGGATCCAGGATTTCTGAGGGGAGGGGGCCCAACTTTTTTTTTTTTTTTGCTCCCGAAAATTTGAAAATCGCGCCGGCCGAAAAGTCGCTCAGGGGGGGGGGGGGGGGGGGGGGGGGTAGTGAGCACAATTTTTTTTTTTTTTGTCCTCGAAAATTTTAAAATTTGCACCCCCCCCCAAAAAAAAGGTAAAAATCGCGTGATTTTGCATGATTTTTTTCTCAAGGGGGGGGGGCCGGGCCCCCCCCCCCTGGATCCGCCACTGTCACTGCCAGTGCCTTTTAAAAGGACGTCACATTGCCTTAAAAGGGCAGTCCACGTTCTCGTTGTGCAGAATCTAAAAGTCCCTATTGTAGACGGTATACGAACCTGAGAATAACATGGTAAAGCCAGCGACGAGCATAGCCAGGGGTTGTTGGTGTAACATGGCGATCATGGCTACTGTACAACCGGTAAACGTAGCCGCTGTACTGATCACTTCAAATGCTCCTAGTGACTGGAAGAAGGCTAAAGCAAACAAGAAGAAAAGATCGAATATCAAAAGGGATACTGTCACAGAAATTCAAAACAATAATAATCATGCACTTTATGTCGTATTCAAGAATTTAAAACAATAGCAAAGACTGTCAACGATCAATCCCTCCGCTTTTGATAACATATTTAGTTATCAAGACAATACATTTGTTACCTACTTGTTTCTTACACTGAAATACAATATTTACATTTGTAAATTGCTGAGTAAATCCCCCAATTTTCACGACTTTAAAGCTTATATAAATGCTAAGAAGAAAATTAAAACCGAGTGGCAAAAATGAATGGTAATTTCAGTAAATGGAGTTTTTGCACTTTTTGTTTCTTTTTTTTTCCTTATTCTATCTTGATTCTGCTGTTATTCGATTGTTCCTTTGTCAATCAATAAAACGGAAAGAAAAAAAAGGACCGTCGATAATCATCTCAAGGAAATTCTTTTGTACTACCATTTGTACAAAATGTTCGTGCATTTTGATAGCTGACGGACAAGGCTTTTTAAATTACCTTGGGCTGATATTTTTATATTCTCGAAACTTGTTGCGATCGTGTAAAAAATAATGGCATCTAAAATGAATATATCATAACCATAATCAGACGTGACGTGTAGAATATTATCTAAGTAGATCATCTGTTATATGAGATGATAATGGGAGAGAGGGAGAGAGAGAGAGAGAGAGAGAGAGAGAGAGAGAGAGAGGGTGTAACTATCAAGATTATAAAACTGGGCTATTAAGCGATGTAATATACATAGATTAAATTTTCACAGTGTGACGATCAAAAAGGTTGTTTTACCTGTTAGACCTGCCTGCAGCAATAAGTAGGCAAAAGTCTGACAGGTAAAACAACCTTTTTTTTTACTGTAAAACTATGACAATTCAATCGATGTAATTACTACCAATCAAATGAACCTCTTCAAGCCTAAGGATGTAATATATATGTTTGTACGAATGATGGCCACATTCTCGTGCATTTCAGGTATAACGTGACGGTTTCCGTTCGGTTCGGTAAAGCGTGATGGAGATGATAACATAATTATTGCCCTCCACAACATTTCATAGATTGAGGGGATTAGGTTCAGGGGGCGGACTAGAGCTGAGATTCGGTTGGGGAATTTCGATGTGCCCGCCCCACTATCCTCAACCTCCTTCAACATGTTCTCGGACCATGCATGAATCAAAACATAAATCGACACACAACTGTTGTCGTGACAAAAGTCAACATTACACATAAGAAAATCGAACATTGAACCATTTGATAATACAGGTTAAAACAAGGAAATAGGTAAAATACATTTAAAAGACATAAGAAGAATGAAGTAAAAAAAAAAAAAAAAAAATTAAAAAAAGGAGTATGGGGGGAAAAGTATAAAAATGAGGGAAAGAGAAAGAGAGAGAGAGAGAGAGAGAGGGGGGGATATGGGAGAGGGAGGGGTATTGAAAGGGCAGATACACGTGAAAGGAAGAAGAAAGGGATGGGGGTAAGTCAAATAGTTGGTTATAATAAATGTCGTCGACCATTTTGACTCTGTTAAATATATACTTGCAAAATGTAAAGAGATAAAGGGAGGGTTCATTGTGAGGGGTGGAGGTGGATAATTTATGACTGATTTAATACTTACTTATATGATCGTCATCTCGTAAAGACATTAACATCTTATTTATTGAATGGCACCCCTCGTCTACTGTAAAAGAGAGAAAATGATTAAAAGAGAAGAAAAAAAATGTCAGTATTATATAAAATAAGTATTTTTCATTCATTGCATGTAAACAGCCATTTCATTAAAACACACCGAAATTGGTAACCATTAAATAATTCCTCTCTTGTCTGGTATAGACTTCTTGAACGATTACAATATATGATTAGATGTTTAAATCAATAATACAAGTAATCATTTCATTTCTAATTACCTTCAACCACACTCATGTAGATGTATATCATTACGGCTCCCGTCTTATAAAGTATTGCGATTTTATCAAATGTATCGCAAGTCCTCAAAACAATCACAAGCTTCATACAAAATCCTTTCTTATTATTATGGGTAAAGTGTTTCAAATGATTTCATGTTGCTGTCGATTTGAATAAATGGCAGCTCTGTATCAGACGGGGTCCTGGTCTCGATATAAAGTGATTTAAATGATGATAATATTAATTCTGGAGAAGAGAAGGAGAAAGCTCAAGAAGAAGAAGGAAAAAAAGTACAGTAAATATTTTTTTAATCGAAAGAGGAGGAAACCCGAAAAAGCGAAGTAGGTACGTGTTTGGAATGCCAAGTCCAAAATAAAGACAAGTTACTGAAGAATAAAATTATATGAATACTTTTTCTTGACACTCTCTCTGTCTCCTTGTATATCTCTCTCTCTCTCTCTCTCTCTCTCTCTCTCCCTCTTTCTCCTCTCTCCCCTCTCTCTCTCTCTTCTCTTTCTCTCACCCACACCCTCTCTATCTTTCTTTAAAAAAAATATTCGAAATCTCTATTTCTCTACCCCTTTTCAAATGTCTTTCTCTCTTTCCACGCAGACAAAGCAATCATTACTTCACGAATCACATCAACATCATCGTCTTCTAGACTCGGTCGATTGCGAAAAGTCTTTTCCAGTCTCTCCTACAACTTTAAACTATATATTGGAAGTACTCAGCATTTAGTTATTTTCCTTCAAACAAGATCGATATTGCCTAACCATGATGAAGGCGGCCTTCCTCTCATCGAATATCCTTTATGTTTTATTCGATTTCCTGGCCAATATATTTTCTGCAAAATTCTCATAAAATACAAAGGGTCATACATTGCTTAACATTCGTCATGGCTATTTTCCATGATGCCGGGGTAGTAGAACTATAGTATAGAGCGCTTATCATTAGAAAAAATTAGTATTTAGCGCTGTATAAATGTTCTTCTTCTTCTTCTTCGTCTTCTTCTTCTTCTTCTTATTATTATTATCATTATTATCTTAATTATTATTAACATTATTATTCAACGAACATGAAATACAATGACAAATTACACACTGTTTTATGCGATTTAAATGTTCATCACTTGAACCCTAGAACGCACCACCATTAATAAATTTGACTACAGAACAATATATAATTTCATACATTTTTATTATATATTTCCTGTACTTTCTTGTCCAAATATCAATCGATGGATACGACAGGCACCAAGACATAAGGTCTTGATCTACCATTTTCTCATAATGTTAAATGGTTGTGTGGGAAAACACGACTATTTACCCAGCTGTGCACTTAAGCACTCATAGTAAACGCCATACATGCAAACTACACGTTTTGGCGTTTTTTCATTACCGTTATAACGACTGGTCATAAAACTGCAACAGAGGGACATGAAAAATGGATATAATCGTATTGAAATAAAGGACTGACGATACTCATTTTGTTATCGTAGACAATAAGTATTATAGTCAGGCCTTATAAAACATGGTAATTACGAAAAGTGAATTAGTTATTGACACATTATAGTCGATTTCGGAGCAGCAAACCATACATTGAGACACTGAATTTTCGTGTTCAATTTGATAACGCGGAATTTCCCGATGAGGACAAAGATGAAGAAAAAGAATGATAGGCGGAAAGATAAAAGACAAAAAAAAAAAAAAAAAAGAAGAGAAGAAAAGGAAGAGGCTGAAAAAGAAGATAATGCTTAAGAAGACGAGCAAGAGGTGCAGGAAGATGAAGATGAAGAAGAAGAAGAAGAAGAAGAAGAAGAAGAAGAAGAAGAAGAAGAAGAAGAAGAAGAAGAAGAAGAAGAAGAAGAAGAAGAAGAAGAAGAAGAAGAAGAAGAAGAAGAAGAAGAAGAAGAAGAAGAAGAAGAAGAAGAAGAAGAAGAAGAAGAAGAAGAAGAAGAAGATGAAGAAGAAGAAGAAGAAGGAGAAGAAGTAGACGAAGAAGAAGAAGAAGAAGAAGAAGAAGATGATGAAGAAGAAGAAGAAGAAAGGGAAAGAGAAGGAGAAATAGAAAGAAAAAAGCAAGAAGTAGAAAAAGAAAAAGATTACGAAGAAAAGGAGGAGGAACAGGGAGAAAAGCAAGAAGAAACACTAGAAGTAAGAGGAGGAGAAAGAGTAGCAAAAGAAGAAGACAAAGAAGAAGAAGTAGAAGAAGTGGAAAGAGGAGGAGGAGAAGAAGAAAATTAAAAGAAGGGGGAAATGATTATGATCTTTAAGAGTTCAAACAACGTTTATGAAATATTTCGGCAGTGTTTAAACTTTAGAATGAGAAAACAAAGAAGTAAACAGAATACTGAATAGCAGGATGATCAAGAATTTTCAATAAAATACTTGTAATATTTAGGACTCATAATGTTTAACCGTCCGTTCTTGTAACCTTTCAAACGGATAAAACTTTGTCATATTTCTACTTATGCAATGACATAAGGCAATACATACAGCCTTATTGGACATTGTAAATTCATGGCGTCGCAGTGAATTGGTTTTCGATTGAAGACTGAAATGTTCACATCCAAATTGAATATAGTTACTCTAAATGACGTCACGATGGACACCACGATCGAAGCACCTCTTCAACATTCTAATTTCCGTCGTCAAGGCTTGGCCGCCATAATCGAGACTGGTCTAGACTAGTCAATGTTGGTAGAGGCCCAGCATACGCATTACATTCAAGCAGGGGGTGGTGTTATGGGGATAAGGGGGCACAATTATTATATCCCCCGAAACTTTTTTGTTACCTCCTTCTTCTTCTTTTTTTTTTGGGGGGGTGGGGTGCATTCAGAGATTTGGATACATTATTGTTCTTTGTTTGTTTTTTAACTTAAACAAAAGAAGTATATTTTGGTTTTTGCTCAGCACTTTGTAAAACTTAAGAAAGTGTGCCCCCCTCTCGTTAGGTACTCTGGAGCTGCCCCTTGTATAAGGATTGTATAATATTGGCACCCTTGAATATCTCATCTCATATGCATTGAGTCGTTGAAACATTTCAGCTCGTTACAATCACTGTGTTTCATATTGAATTTGTTACTTCTTTACATTTTTTTTCATAATACAAAGGTGCAATTCATGGTCAATGTTACAATTTACGAATGAAAGATTTCGCGATTGTTTCCCCTGTTTGTAAGTCACGTTTCCTCATGGAAGAAACACGCAACATGCAACCCTTCTCGTACCACTGAAAGAAACAAAGACGTGATTTAATGGACGTTTCATTCATTATAAAAACTTACGCGTTTTTTAGGCGCGTAATCAATTCTACCGACAGTCAGAAAATGCCCGTTTGCAGACATTTTGTAAGAATGAAAGTCTATGACGCAAGTAATTATATAATTTACAACAACAAAAAGCAGCATCAACTACGTTCTGTATATAATATATACTCAAAACATGCATACTATGAAGATGATGTGAGGACTGCTAAGTGCATAGAGGATCGTTAAATCCAAAGATAGCGACACAACAAGTAAAGTGTTTCCTTCATTTCTTGGTTTAGGTTACAGAATAAAATCGATTTGGGTGGAACAACAGCTGAAAAGATGAGACAATTTTGTGTGCGGCTGTGCGTTTCTGCATTCCAGTACCAATAATGAATTGGCGATGCGAGGAAATTTACTGAATGATATACCCTAATTTTTGATATAATACGAAAACAAAGTCAACGTCTATACATGTATATCGAGGAAACGTTGAACTTTGAAACTTTGAACTTGATATTAGAAGACAGTAGAAAACAAAGTCTAAGGGAGAAAAAACAGCTAGATTGTGGGTGGAAGAGAACGAGATTATGGAGACAAAGAGAAAGATAGTTTGAAGAAAAAAATCAAGGCCATATTGTGAAACAAACTCTAATTGGAAGACTAACTTATTTCTTATGCGATGGGACTACATATCAAATACCCATCGACCTATCATATTTCGTACTCGTGGCCGCTGGTAAGATCTTTTGGCGAGCCATCTCTGTTTTGAAATTCCAGCGGGAAAACCTTTCCAATTATTTTTCGTGGCAAGAGTCTTTTTATCTTCAAGAAGAAAAGAGAGCACCATTTTAATGAAAGGATTTAAAACGAGAAAGGAATTGATAAACGATCTATGGATAACAGCATTATACATTCTGTACCACAGAAATCGGAAAAGGCCATTGTGTTGTGTTTAGTGAGTGGTCACTGGTCGCAAAGAGAAGAATTACACATTTAAAAAAAACGATGATTTTCTCAAGTTTTCTCCGAGACCGTTCTTGTTTGTCACATCAATTATAATGACCTTGAGAAATTGAAACATCTCAATCGAATATAGGTGTCTATTAATTTAATTTGTTTTCAATTCGTTATAAATTAATGAAACTTTAATATTTTACAGAATATATCAAAAACGGAGATAGAAAATCATTCAGATAAAGCAAGATGTAAAATGAATTAGAGTTCTTGTTTTATATAATGTGTTGTAAAACAGCCTCTCACCAAATTACTGCTGAAATAAGCACATCAACTTCTTAACAAATACAGCATACTCAAATTGAAAGGCCGTTTTCCAATTTTGGAAATTGTCTTACACAGCATTAAGTGGTGTTTAACTCATTCCAAATTATTCTAATTATCTTTTCCACCAAAATTTACATTGTAACGTATTGTACGTAACACTCTCTAGAACCGCAAACTCTTGCGGTAAAATGGAAATTAGTACGGATGAAAGATACATTATTAAAGCGGTAGGATATAATAGAATCCATTTAATATATTAACTGTATATAGTTAGTTATAGTATATTCAAGCCCCAATGCGCTTTACAATTTCTAATCCTAAAATTATTGTAGGGTAAACTGTTTAGTAGAAGAGACACAACTGCCTGCATAACAGACGAAAAAGAAAGAGAAAAAACAAGAAAGAAAATAAATTATAAGAAAAGACTTAAAATTATCGAAAATAATAAGCGTAAAGACCTAAAGGAAAACGCAATTTCCGCAAATATTTATTTATTTACCTTTTTTCTTTAAAGCGACCGAAAACTAATTGCACTTTGCGTCACACATTTTTGACCTTTTAATGTGTTTACAAATTAATGTTCAACCCCACACCATAAATAGTGCCTTGCTTTTCCTTTAGAAACATTTACATTGTATAACATTCAAAAATAAAATGGCAACAACTTTAATTAACGAAAAAAATCCTTTGTATCAAAACAAGACACTTATCTCATTTTCCCTCGAACTCAAAAGGTTTGAATTATTAAAGGCAGGCTTTACTACTTCAGCTAGAAGGGATTAGACCACCCAGCAAGCCAGCGAGGTCATTGTAACAGGTGGCTATCTCATTAACTCAGCTTTCATTTAACATAAGAAAAAGAGGATCATGAGGGACCAACAGGCACCGATTGGGGAAGTTTTCTATATGGAGGGAACAAGTAGCTACAAGTAGGACAGTGTGCCTTTAATAGATATTCATAGATATTCAACCGCGTCCTGAATTATTAAATGTTCTTATTGAAATTGTGAATAACTAGGTCATTTTGCAATATTGACACGGCCCATTTAACATCGAACCACAGAAGATATAGCCCACGGTCATCCGCGTAATTGAGTGGCTTTAATCGACAAGCCCCATTATCAAGAAGTCTTCCGCAAAAAAAAACTATTTTATGGTCAAGTTCATCAGCTTTAGTTGAAAGAGGAAACCGAAAATAAAAATTAATTTGACTGATCAGGGTGTTCCATAAGTGAAATTAAAATGAATGAATTAAAATATCAAATTCATTGAATTTTAACAATTTATTCATTGAGGAAAATAGGTGGCCGCAGCACAGTTTGAATCTGAATTCGGATTACAAGAGAGCACCAAAAATAAATAAACTAAATTTTGAAAATGTATAGAATGGATAAAATGAATAATCCTATTCCTCTCAACGAAAGAAGCGTGAATGAAAATACGTATTGTGAGCACTGATAATTCTAACAATATGAAACACCAACATGAAGCATTATAAAGCACATCTTTACCAAATATTTAAATTGTAGTTTTGTAACTTCATTTACGCATCATTTTCCAACTACAGAGCTATTGATCCTTTAAGCTTTTCACAATTATGTGTGTTAGTTTTGGGGCAACCCCCACCTCCCCCTTCCCCAGCAATAATGTGTAGTATGATAATATCGTTAAAAAACTCTGATTAATGCGTTTGCCCACGACCCACCAAGCTTATAAACCAAGAGAAATGAGGAAAGGTTGAAGCTGATGACCGAGGGGGGGGGGGGCACTATGAAGAAATAAATAAGTTGGTAAGAAATATGGAAAAGAATGCTACTATTGAAATTGAGAGGAATTCGGATGGAGAAAAAGGGATAGCGAAGGAGACGCAGTGATTCCTCAGAATCAAAATCAACAATGATAGAATCTGTTTAAAAAGTTGACAGTACGAATCGAATAACTTGTCAGACTTTTTTTTAAGTTTCACGTTGAAAGAAAAAAAAGATCTTTGGCACAGTTTTGAAGATGGGAAGTGACATGAAAAATTGTTGAGCTTTGTTTCTTGTTTGCATAACCTAAAATCAATATTTACAACCGGCCTAGATTCTGAGTGTTTTATTTCCTCTCTCTTTTTCTTAAATCGAGAGGACACGTTCATTTAAACTTCACATCCAAACTGTTTATTACGTATCCATGATAACACCAAATCACTCATCATACAAAGAAAATGTTTCGCCTTCATCACTTTATTTGTTCCGCCCCTTCCTTTCCCCGCCAGTTGGGCACACTAATTTCCTAACAAAAGTGCCCCACCTGCTTTGATCAAACTTTGAAGACGAAAACATAGAGAAGTCAGATGGAACTTAAGCTCTAGAGACGAGGAACCTGCTACGTGCAGATGTTGAAGTGACAAATCTCACATCTCACCAAATAAATGAAAATTATAATCGACGCATTTTAGGTTTGGAGATCTGAACAAATAAAATATCAATATTGTCACGCATATTTGTCCCACTTTCATTTCAAGTGCTCTCTGCTATTACTGGCACCATCGGACCTTCTCCTTACTGCTCTCTCACCCCAACCAAGGCCGGATGTGATTGATTTTACACACCAATTTCTTTCCCCAAAAGTTCTTGGTTTTATAACTCTTTATTGTTATGAAAGAAGTTTGAAAGAAAATAACATCAAAGGTCTTCAAAGTGTTCTTATAGGTGTTTTGAAAAGAGACTTCACACACGTCTCTTCTGTAAAGACAGCTTACTTTCCAATATTTTCTTTCCATCAAAAGTCTCTTGAGAAATCTAATGAAATCTCATTGGTTTTCTTCCTCCTACCGTTTCATCCCTTGAAAATTTTTCTTACGAAACCTCTCTGTAACTGTAAAGCCTTTATGAAGTCTCACATAATTATATTTCTTCATAATTCCGTTGCTGGTAAGTTTTAAGAGGTTTTATAACCTTGACCGAGTTTAGTTCAAATGGAAGGAAAGACGAATGTAAGGTTTTCAAAAGCTGTTCCAACTTTTTCGATGAGTGTACCTTATTGAACCTTATTGAAAAGAATAGATACTTTCATATTCATGATATCACAACAAGAAAATTCAAGGCTAAGGTCGTTCGTTTAATTGAGTAGTTTGACAATCGCTGCTTGCCGACGGTATCTATACCCAGTAAATAACATCTGCCTTTGATAAGAATCTCAACAAAAAGTTAACATCGATATAAAAATCAATTTGAATCTCTGAATTTTTTGTATTGTCAGACAATAATATATTTAAGGATCTGGTGACTATTTCGTCAGTTTGCAGCAAAATGGGAATTGGCTCAAAATCAACACCTTTTTGACTCCAAACAGATGTTTTTATCCCGTGTGCGCTTGCGATAATGATTTGAAGGAAATTTGTTCCGAAACCAGACCCCCCCCCCTCCCCCCTCCTCCCCAATGCAAATGGTCTAGCGACGACCCTACTTGCAAATGATTATTGAGCATTTAAGTTTAAGTGAGCCGATTGTGACATTTTAATACGAAGGGCCCTGGTGCACCAAGTATACCATTCATAATATAGTTCCTCGTGGATGAATTATTGAACTTGAAATAGTGCGTATTCAGTTTGATGCGGATTCAGAAAACATAATATATACCTTTAAACTTTAAACGACGGTAATTTTTGTTGTCGATTCTCTTTTCACTGGATTCCAGGAAATGAATATGATACGATGAATGCAATATAAAGATACCGTTCACAAAACAAAAGAGGGAGAAAACAGAGGAGAAGAAAGAGGTGAGCTCGTGGAGATGGCCTCCTCACGTAACAGTATAATACTTCTGTTCCTATGGAAACATAACTAGTCTATTATTGATGATGAATTACGCATTGCTTCTCTAGTTATCGAGACATTTTCGTAATGATCTCCGGCGAACACCCTTCTCATAACTGCCATGATAACGCAGACTCCCGGTTGGTAAATTGTGAGAGCCATAATTATGGCTTTGTTACAAAATGGATTACAAACTTTAATATCCCCAAAATGTTCTTTCTTTATCCCACTTATTCGAAGCCTAAATATTTCAAACGATCAATAATGTTCAGGGAACGACATTCTACTCAGGAAATGGCTTCTACATCTCGTTGCTTAGCTGCGAATAATTTTATTGCAGTATTTAGTTGCCATGGCGAATATATTTCAATATTTCATCGATTTGAGAGAGAGTGCCATGAAAGGTTATTTGTCATTGTGCGTGCCCGAGAGAGCTATAATATGTATGTATCATTGTGCATTCGAATATGAGAGGAGGGATAGTGAGACAAAGATAAAGAGACAATGCGTCAGGGAGATGTCAGAGAGAAAATGGAAATTGAGAGAGAGAAGGATAGATATATATATAGAGAGAGAGAGAGAGAGAGAGAGAGAGAGAAAGGGAGAGAGAGAGAGAGAGAGAGAGAGGGAGATAAGAGTTTGTGCGTCCTGAACTCCGACCTTCTGTGAGGTAATATCATACTATATCGACATACTAGTTCTAATTATCAGTATAGAAGTATACATCAGTTACTAATTTCACTTAAACATAATTTTATACAAATATATCGTACGGCTCCAGAGCCAAAACACAACATAATGTACAAGGTATCATTCAACATACAAAGCAATAAGAAATTATCCAATACATTCTCTAGCAGTGTATAGGTATATATCTCAGGAGAACTTGCAAAAATAGAAGAATACAAATCAAGAAAGGAACTGTAGGATTACGAGTAGAACTGGATTGATGTATCTGATTTCAGATTTCACCCGCTGAGTCGTCTGAGAATGGATGAATTATTGAATTAAATGCTACTTTGGGAAATACTCGCCTCAGTTCGCCTTTCATAACACGTCACCGACGGCGATGTATCACCATGTGCGCGCTAGGCTGTGATTTCGACATTATACGACATTACAACAATATTAATTTGCATTTGCTATTGAAAACAAAAGTATCAGCAAGACATAGAAAATGGTGTCAGTCATTTTCACATTTTCAGACGTCCTTGGGAAACGATATTTTGGCCGAGCTAGCATGGTCCAGTTTTTTTCGAATCGTGAAAGGAACAAGCGTTTGACATTCACACTTCTGAATAAAATATCATTGTGGATCTCGCGTACCTTCTGTGTAATCCACTGGGCATAATCCATACAACTGCAAATGAATCTTGCCCTCATGATATCCCGAAAAAAGTGGGGGCGCTTGATAGTTTGATCTGGATGGAATTCGATCAATTTATAAAAACATGGATTAGGAATTCTGCTTGTCCTGCTTGCGATGCATCTTTTACAAGATATTTGGCATAATAATGTACAAGAATAGCACGAGAAGAAAAAATGTCTTACATAATTTGAAGTTCTAACCCCAAATCCTCGATACTTAAATCTTTCATCTACCATTGCCAATTGCCGTTTTCCAATCGGCACAAACAATAGGCATGAATTATTCAGAAGGATTTTAAACTGTGTATGTACAACGGCCTTGCATAATGACCCGTTTCCATTCGCAATTGGCTACAAGACAACCTTTTTATGGTCTGTATGTGTGCGTCACTTGATAGTTTAGAATAATCTGCAACCGTAGCAAAAGTTTCACCTTCTGAAATACAGTTTGCCACAGTGATATTTGGGTGGCAAACAAAGTGATCAACCTACACATTGCAACCAAAATAGAAATATAATTGAACACCAGCCTGCCTCTAGTGTTATATCACAAGTTGGTAGGTTGAGAACCCCTAACAAAAAAGGGGGGGGGGGTAGAGGGCGGAATGGCCACGGGTTACAAAATCGTCATATTTGCCACAGACCCATGTGTTTTTTCAGGGCTTTAAAAGAGAAGGATACGCCAGGAACACTTCATGCTAGGTTAAATGCAGTCAGTGGTAATGTATACCAGTAAAATCATGATAATGTTCAATTTCAAAGCATTGAAGTTCATGCGATTGAAACTTAAAATACATACCGATGAAGACTGTTGATTAATTTTGTGCACAACGGACCTGGAGGGAGTTATTTCCATAAAAACAAAAGATATTGGCATAATTATTAAACATTCTTATACGATAGTAGAAAAAAGTCGTGATTGCCAACAGTCTACAATTGCAAAGGAAAAGAAGAATAACCGAAACGTGCATTAATTAGAATTCACCTGCTCGGAACTTTGTATATATATTTCATGAATCCCTTTTGTAAAGACGGGAACTAGGAATCGAAGTTTCGTCTAGTCTCTCTCTCTCTCTCTCTCTCTCTCTCTCTCTCTCTCTCTCTCTCTCTCTCTCTCTCTCTCTCTTTCCATCTCCATCTCCCTCTTTCTCTCTCCCATCTTCACACCATCAGAATGTCCCGGAGGAGATCCCTCTCCGATCAGGCAGATTTCATTACCCTGTTGGCATTTCTCAGATAACGTTAGACGTAAGATAATACCCAAATGTCGTGCTTACATTAGCCGACAAGCATATACCGCCCATGCAGGTTTGGCGGAAAAAAAAAGAACAAACACTCTTTGACAGACGTATGATTGCCCGTGCACTAATGCAACTGGTTTGACTTGATTCTATCATTTTTGTCATAATTGTGAAATGCCAAAAATTGTGCCTTCTTATGCTCTATGACTTGTTTATTCAACACAATACTTCAATACAAAGCTGACATGCACATACTTAGACAGGTTTGGTGGAAATCAAACAATCACACAATAAAGTAAAAGTACTATTGTTCACTAATGTAACCCGTTTTTTGGTTTACTCTATCATTTTGTTATGATAAATTGCCCATAAATTGAGTATTCTTTTTCTCTTTTTTCTTTTTGGCGAAAATCATCCACATGGAAAATGCCATTGAAACCAACAACAACAACAATATCATCTAAGATAGATTTATTTATGTTTATTTTTTTCCTTTGGAGTACAGATAGACACACAAATACATATGTGAACAAACATCTATGTCAACTTGGCGGAATGGCATATTCGCCGCTGAAGATTACAACATTTGCAAATATAGTCTTTGATTGTAACTGCATGCTTAAAAGGCCTACCAAATGATCTTATTTCTTCTTCAAAGGAGACACCATGCAACTCACGTTCAAGCCTAGTTGTCAACTGACTGTGCTCTGTTATGTATCATAATGATGTAATATGTTGACAACTAGATCAGTAAGGTTATGAATATGGGCCCTGGAGAATAATGTGGCTGAATATCATTGACATAGTATGGTTTATATCCTATTAAAGGGATCGTTTAACAATGTTAAATCTGAGATACACGGCCCTACGTGTTATCAGTGTCTTTAATATGGTGTAATATTGAAGCCCTAAAAAAATTGCGCTTCAAAATGGTCAAGAAGTGCCTCAAAAAAGTAAAAATCTTTGAGTGACCGGTTTTACCATACTCGTTTTCCCCAATAGACTGTAGTGTAATGAAAACCGTCAGGCGAACGGTTTTCAAAATTTGTAATTCCAATCATAAATATCTTGATAATCAGACAGGCGATCGGCTTGTAAAAGTCATGGGGTTCCTGACTGACCTAAAGGTTTATAATTATCATTGCATCATGAGCTAAATCCAGAATTTTGTTTCAGAATCTGAGACAAAGTTACCGGATCCCTTTAAGCACTCTATTTATTCTATTTCGGTATATACACGGGTGGTAACAGGGGAAATATAATACACGTAACCAGATTACATCTTATGAAGATGTGAACGTATTATCACGTGACACTATCACTGTTCTTCCCTCCTACCCTTCTGTCTCTTCTCTCGTTCTCTCCCTCTTTCTTTTTCTCTCTCTCTCTCTCTTTCTTTCTCACTCTCTCTTCCTCTCTCCCTCTCTCCTCTCATTTTCTCTCTCCCTCTCTTCTCTCATTTCTCTTTCTCTCACGGTTTGTGTTTCTGTGTGCGTGCGCGCGTGTCTGTGTAGGTGCGTGTTGCCTGTTCTCTTCTTCACTCTTAATTAAAATCCGACTATTTTACACCACTAAGCATAGATAATAGAGGTCAAATGAGTACCGAAAGAAAGAAGAAGAGAGTATGGGAGAAATACACTTACTGAGGGGAGACCAAGAGAGATTCAAGATTCAAGATTTGTTTATTTCTTTCCACTTGCATAAAAAAACATTTCATTCAGTAACAGTAGTAGCAAGTTCATCGTAAACTAGCATAAAAATATTAACAATGAAACAGTTATAAAGAATTTAACAAATGTGGAAAAAGAGGTGGTCTGTTAAAAAAGCACAGCTTGTTAAAACACAGATCACCTTTACAGAAACAACATTTTTTTTAAAGAAGTAGGTTATATTACAGGGGGAGGGGGACTAATACTAATCTAGTTACCTATACAGACTATAAATAAATATCAGATCTACCACTAATTTACAAAATATGGTAGACTAAAAAAGAAAACAGAATAAAGATAATGGAAAAGTAAAGAAATAGGGAAAGGAGGATAATGTACAACACGGGGGGGGGGGACAATGCTATTCCAGTTACCTATATTGAATACTAATAAAAATCAGATCTATTCACTGTAGGTGTACAGTAGATGAAATTTCAGCTTACGTTTGAAGACAGAAGAGCTTACAGACTGCCTAATAGAACAGTCTAAAGAGTTCCAATACTTTGGTCCAGTATGTGCAAGTGTATTAATCCTAAGCTGAGTTCTAGCTGATGATACATGGTATAAGGCAGCCTGCCTAGTAGAGTATTTGTGTATTTGGTTATTCTTTACAAAAATAAATGCTATTGACATGGGAGCTTCACCCTTCTCCAACTGATACATAAGATATCCCAGATATAGAAAATATATATCTTTTACCTTCAGCATTTTATTTTCGTAAAATAGCTTGTCAGTGTGAGCACGCCAATCCGCTGCCGAAATAATTCTCACTGCTCTCTTTTGAATGAGCAGAATTTTATTTAAGTAGGATTTGGCTGAGGCACCCCAGGCTAGCACACCATAATTTAAGTATGGCAAAATTAAGGAACAGTACAACATGCTAAGTACTTTTCTTGGGAATACAAACTTCAATTTGTTGATCATACCAACATTTCTAGAGAGCACTTTACTTAAATGAGTAGTATGCATCTTCCAAGTCAATTTATCATCAATGTGGAGACCTAAAAATTTAATAAATGAGACCTTTTCAATATTTACCTGATCAAAGACTACATTACCAGGCATTACTGTTTCACTATTACTGAATAACATATGTTTAGTTTTTAATAAGTTTAGTGACAGTTTATTTGCATGAATCCATTTAGTCAATACACAAAGCTCTCTATTTACAGTTTCTAAAAGAGTATTTAAGTTTCTATGAGAACAGAATACACTTGTATCGTCTGCAAATAGCAAAAAAGAAAACGTCTCTGAGGATTTTGGAAAATCATTTACATATAAAATAAAAAGCAGGGGACCCAAAAGGGAACCTTGAGGTACTCCACACGTGACGGGTAACATATCTGAACAAATTTCGCCGAGCTGCACAAATTGCTGTCTGTTACTAAGATAACTTCTAAACCATTCGAGTGCAGGTCCTCTTACCCCATAATAAGAGAGCTTGTGCAACAAAATATTATGGTTCACCGTATCAAAAGCTTTGGAATAATCCAAAAATATACCAACCGTATGGAGGTGTTTATCAAGTGCCGAAGATATTTTGTCTAAAAGACATAAAACAGCATGAGAAGTTGTGTGTTTCTCGCGAAAACCAAACTGAGAATTTGAGAAAACTTGACACGACTTCAAAAACTTTATCAATCTAATATATACAAGCTTTTCCAAAATCTTGGAGAAGACAGTAAGTAGAGAAATTGGTCTATAATTACCAGTTTCTACAGGGTTCCCTTTTTTATATAGAGAGAGAGAGAGAGAGAGAGAGAAGTGGGCAATTTGATTTGATTCCTTTTTTCTTTTTTTAAATGTCGATACAGAAACAGAGGGAAACGCATGGAAAGGAGGCCAGAGGTTTATCTATTCAGTTGAAAATATGGCTCTCTTCATGAATATTTGAAGACAATCTTTGCCCGACCAGCCCCCATGGCTGTACATAAAGCATCTGGTCCGGTGAGTATAGAATGTCTGAACGAACTCTCCACAGGCTGGTCAAGACTTTTACTAGCGCCCCGACCCCCCCCCCCTCTCACCCCCCCCCCCCCCCCCCCCCCCCCCCTCACTGGACCCCTCCCTCCCCATCCACGCATCCAAACCACCCTGCTCCCAGTTTCGAAGGCGCTCAGAAGAG
Organism: Strongylocentrotus purpuratus; assembly: GCF_000002235.5. NCBI lineage: Eukaryota > Metazoa > Echinodermata > Echinoidea > Camarodonta > Strongylocentrotidae > Strongylocentrotus > Strongylocentrotus purpuratus. The sequence continues at coordinate 9,010,349 of NW_022145599.1, read as the reverse complement.
AAAACAATCATGACCATGGCATTCAGTTTGTTGTTCAGCTTCAACTCAGCGCGGGCAAATTCGAACACAGGAAGATGTGATATTGGTACTACATTCTCTAGACATTTGCCTCTCGAAACAGGGTAAGATTGGAAAAATATAGAGAAAGATAGATAGAAAGAGAGAGAGAGGGGGGGGAGCATGAGGGACAGAGTGAGAGTAAGACGGCGATAAATTAGGGAGGAGAAGAGGAAGAGAGAGAGAGTAAAGAAAGAAAGAGAGGGAGAGAGAGAGAGAGAGAGAGAGAATGGTGAGTGAGAGAGAGAGAGAGAAGGGTGAAAGGAAGGAGGAACAGAATCTTGTAAAGGAGGGAAAGTAACCCCGGGAATGTAACAAAACACGTCCTGTATAATGACTCGTCCGTCGCTTTCGTTCCTTCTGAAATCTAACATTAATGTGGATATGCATGTGGGACTGTTGACACCAATCGAGGCATGTTTCACGTTCTAGTAACCTGAAAACTGACGCAGTGAAACGGGCTAAAAGGCAGGCAATTGTTGCAGATAAGGTCGACTGAAGGAAGCCGACCTCCAATTTGGTTTAAAGGATCGAATTCGCGCTATCAAAATGCGCAACCGTATTCCTCGTCAAGGTAAGGTGGCCTAAAGGATGACAAGTTAATTTTGTGGTAAATTGCCCTGCTTGCGCTAACCTAGTATTCAGTGTCAATCGTCATGAATTGATGGCCATTATCTTGTTTGATCTTTTCAGCAACCTCCTCTTCCATGGCCATTCTACTATAATTCTCATTATAAATCACTGGTACTTCGACGACGCTTAAGATTTATCTTTGGATTATATTTTCTCACAAGATATCTCGTGATAACAAATAGCCCTGGGGATGGACTTAAAGGTACTATGTCCCATTTGCAGGCCAAAAAAATGAAAAAGTTAAATTCCAACTGCATTTGAAAGATAATACTTATTTAGAACTTCCCTAAAAAAGGTGGGGCTTGAAAACGTCTTCAAGAGGGAAAATAATGACTATTAGTTGTCAAATCGACTTTAGGGCTATAGAGCCCAAAAGTAATAGTCTTGATTTTCAGACAATTGTACCGAATGGTCATACGTTTTATGCTGCGGAAAGATTAAATCAGTTTAATCTTGGCCATCACAAGAAGTGGGTTATTGATGTAGACAAATGCTCATGTACCCTTTACAACTCTTTTCATATATGTTATTACCAAAGAAGAAAAAAAGCCAGTCAGTCACTGACAGTGTCTGACAGTGAAGTCTAGCAAGTAAACGGGTTTCCTTGCATAATTTGAATATGAGGACACTGCTAACGTTTAAATTTCACAGATAGGACATACATGACATATTCATAATTCCTGCAAAGTTCTACAGAATTTGAGGTTGGCTGCAAAAGGGACATAGTACCTTTAACAACTATGGAAAGCCGTAAGCATCTTTGAAAATATTTTGTAAAAGTTATTTTAAAAGGCATAAAATGGTGATTCAAATCATCCATAGTTTGTATTATCAAGGAGATTTCATGTTCTTGATGTGGAATTCATGAAAAATATAAAGAATACTTTTTTGCTTTCGAATATATTTTATCTTAAGGCTACAAATGGCTCTCCATAACATTTAAGTCCAACTTAAAGTTCAGTTCGACTTAAGATCTTTGTGAAACACCCCCTGGACTACCATTAACCAGTCAAACACCCTACGGACACAAGAACACCTTGGATTAGCGAATGACAAATTACCACCAAGGGAAAATGAACCATATAGCTAGTGACGTAGCATGATTCAATTTAGGGCACTATAGTTTCATGGGAGGGGGAGGGAGGAGCACCGAAAAGTTAGGAAGATGACGAAGCGGTCGTAGAATGAAATGAAGGGTGTGGAAGGGGTCATATTTTTGTGCGTTTACGCTGCCTTTCCCCTCTCCTTTTCATTTCTCTCTTTATCCTTTCCCTTTTTTCGATATAACGGCAGATGCCACTAGCCCACCCCCCCCCCGCCCCTCGTAGCAACGCCACTGCATAAAGAAATGGCCTACTTAGAATCAATTTTTTCTCGTCCATACGATAGCTGTCTCCCATATTCAGATCACTCGTACAAGAATTATTACCTCAGGTCGACCCCAATCCGAACAGCATATATCAAAATTGAATTGATAATGATAATAATGAGCATATTGGATATTTCATAGCTCTCTTATCCACCATACGAGGTGCTCAAGGCGCCCCAATAACACCCCGCTCTAGCTAGGGTAGGCGATGCTCACCGGAATCAAGGGTTTCCATTTCTACCGGTATCTATACTTGACAACTGGATGGAGAATTGCAAATTAGAATGGTTTATAAAGTATCTTTACATATTTCGACTTCATTTAAAAAGAAATCTAGGTACGAAGGCAATTACTTTATCAAAACCCCTCGACATTTTGAACAACAATACAAAAGGTTCGTTGCACTTTTATATGCCCTAACAAACTCTTTATCCAATGATCTTCGACCTATTCTCACCCAACAAGTATTAAAGGACGAAACGAGATCTTCAAAAATAGTCTCTCACCTTGGGTTTGATATCAAGTGGTGATTAGAAGGAAATTAGACTCCACCATAGACAGGATCAAATGGAAATTATATCTCCCGTTTTCAAAGTTACACCAACTCTTTTTCAGAGACCCGAAGATGCCCAGATTGCCCTGAGAAGTGGTTCTTAAGACCTATATACCGTCGATCGCTAGATCATTTTGTCCTCCGATGGAGAATTGAAAATTGGATACTCGAAACCACTCCAACCAACCTGGACATGAAGCTTACATCAGGGATTTGGGGCGTATACAGAATTTTCAGCGATGGGGGGGGGGGGTGAATTTTTGTTTTTTTACAAAGGTAGATGAATTTCGGCAATCCCGCCGGCCCTCCCTGACTCACTCAAGGGGCGGGTATAGGTATTGATAAAAGCACAGATTCTCAAAAAAGGGGAACAAGTATCAACATGAAGGAAGGAAGGTGGGAATTATACGACTACGTCTTAAATTAGAGCCCGTGAAGACAGGTAACAGGTAACTACGACATGAACTTTGATTTCTTCTTAGATTTTCCCTATACTGTCTTTAAAGATCAAAATGCAGATTGCAAAATCCCATTTGTTTTCTTTGATAAAGAAACACTAAAGCTTGTATGATCAAACAACAGCCCTACATATAATAATAAATTACACTAGAATACACTACTTGGTAAAACAAAAAGTGAAAAGTTGAATAAAAAAGTTCGTCACAGAAGGCACTTTACCAAAGGTATATTCCACTTGACTGCGTTACTGAAATAATCAAAAAAAAATTTAGTCTATTGGAGTAAAATTTGATGTACTCTCGGTAAGAAATTGTAAACAAAGATCAAAATGCAGATTGCAAAAAACAATTTATTTTCTATAATAAACAAATACTAAAGCTTGTATATCCTGCTCTATATGTAATACTGAACTAAAAATAGAATACAATAATTGGTAAAAAGGTGACAAGTTGAATGAAAAAGTTCGACACTGAAGGCACTTTACAAAGGCATATTCCACTCGGATGCGTTACTGAATGATCAATTGGTTCATACCCATCGGAGTAAAAGTTGATGCACTCTCAGTAAGAAATTTCAAATCAAATAGTCAAAAAGTGACGCTTTCATCACAATGTCAACTACGTCAATTTTTGTTTACACCTTCTCACCACGAGCTCCTAAGTCATGTCAGGGCATTGGAGTCATACAACCGTCAATGATTCGATTAATACCAGAAAAACTATATATGTCTGTGTGAGTTGTGTAACTCAATTAATGTCCATATTTCCTTCGACGTGTCTCGTTCCCTCATGTATGTAATCTGTACTTGACTCTTACGCTTCAACCATGCCTTAATCATCATCATCATCAGAAATATTATGTCAGGTTCAACTGTGTGAAAAGTGGAACAGTGGTGAAGCAGTTTCATAAACACCCACAATCCTTCCGGTGAAGAAGGTTTGAAAAATGCATTGTGATTTTACGAATCAAAATAACTAACACATAAATATTATACAAATGCGCTCATCCACTCTGAAACGTTGTGCAATAAGGGGGGGGGGGCGGTGTTCAAAGTTTGATTTTTTTTCCCTACATCGTTGAAAAGCTGAATGGGTATCATGCCATGGCTTGTTTATATAATATTAGCCAGTACTCATCCGCAGCGATGAATTTTGAAGTCAAATTTTGCTCTCCCAGTTCTCTCTCGCTCTCCCCCTTCCTATCCTTCTTCCATTACGCAAATATCCTTAGATACGGCCCGCGAAACTGACTGCTTGCGAGACCGACGAACCTCCCGACCGGCATTTTCGATTTCATTTTGAAGGAAATACCTAATTGATTTCATATTGCTTCGACTATCATACACTACTTTGAAATCGACAGAGTCATATCAATATCACATTAACTGAAAAGATTCGTCAACATGATGATGACGACTACTTTTCTTCATTTTGCCGTTATTGTTCTTCTTTTTCTTGCTCTCTCTCCCTCTCTCTCTCTCTCTCTCTCTCTCTCTCTCTTTCTCTCTCTATGTACTATGCCTGTCTCTCATTTTCTCTCTATATTTCTCTCTCTCTCTCTCTCTGTGTGTGTCTTTCTCTCTTTCTTTCTTCCTCTGTCTATGTCTGTCTCTCTTTTTCTCCCATCCTTCTAACGCGTCAACGCAAGTGTGTCTACAACAAAATGATACTCTCCTCCCGGCAATCGTGACGTCACTGATCGCGCACCCAAACCCCCCCACTTTTCTTGGACAACAAAGGAAAGTGGGATTCACATCAAATTATCTCGCCTAATCCTACACCAGGAGATGTAAATGACACGACAGGAGATCAAAGCCGTCTTCGATTCGTGATTCGAAACTTATCCCCCGATTGGCGCATGTTTCAAAATGGCGCTGCACGGCATTATACCATCTTGATCACGCGTATACGTACATGTACGAGTTGAAAAGGTGAGCCTGTCTGTCCATTTTGTTTCGGCTCAACGATCACCAGATATGGGTTAGATACATCGGTTTGCTATCTAGATTAAGGTGTTTCATCTTTCATGGTCTTTCCAAATGAACTAATGACCCACCGTACGAGATATCCAAAACAAAGGTAGAATGAAAAGGAAACGTGAAGAATCGCTACGAAAATTGCGCCCCTGGTTTTATGAACACGTGACTTAGTTATCAAACAACAAACAAAAACAGGCTCTTGGAGTTCTGCAACAATTTTTTTTGAATTCATGAATACCCTGTTTTATGCGTGCTTTTATATTCCTTTTACGTTCTTCAAATTGATATCAATTGTCAAATAATCCTACACACATGATTTTTGTAATTTAATTTAAATGTTAAAAATTACCGATTTTTTAATAAATGTAGATATTGGGTGGAGATGTAATAATGTATATTTAGTATTACAATTATATCACAGTGCTCATTTGTATAATGAGAACAAGAAAGAAAATAAAACAATTGATGAAAACTATGCCCAAAGACAAGGATAAAAAACCTCCATAAATGTATTTCGAGGAATAAACGCAGTTATTCACGCAGTCCCAACTATAGTGAAATAACTGTTTATGTAAGCATGACATGAGAGAGATACGAGAGTGGAAGAGGAAATTCAACACCCAATAAAAAAAAAACATTAATATTATCTTAAGTTATAGATTGGTTGCTTTACAATCGCCTTTCCCCGGGCGAATTTATCACTCATCCACTAATGTTCCAGTAATCTTTTGTTTTTTCGAGGAACGAAAATGTTAAAGGTAAAAATATATCCAATAAGATTGATGGTTCTATATTAGTAAAAGGAAAGCAAATATGAAATATTTCTTTATGTTCTTTTCAAAAATGCATTATCGACGAATGTTTGTCTTTTGGAGTCTTTAGATTTTCAAACTGAATTTGAAACCATCCGTCCCCTGGGGTTAGGGATTCGAACAGAAAAATACCATGAATTATACACGGAAGTGAGTGTTAAAAATATATTTGACTTGATTTCGTTTGATAAGGTTTATTGATTGAAGTAAAAAAATCCTGAAGAGAAAGAGTGGGTGAGAGAGAGAGAGAGAGAGAGAGAGAGAGGGGGGATAGAGAAAGGGGAAGATAGAGAAGGAAAAAAGAGACAGAGAGAGATGGAAGGAGATAGAGAGAGAGAAAGAGGGAGAGAGAGAGAGAGAGAGAGAGAGAGAGCGAGGGTAGAAAGAGGTGGAGAGAATTGCTAGGATCTTCATCCCATGCTTATTCATAAATGAAAGATAAGATTATGAGGTCCATTTTAGAAAGTTTCCATAGTATAAGAATTAGTAAAAGCAGTAGTAGTAGTGGTAATAGTAGTATTAGTAGTAGTAGTAGTAGTAGTAGTAGAGTAGTAGTAGTTAGTAGTAGAAACAGCACTACTAGAGGTGGTAGTATTAATAGTACTAGTAGTGGCAGCAGCACTAGTAGTAGTACTGGTAGCAGTATATCTTGCTATATTAGAGTGTGCGTGATTTTGCTTTCGCGCTGTTACGTCACGGAACGCGTCGCTAAGAAACTGTCTGATTATTTTGAGAAACCTCTCACATCACACGTATCTGTAAGGCAAGGATAAATTATTGATGAAGTGAAAGATCAAACGAGATTACATTGTAAGAGAAACTATCTGGAAGGAATGGGAAAGGTTGGATTAGAGTATCATCAATTTTAATGATGTATACTGTGAGGTGTTGCGATGACCGAAGCAGAAAGTGAATCGATCAGTCTTGCTAAAGATCACATTTACATGTACACGCAAACGGGTACATGGGACTACACACACAATCGTGTAGAATGAAAGTTTGGTCATTTAGAGAAAATGAGACAGTTCACAAATTATTTGTCGTCTTTAACACAACTCAAAATTCTATATAACTGGATAGGGTTAAAACAAGGCTTAGTCGACAAACTAAATTTTAAGTGGATAATGACTAGCTGTTAAAGATCTCAATGATTCTACAAATTGCTATTCTAAGATATTGTCACAACTAATATTAGTCTATATATATGGCGTCAATCAAATTGTTTTTTTTTTGTATCGCAATCGTATACTAAATCTTCGCGAATAATTTGAGAAAGATGAATGTTCTCTCTGTCTATCATTGAGGAAATTAGAAACGCCATAATAGCACGTATTATCGATGGTTCCTGATACCTTGTGATATTGTCTTGGTTTTTCATGATGTACATACCAAAGGCATTGTATTCAGTTGCTTTGCTTTCTGGTAAATTACAGCTTCTTCATCCCCATTGACCTGCCCTCATTCTCTCTCTTCTCTCATCGACTCTCTGTCTCTGTCTCTCTCTTTACTCAATATCCCTTTCTAAATCTCTTAATCCCTTCCTCCGACTCTCTTTTGGGCACTTTTTTAAATCCTCTCTCTCTCTCTCTCCTCTTCTCTTCTCGCCCTATAATGTATTTCGTGTTCTGTTGATCTAGCTTCTCCTCTCTGCATCTCTCTCGCTCTCTCTCTCTCTCTTTCTCTCTCTCTCTCTCTCTTTAACCCCACCCCTCTCTCTCTCTCTCTCTCTCTCTCTCTCTCTATCTCTGTAACAATGGCTTCTATTGGTAAATCGATAATGATAAATCAAAATCGATTTTAGCAACTGTCCACCAAAAAAAGTATATTCTAATCTCAATTGCATTAACTCCATCACATAGATCACTTGAAGTGAGTTTAAGAATACCCTCCCATTCTCTGTCTCCATTCCCCAGTCACTTTCACTCATTATTTCATGCACTCAAGTTTCCCATCTATCTGTTTCATGTCTATTAAATCCCGCTGTCGTTCAATCCTTTCTCTCCCCCCCCCCCCACCTTCTTATCAAATTAAAAACACGTCAGGACTATCAATGCGCTTTGAACCCCATTCTTTAGAGTCTTGACGCTGGGTTGACGGCAAGTTTTTTATGATGGCACGTAAACACAATACGGCAACTAATACATATCTACCTTCAAGTGAAATTAAATCGCCATAGTCGTTGCACACAACGTGTGCGTTATTTACTGGCGTAGGAATGCGTCAGCAAGTAATGCGGTATTTGACGCGCCATAATAATGAGGGTGAGATCGTACAAAATGTGCATGCCAAGTGAACAGAGCAAACACTTGAGTTGAATTACTGACGCAAGCGCCAATTGTTCTCCATATGCATTGATATGGGCTGTAAAAGCACTGTGGTGTTGCTATTCATTATTAGCGTATAGTTAAATAACGCAATAAAAAAATGAATAAGGGGTATTAATCTAAACATACGTACTGGCAATACCAGTGTCGCCGCTATGGCTGCCATTTCGAATCTTTATTATTCAAGTATTTATATCACCCGTCTACAAAGAAGAAGAAGGAGGAGGAGGAGGAGAAGGAGAAGGAGAAGAAGAAGAAGAAGAAGAAGAAGAAGAAGAAGAAGAAGAAGAAGAGAGAGAAGACCAAGAACAAGTAGACAAACAACAACAACAATTGTAAGGGCATGAAAGAAGGGCATGTAACAAGCATAACCTAATTTGTCAGTATCTTTTAATCATAAGTTAATAAAATAATGTTAATAAACCGTCTTTCTAATATTGGCGTTTAATAATCGTAGCATAGTGGGAGCAAGATTCCCCCACCGCAACACATCTTAATTGGCGCTTTAGCAAAATTTGTCTTTTCTCCGGCAAAATTATTGGTGAAAAATTGCCTGAATGCCACCTTAATTCAAACTATTAAGTAACGCCCCAATTGTCTAGGAAATATTTCTTTTACGGAGAGGAGGGGGGGGGGGTGAGTTTCTAGAGCGGATTTATTTCTGAACTAGGTCTAAGTAGCAATTAAAACCTTTCTCTTGAGAAGCTAACGCAGGTGATACAGGCTTTGCAAAGGGGCTGAGAAGAGGGAAGTGGACTCGTGACATTCTCGATCTGCACTGTTTTATGATTCAGATACCGACCCGCGATGTCCGACAAGAAAACTATTTTTCGTTATGGAAAGTATCAGAAGGGCTTCAAAACGTGTCTCTATAAAGAGCGCGATATATTACGATCTAATTGGCTTTAAAATATTATTGTACAACAGAGACAAAGACAAAATAAGCACTTCTGACCAGGATGTCGGTCAACATGGATAGACTTGACCAAACCGCTACATCGTGTATATAGACCATTCCTTTCAATTCGGAGAGGAAACCCAGACATGTAGTCGGTGTACTGATTGTAAGGCTACAATGGCGAAGTCGAGGAACCAGGTTTGAGAGGGGCACACACATCAATTATGGGGGCATCGATCATAATAAGGAGGGTGTAATACGAATTGATACCGCCATTGATAGGGGAGGGCGTCAAAGGACGTCCTGTTGTCTTCTTTCCACATGCTTTCCCCTTCTTCCCTCTATTTTTCTCTCTCTCTTTCCCTCTTTTTTTTCATGGGGGTGCCCCCTCCCCGCATAGCTACGCCACTGAACATCTCGCTTTACAGGCTATCCCGACGTTTTAATACTCGGGAGGTTAAACAGCGAATAGGCTCAACCGATGCATATCACCGGTTGTCTACGTCTTCAAAAAATATCTCGTCAAGAGCCATCACCCCAGGGAGGAACAAGTGCGATTCAAGAGGTACATCATTCTAAGCCTATACGATACTTCATCCATAACAAGTCCCAGTGTTTTCCCTTCTTTACCACTCTCTATAAAGCAACGGTTAGAGTCACAAAGGAATTACGCCGAGATCATGTTCCAATTTGCGATGAAGACAAATTCCAGTAAGCCGTTGCTTTTGTAATATACTGAGTAAGAATTTGATAGGGGATACAAAAACAAAGGATACACACGGTACTTTTACACCACGAGAATGACTTAGAAAATACAGTTTCTTATTTGCTTATACTCAACGTCAGTGGTAAAAAGAATTTGTAGTCGCGTAGAAATAAGAGTAGGATGCTATTTATATTGATTACGACCTTAAAATTACGACTTTACATGTCAATAGCCAGGTCAAGTATCAACAGATAATAATTGTTGACGGCTGGTCACACCAAGGGTCCATCATAATAGGGAGAGTCCCCAAAATAGGCCAAACAAATTGGTTCGTTGCTACTCAGTTGCAGGGAGATTTGAACACGCCGTTATTTTATGTGACACATACTTCAAGGCATGAAAGGACACCAGATAGTTTCATGTTTCTACATTTTTGTATACATTTCATGAAGGGGTTCATACCATTCATCGCTTCAGATTCAAACGGAAAACATAACCGGATGAAAAGCCGGGGTTAAATAATGACAATGTTCTTTGGTTGCGAGTTCTCCATCTTAATCATTGTCGTCTAAGTTTTGCACATATATATATTCAAGTTCCGTGCCATATGCTTGATTAATTAAAAATACATCACTAATATTCAGCGAATTGTATTGAAAGTCAGATTGTCCCCAAAAGTTCATTAATTAAAGCTGAATCGATAGATTCGAAGACTGCACTTGCCATTGAGTGCACTCGTCCCACCGGTCTCTCGTTTCCTCGTTTAAAAATTCAAACCCTTCCGGGGATTTTACCAAACAAGGTAAACTAATAATCGAGGCTGCGATGCAGCTGCTAAATGCCGGTTGCCCTTGATACTGGATAATAAATATCGATTTATACAGATTTGTAGACAGATTTAGGGTAAAATATAAAGCATGATGAATGATACAACTTACAAGTCGCATAGACCACTTTGTGCCTGTTTAACTAATCGTTCTTGTGAAAGAGTGGTAGTGAATATAGTGCGACATTACGAGAGGTTAGAAAGTCTGTTATTTTTTGACTTTTGACTTCTGATTGAACAAAGAATATGCAGCAAAGGACACTAACCATTAGAAATATATATCTGTTATTATATATTGTCCAACAAAATACCTTATAAATTTATGACAAATTACTATATGAAATAAATTGTCCGAAGAATAGTCATCATCAGTGATGACAAATATTTAGAAGCAGTGTCTAAGCAAACGACCCTACATGGTCTAAGTATGCCGATGATAAAAGCTCTCCCATCCACGTTCGTTTCAGATATTTTGCGTAAGAATTTGTTGGCCGCTCCTTCTAAATCATGATCAAGTTGCATCATTCGATACACAACTTTCATTGATCGGTGTTCAACCAGGCCAAGACTCATTATCGGTCCGCTTCACCTGAAACCAATGTAAGAACATAGTAAGAGGCGTATTCAGAAGGAATTGGAAGCAGGGGGTACGCCCCCCCCCCCCCCACGTATAAAGGTTTAACAAAATACACGTAAAACTTGTGGTGTATGGGCACTTGACTGTCGAGATATAGTCACCCGACATTTACTCTTGCGACATTTACCCCGAGGACATTTGCCCTTGTGCTTATTACGGTAGGGATTTGGTTGAGGTTGAAGTTGCAGATGGATTTGGGGTTAGGTTTAGGGTTAGAGTTAGGATCGAGTATAGTGTTTGGTCTAGGGTTGAGTTTAGTTATTCGATGAGTGTAGGAAATTAATTAATCACGGAGTAGTTGTCAACAGAGCATGTTCGTCGGAGAATCTAAGATGCACTCTCAGCCCCCCCCCCCCCTTCGAGGAGGGATCAGTTCCATCGTTTATCGATAAATTATGTTTGGATACGCCATTAAGCACGTGCTATATGGTTACTGGTTAGACTGGGTAGACCTAATGCGGAATACTTGTAATTCGGTTGAATCTTGTAGAAATTGTTTTGAGTTGTATTCTGATTTCTATGTATTTCAGGTTATTTCGATCCGTTAGAATAGACAAGTCTAGCATAATAACAGCTAAATAGTGTGCTGAGATTCACACATAATAACAAAGCACACTCATGGGATAAGAAAGAATACATTAGTCAAACAAAATGAGGGCAACATTTCTAAAGTTACATCGCAACATATTGACGTTTCGCAAGTAGCAAAAATATGTCTGATGTTTTATGATCCAAGTAGGATTCATTTTGGTCAGTACACCCGCATTGACAAGAATTCGGTCAGTAAACAAGCGGTACAAAGTGACGAAAAGCGGAAAATAGCAGTCCAGAATAATCAGTAGTCATACATTAACATTGTTTAACTATACAGCCCACATAATTTCTTACTCGCCGCATTGCTCAAATGACTAATCTGTAATGTTTGGTGATGTGGCGCCTGCATATCTTGATTTTTTTTCTGTTTTTTTTACGTCTATTTTTCATCTACTTCAAATGTTTTCACTTTTTTCTTCCAATTGGGTGCAATAGACAACTATAACAAAACATCGATGATAGCAATATTATTAACAAATATTTACTTTGATCAGGTAGCTACATAATATGGAGTAGGATCGATAAAGTGATCTACATTAAAAATTTGTTGAACCGCCTCTATGCTTCTGTTTAACGCATTCTTGAATAATAATTATCGCGAAAATATGATTTCTAAACGGAAAGTAGTATCCCATGGTTATAACCCGAAAACAGTGACTACAAGGAGACGAGATGAGAAGTATACCTTGAATACGGTCTTGAATGTATATTGGTATTGTGCTTAGTCACATGGACATTAATCTATTCCCGCTTCCACTCCCGTAACCCCTATGTCACGCACAACAATGGCGTAGCATTAGTCAGGCCAAAGAGCGGTTACTGACATCGTGGGGCGGGGGGGGGGGGGGGGGGGGGGAGGTCTTACTCTGTAAGTGAAATGCGAAGTAATAATGCCATCGATATTTAAGGGTGCGGGAATGCTCTAATCACGTTTGTTTCTCATCCATTTGCCCCCTTATTTTTCTATCTTTTAGAAAAACACGATTGCCAAGAATTTCGAGAAATCGACTTCAGGACAATTTCTATTATTACGTCATTGCTTTGTCTATATATAAAAATAATATTCAGATGACGATGTGCGTCAATGTCATGTTCGTAAGGTTCAACAGGTGACACACATGGTCTTGAGTTTTTGAAAGTCTTTGTGATATTATTTTACTCTTTTTTCTTTTCTTTCAGCTTCCCTCTTTTCTGACATTGATTGGGGCACGAGCCCCCTCACCCCCTGTGACCCCGAATATCTACACCACTGACTGGCAGCCTTGACAACACGGCTTACGTGTTCTTGATTCGGTGAGCTTAGACTGTCAAAGAATGGGTGTTCTCGAAGGCACTTTCCCAAGATCAACCTGGATGTTTTTCAGGAATGAATAAGAGTGAAATGGAGGGTAATCCCCTAGAAATCTACCCCTTACCCCCTCAACATGATTGTCGTTCTTCTGATAATGTTCTTACAATGATCAGCGTATTCCCATAGTCATCCACGTCGAACATCACTGAACATGACTTTACAAAAATCAACCTGAGGCCAATGAATTTCAATAGTTTGGTGGTGCATCATATAATGTTTGAAACGTGCGGACATGGCACTGACATCTTGTGATGTAATCTGAACGTGATTGTTATAGGCTATACAATTGGATATAGACATTGACCTTGAATTGATTTCTTGAAACTGTTTAAGACCGTGTTGTTGTATCATTCCATCGTGGGTACGTAATTGGTAATATTGATATAGTTCGGTTATCAATTAGTTCATACATCATAGGCCAATATCATTACGGTCATTAACCCTACATCAGTTTACATCATCTACCTGCCATTATCGATCACGGTCATTGCCCTATAACGTTTACATAGCATTATAGTTATCCCCCCCCCCCCCCACTGCCCGTACTATTTGACATTGTTTGCAAATCATCTCCTGTATCTTTGATTTATGCATTTTTGTTATTATGTCGTTCACGTGGATGAAGTCTGGAGCAGATATAATGTTAATTGCCATATTTTATCTCCTAAGGCAGCCGATAAGATTGACGTTGATTATCCACATAAATCTTTCACTCGCTATTTCCTTTTGGAATCCTTTTGATTTTATTTCCTAACGAAAAACTAAACAGTATGAATAGCAGGCTCGTAAAATCTAATGGTTTTAGGAAGAATAGAGCGACCCCCTACCACAAAAGACCTTTTTAATGAAGTTTTGCCCCTTTTTGCTTTAAAAGGGCATTTCCAGAACTTGAGAACCCCTCTTCCCCTTTAAAAAAAAAAGCTTAATGAGCCTCTACCTTTCAACATCTCCATACTGCCGTCAAAGCCTATGATCATAATTACGTCCATCTACGTAATGCATTGATTATCATGGAGGGCCGATCGTTTATATTAGCCTGGTCGCTCGTGCACATGAATGCACCAATTCAAGCATACTAATGAGATTGCATTAATGAGAAAACGAAGCAAAACAAAAACAAATCATCTACGTCATTCTTGAATCAAACCGACACGAGATTGCAATGATACCCATAATTGACAGGAATGACAGACTATAATGAGTGAAAAGGGATAACGGTGGTAGCAGTGGTAACATATAGAATACAAATTGTATTCTTATTACTACTGCGGTTGCATCGAGCTTTGGGACTGTTCAGTGCTTCATAATTATACTCGACAAGCATACGCCTCATTTTTTCGATACTATTGTGGAAATATATTTTCGTATTTATCATGATTTTTTCTTATCAATATCTCAAAGAATCCACAATTTCAGAAATGTTCGGAGCTGTCATGCGATAAAGTCAGGTTGTGTAAAATACCTTGTTCACGGCAGTCGAGTCGGCTGTTATAGATAATCATAATCATTCGAGATTTACAAAACGATGTTCTCTGTCAGTCTTAAAGAAGTTGCAGAATTATTATTCATTCTCCATTCAGAGCAGCCCAAGAAAGGCAGGTGAAAATATTTAAAAATGAGATGGGGTAAGATTTGAAATTAAAATTTAAAATAAATTATTGTAAACAATATCAATTTGGGTTTACTATGTTTAAAGAATCAAGAATCGAGACACTGTTTACTGTACAAGGACTCTAAAACGATATTTCATAAACTATAATACAATCTATACATGCTTCAGCAGAGAAGCTGCTTCAATCTTATCATCAGTGGCGTAGGTATAAAGTGCACCCAAATTTTTATTTTTTAAAAGAAGAGGAGGAAACGAAAGCATGAGAGAGGGTCCCAGAAAAGGGGAAAAGTGAGAGAGTGAGAGAAAGAGATAGAGAGAGAGAGGGGGTAGAGGTAACATGAAAATAAACCATGCCCCTCGCTTAATTCGATGTCTAATTGTATCAATCTAGTGAGACCGGTGCCACCCCCCCCCCCTCATTAAACAGCGGTGCCCCCATAAAGGCTAGACACTACTGCTTACCTTTAACTCAACGCTGAATAGAAAACGCGGCAATTTATTCATACGTGGGAGTCTATCATGAATCTTTATCACGTCTTAAGCGACTCATAAATGAATTCAATCCATTAATTCCACATTTTCTCCACCTCCTTGCAAAATTTACGACGAGACGGGGGCTCATTTCCATTTTATAGAAAGCGAGCCCTCGAGGGGTCGACCCTCATTTCACTCTTCGGCTTTCCGATCTTTCTTTAGAAGGGCTCTTGGTTAGTCTGCATGCACAGACTCTAATTTGACACTTAAAGTCCCTCTAAACTGTTGGGAGCCCCAACAATATTATGATGCAAAATTTAAATTCGAATATCGATGAAAGAATACAAAATCTAGATTTTTTGCGTACAACAGAAAACCAAAATTATGTTTTCTTTTATTAATATTTGTCTTTAAACACATTTTTTCGAAGGAAATCTTTGCAGAAGTGTTTCTTAAATGACAGTCATCCTCTTTTGCATTATGATTCAATTTAAGTAAAATTTTTCCATCAAATTTTTGGCGAATTTAGGGCTCTCATCACTTTTTAGAGTGGCTTTAAACACAATTCCACAATGCTTTGAGTCTCTGGCTCTGGCCGAATAAGGATAAGCTATAGTCCAGGGCATATGGACTGCGTTCTCTGTAGAGTCTCCTGACTCAGACCATCTTAAGACTGACCAGGGTTTGTGTCTGCAAACTACTTCTTGCTCACTCGACTTCATAAAGGTTCAACGCCATGACGGGCACGACGAGGAAACATCCGATCAAATTATCATGGTGCTGTTGTTTTTGCATAGACAGTGGAATCAAATGATGACTTCACTCCCTCACTTTTTTTTAAGTACACTTGTTTCACAATGTGTATATAATCATGATCGTTGCATGCATGCCTAGCCCCCACCCCTCCCTGAGGCTCCCTGACACACACGCACCATTTCAAATGCTCATGCATCCCTGTTTAGTTCTTGATTACAAAATGTCAACTAGAATTAAGTGATTTTAAAGACGTTTTTTCTCCTCTGCCGTTTTTGCACTCTTAATTAGTCTGGATGTACAACTTTGATTGATTAGTTGCGCATGTGCAAGTGGGCACGGCCAAAAGTATATAATCATACACTTAAACATGATACAAGTGTGACTGAGATGTACGTTTATCCTTTCATACCTTAGTCAGTCACACCGACAAGACCGACAACGAACTTTCAACAGACCGGACGAAAATATCACCATCAGACCGACAATAGATTGCCGAACCGACCATTCTGGGTAACGTAATTTTCCTTTCGTCCTGTTGTCAGTCTCGTTGGTGTGACAGACTGACGTTTGGAAGGACAAACATAATCCTCAGTCAAACCACCAAACCGACTCCACATCGTCTCTATACCGACCCCCAACCGACCGATTCTTTGCCATTATGGGTAATCTTTTTTTTTCTTTCGGTCCATTGTCGGTCTGACATGGTCGGTCTCGTTGGTGTCACTGACTGAGGTTTGCAAGGACAAGCGGACTCCTCAGTCACACCATTATACCGACCCCGAACCGACCGTCTTGGGGGGCATTCTGGGTAATTCTTTTTTTTCTTTCGGTTTAATGTCGGTCTGATGTCGGTCTGGTGTCGGTCTGGTGTCGGTCTGGTGTCGGTCTCGTTGGTGTGACTGGCGTAGGGTCTGTATATAAATATGTACGACTTTGATGGATCTTGGCGCATGTGCAAATAAAAAGGTATTCTGAAATAGGTATTGCTTCTTAAGTGTGATTATCAGTTTTGGCTGTATACATTAGCATTGAAAGCACCTGTGCGGTGTACATTATACAAGTCTGTGGTATTCCAAGCTATTCACGTAATATAGTTTGCCCTTTCCGAAGATTGCCGGACGTATAAGGCACGTATACAGCCACTTTCTAGCTGTTTGACGTTTAACAAGTCAAGTGCAATGAGCTAAAATTGAATATGTTTTCGCTTGTCAGCACACCATTTTGAAATGTTTTTAATGCATCTGAGAGTAGTAGCCCTTGAACAGCTAACCCGGTGCATTAATATACCAGTCGCCTTTTCTTTATTTCATTATTATTTAAAGGAAACCATTTATTTCAATTTCTTTAGTAGACAATAAAGAGTACTCAATTACTCACACAAGAAATCTATATGAAATAGAGACCAGATGAAATTTAAAAAGGGGGTGGGATAAAAGAGAGAGAGAGGCTGAGAGGATAAAGAAATATTAATACAAATTGTTCCGAGAGAGACAACAAGAAAGAGAAGGAGGGGGGCAATCAGAAGCATGACCATGGTGACAGATGCTCAGAGAGGGAGAGAGAGAGAGAACAAAAATGTGAAGAAGAGAGACGAGTTAGACACAACGGAAGAAGGGCAAGAATTTGAGAGACCAAAAGCCAAAGAGGGAGAGGGGAGGATACAGGTGACATAAAAAATAATCAGGCAGACAGAGAAAGGAAGGATTAAGAGAGTGAGAAGGAGAAAGAAAAAGAGAGAGAGAGAGAGAGAGAGAGAGCAGACATAACTTTAGGTGAAAGGGAGTCAACAATAGGCGCGAGACATATCAAATCCCGAACCGGCGATGGCGTCCGTTGCCTAGGAAACCGGAAAGAAATTGATAGCCTTTCGTGCATTACGCGTTAAATGAAGCTCAACGCGTTCAGCACGACGAGATATTATATATGCTAGAGATACCCGGCATGATTAATGAATGTGTATTAATAATAAATAAATGGGAAAGTAGAAAGGTAACCAAGTCTTGTGTTCAGTCTCCTTTAAACGTGTCAGAATTGGAAAATCACCAAAGTAACGAAGTGCTCGAAAAAATAGCGCTTCGGCGTCACGTTTTACCCGTTAAACACAAAGATTAGGTTTATCCTTTAAACGATTAATAAGTTTGCTTCAGTGGGGGTGGTGGTGTTTATTGCAAATTATCCACGTTCAGCTATGAATTCATCTCGGAGTGACCAATCGAATCGACAACACGTTCTGCACACACGCCAACGGTCTTCGGTCGTCACGGTGTTTCATCTCTCAGTCTTTAGAGTTTGTATCTTACAAAATACAGAATGACTCCTCTAACCGAGAAAATGCATTACAAGAACCCCCCCCCCCCCACACTCTGGGAAAATATAGGGTGATAGCCTGTATCCGCCACCCCTCTCCCCCTCCCCCCCCCCCACTTCTCTCTCTCTCTCTCTCTCTCTCTCTCTCTCTCTCTCTCTCTCTCTCTCTCTCTCTCTCCCCTCTCTATCTCTATGTGGGTTTTTGTTTTCTTCCTACAATCAATGTAAGGGTGAATATTGTTGTCAGTGATGTCTAATCAATCAGTTAAGATGAAGTTATTCCAGTTGAATTATATCGGCCTTTCAACCTTTATTTACATACTGATTCCATATACATGATCAAATAAAGTCCGACTTCGATTATACGAGAGACTCCAATTTTACAATCATATATCTTGCTTTATTGTAGCCTTGATAGAAAAAGCAGTACAGGAGTACTAACACGGCATTGTGACTCCACCTTCAGAATCTTGCGTCAAAATTGAATGACAAATGAAAATTCAGATGAATTATTTTGTACTCGTAAGACTTACACAATAGAATGCTTAGATTATGACGTATGAGATGGAAGAAAATGTGTCAAGGGTGAGCGAAGGAGAATGAAATGAAAATTAGACTTCACCTTCTATTCAGAATCTATCGTCGAAATTGATTGAGAAATGAAAACTCAGATAAATTTGTACGAGTAAGACTTACACAATAGCATGCTTAGATTTTTTTATGACGTATAGGATTGAGGGAAAAATATGGTAAAGGTGAGCGAAGGAGAATAAAATGGAGAAACAAAAACCCACCTCAAGTTCTATTCAGAATCTAACGTCAAAATTGAATGACAAATGAAAATTCAGGTGAATTATTTTGTACTAGTAAGACTTACACAATAGCATGCTTAGATTCTAATGACGTGGGCCTTTGGGGTTGAAGAAAAAAAATTGGCAAGGGTGAGCGAAGGAGGATACAATGGAAATAGTTCGTGGAGAAAGAGGGGAATCATTAACATGGCGGTGGTAGGAATAACTATTTAGTGATAAAGACGTTATTTTGCATGTTATTTCAAATCGTAGATTGTCCCAATATCAAGATGCAACAGACGGGTCCCCATGGAGGGGGGGGGGTCGGGTTGTCTGCGTCCCTTGAAACAAATTGCTTAAGAATTACTTAAATAACAATTTTGATAGTATTCATTTGAAGTGTCATGATATGAATTATGAAATTGTTCGGCCATTTGACCATAGAGATATTAGAGATATGCGAAATTCACAAAATGGCGCCTAGATGACGTCACATTATGCAAATGACGTTTCAAAGTTACGTGTGTCCAGATTCCAGTCCTTTATAGGGTACACCCTTTTGCCAATTTTGAAGGAAATGTGAGTGCCATTCTTGAGATATCTGTTCCACAAGAAATGTACAGAAAAAGAAAATAATCCTGATGAATATAAGTGGTGAAAATGAGTAATAGTTCACAATGATTTATCACCTAATTAACACCTTTTGATGGGAAGGAAAGAGAAGATTCTGATATTTCCAGTTTCTTCTCCATCAGGTATTGGCACAAATTGAGCTTTTATCGCCTTCTTGTTCGGCATGCCTTCATAAGGAATGACATTCAAATTGTCTGCGACTGGAATTTGACGTCAAATGAATAGCGTACACTTTGACGTAATTTTGCATAAAGCTTTGTACTAGAAAGTGACACTATCCAATTGACATATTATTGTGTTTTCATCATTTAATATATTTCTGATAATCACATACAGCTGATATAAGTCTGCCTTGAACATCTGCACATATTCACAATCATTTAAAAAGTATCAAAGCAAAATGATGATAACTAAAATAATCTCTCAATATCTTCAAATAATATATCTAAAAACTGACCTCTTCTGTTAATAACATTATCGTAAAGCGAATCTTAGAAGCTATTAACAGATAGACACTCATTAAGACTTCTCTGTTATGAATATTAGTGCCGATAGTAGGTCTTAATTGACCAGGTTGACATATAAATTGTATCGATTTAAATCGAATGAAAATTCGATTTCTCCGTTTTCGGCCATGAACCCCTACAAATATGGGAAATGACTGCCTAATTAAATAGTACTTGAAATATTCATAAGATATTCCGTAATTATAAGCAAAACGAGGGAATATAAGAATAGTAAAAAAACAACTTCAATAGCAGGTACTTGTCATATTTTGTATCGTCGAAATTCTTTTAGTCATTGTCATTTCTCAGGTCATATTATGGCTGTTTCAAGTCACAAGAGAGGATATTTGTGACATAAATAATATCGCATTTCTTAATAAGATCAATAGTTTATAATGAGGGTCAAACAACGAGAAAGAGAGAAAGAGACAAAAAGTAATTATTATTTGAAGTAAAATAATGTACAATGAAACGACTAGCGGTCATATAAAAAAGATTTGTTTCGAAATATTACTATCCTTGAAAAATAAGAGAGTAATTATTAAGAGGCTGTCGTTTTAAGGCAAAAATGGCAAAACAGGTATATTGCTTTTAAAATTAACAGGCATATGAGACAGCTCTTGTTTGCGGCTATTTCTTAGAGTCCAAAAACGAACGCGATATAACTCATGCGTGATTAATAACAAAAAATAGAAATTTAAAAAAGAGGAAAGGTTTTGTTGAGATGTAATTACTACAGTCGATGCTAAGTACACATAAAATCAACTGCTGACTTTTTCCGAAGGCTACTATTTAATTTTCTGGTCAGTTCATTTTCAAAATAGGTTACATTAAGATGTAGTTGATTTGCTTATTGACTTGGAGTATCAACCATACGTCAGAATTACATGCATCAGGCATTCAATTTACTCTATTTTCGTAGCCACGGTAATTACTAGTCTGTTTGTAATCAATAACTTTAGTACCATTCCTTCATATTTACGTGTGTTATATCGAAATGGACATGTCAGGTTTGGCAATCTATATATCAATACTAATATTTGAAACGATTATGACAAAAGGCCCTGATTTTTATAGAAATGTAGCAATGTTTAGCATGGGAAAACACTTTTTCTTTTCTTTTTTCAACAATTTTAAATTTTCACTTTGGGTATAAATAACTTGAAATCATAAATATCATGACGGTAATTTAGAGGAGCCATTTCAAAATAAAAATAACACCATCCGTGTAATCTTGTTTCCTAATAGTCGTTAGACAGTTAAGTGGAAAACACTCCATCCCTCGGATAGGACGTTAAATGAAGACCCCGTTTAGAGGAGAGTCACCACCTTTGTACGTTAATAACCCACTGCACTATTCATAGGGGTAAGGAGACCAGTGGGTTACAGTGATTCAGTTCGCTTTTCGCCTCCAAGGCACAGGTGACGCCAAACACTTAATAATTATTATAATAATAATAATAATAATAATCGTAATAACAATAACTCATTTTTCAACATAGATTTTAAACATTTGAATGGTATCTGTCATAAATTGGGCAAACACCATTACGTATTATAAAGATGCCGAGATGTTTGTTGATTGTTGATATGTTGCACATGTTGATATGTTGCACACACGTTGTTAAAGTATGTAAACCAATCATTCTCATTCATCTGGCACCAAATTTAATGAAGCTGTTAGCATTTCTAAAAAAGTGCGTGCCACAAAAAATTAATGTTAATTGTTTTTGTATCAAAATGCCTAGAGTTGCTTTGACACCTACAATGCTTTCATAATGGGCTCCTTTTTCTCCGTATAAGTGCTTGGTGTATCCAAGGTTAGCATAGATATATCACGCAGAACACCATGAACATAATTCATACACAGCCCGAGGCTTGTTTGAGGGGCTCGCTATATGCAATAAATAAATGTAAAACGTCATCCATGTTTCCTAATCATGCTGTACCGAGACAAATTGCCACGAAATTGATTGGTCGATTAATTTCATGACCAACTTTGCATGTATCATCAGTTCTGGAAGCAATAATTTGAACATAATGTTGGCTCCTGTGGGTGACTTTTCGATCTCAATACAAAATTATGATGCATTAGTTAAAGAATGATTCAAACGTAGTGAGATTTTTTTGTGACTTTGACAGAGTATAAGTTTTAAGTTTTGAGCACGATAAGGTAATAAAGAATATACATGTACATATTAGCCAAATCATTTACTCCCTAGGCTCCCGTAAAAAAAGAGGAAATGTGTACCAACAAAAATAACCATTTCTCAAGTTGTGTTATTAATTAAACAAAACGTTAATCATTTTGTCCTAAACATAATTATACTACATACGATCTGACGCTACAAACTTCATTGCCCGAATGATTGTCGGATGCCTGAATGATGGTAAATTAAAAATTCTGCGGGGGAGGGGGGGGGGGGCTATGTTCCTCCAGCCTCCCGTATGTACGTGTCTTTCCATCAAACCTACCCGATGGTTCATCCACGATATTGACTTCGTCCAGGGGCGGGTCCAGGATTTGTCCAAAAAAATATTAAAACTAAAAAGGAGGGAAGGGGGGATTTATCACCATGCCACATAAGGGGGAGGGCACATTTATTACCTTTTGAACAAAAGTATGACACCTATGTTTCAAAGGGGGCATGGGCCAGCAGTTGTAACACCCCCCCCCCCCCACAACTTAATTCGCCAATGACCCCTCTTGTCAGACCGACCGATATTCTCTGTCCTAATCATCTCGCAATCATGGGCGTTTTGCGGGGCGATGTTAATGAAGCAGATGCAATAAATCGATCACGTTTATCATCAGATACTCGTAATATAAACATTGTATAAGGCTGTCATGACGTGGTCTACTCGTAAGACTCTATACAACCCTATACTATTCCCGTGTAAGGATATTCTTTGCATTTAACATTTGGTCAAATAAGAACGCTAGATTGCTTTTTTATGCATTTTTTTCTCTCAATAATCATCTTGGATATATCCAATTATTCCCTTACTGTCGGGTGAACGTCCCATTTTACAAAAGAGTTTTCAGAATTTGTCATTCCCGGAAGGAAAAGAAATGAACAGTTTTCATGTGAGCTAATGACATGAGAACGATGGGATCATTTTCAATATATTTCACAGATAAATATGGTGAGATTGATTGAATATTGTATATTTTCCAAATGATATATGCGCAATTAAAGGAGATATAGATATTTCCAATATGATTTACTACTGTGGAAAACCTCAAATAATTAGCGATATACAGTCAATATGTGCTGCAATGAATTTGGTGTCAGACAGACATTTCAAAAAGTTGATAACTCTCTATGTATTCATTTTAGACATTAATTTTATAGATGCGATTGGAAATTTGAAGAAAATTAGGAGTATAAGACAAATTATGTGACTGATGCTATTTTTTCATAATGCAAAACTGCTGATGAGGAAGAATTATTACAAAAGCTATTGATCTTTCACACTAACCCCTATTGGTAAGTGGTTATGTGTTGTATTGCATTCGAAGGTCATTGGTTCGAATCTTAATAATATGACCCCAAATTTGGTGTTACTATGGTACATTTACGGATATCACCTATGGACTAACACTAATCTCCTTCCATCGGATTGATGACTTATTTGTTTTAACTCTCTCATTTAAAATTGAAAAAGAAATGATTGTCCTCTTGCCCTCCGAATGAGAGAAATGCAGGTAACATATTATTTCTTCATAACCGACACACCACAAGGCAATAACACAAGTATTCGGCTTGACTTCACCATTATCTCATCATTATTGCAACAATGCTCGTCTAATTTGCGTCATGACAACGATTCATTTTCTACTCCCTCTCTTTTTTGTCGACGCAATGAGACATATCAAGCATTAACAATTGGCCTTTTCTTTTCATTCCTCACAAATTGCAAATTGCATGTGGCATCCGTTTTGCCTGGATATGTACAATGGATCTACTGGCTAATATTAGGAGTAATTATCGATGGCGTATTTTGAAGGATGGGCAAGGGGGCAGTTTGCCCCTACTGACGTTTTTCCTATACCAAGAAAATGAAATGCCGCTTTTTTTCTGACATGATACTTAGCGGGCAACGGATAAGGAAATCATTCGAAGTAAAAACAGACGAAATATACCCGTATCACTCTGTACTTGTCTGAGTGATACCCCCTCCCCCCCCCCCCCCCCACAGTAACCAGGGACCTTAAAACGTGATGTCGTTACTGCAAGTATAGAGTATATGGACCACGGTGAGTGGATAAGATCTGCCCCTCCTAAATCAAAGGCCCGAATACGCCACTGTTAGATATGCTATCAAATCATTATGTCATAAATATCTATATACGACCACAAATATATACTATGTACATAATATCTAGTGATACCGTTCGTTAGGGGGGTTCGGCTTGCGGTATTTAATGGAATTAAAGGCGCTGTCATGATTTAGAAAATGGTTTGATATCACAGACTAAGAAGGATGCTCGCGTTGTCTGTGTTTACTTATTGGTTATGAGCAATATTGCTGCCATAATTATACAGCGGAATATGCAGCGGAGAGAGAGAAGGGATGAGAGGGAGGGAGAGGGAGGGAGAGAGAGAGAGAGAGAGAGAAGGAGAGAGGAAGAAAGAGAGAGAAGGAGAGAGTGAGAAGGAGAGAGTGGATGGAAGTAACAGATTGTCATTCCAGTGTAAACAATAGCAACATGGGAACATAATATTAATCATCAATTATCGCTCCTATTTTTTAATCAGCAAGCTAATTATGAACAAAATTAATGACACGGCATGTTGCTATAGTATGGTACATGAACATTATCGTAGTATATAGCAAATCGTAGCAAATTAACATAATGCTCTATAAGGCGATTGATGTTAGCCTCATAGTTTTTCAGAATAGATGGCAGAATGTATATATTCTAGTATCAAAATAGACACAAAAGGTGTTGTCTTTTGAATAATTGACATGCCTGTGGATAGGAAGGGACTTTTTCAGTCGCAAAACATGTTGATGTGACGTGTAACTGTGGCATGACCATGCATTAAGGGTTTTGTTAGTAACCGACATTGGTCGAGACGCGGCTTGTGGTTACAGGCTGAAGATGGATGAAACATTCACCTGCCCTTTAGAGGGGTCCAGGGGCGTCCAGGGGCGTCAAGGGACCATTTTATAATGGGGTCGGGATTGGAAAAAACTTTTAATCAAGTCAGCCGGTAATATACCAACAAGCCAATAAGAAAATGGTCCTCAGGCTTTTTAAATTGCCTATACCAGGGTAAAATTTTGAATTTGAGGACCTAGGTTCACAGATTTTATTTGCAATCATCAAAAAGGTGGAATTTCCACACGAAAAAGTTTAAATTTAAAAAAAAAATGTTAAAGGGATTATCACGTATAACCCCCACCACTAGCGATAGTCATAATTAAGACCGTAACATACATGTAAGTACTAGTCTTTTGCCTTCAACCTTTACGCTAAATTTACATGTATTTTTTTTATAATCACTATCATAATGAATGTTGTTATTCATTCATCTTCCTCCTATTGCTATAGGAGAAGCGGGTAAAATAGTAGTTCTTGCGATCAGTGGTACTGAAATACTTTTGTTTCCGTAAACCAGGTAGCTCCTAATTTACAAATATATGAGAGTGCACCGTGTTGACGTTATGTCTGAAAGCTTAAAAGTCTTACTATTATTGCAAATGTCATCTGATTCTTTTTAAAACATTAAAAAAGGCAGAAATACAATGTTTACCTTTTTCAAATACGTCCTACCGTTGGCTAACCATGAGAACGAAATTACATGTCATACATTACCGAATGTATATACGTATGGCGGTCTGCCTCTGTATATACTACGTGTTTTTAAATGCTTAAAAGCTCTAAATTACCCACACGTATTATCTAAAATGCCATTAGCAGTCCATTATGAATGGCCAAGCTTCAGAGTATTATTCCCAGTCAAGTAACATTATCCTTACATGGGTCATTGTCTGAATTATTAGATTTTTCCCGCTCGTGTGAAATTTACAATTCAAGCACCACGTTTTGATGAATAGACTTCGATTTAACAAATGTTTTTACATGAAATCTTGTGAGCTGACATTGACATTTAAAGTGTGAAGAAGGACAAATTGTGAAAGCTACGTTGATCAGCATGAATGTTCAGTTTTATATTGTGCACGTCACCCAATGAAGCAGAAAACACATGGTCTTTCCGAGCTCGTGTGCTGCTATAATACTATTTGCTCAATCGCCTTGGCAACGGTTTCACACAAAGAGAAATGCCAAGTCACGGTGTCGGGAAAGGAAGAACTTTGGCAAATATAAAAGATGTTTTCTCGCTTTGTTTGCCCTTTTCATTCGCTCTCTTGAAACACTCAGTTTCATCTTGAACAATCACAAATAAGCGCTGAGGTAATGGAGAATCCGTAAAATTGAGTTAAAATGTTCTAGAGACCTTATAGTTTTGTGCAGAAGTATGAAAGTGGGGGAAGTGGGATTTTCCCCCAGATATTTACATGATTTTATAACAAGAAGATTGCATTCTGGCAAGGATGCAAAAAATCATGTGAACTTTGTCATTCATTTCATCATGTCAAAGTAGATGAATATCGAAGAAGAAAAAATTCCTGAAACTATTGCTTTTTATTGTCCGAAATGTTCCAGTTGGGCATATTTGTGTCTTTGTTTTGTTTTGTTTGTTGTTGTTGTTGTTGTTGTGTGTGTGTGTGTGTGTTTTTTTTTTTTTTTTTTTTTTTTTTGGGGGGGGGGGGCTATACGATGTTGCATGTGTTTAACTTAAAAGTTGTTTATCTCCACTTTTACTTCTTTTATATGGGGTTGGGGGTTGGGGTGGGCTGTACGATGTGCTAATTGGAGGGGGATAGGAGAACCCACCCATAGTTGATTTCCAAGCACCGTGTTATCTTATGTAAGCCTAGTTGTTTGATACCTGTATATAGTTGAATGTGCATAACTTAAAAGTTTATTTTAATTTAACACTGGTTAAGTATACGCTGTAAACTTTATTACCGCGTACATAGCATGAAATGTTATAGACGACTTTACCTACAGAAAAAAGACCGTATAACTTTTGCAGTGATTCGAAATGCATGAAAATAAGGATTCCCAATTTGTTCTTCTTGTCATAATCATTTATTTTAATGTATATATGTGTAACTGATATAGTGTTTATCTTGTTGGGCACGAATTAGTTAGTTTCCTTTCCCCCATTTCATTCTCTATATATTTATTGTCATTACAACAAAAAGGTTCATTTGAGTGTTTCCTTACCGTTAGATCGGACCTGCATCAGAATATAATCCTTTGTAACTGCATGATTTATGACTTAGAGAGGCAAAAAAATAAATCGGATTAACTAAAATCCCTTCTTTCGACCGGAAACCCATTATTACTAGAACAAAATATTAAGCTTCTTACAATCGCATTAGCTTACAAATAGACGCCCTAGGCCCATATAATTATTCCATTGGATTCATCTTCAGTTCCATGCTTTTCCCAGTATATAGTAATGGCCATAATGGCCCATCCAGTATTAAAGTGAGGCAGGGGTCCGCCCCCCCCCTTCCTCGGGCTGGGGCATTAAAAAAAAACCCTCATAACTCACAACGACTAGAAAGAACGACTTCCTAAATAAATCTCGAGCCCGTCTGGTGAGGGCCAACCCCTCCCGTTTGTCGATTTACGGATACGCCACTGGTTAGTTTACGAGTCAGGGTAAAAATGACTATATTTCTAGGACAGTTTTATTTTACTTCCATTAGCATGATAAGTACCCTTCTAAAAATACATTTCATCGACAGACGGCCTGAAATAAATCAAGTATTATGACTATGATCACTATTATCAAACATGCAGTAGCAATGGTTACTATACACGCCTTTCAAATAACACACAAGGAGGTTATGGACGATTATTTTTCTGTTTAAAAAAAAATAGTTTGTGACAACTAGTCCACCTTCTCAAAATACATTTGATAGAAAGATGGTCGAAAATAAATAATGTATATGACTGTGAATACCATTACATAACATATTATTATCAATAGATCGGAGTGGAGGACGGTTATTTTTCTGGGGCACATTTTTTTCCCTTCTAATCTTCCGCTCCTCAGATTACGTTGTATCAATAAACGGTTGAATACAATTCAGGTAAATGATAGTGATTATTATTTGCTTAAATACACTATAAATATAATTGTAGAAATTCTATTATCACTGCACTGTTTTCCTTAAAGACCATGGACTTACTTGAATGTTGCTTAAATGCAAAATAAATGATCGGAAATACACGTGAAATGCCATAGATTATTAAATAGTTGTCAATCATCATCAGCAAAACAAACAAACACTAGCTCATACTTTGCACATGGATTTGCAAAATTTCAGAATTCCACAATTTGCAAGTCCCTTCTTTACAGATCTGTCGCCTAATTCCACTTTGTATTCATACATATACTTTCTGGGCGCGCTCTGGGGCCCCATTTCACAAAACTTGTCATCAGTGACAAATGACAGTTTTTGTTTTAAGTTAGAAAAATCCTTGCTTCTGATTGATGATCAGCAGATTTGTCACTGATTTTTGTCATTGAAAAAAGGGCTTTGTGAAACGGGTCCATAGTTTTACTATAAGACAACAAGTGAAGAAAGAAAATGCATTTTCGAAAGTACTGCAATAAACATTTTAAACTTGAATCCTTAACCCTTTCATTTTCTTCTCCTCTTAATTCTTTTTCTTTTGCAAAAACTCTCTATTTGACCATGTTTTTATTTTTGGAAAACCAGTCGGTGTGTTTGTGCCCCATGTGTGAGCTACCTTATTGGTTTAATAGAGGGGGTACTTACATCCCTAACTCATCTTCTCTTCTTTTTTCTTCAGAAACTCACTATTTGGCAATGTTTTTTCTGGAAAACCTGTCGGTGTGTTTGTGCCCTATGTTTGAGCTACCTAGCTGAGATCACACTCGGGGTACCTGCATCCTTCACCCATCCTTTTTTCTTCTTCAACAGAAATTCTCATTTGACGAAGTTTCGTTCTTTTTCTCTGGAAAACCGGTGGGTTTGATTGTGCCGTGTGTTTGGGCAACCTACTGGGGGAATAGCACTTAGGGTAGACATGGAGAGGTGCTCCCCGGCCAGCGCGGCTCAGAGGACCCGACAGACGCCCCTAGGGAGGGCGTCTACATGCCAAAGAAGCGGGTTGTTTCGTGAGTACACGGAAGAGACGCCGGTGGACAGTGGTGGATGTGGGGGGGGGGGGGGGGGGGAGAAGGGGATGAAAAGGAATACATACGATTATTGTAATTTTGTTCTCATTCTTCTTGTCCTTCATAATCATCGACATCATCATCATTATCTTCTTCTTTTCTGCTTTCTTCTCTATATTAAAACTTTTTTGAATATCCTCCTTCACTTCTGAAAGACGATTCAAAGTTTTTTTTTTTAAGAAATACAAAATAGAGAAGAAGAAGAAGAAAATTAAAACTATTAAAAAAAGAGAAAGATGATGAAGTATAACACTAGAATAAATGAAACATCACGGACAATAGAGATGGAGAGAGAGAGAGAGAGAGAGAGAGAGAGAGAGAGAAGAAAGAGAAGGAGAATATGAAGAAGATTAAGAAGAAGAAGAAAGAACAATGATTAAAATGTTAAACGTTTTTGGTTTTCTAAATTTCAAAGTCTAATTTGACAATCAAAATTATCACCAATACACAATGTTTAACTGCTTAAAATCTCAATTAAACTGATCAAGGGAGTTTAAAGATCTGGAGAAAGTAATACGATGAGTGAAAGCGCTTCTCAGGGCATGTAACTTATCTATGATTGAGATAAATAGAGTGTGGTTAAACATCTCCGTGAAAAGCGGGAATTGCTAATTAAGTGATGAGCGCCTGCCCTGTGCTTCAAAAATATACCTTTTAAGAAATTTGGAATATGATTATGTAGCTTCGACACAATGGAAATTGCCTACTATAAAAAAAAAAATGGATCGACTTTCGACATGACTGATTAATAACTCTTACAGCATTTCACCCCATTACCCCTTATTACTTATATTTAGACTGGGCCCTTGGCATTGAAACGATTAAGTAGAATAAAAAGTGGCACGTGAACTTCACGAAACTTTTTCTCATTACGAATTTAGAGCCCGTTTAAGAGTCGAATTCCCAGCTCCCTGCGATGGCATTTGCACAGCGCGTATCGCACAAGGCCGCTAACCGTCCGGCATCTATGCTAATTAGCTGATGCCACGCTCAACTTCCCCGAATGGTCCCTCTAAGGAGTTCGGACGGGACGCGCGATATGTCACGTGATGACATCCAATGACGTCAAATCAGAGTCACTAAAGAGTCAAAATATTTGAAAGTTTGATAGGGCGCTCTCTACCGAGGGGTGCAACAAGGGACAGTTTTCCCCAGGGGAGCCTCGCGAGCGTCCAATACATTGCAATATTCTACCCCTACATTATTAGCAGATCTTCGGATGATAACAGAAGGTGGTGAGGTATATCTCTTGCGGCGTTGTGTTTGCTATCGGCTCATTCTACAATTACCACGTACCTCGGTGACGAATCAAGTTGTTAATGGTGGATGAAGAAAAAAATGTGGTGTCACATTATGACAATTCGACAAGACACGAACATGTTGCAGGCATCATGGAAATGAAGCCTCAAGCTTTGAATGATTGCAATCATTATGATAACAATGTTAATTTTTAAGGGAGGCCTCCTCAGGTTCACTCATGTTCTTCCTTAGGGCCATTCACTTATTATTACCCCCATCAATTGACAGGAACCCATTTACATCTGGGTGGAGAGTGGCAAATATGGATTAATGTTTTGCTAAATTACTGTCTGGTTGGGATTCGAACGCCCAACCCCTGGATTGAGAGTTAAGTGAATGAACCACTATACCACGTCATCTCCACACAATAACGCTTGGCGCTCCTTTATTCGCGTAGTTTCATTCTTATTTCACTGCTTTTTTTGTTGCTTTTTTGTTGCTTTAAAAAAAAACTGTTGGATATAATTATCTTTCTGTCGATTTATTCGTTGCTCGATCACTCCTATCATACTTTTTGAATTCGCACTGCATGTTCAGAGCATGTTAGTCTCCTAATTGACAGATTTAATTATTTATGTAGTATGGTATAGGACAGTAGTGTAGCTACGTATAGGTCACGTTTTATTGTTAAACTTTAATTAAATGACGAAAAAGGGAGAAGAAAAAGATTTTAAAAAGGGAGAAAGAAAAAGGACCCGCAAGGAAGGAGGGTGATAGTCATTGTACTAAATGCTCTGTATTGACTAGAATGCTCCCAAGGGAGTGGCAAGCCTGAATCCGATGACCGGTATAATCATAATTATTCTGTTTAAAAAAATAAACCAAAAATAAAACTAGATTTTTTTGTTGTTTTAAATGTAGAATATTATCATTATCATCATTAATAGGGCGCCCTCTCCTCCCTCCGCCTAACCAGTGCCCTGTTTGAATTCGCACTCCATTCACTCGGCAAGAGGGTTCCCGCCTCCATAATGCAAGTGCCCCCTCCCCCATGTGGCTGGACTCACGCTGCGAAACTTAGGGAGTTTCAAGAAGTGACAGAGCCCAAGGGGACCTATGACAAGTAACCGCTAGGCGATTAATAGCCCCTACTAATGGGTATCATTATAAGCAATGTGGATGAATATTGCAGTGACAATGTACTCTAAGTGATATCTTCACGTCAAGTGCTTGTGTAGCATGTCATGTTTAGCGATCTTATCAGATGATTTTAATGGAAGAGTGAGGGGAAGAGAAAACAGTGGGAGACATTAATGATCATTAATAAAATAAAAAAAAGCCAAGCCATTACGTCGCCTTTTTTTCGCCAGTTAATGTCCTCTCTGTCCTTTTAACGCCTTCCTCTAAACGCACAAGCAACACCACAAGCTCCTGGAAGAGGTTCATCTGATTGGTGAGGTAACTTGAAAATAGTTTTTTCTTTACAACAAGTAAATTTCCGTACTGATTGTGAAGAAAGTAATAATTTCCAAGACACCATAAGAAAACTGTCTACAGCACTTTACTCTCGTAGTTGGAAGCTAGAAACATCGAGCCCAGAGCCAGCGAGGGGTCAAACAGGATTACTTTCTCCGAGCACGGACTCAGAGTAACGAATCTTGGAGAGCTGTAAACACTATTCATCATCCTGTACTTTGTACCTAAGTCACGTCATCGAGACCAACCACAGACCGTCAATCGACCGAACGGGAAAATGCTTCTTTTCTTTAATATAAAATTTATTTTGAATGTTGTTTTCCTGTATTCTGTTTGGTCTGACTCTGGGGTGTGACTCCGGGTTTTAATTGGTTGGTTTGTAGTCGGTTTGTCGGTGCGGCGTTTAAAGCATGGTCAAAGTTTTGTCTACTCCAAGCAGATTGGTCGGTTTGACGTCGGTTTGGATTCGGTTTGGCGTCGGTTTGGAATCGGTTTGGCGTCGGTTTGGAATCGGTTTGGCGTGGCTTTGGAATCGTTTTGGCGTCGGTTTGGAATCGTTTTGGCGTCGGTTTGGAATCGTTTTGGCGTCTGTTTGGAATCGTTTTGACGTCGGTTTGGAATCGTTTTGGCGTCGGTTTGGAATCGTTTTGGCGTCGGTTTGGAATCGTTTTGGCGTCGCTTTGGAATCGTTTTGACGTCGGTTTGGAATCGTTTTGGAGTCGGTTTAGCGGTGTGACTGGGGAATTTACTTGTCCTTGCTTAGCTTCCTCTTTTGAGTAATTGAAAGACCGAAATTCAAAGAAAAGGCGAAATAATCTCAGAAAAAAAACCGACCCACTTCTTGTTTGATATTTTCATTTCTAGATCAGTAGGTCTAAGCATCGAACAAAAAGTCACTAGGCTTTGGTCGGGGTGACAAGGGGCACATTTTCTGTTTTCAGAATAACTCGGTTTCTGCATAGATGATTATTTTGTCACTTTCATCTCACCTTTCCTCTTGTGTTACATGTCTTCCTCTTTCTGCCATGCAATGATAATGGGGGGGGGGGGGGGTGCCATCCCGTCCCCCTCCCCCGGCACTTCGTCACCGAATGTGAAATACAATACCACGGCTACATCTATTTGTTTCTGTGCGAGTTTCGGTAGAAAAATCAAAGCTATGATACCACATTTCCAAATGAAGAATAACTCCGCGGGCAGTATTTTGTTTGCTACATCGGGACATATTTTTCGTCTAAGCTAGGTAACGCTTTGAGTAGGGACACTGTCTTCAGGTATAAACGTCTCTTGTTACCTCTGGAGGTTCAGATAGTCCACTCTTAGCTCGGGTTTCCCGGCTCTACGGACCTTCAACTTCCTCGTTCATTATCCAGACTGGTCCAGGCAACAATGCTTTGCGGATTGAAACAACGGAGATGAAGGCAACATCCAGAAAGAGAGAGAGAGGGAGAGAGAGGAAGAGATAAAGAGAGAGAGAGAGAGGGGGGGGATGTGAAAGAGAGACAGAAACAGAGACAGACAGACAGAAGAGAGAGAGAAAGAGAGAGAGACAGAGAGAGACAGACAGAGACAGAGATACGGGGACAGATAGACCCCAAAATAGAAGAGAGAGAGCGCACAAAGGACAGCTTCTGTCCATGATAATTATCTGTGATTTGTCGATTTAAAAAGCTAGGCCTGAAAAAAATATCAAGAAGAGAGCAAAGGACAGACTATACACATTCTTCTTCGTATGAAATCTGTTATTTACCGTCGACTAATTGAACCAACTAAATATGGAAAATAACCAAGAAGGCAAAGGACATCCTGTATTCTCTATTCTTTGAAATTGCAAAGATCTTAGAGGCAAAATTCAGTTACAGGAGAGCAAAATCAGAGGAAAAGGAAAAAAGCAAGGAAAAGAGAGCAACACACCTTCACTCCTTTCTTCGTCACCTCGTCCAGTCTATTATTCCCTTCACAGCGGGTTCGGTGACAAGAAGAAATGCCCAAGATAATGACGTCATTCCACCAGGGTTGATCTACTTCATCTGACTTGCTTTTTACCACTGCCTATTCATACTCATCATTTGTGGCTCCGAAAAAGGAATTTTAGCCTGAAAAACTCTGATCGTTTTCTAACTAATGACAAACCCCACAACTGACTATGGCATCCGTTGCTACAAGGTTCGTAACCGCGACAAAAGCTCGGTATTCCGTCATTGTGACAGTAACCTCATCCCCAAAGAAAAAGTGTAGTGATGTACAATACTCCTTACGAAAGTGTAAAATAGATATAATATATAAAAATAAGATATTCTGGGCATGATGAAATGCCTTTTAGCATGACATGGGCGCAGCCATTTTCTTGAAAATGTGGCGTACCAGGCGAACTTGTACGTGTTTCATGCACCAAGATTCAGTCGGAAAGCCTTTTTAATAAACAAATTTTTAAAAACTTAGCTTTTCAACGAGAGACAATCATATTTGAGAGGCTAACAATTTTAGGTGAAAATATATATAACAGGAGAACAAATATAACTAATCATTTAAAATGTTAAAATACAGCATTTATCTACTCCATTTATGCGGAACCTTCACCCCAGAAGAGCATCAACTTATTCATGCAATTTGCGTTCTGGCAATTATAGTACAAAGGATAATAGCAGGTGAATGAAATGATTCATCACCACACATGTCTGCTAAAGAAGCTTCCATAAATTTGAATACATTTACTTGATAGACGACTTCAGATGGTACGTCACGTTATCAAGAAAATGGCGATGCCCATGTCGTGTTGAATTGAGAAACTGTAAATTATTCTTGCATTACTTTTCTCATATACTTGGGTGGGGAATTGTGTATATTAATTGGCAAGAATACGATCGATCTCTCAGAATATTTGAAGTTATTTCTTAGGGAGAGCTTTACCTTCAGTCACTTTTCGACCAAAATGCAACACAATGGGAAGCGGTTATTTTCAGTGAAGTTTTGCTATTATAATTATGGTCCGTTATTATATTCATGTGCATGTGACACCTGTTCTACACATTTTTACATAATAGCAGTGAAGGGATGTGCCTTTGTCTACCTGAGGAACTGTTTATTTTGTCCTCTTTCTTTGTCCGTCATATTCATAGTGTATACCGATACAGAATAAAATACAATAAACATAAATTCAGTCACTAATCTTGGTCATAATTCGTCGTTCATAATCACACGTTGTATAAGTAATGAAACAGCAAAACCTGGAGTTATTTAAGGCATATATTCTCCCTGGCTTTCTTTGCCACTAGAACCATGCGATCGTGATATCGAAGTTCTAATGTATTCACAATTATACACGTTTGCTAAGTAACGAACTTACGTTTGCTTACGTCGAACAACAAATTAGTCGTGTCAAAAATTAATCTTGAAATAAAATAATTTGTCAATAGGCGAATGTAATAATTATTCGATACCAGGTATTTGTCAAGGATGTTTGCATTAAATATGGCAGCCTTGCGAATAGTATGACCTAATTCGATTGGAACATAAAGCGTATTATTTTGAACCGACTGTCACCGATATCTCACACGCACGCTCAAAGAGTGTGTAGTTATTGAATACCCAGTGAGAACTACATGTACTGGCGCTAATATGCGAGACACCACTTTCTAATTAGTGCAAATTGATTAATCTGACGTATTCACGTCGGCGGCAGAAGTGAGAATGGAAAGTGCATTTTTAATCGATGTGACTATTTTATAGACTGTGTGGGTGTGTGTAGGGATAAGGTGTATGATGTATGAGAGAGGGCAACTATATCCTTGACCTCGTAGAAGTGATTCTTAATCTACCCTTTAAAATGAACTTGTCATAACCACTTAAGCGGACTTTACCTTTAAAATTAAAGATAATTCCATCAACCCTTTACACACTTTTTTTCTGTAGCTATCAAAATCAATTTTTCTTTACCACTAAAAAAGCCTTTTCTTTCACCATTAAAAAAAAGCGCTATATACATGTAAATCCAGATTATTATTATCATTTATTTCAAGCATATTAATTGATAAAACGCCTTGAATAAAAAGAGTTACATACGAAAACATTATGCGTTCATCATCTCGAATCGAGAGAAAGCAACAGGCCATTAAACTGCTTTTAATGTTAAACCGCCTATTCTTCTTCCTATCGCATCTCTCCATTAACAGTGATATACCCTTTGCTAGACATCGAACACGACAAATTGATATTCTCTCCGCACTCTGTCCGTATTTAGAGTGATGCGGGAAGAAGGAATATGATATAAGATATCTTTGTCTGTGAATGGACGAAGCTAAATGGCTCAAGGGGATTCAGTTGATGAATGTCGAGAATATGATTCCGAGGTTTATTCTCCTTGGGTGACGACAGAAGCGGGAAGAGAAACAGAGAGAGAGAGAGAGAGAGAAAGCGACACCGCGAGGGAAAGCGAGACAGGGACTTGGATTTGGAAGGCGGGAAAAGAACATTGAAAGAGTAGAAATTGAAGGCAAAAAAATCACTGAATTCACTATGGAAAGTGCCCTTGATTTTATTTTTTGTCTAAAATAATTGATTTTTGCGATAGTGTTGAAAGAACTTGATTGTAACTATGATGAAGTAAGGATCATATGTATATTTATCTTCAAAGTATTGAAATGAGAAGACAATGGCGTCTCAATAGATACAGGCGATGTGACTTTTGTGAGAGGGGTAATGAGGTAAAAAGACGAAGGACGTGAAAGAGAAAGAGCAGGATGGGTGGAAGAGAATGACAACGGAAGGAGAGCAAGCGATACATGGTATTGATGGAGGAACAGGAATGGGAATGGAAAAGAAGGTTAAGGGGGGAAAAGAAAAGAAAAAAATGTGAAAGAGGAGGAATGGAAGAGGATGTGGAGGTGGGGGTGAAGGAGAAGGATGAGGAGATGGATTCGGAAGAAAGGGTGTTTGTTGCGGAGGAGCCATGGATGGGGATGAGGTAAAAGATGGAGGATGAAATGGAGAGAGGGGGGCGGGCGGAGAGGAAGAGGAGGATAAGCAGCGGAAGATAGGGAGACGTTAATGGGAGAAAGGGAGAGAGAAAATGAGAGCGAATGGAAGAGAAATAAAAGAGACAGAAGGAGAGAAAGAAAGAGAGAAAGAGAAAGAGAGCGAGAGAGCAAGATAGAGAGAGAGAGAGAGAGAGAGGAGACAGATAAATAAGGAGGATACATAATAGAGAGGGGAGAGCAACGAGATAGGGAACTTGAAAACAAAATATGAATTATTATGAGACATGCAAGTAGGCGGCAGTAGAAGTTCAGAAGATTAATGTCATAAACGTTCAAACAGTGTCTACGCCACTTGAAGGGGTTTACAGGGCTTTGGTAATGGATTTTGATCAAACACTACCCAGTAGGCTGCAAAACGTTTCCCACCTCCAGCTTATAGCGACCGTGTCAGCCATAATGAATGGAACACACCATTAGCAAATACACGAGAGTAGCGAACCGAACACCCGCAATACGGGATCAGCTAATATAGACCGAGAGGGGCTGGGCTAATTGACGGAATATTACTTGCCAGTGGGTATATGATAATGATTAATAGTCCTTCTTCCCCACTCTCACACCGTACTTCACCACTCTCGGTGTATCCGTCTGACGAGTGACGAGTTAAAATATGTCCTAAATGTTAATTATGCGTTAAGTGTGTCATCGGTAGTGACAGAAAGTAGCCAAACGAAAGTTTGTTTACCATAAAGGTAAAGGCTAATAGAAAGGTGAAACTGCCTGTCAGACAAAGATTGTTGGCGGCTGTTACATCATAACGATTTAACCTTCTTCAAATATTATGCCACTGTCTTCAAAGGTAAAGACCAGTATTGGAAGCGCCCCAATTTCAAAAAATGAAATGGAAGCTCTCATTACCAATCATGTGAAAAAATATGTTTTGACTAATACATGATGATAAAAAATTTGCCGGGAAACCGCCTACTAATTCATATATTTGGTAAATTTGTTTCTCTCATGGTCTGTGAGAGATATAGGGTAGTCCCATATACATCTTTCTGTGTATAGTGCTTGTAACTTTACGAAGAATGGGCCAAATTTCTTATCATTTTGATGATTCCAGAACCTTGCAGATGCTAGATGCTAGATGATCAACCTTTTCTGATCGATTCCACAACGTTTCTTTCACAATGCAATCGCATGACCATAACTGGTCTTTACCTTTAACCCAACCCGAAAGTGGTGATCCTTTAAGAGTTGTAAACTCATTCCAGTTTTGACGTGTGATGTGTTACATGATCATGTTTACATTATATTTAATATCAAACATTTACATCTTACTAAATATCATAAAAATAGTGCCTCGCCTTAATCCAACATTCATGAATATTCGTGTATTACATTACATTGTGATACACCCCCTAAAGTGTAAACTATCTATGAATTTGTACTGAAATACTGGTCCCACGTAGTCATTTCCAGAGAAAATAACAATGACAAAAATCTACCAATTCTTAAAGGATTGTTCAAACATGTATCTTTCAATTTTTTGTTTCATATTTGTCATAATGCTTATGTTTTGTAAAACAAAATATGTATGTACCGTGTAAATGAAGCTTTCTGATTAAAAAATTGGGGAAAAAAAACTTCGTAACAAGTCTCTGTGGTATATGTTAGTTTCAAAAAGGTCGCTATGACATCACGAAGGTGAGAAAGGTCTCTAACACAACCAAACAATGCACCAAATTCAACAGACCATGCACAAAAATAACTTATTGAAATCAATACTGAAATACTCGTCCTACATTTATTTCGTAGAGAGAAGATACATGAGTTTGACAAAAATCTACCCCAAGTTAGAGAAATGTTGGAACAAGAACCATTGCATTAAACATTGACGTAGAATTTTCTTCACCTACATGACACTATATGACACTATTAAAGTGGAAAATGGTAGCTATCATAACACGAAAAAAAACTTAAATTAGTTGACAAAGGTCACGAACAAAGTAAGAAAATACCCCAAAAATATAAAGACAAAACAATGTCGGGAAATCTCTCTTTACACAGGATTCTGGGAATATGAAGGCATAATTATCCTGTAGGAAATGAAAAGGTCTGCATGGCAGCGACCTTTGGCGTTTTGTTTCTGCTATTGTTTGGTACAAGGTTTGTTACTTCAGACTCATGTTTCGAATCATTTTCTCGAGTTACGAATCCGTTTCGCCTACAAGTCATATTGATTTTCACCATTTTTCTTTCCGTTTTTCTGCTTCATTTTTCCTGTGATTTCTACTTCTACATTTCTCTTGAATCTTTCTTTTTGCTTTTTCAATCTCTTATTTCCATTTCCTCCTGCTTCTCTTTGTTTGTTCTAATTTCTTTTCCTTCATTTGTTAGTTCCAAGAAGAAAACAAATAGGATGGCAATAACCATCTATGCTTTAGCATTCTCTGAACTTTCACTTCCTCTTTGAAATATCTTTGATTTATATAATAATGGGCTCTACTTTCTAACGGACATTTTGTAACATGTACTATACTTCACTCAACGGCAAAGTCATTCGTTTCATCTTTATCTTGAATTTAATCCTCCTGGTATTGCAATGATTTTTCTTCTTCTTTTTAATCAGAAACTTTCTGAATCATTGTCAATCTACCTCAACATTACAAAAAGTTATATTATTTTGCACACCATATTTATTTGCCGCTCACCTCACATCTACTAAAGATCGTAATGAGTAATTATGAATCGACTTAACTTGAAACAACTCGATTAATATTTTGCCCATTTTAAAGTAATTATACTATATTGTGACTCTTAGACAATGTAGTAGGCCTACTTAAGTTGGGTAAAGAAATTGCCCAAGTTGGTTCAATACATAAGTAACCTCGTGCTAGGAAGATTTTTACCCACTATTTGTTAGAGTGAATGATCACTATAACAAGTTTGATAATTTTCAAAAAACGATTGCACTTTTGTACACTTGTACGCTTGCTCTCGACAGGTTTTCTTTCCGTATGCGTCATGAGTATACTCTCAGTTGGTATTTACGACCATTTTACGACAATTGGGGACCATAGAGATAGTTCTCTTAACTACAATAGTGTGGGAGATGAGGTGTCTGTTGAACAGAATATACTTTTTAAAATAGTGACATTTTGTAGAGCTCTTGATACTATCTTTCTAAGTGTTTTACATGTAGATGTCATAGACAAGGGCCCTGTAACTTAACAATCGACATACAATCAATCGCCAAAGTCTGTTGTGTCTCAATTATGGCTGTAATATATCGTAATATGTTGCTCTATAATAGCTCGTACCTATATGAAACATCAAATTAATCGTAAGTTTGGTTTATTGTAAAGTTACGATGGGTTGAAGGAGATACAATTAATCGTAATTCTTTCAGTTACAAGGCCCAATGCTCAAATCCATAAAACGTAATTAAGCCTAGTTGTGACCTAATTACATAGGCTATGATATAAAGTAAGTTGACAACTATAGGCTTTGTAACGTTTTTATGAATAATTATGATCCCTATTTACTAATGTATTTAAATTTATGAACAATTCTATCCTGAACTCTTGGCTACAAACCATTTTCATTTGTTTGTTCTGCATATGGTATCTGTATAAATTGAATCCACTTTGCATATATATATACATTTTTTATATAACTATATAACGGTTGTTGTTATGTCGGGCAAGCATCTGGCAATCTTTTAAGTCGTCAATAAAAAAAAAATGGTTCAAAAGTTATCCATAAATTTGGTAAACAGGTCTATCGTTATTACCTCGGTCATTGGAATCATGCTATTCCACACATAAAGTGCATGCAAGGTCTCCACTCCTTTGGTAAACATTCCAGCCAGGCGCCATTTTACAGGCATAATGATGCTAATCTAACCACATTAATCGTTCACACCCTTCCGGCGGCCCATTTAACACCTGGGTGGAGAGTGGCAAATGTAGATTGAGAAGGTATGGTTCTGGTACAGGTGACATAAAACCTTTTGAGTTTTCTCATCTTCGTACGTCCATGATGAAAACGATTGCACCAGAAGTGCACTTATAATTCAAGAGGCCTAGAAATAGTTTACAATGTAATACCAAGTCAAGATGCCACAGATTTGTATTGTCCCCTGTGCACAATGCGGTTTACTGTTTATGATTTTCAGAAAGATTTAGTCAATATGTAAAATTTTGATCAGTCCAAAATTGTACAATGTATGATCTTCCTTAGATATTTATTGTACAACTAACCATTCGGAATTCACAGTTTTTTTTCTTCACAATAGAATTGCATGACCAGTAGTCAACGTTGGCTTTACAAGCAAGCTGTGTTATACCGTACGACTTATACCACATTTATTGCCAGACATAGATCAAACGTTACACAGTATACAGTATGACTTAAATTCCATCAAATACGCTTTCATAATGAGAGTGAACAAAGATTCAAAAGCAAGCGAGCATACGTGTGAGTTGTTCCACATCTAACATAGATTGCTGATAAGATTAGATGTGTTGTGAAAATTGAACCTCCACCATGCAGGCTTTCAATTTCATTCTTTATACACTGCCATTTGTTTCTTCGCGCTTCACGAAAGCAAAATAATCTTGCCTTGTAAAGCTGTTATACTCTCTCTCAGCTCGAGATCATTCACAATGGAAATCCCCCCCCCCCCCCCAATGTGACGATTGTCGGTACTCAAGTGTCACCATAGTAACGTGAATCCGGCGAATTGATGACATGAACTTAAAATGAATGAAAAAATTGTAATTCTATTACCATGTGCGCGTATTAGGAGGCAAACGAAACAGGTTTTTTTAACAACATTCTCTTATTCAAAGACGAGTATATATTGAATATCAGGAAGGTCTTCTTA
The DNA here is from genome assembly GCF_000002235.5 of Strongylocentrotus purpuratus. NCBI lineage: Eukaryota > Metazoa > Echinodermata > Echinoidea > Camarodonta > Strongylocentrotidae > Strongylocentrotus > Strongylocentrotus purpuratus. The sequence continues at coordinate 8,968,192 of NW_022145599.1, read as the reverse complement.
TCAAAATCAGAGTCAGTTATGAAGACAAAAAAAAAGATTGAATGAAAATATTGTACATTCCCGTCTAACACATACATCAAAGCTACATGATTGTAGGTACTAGATATATTGCAGTATTATACAATCAATACTTTGATTTGAAGTAGAAGAAACTGAATCATTTGCAGTCTGTCTGGAAATTAATACCGGAATTATAATTTGTTATAGATTATAGGCTTCTTCCCCCCTGACCTATATTTTTAAACTACGGTTTCGACATTGACTGTTCGCATCAAAATCATGAGACTCGGGCAAGCCGTTGCTCAAGCACAGTTTTAATTCCATTAGTGATAACCTCGCAACTCCCTCGTTATTTCATTCCCCCACCATTGGTCTCTCTCTCTCTCTCTCTCTCTCTCTCTCTCTCTCTCTCTCTCTCCTCTCTCTCTCTCTCTCTCCTCTCTCCCTCTCTCTCTCTCTCTCTCTCTCTCTAGTCTCTGTATAGCTTTTCCCTATCTTCATGTTTGCTGTATGTTCCTCTCTCCCTCCACCCCTCACTCCCTACCCTCTGTCTTTTTCTATCTATCTTCTTCTGCAAATCCCCCGCATCAATTCGAAGAAGGGTCAACAAATTTATTTTTTTCTGGTCCCACTATTTGGAATAGTCTCCCTTTAAGCATTCGTTCCTGCACCTCGGTCGCATCATTTAAGAGAAATTTAAAAACTCATTTGTTTTCTTTGAAATTGTTAATTTTTTTTTAGAGTGTAATGCACTTGGAGAGTATATAAATATTCTGTTTTTATTTTAAAATGTAAAGCGCCTTGAGCATGTTCATGTAAAGGCGCTATATAAATACCAATATGTATGTATGTATGTATGTATCTCAGTCTATGTCTGACTTTGTCTGTCTATCTGTATTATCTCCCTCTCTCTCTCTGTTTCTGTATCTGTCTGATTATATATGTGCATCTATGTGACCCTCCCCCTCTATCTCCATCTACATCAGTCTCTGTCTGTCTGTCACAACTCCCGCCCCCACACTCTCTCTCTCTCTCTCTCTCTCTCTCTCTCTCTCTCTCTCTATGTTTCCTCCTCCCTCTCTCCTTTTCGTATTGGAATATAATATTCTGTTTTCCTTTAATAGTCACTTGCTCTCTGCGAGGTCGTATTCCCTCGTCTAAAATGTATTTCTTCGACTCTCTCTTCTTCTAACTCCACCCCAATTATTCATTCCCTCCTCCTTCTAATATTCCCTTCCAGTCTTCTACTCACCCCTGGGACCTAAGTAACAGACGTCATTGACTGACATATACAAGGAACAAGGCTTAAAATGTCTGCCTCATGCTGATCGATGACGTAATGGAAGTAATCAGTGGCAGTATGAGTTTTCTGGGCACAGTTAAAGTGGTTTATTTGGACTTCAAGAACATTCGAATTTCATCGCCAATAAAAATGTATGCCAATACAGGTTTGCTAGAAAAATGTAAATCAGAGTGAATATATCCGACAAATAGCAAATCTCTAAAATCAAAGTAATTGGTCGATATCATCCGAACACTTTTCTCAAGATTGTGTCAAATAGAAATCCGACAGAACACACATTTCCGAAGAATGGTTTATACATGCTTTAAGTGAAAATGAAATTATGACATAAGACTTTAGTAAAAGATATCGATGACGGATAAAAGGATTTCGGGAATACTCCATTAGTGAGGCATGGAGATAGGAGTACAGAAAGACAGACATTCAAATAGGCAGATCTAATAGAAAAGGAAGGTGTCGGGACACTGCAAAGCATAAATGAATACAAAAGGCAAAGAAACAGAGGCAATGGAGATGTACAGAGGGAAGAATGAGGTGAGAAGGGGAACGAGGGAGAAGGGAGAGACACGTACAGAGAGAGTGAGAGAGAGGGAGAGAGAGGGGGAGAGAGAGAGAGAGAGAGAGAAGAAGAAACACAGAAGGAAAGACAGATAGACAGACATACAGACAGAGGGAGTTAAAAGTAAACCCATTATCCACTATACGACAAAACGAAACGTATGAAATACCTCTTGGAACTAATTACACTGACTGGTTGTTTGAAGGGCCGCAAAACCAAAGCAAAATTTAAATTTCCGGTGTTACGGTTCACCCATTTAAAAAGAATACTTCATCTTCCCCAAGAGTAGGGAAAGAAACAGGCAATTCTTTTTATAAGAGATCTAATTTTAGGTTATGTCTTTATAAAGTTAGGTCTTTTTTCCTACAATACATGCATTATTCATCAGCTGTGTCAACGAGTAAATCGCATGGTGCAATAAAACGTGTAAAAGGATTGGAACAAGAGCCAACCATATCTCACAATTATAATCCAAATAAATATCACCTGCTTCACTAAATCTATGCCTATTAGATCATCACCTTCATAAGCCTAGATAATCGGAAAAAATCGTATCATTCATAAGAAAATTTTTTTTTAAATCTATGCCACACATATATTACGCCTACGTAGCGAAGTTGGATAAATCTAATAATAATTTGGTTTACACAGAAAAGCTTCATCAGCATCAAAGCAGTGCGGCCTGCAATTACCCTAGCAATTGCCTGGTACCCATTTACATCTGGGTGGAGAGTGGCAAAAATATGATTACTTTCTTGCCAAAGAACGTCAGTGCCGGGCTTGGATTTGAACTCAACAACCCTTAGATTGAGACTCAGGTGAATGAACCACCTCCTTATGTCAAAATGCATTGTAGAAACAAAAAGTAATCCTTAAATTTCAAAGGATCGCTATAAAGTGGCACTCGGAGTAATCAAACTCTGTAACACGACTGTTTATGTATATAGCAAAGATCATAACCCTCATATTTTGACAAGTTAATTATAAAGTAACACCCAGAATGCCTGAATATATACCCCCCAAAAAGATAATTTATTCATAAATTCAACAGAACGCAATTACAAACGACCTTGGTGTGAGATAGATTGGAATATTTACATTTGTAACGCATCAGCTAAAACGTAAATCTTATTGGAGATATCCCTAATTTAATATTATACACTCAACAATCCTACATGTACATGTATACGTGATGAGTTTTGCAGGTAAACATTGGCATAGTCATGCACCATCCAATTTTAACATTTTGCCCATATTTTCCACATTTTGCATGGTATCCTCTGATAAACAAACAACAAACAAACAAACGAACGAACGAACGAAGAAACAAATTTTATGGGAGTAGGCCGCTTCCATTATGTAAAAACCAGCAATAGTTTGAGTAAGAATGAAAATAATTTTTTCACATCCATTTGACATATTTTGGTGAAATCGCAGTAAAGGAAATACTCCATTTATCTTTTTAATCCTAAATAATATATGTAAAGTAAATGCCGTGTTCTAGACACTTTTTGTTCTAGCGTCTGCCACCAATCGTTTATGAATACCTATTACCCTAGCGTTCTAGTCATTCATCACAATAATAATCAAAATAGATAATATTGCTTCGAGGCAGTTATGCGTGCATTCGCTAAAACACACTATAGACACCATTTCATGATTTTAAATGACACATTAGAATTATTCATGATGCAAATTTTGCATCAACTTGACACAGTAATTGGGAAAAGATGGAGGTGGAAAAATGTGAATACTCAAATAAGGAAACTTGATTCTGATATTCATATATTGGAGGAAAAATAATGTTAAGATACGCATAGACATTTAAGCACTTCAAGACATTCAGCATCGTATTCTTCTATTAATATATCTCCCCTCTCTCTCTCTCTATCTCTCCCTCCTCTACCTCACCCTCCCTCCTCTCTTTATCTATCTCCCCTCCCCTCTCTCTCTCCCCAAATAGATAATGACACTAAGTGATTCTTTTCTCATCGGTAAATGGATTGCATGATTGGTGCTGAGCGCTGCATCACACGTAAATCACGAGATGATTACAAAATTCATGATGGTAAAATTTTGCCATGATGAAAGTAACCCAAATGACATTGAAACTGATCGACTGAAGGCCAGATATGCATGTATTCACCTATTCTCTTACTGCCTGCAGAGAAATGGAAGGCAGTCTTTTTCAGGAAACACTTCTTTTGGAGTTGAAACCACTTCTGAAGAAAATTGGAATCCATACCGAAGTAGTGGGCAAAGAACTCCTTTGACTGTTGAGGGTGGATTCCACAGTTCCGAGCGTGGATTTTTATTCCAAACGATGGTTTCTGATAGGACTCGCCTAAAGGTGGACTCCCACTCGTCAATAAATGCAGAATATGGATATAACCTAAAAATGTACAGTGGTCAAAGAAGTACAAGTGAAATGATACAGTAAAAACATAACGTTTTGTGTACTTACTTAAAACTCCGTCCTCGAAATTCTGAAAGCAGATGTTCCATATTCCTGTCGATATTCTTTCACCCCTGATGATAGTACTATTTCCCCCTTGTGTATCATTCACGTTTTCATTAGGCACTTCATAGAGGAGTTCAGCCTGTAGCCACTGGTCCGTTGCTATGGCGATTATACTGAGAATGAAAGAAACTGTTCCAAGAAGGACACCGGCACCACACAAGAATTTGAAATACCGCGCCGCGAAGAGTTTGATAGCGGTCGGGCATCTGTCCCTTCCACCTCCACCACCACCACCACCATTACTGCCACCACTGCTGCCTGCACCGCCACCGGATCCACCGGCAGCACCCCCGTTGATGCCGGCGCCGCCACCACCTGTTCCGCCACTGCTTTCCGGCATCTCTTGAGGCTCTAGGACGGGGTCTTCGCTGTCTCGGGAGCGGCCTAGCCGACCGTTCATCTGCCGTCTTTCCGCCTCCTTTTCGTCTCGCCGATATCGTCTGCTACGACGGAGCCTCCGCAGATAACCTACCACACTGCTGAGCGAGATCGTAATACCGTGTTGCGTATCGTGTACCGACATCGAGGCGACCGTGTCAATACCAACCGCGTTCAGTCAGGCATGTATCCAAAATTGGAATTGTTCTTAAAACGTTAGTGATCGACTAATCCCCTAATGGACGAGTTAATTGGATTTCTCTCTCATCCACTCTCCCCCTCTCTGATACACTCAAATAGTCTTTGATTCCACACACGAAGGTATTGATCTGCCAGCGTTCTTAATTACTTTCATCCGAGATAACAATAATACAGAATAAGGACTGTTCAGTGGAATTCGCTCTCCTGCAATCCCGCGAAACAAAGAGATATGCACGTAATTTTGAAACCCATAAATAATGGGTGTAATTTATGACGGGAATGCATGCTCCACCGATCCGGCGACACCAGGGAATAAAAGCAAAAATCTAATCAGACAAATTATCATTACGAAGTGTGTGCAGCTAACCGTTCACCTTTCCTGGGTCAAAATGAAGCTTCTCAATGATAATAAAATTATTGGCTCTTCCTCTGTTATCTCATCTCTCCTCCCCTCTCTTCCTCTCTCTCTCATACGCGCTCTCCTTGTTGCTAGTCGATTTTACTAGGCGACCTTTCTTTTCAACTGGCTGTCACGCTTTTTCTTTTTTTGGCGCTCTTAGCCCTAATGTGATGGAGGTGTGATGAATTACACGCTGTTTGCTCGCTTTATGGACTCATGTATTCTGGCTAGGTGAAATTTGTCCTCTGGAATGATTGACGAGGTGACAATGAAGACATCACTACTTCATGGACAAGCGGGGACGTTTTTGTGTAATCCCCGCATGAGAATCAGGACACCTGTTGATTTTAAATAGGTTTCAGATTCACGATGAAAAGTTTTCATATCAGATCGTTCCAAATATGCCGTAGAGTGGGTCACTCATTACGATGACCATAAATATTCATCTTCCGAAATAAGAGATCGGTTGTTGAGTTCGTAGACAGGAGCGTTCATGCAGGAGAAATGATTATGTGAAGACCGCAGAAAGAATTTGAAAATGACTCTCACTTTGCTCAGATTTCCGTTTCTCCGAATCTTAGAAGATCACACATGAAGTAGAAATCTCGAATGAACGCTACTGTTAATGCCGCGAGGTATAAAGACCATTACACAGTAAGCGTCCAGCCCACGTTGTTTCTCACCGCCGTCAGACGACACTTTCAAGTTTTGAGCAAATTGGCGGCAAATTATCGTCATTTCGCACCTCAGCACCCCGCGCAAACCGCATCGCGCGGGAGCGCATCACTTTCAATTCACCACGTAATAATTTCGTAATTTCGTACCAGCTTGTACCGTTGCATCATGGGCACACACTCAAGGCGTGACGGACCTAGATGATCGCACGCACAATTTGCTCTCCATCTAACATTTTTTTTAAAACACTTCATCATCTTCTTCAAGATGGTGTTGAATAATGGCGAACTCTCGCCGTGCATACTTGTTCGTATTTGCTGAGTAGTTGTAATTGCACCATCAATGCTCTCTTAAGCACTACACGCCGTTTTCAAATGTCCACATAATTTGTTTACAGAAGAATATTTGTGTTGATGATGTAACCTAGAAACAAAGACAGTGCACTTATATGTACCTGAAGAAAATTTGCGAAGACACTATTATCCAACTCGCCCACATAATACAAATTCATTGACTTAATTACATTATCATATCCAGGGTATGTAAATTAGTGGCTGTTAGATGGTTTTAGAATCATCTTCCTCCGATGAGCAGCCTCTTCACATAAAAACGTTTCTTCTTAAAGACTGTTTTCAGTTGGAGTGCGGCAAGCCTTTACTATTCTCTTTGTTATCCCGAGGTGATGCTACCCCGTGTTCTCTTCAATGTCAGTGTATTTTAATGATCTTCTGCATTATTTAAACTGTAGGCATATACCACTGATTACGGAGAGGAGACAGATGCAGCAAAACTCCCTTCCTCTTTAAACCCCGATGGCATATGTATTTGATAAGCCCATAAAAGAAAAATACAGGCATACAAAAGTCGGTTAACTTTTCTTCGATATTTGCTTGTCAGATTGTCGTTGTTGTAAATTAACATCTGCGAATTTTGTTAACCCTTTTTGTTTTCAGAATCGGAAATGTGCCCTCCTTTCATCCCATTTTATTTAATTTATATAACCTTCTTTTAGCCATTCTCAACTATTCACGAAGTTTAAGCCTTTCCACCGATGGGACTGCATATCAATATTGTACGATCACAACTCAGTAGAAAACCATCGGTACTTCAAACAGGACCTGGATGCTGGCCCCAGCAACACATGGTCAGTCTCGATGGCTTTCTCAAGCTCAGACGGCTCTTCATCGACAGATGAGGATGTCGAAATGTTTAGCCGCCATTCTAAACCGAAGGGGAGTCCCGTGCAGCAGGATTGTGTTCCAGAAAGTAATGACAAATTTCGCTATTGATGATAGTCTTTTATATTATCCACATTGTTTTTTGTGAATAATCAATGCGCTTCGGGTGTATCGTGCAGTACAGCTACTTTGGGAATTATTCATCATCGTTCGGTTGTTGTCTCTCCCGTAATTTCTCCTTCACCTTCTCATGTCAAATGATGAATGATTTATAGTCCCTGTCCGATCATGTTTAAATATATCTCACCATCGTACCGTCTCTTCTTGAAGGTCAAACAACACGAGCGTTTATATGCGGACACAGGTGCTCCAAGATGATATTTAAGCGCGCTTTTTGTTTATTCAGCATTAAACCCTTTCATAGAGCAAGACACTAGTCGGTAAAGGTTCTAAGACAATGTTGTATGATGTGAAAAGATGGTGGCCGAGATGTTATAACAGTCTCAGAAATGGTAATTTTTATATCTAGAAGCAGGGGCGGGTCGGGAGGAAAACAAAAAAAGGGAAGGGGGGGGGGGCTTTAGGGATCCAAGCCTGCTCTTTTTATTTACTTGTCAACTTTTTTAGGGGTTCATGCATTGTAACCCTCTTTTGGGGGCCTGACTTTGCCCCCCTTTTTTTGCCCGAAAATCACTTTAAATGTATTCATTACGTTTTTTCCTGATTATTATTATCATCTTTTTCATTGGGGGGAGATTAAACCTCCCCTTTTACAAAAATATGCAGATGCCCATGAGAACCATAATTATTAGTTAAGCCTAAAGACCTCTACAAATAGTCTCCAGAAGGAAAGTAATAGTGAAGGGATCATGCGTTTGGTATACGAAGAATGGATATTATCAACTTATGTCCATGAAAGCGTTTTTAATCCTGTATCTAACTGATATGAAGAAGGAAATTATAATTATAAGCCTCGATGAGCCTCATGTCAGGCTGTCGTAAATCCTGATCTACTGCAGATATGAATCTACCGATGATGTGTCATCTTACGCGTTATGCTAACATATTTCGCACATTTAATTTCTTCTCCATATTCTCTTCAGCCAGTTATGTATTGTTCTGTTGTTATATTTTTTTTCTTCTGTTTGTTTATTTTTGTTTTTGTTGTTTTTGTTTTTGTTTTTTTTTTTTTTTTTTTTGTTTGTTTGTTTTTTTTTTTTTTGTGTACAATCAGGTATAAAATTTACAAGGACAGCCCTGTTATTTAAGCCTATCCATATCATTTGCTATTCGGTGGGCGGCGACTTAATTGCTTCGGAAGATATTGATAACCTTCGAATATCTGATTGCGGGAATTATCCACTACACCCCAGGGGCGGATCTAACTTTCCTGCCAAGGGGTGGTTTTACTCAGTGGCGGATCCAGAATTTCCCAAAAATCGCGCAGTTTTACTGTTTTTTTTTTTTTCTTCTTCTTCTCCCCCCCCCCCCCCTTTTTCTTCTTTTTTTTTCTCACTTGGCCGGCCAAAGGGAGGGGGTTTAAACCGCCGAAAAGCCCCCTATATCCGCACCTGCACCCGTACAATATGTAAATATTTACGTGGATGATTACCAGCATGTCTTGAAACACGACAATGTTGCCTCTCATGTATTTTATATTCTATAATACGCCATTTATCGAGGGAACGGGGACTTTGGAAATGAAAACAGTAGTAAACCTACATAGCATCCACTGGAATGGTGTGTAGGATTATAATCCCAGCCAATTCTTGTCGATTATTCTACTGTGTCCCTTTGAAAATGGGAGGCCTTTGTTATCACATGCAGCGCACGAACATCTCCATTAGTTCTTGATTAAACCACAGTACCGCAGTGGCTCCACATGAAAGCTAAATGAGTAAATCATGAATGTGTTATGATTAAATCGCAAATGCATTACTCTCAGACTCTCAGAAGTATAGAGGCACGAGGCTGGGGTAATAGGATATATGCCGAGGGTATCCACCAGGATATTGAAATAGCCTATCCAAAATTTGGACAGTGTGAAGATATTTTGTTTTTGTTATAATTTTAATCGTTGTTATTTTTGTTTATATATATATATATATATATATATATATATATATATATATATATATGTATATATTATATTCATAAAGTTTGATTGCAAATTTACAGTTTCGCAATCTAATGACATGTTGAAATTTCAAACGCGGGAATTCGGTCAAGCCCCCCCCCCCCCCCGGCGAAATTTTGCTCAAAAAATAAAGAGAGAGAGAGAGAGAGAGAGAGAGAGGGAGAGAGAGTAAGTATTCATCAGCGATTGGGGATTTTGGCATTACATCATTCATATACAAACAAATTATTTATCAAAAAACCCACTTTTTCATCCTTATACGTTTTTATGTTCTGGATACGTCAACCAGTATCAAGTTTCTCGTATTTTGCAACGAGAAGTGCAAAATGGCGATCAATAATTCATTTGAAAACTGGCAGAAGGTCTTTCTGATGAACAATTTTGAGATCGAAATCAAACATGACATTTCAGAATTTCGAAAACGATTAGCTGTGGAGATATTTTCAGTTCGGTAACACCAGGGATGTGAATTCAAATCTTTAAAATATTTTTTTTTCGGTATAGTCAAGGAATAACTGCAAAAACTACAAACGGCATCGTAAAATAATAGCTTTGTTTGATAACATTAAAATTTATCAAGCAATACAAAATAAAAAATTAACCGAAAGAACGGATATTAAAAAACATAAAAAAGATTTTTTCATCTTAAATTTGGTACAAATTTGTTACAATTTTTTGTTCATCATTCTATGTGACTGTTGGAATAACGAGATGACGGCTGCTAAGCAAAAATAATCCTGTGTTAAGAATAGATCATCTGGCTTTGTGTATCTATGGTCATTTAAAGTGTTCATGAAACGATGTTCATTTCTTATTCTTTTTGATAGGCATTAGGCGAGTGGATTCTATCAAAAGCGGTGTTCTTTGTTGAAAAGTCACGTTTCCTTTGATGAAAAGTGGATTAGTTTTCGTTTGGAATCGACCTGTAATTCTCCTTATTACTTTCTTTTCTATTTCATTTATTTTCATGACAATTCAGTCAAGTCAAAATACACTGGATCACCTTGATGTTTCAAAATGAAGAAGAAAGGCCATAGGCTAAATTTCGCTATTCCAAATCCAATTAAATCGGGGTAGTAATCACGCTTACAATATTCGCACTAGTTCATTCAAATCAACTTAAGAAACTGTGATTTTTTTTTTCATGCGAAATTTCCCTAATGAAAAAGAATTAAAAAAGAAGAAATAATTGTGTGGTATAAGATGTATTTGTATGGACGTGGGTTTTCATTTGCGAGCGTGCTCACCGCGCCCAAGTCTCTCGGCAAACAAGCGAACAAACTGAAAGTATAGAATAAGAAAAAATGTTCATTTAACAAGGAATTGTATATGATGAAGGAAGCAGACTCAAGATCAAAAAAGTTACCAAGGTAACGTAACGGTTGCTCTTTTTTCGTTAACATGAAATGACGTCGTTGTGAGAACGAGAGTCAACAATGTTTTATTTGCTCACCAATTTATTCCGGAGATGAGTTCTCTTCCCATCTACTTTCTAATACAGACAAGAAGATGAGAGAAGAAGGAGGGGGAGAAAGGGAGAGAGGGAAAAAATTATGAACTCACATCGCGGGACGTGGTGGTACTTAGAAAAGGAGGTTAAATTCAGATAGGTTATAGACCGTAAACATTCTGGGAGCTTTACACGTAGGACGGGATGTAAACAGATAATGGGGCTGGACTGTGACGATAGAGAGTGGTAAATATCCCAGGAGTGGCGGGGGGGGGGGGGGGTGACTCGATGCAACGCTGTAAGGATAGTCTTCTCTTTTTTTTGCCGAACTGGGTCAAATTTCTCCGTCTTCACGGTCTATCTTTTTATTTTTCTCTCTCTCTCTCCCTCGTTCTCTCTCCCTCACCCTTCCCAACTCTCTCTCTCTCTGTCATTCTTTCTCTCTCTTTCTCTATCTCTTTCACGTCTGTAATATCCTGCAAGCGTGATCCAAACACTGTAGCTAGACTCTCACCGGTAGATTACTTTTCTTCTCTTCTCCTATCATTTTTGAAGGATTTGTTGCTCTTTATCCGCCCAATTAGGGCATCTTTATCAAGGTGTTGTATTAAAGATTTTGAGTATGACGTAGGAAAGTACAAGTACTAACTTGAGTCATTTAAACACTTTCACACCCCTCCTTTTGAACAGAATTTGAATCTTATCCCCCACCAAAGATACCTTTTCAGAGATTCACCCATCTCACATTTAAAAATCTTTTCTTCTTCTGTATGAGGCAGCAAATGTCTTGGATAATTCAATCTATAGTTGTTGTACTACCCCCTTTCAAGTTCCTTTTCTATTTTTATCATAAATAACAATAATAAATAATAAACATCTTCTAGAAAAATTCCTGGTAGAGCTATCGTAGAGATTTTTTTAAATGGAATTACTTTACCAAGTCACGTTGTATACGAATAATTTCAAGGTAGAGAGGTTGACGGTTGAGTGGCACTTCCTTGAAAAAATAAAGGGGCACTTGCCATCATCAACAAAGACAAATATTTGGTCTCTTTTCTGCTCTGAAAGCACTCTAATTCTAAGGCGTAGAAAACCCAATCAAACAAAGAAAAGGAAAACAGTTACAAAAGAAAAGAAGTTTGCTTTACTCATTCATGTGAACGTGATGAAAACGCGGGAAGTCGTCCTTCATTTATATAGATTGCACTTCCTTTTCATTGCCATACGTGAAGGGTTTTTATACTTATTAAAACGGATGTTTGTGTTTGCTGTTTATCTTCACCGGAATTTGAAAGACATTTTGATTTCGAAGCTGCAAACTATGTAGTTTGTGAGTCCCGGGTGTGAGTTCGGAATATAAAGATTTTCATCATGCTATTGTCCACATTTTCTATAACCAACAAGAAACACATTAAAGGTAATACAAAGTTTTGGGAAATTTTGAAAATTGGGTGGATAGTCATTCTATACAATTTTGATATATTTGGATGCCCCTTTGGATGTATTATAAGCACTAGAAAGTTTAGTCCCTAAAACACTTCTGCTTTCGAGATAAATTGAATATAAAAAATTTACCGGTGCTCCCGGTAAATTGTGATGAATTTCAAAAAGCGCCTACAGCCGTACAAATGGTAGCTGCGACCATGAAAATCTCAGAATATGTAGTTGTGATGTATAATTTTCAAACGGGAATAGCTAATCGGTCAATTTTAGTCGAAAAACATTGTTTTATAGCTTAATTAATATCTTGACCTTGAGAGGAAGCTATACAACATAAAGAGTGTATTGTGTTATTTTCATAACTTTAGACTCGATTTCAACCGCGACAACGATCGCTGAATATTGTAGGATCGCATAATGCTTCCAATATGTTCATTTGAACCAAATTCATGACTTTATACCAAAACTTTGTAATACCTTTAATATTACGCTTCTTTTATTCGCAAATCATTTTCTTTACCCCCAAAAATACCGCGTGAAAATATTCTGTGCGAGCCATTTGTCGTGAAACCGCATAAAATATCACATAACAAACGAGGCCTGTTTAGTTGAGGAATGTTTTCGAAGTAATTGTACTAAAGTTTAATGGGTCACATGAAGCGATAAAAATGGTACATCGAGAGCTAGAAGGATGAAGGATACAATTTGTTTTACCCGACCTTTAAGAAAGTATGTGTTTGCTTATAATTATGTAAGCAACCAGTGGACCGACGGCTTTGTCCTTTCCGAAGGGACTTAGTAACGAGGATTAATGCCTTACCAAAGGGCGCTAGCACATCGACTTGGTTTTGAATCCGGGATCTCCCGGTTATGAGACCACTGCTCTACCACTGAGCCATCGTGTCTTCTTTATTTGACTAGTTCATGTCACAAGAATCTATAAAGCTGGGATTAAATCGGCATGTTCTAGACCTTCTGCCAATTATAGCGTCCTAGTCGCTGATTCAACACTACATGTATTTCCCCGTGATCATCGTCGAATCTAAAGATTGATTGGTCATTATCGTTATTGCTTTATTTCGACACTAAAAGAAATCTACTAATTACATTTCAAAATCTACCACCCATAACTACAGCGCATTGCACTTTTAGGTTCATGAACCCAAATTCAACCTTCATTCGCCTGCAACGTTGCTTTGTGCGAAAACAGAGAATGTTGAGAATCCAAGCAACCGAACTCGCAAACAAGAAGCTTAATGATTTTTTTGTATAATTAAGATCACTGAAGTAAATTTTGGCTGCTGAGAGCCAGAAGGGTGTTAACGCTCATCAATTTTGCACAACAAAATTAATTAAATTATCCCTAATGGACATTTTTTTTTTACACCGATAAGATAAATACCACTCCGTTCTCGACTCAACCATCACAAACACAACCAAATACTAAACTCATATACACAGCGGCCTCAGATATATCAATCAATAATTTTCTTTATTAATATAGAACCTCTATACCTTTTTATCTTATCAAAACATCAGAAGCTATTCAAGACACATTAAGAAGAAATCAAGCTAGGCTATGAAAAGAATGGCAAAGAATGAAATTAAAAGGCAAATTCGCAAATCGAGTAGCATGGTAGTGTCATAATAGTCGAGGAATGCCAGGGTAGAAAGATACGCCAGGCAAAGTATGATATAATAAATTGCTGAATGCCATCAGCTTTCTTTTCGTAGTAAATGTCATGAAAATTTTCAGTTCTTTACAAATAATCTCAATTTCTATGAGCACTTAAAATACCTTAAGTCTGAGCTTAGCTACATTCTCCAAGAAAATTCTATAAGAGCATTTTATTCCACGCGTAAATACCAAGGTGCTATAGTATATCCAATCGGTTTATGTCGGATTTTGTTATTGAATAGTTCTTTTACTAACAAATAAAGGGAGAAAAAATGCATAGCTGTGATCGGAAAGTCTTAATTGAAATATGAAATATATCTTTGGTATTAGTGCGGAGATTGCAGGAATTAACCACCCACATCTTATGTATGGAATAGAAATACAAAGTGCTAATGAAATGAAGGAGATTAATAGGTACCAACACAAATAGAGAAGAGAAGGAGAGAGAGAGAGAGAGATAATGAGAGAGAGAGAGAGAGAGAGAGAGAGAGAGAGAGAGAAAGAAAGAAAGAAAGAAAAAGAAGAAAAAAAAGAGAGAAAGAAAAAAAAGAGAAAGAAGAGAGAGAAAGCAGAGAGAGAAAGAAGAGAGAGAAAGCAGAGAGAGAAAGAAGAGAGAGAAAGCAGAGAGAGAAAGAAGAGAGAGAAAGCAGAGAGAGAAAGCAGAGAGAAAGAGAGAGAAGAGAGAGAAAGAGAGAGAGAAAAAGAGAGAGAGAAAAAAGAGAGAGAGAGAGAGAGGACGATAGGATTTATGCGAGGAGATATTGATTATATAATTTATGTTTGGAGCCAGAAGGGCATTAACTCATACCTTTTAACACAGAGTTAACACCTTCTGGCCCTGAACAGACAATAATTATACAAACACATCAGCACCATACATCCTGATGCAAGAGAACAATGGATGATAGCAGCATAAACATAAAGAAACAAATGTGAATTCATGAAACAAACTAGCATTAACAAAAAACAGATTGCATCTGAACAAGGACAGGTTCACTTGCTACTGGAATAGAATTTGTGAACATTTCACCTCTACACAACCAGACCTAAACATAAATCATTTATACCGATATGACTAAATATAAAAATTGCCCTTTTGTCTCAATTTCGAACTCTTCTATACACATCTTTCTATCCTCTTTGCTATACATGGAATCATATACATATTGCATTTCGAGAAAATAGAATGGCCCAAGATTTTTGTACATTTGTACAACATTGGTATAATAATCATCTTTTCAAACAATTTGATTCTCTCTGTAATGATATAAAGTCTAGTATGAGTAAAAGAAAGAACAGAGTATACAATTAATAGTTTTGAAAAACTCATCTGATTCAGATGATCTCATTTCAGAAACTTGGATATTTACATGTTTTAACTTCTCTCTTTTTTCATAGTTAAGCTCATGATTATAAAATGCTTATAATTATATCCAATAACTGAAAATATATTGCTGATACCTTGAGATACACATTCACTGTTTATATAAATAATATAATTTTATTTGGATTACTTTTAATCGAAAAGTAAATACAAGCATATCAGCAATCTTTTCTAAATTACATCAAATCTTTCCTACAAATAGGAAGCTAAGCTTTGCAATAATATGAAAAAAAATGTACTAACTGTACAAATAGTAAATATTGTATCATATCAAGCACAATGTCATAAACATAAGTAATACAATTTTATATAAAATGGTCATTTTAAAAGGTTCAAGAAAATCATAGGTCTCTTCATGTACGGAACATAATTTGTCAAAGATGATATAATATTTGTATAGGTATCATAATCTTATATCATCAGCATTTCAACAACATATGACCTTCATTAATGTTATAACAGTCAAGGGCAACACACTGGAAATTTAAAAAAACTGAGCATTCTAAATCAGACACAATGGCCTCATCCTTTCTAAGTAGCGATTGGTATTACATGAGCACTCATCAACTGTCATTACAATTATTCATGATTTCCAAGGTGAAAGTAGACACATTTTTTTTGTCTCTGTGCACAGCTCGTCAAATCAATTCCTAATATCGGGATCCTGGCAATCACAGCACATTGTATGCACAGTTGAAGCGTAATTAAAAGCACACACGTACATATGGAATGAGTTGCATACAAGCAGAATAGATGAAGAGTGTTACCGATGATATAATATATGAATGCAAGGCTGTGGGTCTTTAAGTATTGATCGCATTCAGTGGATCGTCAAATATATTTGGAGCATCGGTATCGAATATGGAATCTGAGGCCTCCTTTGTTGTCTTCTTCTTGGCTTTCGTCTTTTTGGGCTTACTGGAAGGCGAGGGGTCGGCAAAGATGTCATCTGTTAGGAAAATTATTTAACAAAGTGAGGAAAAGAGAAGGAATTTTTAGTGTAAGGAATCACTGAAAATATTGTGGTTGTCATCACTAGATATATCTTCTCTTTCCATCATGTCCAAGGTGCTTAAATTTTCACTTCTGACAATCAATGATTGAAGAATGTATTGGGTGGTATCACTGCACACATCTTACCCATTAAATGTTTCTTCTTGGTGTAAATTCATAATTTTTTTAAGAGCAAAATTATAGTTATTCATGACTTTACTTAGTTCATATCATAGAGTAAATATTATTCAAACATAATGAAAACCTGGGTGAGTACAAATACCATCATATAAAATAATTAAGCAGTATTCTATTGAGTATATTACCGCCTTCCTATTAAAAACAAAAGACAACACAAACAAAAACAAACGAACATGATATAAAAAAGAAGATATGCATATCAGTCTTTGTAAAATACATTATGATCGTTGATTCCAAGCAATAGATAAAAAGTCACAATAAAAAGAAGGAAAAAAATGAGAGTAAAATTGCAGACTGAGAAGGAAACCTAAAAAATGTGAGTTATTTGATGATGCCTGCTTGCAAACTATTGGGGTTGATTTTCTTTTGGAATGGAAAAACCCTCATTTTTATTTCACCTTTACAACCCCTTAGATAATGCACCAATGCACCTCCATAATAAATAACAAAATTCATTAAACGCCCAACCACACTGGCATTTATTAGTTCTTTTATCAGTCATTTTGAAACTTGAATGTAATGCATTCATTACTTATCAAGTAGCCATCTTTTCTTTGTGGAGAAAAACATATTTATCACATTTTTAGCTTTGCAAAAAGCCTCCAAATGCCTACCCACATCTGCATTTATTGGTCCTTTTATGAGTCATTTTGAAACAAGACTGTAATGCTTTCATTAATTAACAACTAACCATTTTTTCTTTGTGAAGAATAACATTATTTATCAAACTTTTAGCTTTGCAAAAAGCCTCCAAATGCTCTTTGACAAACAGACCGCAACATATTTATGTATTCTCCGCGGGGGACATGCTTTTAAAGAGAAGAGAAGCGAAAAGAGGGTGACATTTTGGCAGCAACTGGAGCAGAGCTCTCAAGTATCTAAGGAGAGAATAACCGGTGTGTTGTTTGCTGACAAGCGATGCTTGATAGGCTTTCAAGTCGTGAATAAGAGTTATTTTGGAGCAGTTTATAGCCCTCCTTGGGATAGAGCTAGACACGCTTAAATGTTGAAGGGGAAGGGGGCAGGGTGCTGATCAATATTGCAAGATATGTATTCTCTCTTGAATGCACTGAGGGAAGCTAATGAGAGATGAGATCTACAGAGAAAAGAAGAGAGAGAGAGAGAGAGATGGAGAAGAGAGAGAGGGATAAAGAGATGGAGAGAGAGAGATGGAGGGAGGGAGAGAAAAGAAGAGAGAGATGGAGAGAGAGAGAGAGAGAGAGAGAGAGAGAGAGGTCAAATTCACAAGAGGCAAGGAAATGGAAGGAGAAGAATGTGACAAGAGATATTACAGCAGAGATACAGTGTGAAAGAAAGAGAGAGAGGAAGAAAAATAAAGAGAAAAAAATCATACTGGAGAGATGATTATGTAACAAAAGAGAAAAATACAGAAAAAGTGAAAGAAAACATACTTCTACATGTATATGGAATAGCTTTCAAGAAAATAAGAACAAATAATACTCAATAATTGCACAAAGTTCAAATGATGTAGAAACAGAGATCAAGAAAATGAAAAGAAAACAAGATAGCGAGAAGGAGACAGAAGAGAGAGAGAGAGAGAGAGAGAGAGAGAGAGGGAGTGTGAGAGAAGAGGGAGACAAGCATACAGACGGACAGACATACACACACATAGCAAGAGAAACATGTAGAGACACAGGTTTAAGAAGTGCTTCACAAACACATTTGCAAAAGGACATTGATCTCTGTCGGTGACCTCTGAACTTACCTCCTCCGACATCCTTGAAGATGGCTTCTTGGGCCGGAGCCGTCGTCGTCTTCTTCTTCTTCTCCTTGGGCTTGGCGGGAGGGAGGTCAGCAAAGATGTCAGAACTGCCAAAGAGATCCGCGTCGGTGGCTTTTGCAGCTTTGGCTTTCGTCTTCTTGGGCTTCGCTGCAAACAAGTCATCATCATCCTGTCAAAAAGAGAGATGGCGTATATGTAAGAACCATACGTTAAGATTTGTAATCTTTAAAATTCTTCCGCATTCAAACCTGCTTTAGTGACCACCCGTCTACAAAGACCGCTTTTTTTTGTTTCCTTTGAAAGTGGTTTCTTATTGAAACATGTACTAAAGGAACCTGTATACAGAGAACACATTTTGAGTTATTCTTGGGCGGTCGCTATAGACAGGTTTTGA
Organism: Strongylocentrotus purpuratus; assembly: GCF_000002235.5. Classification (NCBI taxonomy): domain Eukaryota; kingdom Metazoa; phylum Echinodermata; class Echinoidea; order Camarodonta; family Strongylocentrotidae; genus Strongylocentrotus; species Strongylocentrotus purpuratus. The sequence goes on along the minus strand of NW_022145599.1, from coordinate 8,949,556 downwards.
CTGTACTTTAAGTTTATTCTGAATTTTCTTTCAGACTCTTCCTTTTTTTTCAACTACCCCCTTAACGTTGTAAAATGTCTAAATTATGTACTTTGTATACATGCTGGGTTGTTCTGTAGACGAAGAAGATGATTTGTATGATTACTGTTTTTGCACATGTCTCTACATGCCTGGTATATTATAACTTGTCTTAACTATTTATGACTGATAATACTTTTTGAATATTATGTTCTTAAAGCCTCTATAAATTGTTGGGAGCCCTAAATTGTATTCTTTCATCAATATTCGACTTCAAACACATTTGTTTTGAAAATCCTTGCAGAAACATGTCTTAAATGACATCCTCTTTCACATTATGATACAATTTAAGTAAAAATGTTCTCATCATTTTTGGGGCTCCCAACACTTTAGAGTGGCTTTAACTTTAGGTCTTTTAAATGTCATGTGACACAATTTTATTATACAACATAAATGTCAACCATTTTCATTCCTTTTGTGTATGAAATCCAAATTATGGGTGAAGAAAAATATTAAGGAATTTTCATTTAGACCAACATGAGATTCATTCTTTTCAATTACTCATGTCAGACAGAGAATATAAAACATAAAAGCCAATAATATTCATATCCTTCTTCAGTCTTCGTATCTAATTGTTAAAACAATAAATTTTATTTCACAGACGCAATCATATCATTATATCCTTTATAAAATGTTACATATCCCCTGCAACTCGTTGAAGTCAACTTGGACCAATGCAAATAAAATCTGGGCACCCCTTAAACATTAATATCCTAAAGCAATGCAAATTAAATCTGGGCACCCCTTAAACATTAATATCCTAAAGCAAAGCAAACATATTTCATCAGATATCAAGTATACGATATGGAAGGTGGATAACCAAAGGTATGGACACTGCCCCTGGTTCTGGGTAAATCAAACAGGGAAATTTCCCCTCCTTTGTTAAACATGTTGACAGGCCTCTTGACAAATAGTAATAACAAATGAATATTCTCTTTTATCATTTTGATCGACAACGCTCAGAAAGGTTAACCTTATTGATTTTCTCATACTGTAACGTTTTTGCACTGCCAATTAGAAGGACAGATCCATATATATTTATCCTCTAAACTGGCGCTATTTTCTGACGAGTCAAATATTGCCAATGGATATATTCTTAAAAGGAATCCTCTTGCTTTTGCTTTAAGGAAGATTATCCATCTTCTGTTTGGAACATTCTCATGTTACCAGCTTGGCGGAAAAAAACTATTTTTCAAAAAGAAAGAATTTCCAGCAGTCATAATGTCTCTTTTCAGATGAATTATCGCCAAAGTGCAATTTGTCTCAAAAACACTCCGTCTTTTGCTTTACGAAAGATTATCCATGTTTTGTTTGAAACATTCTCATGTTGCCAGTTTGGCGGCAGAAATTTTTTTAAACAAAAAAAGAATTTCCATTACCAATTTTGGATGAATCAAATATCCAGTATTGCCAAAGTGCAATTTGCCTCAAAAAACACTTTAGTTTTTTGCTGTAAGAAAGATTATCAATGTTCTGTGTGTAACATGCTTCCATTGTCAACTAGCTCTTATGCTGATGAGTCAAGGTTTGCCAATGTGCCTCAAGAGCCTCAAAGGACACACTTGTTGTATGCTTCGGCCTTCAAGGAAGATTGATCTGTACTCCACAGTGACTAGAAGCTACCCAAGACCATTACAGCACTTCTATTTATTTGTATCACTAGCAAAAAAAGAGGGTTAAAGAGCATTCGGGGATGGGTACTGAACAAAAGAATGTGAGTCAAATGGGCCCTGGGGAGAATGAACGCTAACATAAATTGGATAAGAGGGAGAAACTGGGGCAAATACATGGCATTTTACGGCTGGATTGTCCCGGGGAGGAGGGCCGATAGGGCATAGGAGTGTCCAGAGAATGAAGTGGCACTCGTTAAAAAGATATCTTATGGAGTGTAAATTGTTGAGCATTTCATGTGCTACTAATGATCTTATGTGGCATATGCCCTTGATAATAGTATAATTTATCTATATATGCTGTCTATTATCGCCTGTTTGAAAGCCGGAATGGCATCGATTCTGTGTAACCATGATATATCCTTACTATAATATCATACTTTCATACATGTATTTGTAGGATTTCTTATTCAGGACTTAGCGGCAGGGTTAAAATACCGGCACCTAGAAATTATTGAAGAATAAAGGTGAAAACCTTGAAAGAAATATGCTCTCAAGGCAATTTCACTAAATTAAAGACAAATTTGAGCATTCAGTTGGTGATATGTTTCGTCATTATTACATTTCTATCCGATTATAAGCTATTCTGTCGAAACGTTTGCAACTGTGTTTCAAGGAAAACTGAGTCTACATACAAAATGCTAAGATACTAGTTTCAATTTCGATTTTGTTCTTATAATTTCATTTGGAATGTGGAAGGTGGAAACACACAGGACGCGAGCAATGTGAAAGGGGGAAGATGATGGGAGTAATGTGGAATTGGTAACGGATGATTGATGACAATAGACCTGGAGCCCGTTTCATAAAACATATTATCTATAACAAATGCTAGATTTCTATGACAAATTTGTTCTTAGCCAATCAGATGCAATGATTTCAGTAGCTTGTAACAGTAGCTTGTAACTTGTTATTGATATCAAGTTTTGTGAAACACCCCCCAGTACTAACATATTCATTTTTTTCTTCTTCCTGGTGACGAGTTATTCAATTTACCTACTGGAAATTTCTGAACTACAATACTTGGAATCCAGTTTGCATACAATCCTTATTGCAATAAGTGCCCCTTTTCATTTTTGAGAAGTGCCCCTTCACCTCTGATAATTGCCCTATTTAAATCTGAGAGGTGCCCCTATTAACAAAATTATTGGTGCCCCTTTTCTTTCAACAAATGCACATTTCCTTTATTATAAGTGCCTCTTTTTCATTCTCAGGCAAGCTTTGAGGTTGTCAAGAACGACCTTTGGCTACAAAGTATGCATCAAAAGTTTGAATATCTTCGTAAACCGGTCTATTTGAAGGGGATTTATAAATTACGGTTGCAACATGAAAGGGTAAACAATAATACAAAGGGGGTAGTAAACAATGGATGTAATGTGAAAGGGGCTTACCTCCAAGACCTGTGCCTTCTTCACTGCCTTCTTCTTCTTTGGTTTTGTGGTAGTGGTGGTGGTGGTGGGCGTGGTAGAGACGGGTGGGGGCCCACCAAAAAGATCGGCGTCGATGGACACAGAGCTTGTATCTAGACATAGTGAAACACCACAGAAATACAATTTAATAATTAATCTTGATTTATTCCTAATTTCTGAAATCAATGAAATGTTTTAAAGAATTGCACATAAAGGAATCTTTTTTTCTTTCTAGTTTAATGTACAGCATCTTTGATGTGGCAAAATAAAGAAGTACATGTCACCCTATAACAAACAAGGTAACATTTGGGAAACATTTTGGAGAAAATTTGAGAAATAAAGTTATTTCCTGTGTATTCAGCACACATACTGTACTTGTATATTGACTATACTTACTAGGTCCATTTTTTTTTGTAATGGAATAAATGATGATCCCTATATTCCCATTTTTTAAATCCAAGAACATGAGACAAGAACATTCTATATGATTTTTTTTAATTTACATTATACAACAAAGGTTTTCCCTGAATTTCTTTATCCACATGTATTGAACTGCACAATCATATAATCCATTTTAATCAAAGTGGCCAAATCCCTTTGTAAGGAATATTAATCCACTCATCAACACGGAAAAATAGTTCTTTCTACTCATCCCCCCCCCCCCCCTCTGTCTCTCTCTCATCTCCACTCTATACTGAACAATAATTGCAGATGTCACATTAGATGATAAAGTGTTTCCTTATATATCATGATCTCTTATAAATAAAAGGAATAATCTCTCTCATATATGTAGGACAGGTTAACGTTATATAAATGTTACATAATTTCTAAATCATTACACTATTGAAAATGAACATACATTATCACACTGTCGGGGCTATCCAGATACTTGACTTAATGTCACTGATATTCATAAATGGTGAAAGTGAGAAGCCTTATATACATGTATCATGATCTCTTATAACTAAAAAGAAATAATCTCGCTCAAAATCAAATATGAAGGACTTATCAACGTTTTCTAAAGTTTACATAATTTCTAATTCATTCTATTATTGAAAGTGAACATATCACACTGTCAGGACTATGTACCTGACTTTAATGTCACTGTTATTCATAAATGGTGAAGGGGAAGGCCAGTTCGTACAACCAGTGCAGGGGCGGATAAAGGCAAGGTCGTTTGTACCAAAGTTATAATATCCCTTGAGACGAATACTGGATACATGTTCATGACAGTTATGTCATCATTATTCATTTATGCACCGACAGACAGTACATTGCATGGAGCACAGTTGGAAGTATTCTCCTCGATAGGGGGAACAAAAGGTTTAAATGAAGCACATGCATCCACGGGGCAGTGACCATTCTAAAATGCACGAAGTGGGATTTCGCTGTGTGTAAAAGATTGGTGGATATTTGGGGTCATTTGTACTATTTTGTCAACTACAAACTTATCTATTGGCTTCCCTGTCATGGAGCCTTCATCACCCTCTATCTCCCATCCTCTTGTTTATACTGAACACTACGTATCACGATGTAACATGAAAGAGCAGTTTTCTTGAGTGCCACTGACCCTCTTAAACTGACAACCTGAAAGTCCTGATTTTGTAGCTTAGGAGGCAACTAAAAACTGTCATCACTGTTTCATGTGATTTTGTGCAGCTCACTGTAAATGATCTCTAAACGTTGAAATTGGCAACCCTTAAAGAAATCATCCAGATGCATGGCTGGCAACTCATCTCTTTCTCTCTCTCTCTCTCTCCCCCCTCCCCCTCTCTTTCTCTCTCGCTTTCCATCCTAGCTCTCCTTCCCTACCTCTCTCTTTCTCTCTCTTTATCTCTCTCTATTTTACTCTCATTCTCTCTTTCTTAAAAAAGATCAATATGACTAGAATAAAATATAGCGTGCCATGAAATATCTATAAGTACAGAGTAGCTGTGATCTTTCTTCCAAACACAGCCATAAAAATGCAAAAGACCTCACTTCAAATGCCAACAGGCTCTTCTCAATAAAAGGAAACCATGTTTGTTTGCCTTTTATGTGTTTAGAAAGCAAACTGATATGCAATGCTCAAAGATGACGGATCAATATTTCTCCTACCATATCAATGTTATTATCTCTCTTGCCCTCCCCCTCTCTCTCTCTCTCTCACCCTCTATCTCTCTCTCTCTCTCTCTCTCTCTCTCTCACCCTCTATCTCTCTCTCTCTCTCTCTCTCACCCTCTATCTCTCTCTCTCTCTCTATCTCTCTCTCTCTCTCTCTATCTCTCTCACCCTCTATCTCTCTCTCTCTCTCTCTCTCACCCTCTATCTCTCTCTCTCTCTCTCTCTATCTTTCTCTCTTTCTCTCTCTCTCTCTCTTTTGCCCCCTCTCTCTCACTCTCTCTATATCTTTTTCTCTCTCTCGTCCCCTCTCTCTCGTCACTCAAAATTATGCAACTTGGCACATGCATACATGCTGTAGGTACAGCAACTAATAATTTTTTTTAAAAATCATTACCAATCAATTATTCATTTATAACATTTTCACATAAAGTGCATTATATTGTCATATGACAATCTCTGTGCTATCACAGGCAAACTGACTAATTTAACAGCAATGATACTAACCATCTTGAAAATGAGGCACATTTTCAAAAAGAATCAATAGTAAACATATCTTACCTTTTGGCTTTGTCTTCCCAATGTCTCCAAATAAATCTTCATCGATTGCAAGGTCAGTCAAAGTCGACCTCTTACTTTTAGTGTTTGTCCCTGAGGCAAAGATATCCTCATACACAGGATCGACTTCCATTGAGCTCTGCTTGCTGCTGTGTCCAAGAACGGGAGGTGTGGCGAAGATATCGTCCAGGGAAGCATCAAGATTGACTTGTGGCGGTTTGGTGAATAAACTGTCACCAGTATCATGAGTCCTGCTTGGTTGTTTCTTGGTGGCGGCGGCGAATAAGTCACTATCACCTTCTATCGAGAACGGTCGCTCCTCTTTTGTCTTGCTGACAGTCTTTTGAGAAGGGTCCTTGCTGGAGCCGTTGGTGGCACTTGAGAAGAGATCATCATTAAAGAGGTCGTTTGATGGTGTTGGTTTCTTTGGTTTGGCCCCTGCTGATGGAGGAGGTTGTGGTCCGTCCATGTGATCTTCAAGCGTCCTTGAGGCAGGTTTCTTCGCAGGGGGAGGAGCCGGAGCAGCAGCAGCTGAAGCAGACGCACCATGGTCAGGCTCGTCGCTGGCCAAGTTCTGGGTGAATGTTCGGAAACCATCGTCAGGTTGTTTGGAGTCGTCACCCCAGAGGGCCGGGTTGGAAGCGGATGCAGCGGCTGCTTGCAGGCTTCTCCTCGAGGGAGGTCTTCGCTTGGCTGATACTCTCGCTCTCGTCTGCAAAGAATAAAAAAAGAGTCAATCACTTATGTTCTTTCTTCAGACGGATCAAAGTCATTTTTTTATCCCTTAAGAACAAATGGTATTATAATTGACTATATAAATACATGTATTTCAAATTTATCATCAGCCTTTTACACCCTTTAGGCAAACAATGAATGCAACAAACAGAATGCAAATTTATTTTACTGCAATGTTTTTTATAAGCTTATATCAAATTTGACTTTCATTGTAGAATAATAAATAAAAAAATTATCCTTCTGTACGTATTTGTTTCAGGTACAAATCATCCTGCCTCTGATTGGAAAACAAGTGAATGCAGGCCAAAAATCTACATCCTTAAATATCTGATGCCTTGGTTCTCGTAACATCTTTGTTAACATTGTCATAAATTTATCTAGTCGGCATGAAAAAATATCATCAGAAGCACATATCATAGGTTCTCAATCGTTTTCAAAAATTTATACTGATATAAAGACAGATCAAATTGTTGTGTTGACGAAAAATTCTATAGCTACTCCTTGAATTATATTTGCACAGGTAGAATCACAATAACAAAACTGCCATGCTACTTCTGACAATGGACGAAGAACGATATCACTGACATAATAGCAGACCATGAAAGGTCACTCAACAGCTTGCGTTATACGATATAGTCTCTTTTTAATGAGGGTAATCATAATTATCTACCCATATCTCCCGATGAAAATCATATCACACTTCAGGGAATCAATTATCTACATGCTGGAATCGTTGATGACATGTATTTTGATCTTATTTCCACTGGATTGTACATGTACGTCAATTTGTGAAAGATCGGGGCAAGGTTGATTTTTGTAATGGTCGATTTAATGTTGCAATGAGTCTGCAAATTTTGTTGTGTCCGCATCTTCAGCCATTGTGCAGCAAAAATGGATTATTTCCAGTGTCAGATAATAATTAGCTTTTTTTTCACTAGCATTTCTCATCTTTCCTCTAATTCCTATGATAGTCTCCTGCCTGATCTATGTTTTACATTATTTTTCAGCGGAAATATTGGTGCATGGACAAAACTGTTATACGACTGTACTGCATCCAGGTTATAAACCCATTACAGTTTTAATAATGCACAATACTTATTTTAAAAACATTATCTTAACTTTTATTGTTTTTGTTGTAGAAAATCTATGGAATCAATTCTGTGGGCTGTTATGAAATGGAGTGACTATTTTCCATATAAGAAACAGTACCAAGAAAAACCTTTCCACGACCAGTTTGGTCGGCAAAAGATTTTCAATGCAATAACGTAAACCTCCAACCAACCAAAATGGCTAGGAAACCAATCGCAGACCTCTGACAACCTTTTAAAGACTGCCAAAAAACTTGGTGCGTCCTCTGACAACTAAATCCCGACCAGTGGTTGTCTAGAGTCGGCGACCGGTCGTACCTCTAGTGTGATTTAGGCTTTATGCAATAGTCTGACATGAATGCAGTATAGTTTATTTGTTCTAGATCATTGCTGAAATAACAGCCAGATTGGTCAAGCTATTATCAATAGATCATTATAGAATACCTTTGTCGGATTAATATCCAGCGTCTTGGCGACGGCAGGCTGGTCGAAACCCACTCCTGTTGACTCTACCACCCTCTCTGGCGGGGCAGCACCAGGCCTGAGCGCCGTTGGATCGATGTTCAAATTAGCCTGTAAGATGCAAAGAAATCTTGTCAATGGATGGTCCACAAACTGATAATTAATTCAAGCATTTTGATATCAAGATGCAGTTAGTGATGTCTGAAGAACTTGTTCAAGCAACAGATAAAATACTACACACAAACAAAATCTCTCTCTTAATATAATTTTTGTTTTCTTTATCAGAGAGAATAAGAAATCCTGAAAAAAACTGTGATGTACCAATATATATATGGTATATATATATTGGTACATAAGAAGAAAAAACAACTTTCATAATAGATTAATAAGAAATAATGAGAAAAACAATTTGTATTAAATTTTGGCTGTGAATGAAGATATCTAGCAGATAAGATGCAAATGTCTGGTTTGATATTATTAGATATGGTTATGATTAAATTAGAGTTTATATAACAAATGAAATACAAATCACAAAGAGAAATTTATAGCAGGATAATACAATTATATGGAAGTGAGTATATATCACAGTGGGGTGAAACAATATTTTAATAATGGAATATGGATACATTCACACATCCAAGTCAAAGACAAGCTCAACTAGATAAATGAGAAAATATTATCATTATGAATAGTGTACTTGTACTGGTATTAACATAGAGAAGAATGGGTTATAAGACAACAGACAGGAGTATAATATCATGGACACTACATTAACTGTTTAAATTGGTGATAGCAAGTCATGGATAGAAAACACGAGAACTGTGATACACATGCAGCTTTCAATAACAAACATGACTTTTTTTTTTATCTTAACAGCCATGCGTACAGAATCTCAAATCAATTAGATTGCCGACACTGCAATGAACCCATGTACGGAACGCATGGGTACTTGGCAACCTAAACAAATTGAACCATAAGGAATTACCAAAGCAGGCATGCAATGCACAGTATGGCTGACAAATATTATAATAATGAAAAATACATGAAACTCTTTGCACAGAGGAACACGATCAAGTAAAAAGTCAGTTTCTTGGGAGACTTTTCAAGCAATAAATATCAATTTGTCTAATAACTGTGCTAGAGAGGAAATTGGAAATGTTAATAATCAGAATGGCCCAGGAAATATTTAATGGTATATGTGCTTAAGAAATTCATTTTACTACTTTGCACAAATATTCCTCACTTATCTCTATTTCAGCATTGCTATTAAGCAGGAAATTAGGTCAATTTCTATCAACTGTTCTTTTTAATTATATATATAAAAACAAATACAATGACATTTTATTCATTCTATACCTTATAGTAAGTGCTGTTTCTATTGAAGAAAGTGAAGATTGCTACCCAAGGCCCTCAAATTATGCACCTGTGTGTAAGGTAGTTGTTTAGGTGTCCCTTATTTTTATATGTTACGAATCTACTCATGACTTGGTAACAAAAATAAAGGGAAATTTTCTTTGATAATATGAACATATTCCTCCTATGGTCACTAAATCAACCTTGTTTTGCGATGTGAAGCAAAACGGTATCAAAATAGATAGTTTGGAATTAAAAAAATAGTATCTTCTGAATATAAACTCATAATTCATATATAGGTACTCCATCTTATGTATTCATTCTGACAGTTAAGGTAGTAAATGCGCTCACTGACACCACGTAACACAAATCTGAACGGAGAGAAAAGTGCATACATGTCAGTGGCTGAAGGTACCTTTCACATATGGATGCATCTCACGATCTTTGATAATGTCTCTATCAATTTGCTTGTTGGAGAATAATTAATGTCACATATTTTGGGCAAAGTGATCCCCTCTCACATTTTTTCGTTTGTACTGGGGGGGGGGGCAATATTTGGATGAACATAGACAAAACAAACCGTAGAAAAGTCGCATGGTCTCCTATCATTCTCCAAATGTCATAGAAATTATCATATATATGCACAATGTTTCTAAAGTGCATGTATATGTGTAATCCTCCTTGTTGACTAATGGCATATGCATAGATTAACCATTGTTGAATCTAATTGAATTCGATGCTATTCGTAGCTTCTAGTTTAACCCGCATCTTTGCATCCGTCACAGACCAAGATAATAGAAACCCTTTTTTTCTTCATACCGGTAATACAAATCAATTTATATGCAGATACTTCAAGACCCTCCAAAACCAATCTCTATTGTAATTTGATATCATAGCTATAAACATGTCATACACATGTACAAGAATAATGTATTGTTAAGGGTATATGTCAAGTTTCAAGTTTTTTCTCCCTCTCCCGTTAATAGGGAGATGGTTAAAGAGTACTACATCATAGATTCCTGCGGCCAAATGATTGAAATGATTGAAATGATTGGGAATAATATTTTGTTAAAGGTAATTGCCTTACATGTATTCGTTATTAAGAAAAAAAAAGAGGGCAAAGAATCGGATCATAAATAAGCAAAGTGTAACAGAGTATTGAAGGGACTTGGTAACATTGTTCAGATAAGAGAAAGTTGGGCTAAGGTAGTGATTTCAACGCTAGATGAAATTTTGAGTGAAAACAGACAACTACAAATTGGGAAAAACTGATCTGATCGATTCTTTTATTCTCCCAACTACATTATTACATTTTAATTACATTTTAGGTGAATGTAAATCGTCACAAAGTAATGAATTGGCTTTATATACCATTCCAGACATTTAAGTGATGACAGATTTTTTAAAGCCTTTTCTATGTCTTATTTTCATGGAAAAACGGTTGGAAAATTTAAAAAAAATGATTGGGAGAATTTACTATAAGAAAGTATCTCACAGTGACGCCTTCAAAGAAAAGTACAGTAGAAGGAATATGATAGGTAACATGTCATACAAAAATTACGCAGTTTTTTCATCAACTTTCAACAATGTTACCGAATGTTTAAGAATCATGCATGGGTAAATCATTGTTAGGGACATAAAGAAAACTAATTAGTTTACAGCAAATGGAATATCCTTTATCCTACAATAAAAACTAAATGTATTTCCAATTTTTCTGTCACCATTAGGTTATGTCAATACAGTTTTTGAATGGTGGTTTCTTCTTTTTTCCTTGGAGGGGAAGGGGAGGGGAAGGGGAGGAGAGGGAAGGGGGGGGGGTGGGGGTGGTTTATCAACATTAAGTCATGGATGAAATATATTTTAAAAATGCGCACATCGGTCTAGCACTATCAGGGAACTTGGAAATGTATTCATTGATATGGTCGAGAAATATACCACAAGCTTCAAGTTGTAGGTCATATTTATCAAATTGGTAAGCTATTCATGGATAAACAATTTCTTGTAAAATGTGTGAAAAACTGTATTTGAGTGATCAAGACAAATTTAGATGAATGTTATATTTTCTCTTTAAATTATATTGGCAATGGTGCATAATACAAAAGGCATTAGTATGCATTGTATAGCGTCACTTCGATCAATACTTAGGCACAATAGCAATGGTAATGATATCAAATTAGTTGTGGTGAGTGGGTATTGTGGAGGAGATTCAAGCTAAATGCAATTTCAATAATCATCGCGATGGGGGTAATAGATAAATGGGTCTAGTGCTATTGACGTTAACGAGAAAAGCTGTTTGCATACATATTATGAATTTATATAGCTGTAAATGGTTATTGCGGTAATACATTTCTATTATTCCTCATTGCAATGAAAGAATATAGAAGGAGAAAGGTAAAAAAATTGAAAGGATTGTGGGCCTCCCTGGGAGAAAGTCACTTAGCACTTAGTTTTTGTTTTCTTATCTAAAAGAAGTTATTTGGTGGTTATCTTTTGTAGTTTTCTTGCCATACCGGTAATTGCTTGTTCTTCTTAACATGTGTGGTAGTGCATTAAATGCTCATTATGATACTGTGATACTGTTGACAACTTTAAGGCGCGTCTTAAAACATTTCTTTTCAAAAATACTTTCCAATGTTAACGAGAGAAAGTATGTTGAGCATATCTCACTCTTCTTATGTTACTCTATCCACTTTTCCGTCTTACTCTTTCTTACAGCGCATAGAGACATATTGTGATATGCGCTATATAAGTATGGTATATCATTATTGTTATTATTATTATCTATGTTCACAGTTTGATGAAAATCAAGTCACATGTCAATTTACAACATGCACAACATGCCTGCTATGAAAGCAATATAATGATGCCCTCATCTGTCATGCATTTCATACACTATACATGCTTTAAGGTAGGTAACCTACCCCCCTCCCTCCCCCCCCCCCCCCCCCCAATAAAAAAAGTTTGGTACATCAAATGGATTTTAAACAGGTACTGCTGATGCCAATGCAATATCAAGTATCAACATCACGTTGAAACATTGAAGCTGAAACATGAGCACAAATACCTCCCTCTACTTTCAACGACCAATTTGTATTTCAAGATCATGTAGAAAATACAAATATTCATGCAATGACGTTTGCATTCTCCACAAGAACATGCAAGTTCATGTAAAAATGAAATTAGAAATTAAATACATTACAAAAAAAGAATCAAATCTAAATTCCTTCTCAGAACTTTAGTCAATACAATTGGATAAGGTTATAACGACACTTCCATACAGAATAAAAACCATAATTGTTGTGATTATCTCGACTTAGGGAAATTTCCAGGTATAGGCTGGTATTCATTACCTGTAATATATAAAAATGTTAATAATATTTTTTTTGGTATCACAATGCAAGTAAACAGGTTCCTACTACACTGTTATACTATGTATCTTGAATATCTTTAATAGAGAAAGTAAAAACAATATTCATTTAACCTAAACTTATAGCCCAGTTTAACTTCTCAATTCCATCCAATATCTGTAGAATTTGAAGAGCATTGTCATAACCTAGGAACATTTCCTCTTTTGACAACATTGTAATGACATAACTGTAAGATTTATTACAAAACAAAATCATAAGTAAATATCCCAGGTAAACCTGGGCATGCCAGTCATGCAGGTCGTCCCATAGATGCAGTCATCAGGCTTCATCATGCAAAGCATTCCACACCACACCTTGAATAGCTCAGCCTTCCGCCAAACCGATCCTACAGAGGATGACGCCATGCCTGACGGGGTGTACGATGTCGATGATGATGAGGATGGTGAGGAGGAGGATGGACATGATGATGATGAGGGCGGGGCGCCCGGGAGCCTGGCTGGTGCTTTCTGGGGATTCTTGTTAGGTTTCGGAAGAGGCTTGGGAGGGGGTTCTTTGATGCTACGCTTGGACGTCAACCCCCTGAAGCCCGGGGAATGAGGGGATGAATTGGAGTTGGAGTTGGTGTTGGTGTTGGTGTTGGTGTTTTCATGGGGTAATGGTACCCTCCCCTTCTGCTTCTTGATCTTACTTGGTCTAGGGAAGGTGAACCCTCCGGAGAAGGGCGTGTCATTGTCGCTTCTCTCTGTAGAGGAGGATGATGGTGTCCGACTGACAGTCCTCTTGCAAGAGAAGGAATAGGACGGAGTCCGGCGGATGCATGCCTCAAACTGCTCCGAGACAGCGGCAACCGGGGGTCTCTTCCATTCCACATCGCTGCTCCCCCTGGGACTGGAGGGGCGCTGAATGGGCGGGGGTTCATGGTAGTGGTGGTCTGCGGGGGAAGTCTTTTTGGAAGGGCTGGGCATGTCTGCTGTGCGATTCCATTTGGGACTAACTGGTTGTTTCTGGTTGTTCTCAACCTCAAGATTTGACAGGCTGACAATGGATTTTGTGTCGGGATTCTTTGGAGCTTTGTGATGTGGTGGTATTGGACTACTATTTCTAGAGATTTTAGGGGATGGTGGGGGAGAGGAACGATCTTTCTTGTGGCTACTAAAAAGTGCAATTTTTTGCATGAGGGACATTTTGCACAATTCATTTGGTGGACAGTGGTCATTTTGATTGGAAGCGTTCTTTCCTGTTTTAGAGTGACCATTCTCAGTGCTTTTCTCAAAGGGTGCTATTTTCTGTGAAGGTGCTGTTGAGTTTGAATTGGACGAGTTAGAGGAGCTCATGGAAATATTGTGCGCATTGTAAGTGTTGGTTGAACTAACAGTTGTGAAGGAATCGTGAGAGTTGGCAGAGATGTTGGACAGGTTAAGGGAGTTCATTGAAAACTGGGAGCATGTTGAGGAATTGGAGATGATAGACATGTGTGCATTGATCATAACATTGTTAGAGTTGGTAGTGTTGGAAGATTTTGGATAGGATGGAGGAGATGATGAGAATCTGGAAGCCATGTGACCATTCTGATCCCGTGAAGGGGTACTTCTACCAGGGCAATGGGGTCCCTTAGGGGGCTTGGCAAAGACAGGGGGTGGTACCGGAGCCTTTGCTGGTTTTTGTGCAGGTGGAGGGGGTTGTTTCTTGCCAGCTTTAGATTTCCGTGCAAACATGGGTGATATCGAAGGGGGATGTGGAAGAGCTTGCTTGGTGCCACTGTCGTGGTTTCCATTAACATGGGTGTTATTTTCATGTGTTACTTTGGGTGCATGTCTATGGCGATGATCTCTGATGTCATCAATGACCATGTTATCATCGTACCCATCAACTTCAGCCTCAATATCTCTTGCAAAATTTACCTCAGTATCACTGTCATTGCCCGCTCTATGATTTCCGTTGACTTTGGGCCCGTTTGGAAGAACATTGATTCTATATGATGGAGGTGGAGGGGGTGGTGGTAAATCGGCATCCCATCGATAATGGCCATCCCGAAGGTTGTGGGATGGACTACCAACTGACCCAGCAGGTGATTCCCTCCTGGGACTCTGCCTGTTCGTGTGCAAGGCATCGTGCGACTTGCCCAATGCTCTTGGAGACATTTGCTTCCTGAAGCCATTCTTGAGGACCTGTGCACTGAAGATGGGTAAATCGTCTTTCTCAAAGTCTAGGGACTGGTCAGACAAGGGGCTTCCTACAGGAGATGCACCAGGTGATACATGTCTCCTGTCCCCATGCAGGACAAAGGCAGACTGACCACTCGGCTTCAGAGCCCCTGAGTGAAGACCCTTGGGGCTCAGGGGTTCCGATATGACAGGTCGGCTCTTGGAATTCGGCGGAGAGGACGAAACTTTGGAAGTGAGAAATTTGAGTGGTGGGGGTCTCGCAGGCACCCTCTTCATAGGCTTGTCTTCGCGCACCGCGAGTTTATTGTTCATTCCGTTAATCTTGGCAGTTGTCTTGTTCTCACTCGCATGGTTTACTGTCCACTCTGCACCGTTGGAGTTGGTCTTCCTGATAGGTGAAAACCGGGATTGTAAAACACTGTTGGGAACACTGGATCCATCCTCAGTACTGTGAGATCGCAACCGCCTTAGCAGCTTTGGACTGGATGAAGGAATGTTGTTGTTCATGTTGGATGGGTATCCGTTGTGGCCTTTGGCAGGAGGGCTGGGGAATCGTTGGGAGTTGTCCACTGCAGGATGTTCTTCAGGTTTGAATTTCTTTGATAGAACATCCAGAGGAGGTGGCGGGAAGTCTTCATGGTTGGGATTATCTAGGAAGGAAGGTGGCCTTGGGAATTCTGCCGGACTGGGTAGTCTATTGACAGGAGGGGGAGGAGGAGGAAGGTCATTATTTGAATGGGTGTTTCTTGGAAGTGTCGGTGGTCCCTTTGCTTTGTGAGTTTTAGGTTGGAAATCAGGAGGAGGGACATTGGGTGGACTTGGAAACTTGGGTAACGTTGGAGGAGGGATGTTGTTGAATATCTTAGGAGGCGGGGGTGGGTCATTTGGAGGACTTGGAAACTTTGGTAGGGTGGGTGGTGGTTCATGGGAATTCTGGTGATACTTAGGGTATGTGGTTGGAGGGGGCTCTTGGGGTGGACTGGGGAACCGTGTGAAGGTTGGAGGTGGTTCCCTTGGTGGACTGGGGAACTTTGGAAGTGTAGGGGGAGATTCTTGATGTGTGTTATTGCGGTAGTTTCTTTGATGATTCTGTTGGGGTGGTTTCAGAGCCTTCTGAGGACTTCTGCCCATATTGTTTGCAGAGACGAGACCTTCGTCAAAGACAGGGGAGTTGGGCCGGTAACGACGCGGTTGACTGCGGACCTCGTTATTTTTCTGGATCGCGATAGGATTGCTGGGTTTCACTTTAGTCTGCGGAGGATGCTTCCCGAGGATAGCTTTAGTAGGTATGGGACTCAAGTCAGGGAAAGACGACTTGACCGGCATTATGACCTCTACACAATTTGAAAGGAATCCAGCCTAGACATGATAATCGGGAGTGAGATAAGCACAATTTTCCATTACAAAGTGACGTCAAAAACACAAGTAGTCATGAATCACAAAACTGTCATTCCATTTCATTCAATTTGAATACTTCATTGACAAGAACATTTTAATTAATCATGATTCACGAGCATGCTACAAACATAAACCTCATTATCTATATGTAAACAAACAATTAATCCTAATGGCTTAGATACAGAAAACAAGGAAAAAGATCAAGAGAATAAGATTACATGAGTAATATCTATTATGGTGGGTATATATATATTATTCCACACCATTTTCTGTAACCATGCACTGTAACATGCAGACCTAACTATAATCCAATCCTTCAGAATAATGAAAAAGTAGAGTGGTTGGGTTTAAATCCATATAAATGAATTGAAATCATATTCTGATGATATTTATATGAACATGCACTACAGAAACCATGAAAAACATTAAACTTACTGATTTCTTTCCAATCTTCCTAAATATAACATGCACTTCATGCAAATGTATCATATAAATGATAACATATCTATGCTCAGTATACCTCAATGGAGTTGATTCTTACACACAAGTTCATAATGCGAGAAGATTAAACTGCACAAATATTCCTGAAAAACTTAGAACAACTGTGAGAGATAACATGAATCACAATCAACATACATACAATATAATGGTATTCATATGCGACTTAAAACATTCAAACATATAACATATAACATTTATTGAGAAATTTACCTTATATTTCAGACACCATAATACTTAATGATTATACAAAGATATTGTCGCTTCTCAGTAATGCCTATGATAGTCTATAAAAACAATCAGATTCATCGTAGCATGCTTGGGGGTGGGGGGGGGGGCTCAATTTTACAAACCTTATCCATTACAAATGAATGATTGTTCATGATTGAGCTCCCCACATCAGATAGGCACAATTAGTCAAAAAACTTCTCAAATAATCAAACACAAGAAATTCTACTCACTGTAAAGACAATTAAAAGTGTCACAGAACTACTTTATAATCATGCAGGCACATACGTATATATGAGAAATCTATGACAAATCTATCATACTGTCTGAAATAATATTTTGTATGTGCGATGTATGGAAGTATACTTTAAATACATACATGTACATAAATTACATTCATCTTTTAATTTCTCTTCTATATTGAATATATTCCTACTGCTTCACAGCACCTACTCTTAGTGACAAACCTCAAGGTACAAATCACATTACAATTTGAATCTAAGCTCTTAAACTTGATACATCGATAAAACATAATTATAATCTTATTAGAACATTATAACATACATTGACTATCAAGGAATTCTCAGTGGCACACATGAATGCAAGAATGTGATAATATACACTAAAAATAGAAAATAATGTGATGTAAATTTACATTTCAACCAAGCATGAAAGTTGTTGTGATAGATTAGAAAGCACTCTGAGTTTAGAACAGCAAAAAGAATCGATATCTCTATCTAAATATAATGACATTTATAATATTGTCTACACGTATGAGATTATATTCTAAAAAAGAATGGAATATATAATACTGCTCTGAATATTGTTAAAATGAAACATGAAAGCAAATACAGCAACAGAGAGTAACATATTAAAAAAAGATATGCAAACTTCAATTCACACCACACATCAACTACATAGATAATTGAATGAATGACTAAATTAGTGGCAGATTAAGCATTGTGAATAAATAAAAGACAGTAGTGAAAGCATGTAGCCTGTGAATTTGGCTGTCAATCATATATGTAATTCTTCATACTATATAATCAAACTTTGAAATCACAAATTAAGAAATCAGCAAAACCTGAAAGCACAATGGTTATGCATAAAGACAAAAAAGCATATGGAAAGCTAATAAAGATGGGAAATGACTTGAAGTGAACTGCAGGTTAGTATACTTTGTACATTGTATAATGTAAGGGAATGGAAAGGATGAGGAAAGGGTTAAATGATGATATATCAAACAGAAGCTACACTCCACCAAAACAAAAAATCTGCAAAACAAGAAAGCAAGAAGACCCTGATAAAAATATGCAATGATGAAAACACCAACACCAAGAATATATATGTCACATCAAACACAGAACACAAACATAGAGGTATATAGAAAAGAAAGTAAAGGCAAGACACGGCACACAAAAACAAGGTGAGTGGTAGATATATGTGAGGTATTTCAAATAAAAAACAAATAATAAGAAAGAAGGAAGTATTTGTTTGTAAATGATTAGGATTATACAAATGATATGTAAAAAGTTCAACTAATATGAAAAAAGGAAAGTAGGGAATTACCAAACATTATATTTTCAAAAAAAAGTATTCTAAAATAGAGTTTACAGGATTTTGTCTAGGGAATATTGAAAGTGTTTGCCTCCCTTTTCCTCCCTAAAAATTGAAATTATTCATTTTTCTTTGAACTCAGCGTAAAAAATGTACATACTCTTGTCCCAAAAGGCGAGAATGAAAAATGCATACTTGGAATTACAGAAGTGTTAATATACAAATATACTATGGATATTTGTTTCATTAAAATACACAGTCTGGGTAGAACCTCATGATAGAAATTTTTTTTTTCACCCTTCTTTTCTCTTTGGTAGGGGGGGGGGGGTAAATCTTTGTTCGATTTGGTTGCTTAGAAATATATCATCTTGATGAAATATTATTAATTAAAAAAATATATAATTGTATACTTGAAAAATGAATGTATCTCATTAGCTTGGATTGTGCACACACACACTCACATCAAACACAACAATATGAAAACAGATTGAAATGTATAATCATAGAAAATTTGAAATGGCACCTTTAGTTTGCCGACTGCCGAAGTGCTCTTGCCTTTCGGCGCAGCTACCGGTTTGATGCGTGGCGTAACCGAAGCGTAGTCGGGCATGTCCTCCGACGGGGGAGGTGCGGAGCCAAAGAGAGGGGTAGGGGTAATGTAGGAAGCGGAAGAGGAGGAGGTAGAGGTGGAGGTTTTGGATTGGGTGGAGGACTATCAGAGTAGAAAAAAATATTGATGTTGCATTTTTTCCATATGGAATGTAAGCAATGGGAGAAATGAAATAAAAAATATGAAAGAATAATATCAGACATGGAAAACAAATGTTTGGTAAACATAAAGAATACAAATGAAATAATATTTCACGTCTACAATACCTACTGAAGTGGAAGAAAATAACACGACGGACAACAAGATGATGGATTTTTGGGGAAATATTAAATCACTCGTAATTGGGCGTAATAGGTATCATAAATCAAAGGATATTTGAGGTGAATTTGTATGGAGTACAAAGCACGGTATAATGAAGTGTATACATTCATTATGCTATAAAATGGTTGTCTTCTTCACAAAGCAAATACTTTCACTTATAATTTGACAGGTCAATCAATATACGTTATGAGAAGTAATCTTTCATAACATTCATATAAAACTAAATTGCCATTGATTTTCTTTTTAAAGTGTCAATAAAGTGTTACATCTTTTTTTCTTTCTGTTTTGAGTCCAATAAGTGAAAGCAAGCTCTATAATGAGAACAAAGGCGGTGGAATAATGGATACATTTTTTATAATGTAACGTGGTGCATGAAACAGAATTATACACCACAATTGCTTTAATAATGACTGTCCAAATTTCATCACCATTTTGATTTCGCATATGATGAAATGAATGACAATGACTTGCCGCGTGTCGCTTGATATTCCTTTACAGATCATTAATCATCCCATTCACGTCGCCGTAAATTCCTACCTTGTCGTCGTCAAACGCGTCGTCAACGACTACGGCTTCCTTTTTCTTCTTCTTAACGAGAGAAGACGGATCCATGCCGCCGAACATGGAAACGGCTCCCGCGGGCGGTTTCTTGGAAGGCTTTTTTGTCGATAGCGAGGGAGGATCCTGAGTATTTGAAGGGGAAGAGATAAAAGAGGAGAGAAAAGAGGGGCATTGTAAAGGGACGGATGATTAGTGGGGTACATTTCCTGAAAGATGGTGTCAAAAGAATGTCACATTTCTAAGCACTCCTCCTTAATGCTCCTCGTTTTAGACCAGTTATTCATAATTTGCCATGTAGATATTTTATGTACTTTCATAACTTTTCAAATTACTCTGGAGTTTAACAAATAAAGTCATATGGACAACGGATGGATTTTGCCACTGGAATAAATGCATTCTTCAATGAATTCATCTGAAATTAACAGCTGCAAATATTATGAATCTTTGCTAGCCATTCACAAAGAAAGAGTAGATTAACTATTTTTAAATAAATATCGTTCAAGGAATTCTCTTCCTGACAGCATTGCTAACCACACATCAAAGGCAAAGTATTTTATACAACTTCCATGACAGACTGATATAAAGCCAACATGCTTCTTTACTTTTGCCTTTTCTTTTTTTGCTGCCGCAGAAAATATCTCAAGACATCCAAGATCCACTATGTCATGCATTTCATTCTTTTCAAACTTTTATCATCACCATACAAAAAATACTTTCCTTATTACTCCTATCCTGTCGTGATGTGATTTACAATTCTAAAAGTTTATCACATATATTATTATTCTGCACAGCATACTTTTGTACTAAATTTTTTTTTAAATCCCTGTTGATACTAGTAGATTCAGATTTTGATGTCAAGCAGAAAACAGCAAAGACCAAGAACAACAAAAAATACTGCAGAAAGTGTAAAAACAAAGTGTGTGATTTCTATTAAATGAGTTTCACAATAAAAATCTCATTTTGTATGTAAATCTTATTCCTTACTATTTAGCCACCAAATTAAGTTTAAAAAGATCAGTAATTCAAAACTATGATCGTGATCACTCATACAAAGGGCTTTCATCCTGCTTCAACTTTTAATTTTAATTTTAGTACTTCATCAAGAAGTATGTACTGTATATATTCTTTTACAGGCTTAGGCATGTAAAATTCAGCTTTGATAAAGTCATACATGTAAAAGAAATATCTGTTTAGCTCAACTTAATTACAAATGTAGATACATTGTAGTATTAAACATAAAAGAATGCAATAATTATTAAAGAACAAACATGAAACCCAGAAAGTTGGGAAAGTCTCTGCATGGGCTGATAAAAACCCCACCAGATTACTCAGAAATAAGTATTAAAGACATAAAATGCAAATTATTTAAAGATCAGAGAGAAAGTCCATCTTTACCTTGAGGAAAAATAGTTTTAAAAAAAAGAAATGCACATGTATGGCAGTAATAAATAGATGTACGATTAGCGGATCCCCGAATTTAATTTTTTTTTGAAGGGGGGGGGGGGAGCACAAAATATTTGATTCAAGAAAGCTTTTCATTTTAATTGAATTTGAATTTAGAGAATCAAATGAGGGACTGGCTCTGACGATATTGATGGGATAAAATCCATAATGAATTAAATTTGACTCACTTGTTTCGGTGGTTCCGGAGGGGTAGCACCACCACCACCTTCAGATGACAATCCTACACCGCCCAATGGATCCACCACACTAGACCGCTCCTCATTCACCTTCTTCTCTGCATCCTTCTTTTCCTCCTTCTCCTCCTTTTTCTTCTCCTCTTTCTTCTTCTCCTTCTTCTTAGGTGGTTTTGACTCTCCAAAGAGATCGTCCCCATCGTCATCATCAAACAGGCCTCCTTTGGCCGCTGGCAGGGTCGCCGATTTCTTCTTCTTTTCTTTCTTGGCGGCGACGGCAGCCTTCACGCCGGTGGGGCGGGGCATGGTTTTGCTACCGGTGGAGGTAAAGAGATCATCCTCCCCCTCATCGGCGTCGCCGAAGAGCCCCTTGCTTTCCGAGGTAGCTCGTTTGCGGCGGGGCGATCCCGACTTTTCGTCCTTTTCTGATTCTGACTGATTCTGATGTGATGAGGCATAAGAGAAGTTAATGCCTGTTCATATAACAAAGCTAGAAAAACCTCCGAAGCTCTACTCCGTTAAGGAGAGTGCACATTGCATAATTCTTAACATAAAGTACAATATTACTTATAGTTTAAATACACAGGAGAAGCTTTAGATTACATTAAGAGGAAAGATAAGTCCGGAGAGAAACAAAATGAATTATGTCAATCAATCCTTCTTTGAGAACATTATATTGCATGAACATGCACTTTGACAAAGAAATGAAGGTACATGTACATTACATATACCTGTACCTCTAATGATGTCATCTCATATTTGAAAAGAATTTATATATTACGAACAAGATTAATTATTCTTGTTCCTTTTAAACAAGAGTTTCCATGAAAATATTGACATATTGGATTAGTCATTAGCATACACTCTGCGGATTTCATAAATCATAACAAAGCTTTTAGATTTCATATGATGTGGGAGGCATTCACCTCACAAAATATCAGTACAATTTCCTTTCCTGTTTAAAAGTCATTTTGTTTCTCTCTGGTCGGTTTACAACAACTTATCAACTCATAAAGCTATGACACATAATTCCATGTATATGCACTTTGGATGTTTCAAACAACGTTAACAGATCATCAACAAAATCTGCAGCAGTGTCATTTTTACAAACATTATGCAACACACACCGTCTTTTGAAAGCAGTGGTTTTGTAATTCCAGACAATTCAAAAACAAAAGCTGGACAATAACATGTTGAGAACATGTACCGCCCAGGGTTTCGAGCTGCGATAATTGCAAATACAGATGTACCTTGAAGTGTTGATGAAAATATTTCTAAGACCCTTGAGGTAT
Source organism: Strongylocentrotus purpuratus (assembly GCF_000002235.5). Lineage (NCBI taxonomy): Eukaryota > Metazoa > Echinodermata > Echinoidea > Camarodonta > Strongylocentrotidae > Strongylocentrotus > Strongylocentrotus purpuratus. Next base: position 8,926,471 of record NW_022145599.1, on the reverse strand, counting down.
ACTGAGCGACAGACATACAACTCTACATCTCCATGCACAGTAATTTTGAAACAACAATCAAACGGGAAATCACACTTATTCTGCCTGAAGCATCCCATCATTTCAAGGATTCTTATAAAACGGAAATTAAATCTTACGTAAAAATGGAAATCACATGTAAAATGAACTAGAATTGTAACTTATCTCAAGTTTTATATATCCAGAATATTTTCCTTTATTTTGTTCACAGCTGCTTGACCTATAATATGCATTTCGATCCAACCCCTCAAGATATTAACAAAATTCTTTTGTTTACTTTTCAGTGATACTTGACTAGTCATTTGTATCCGATTCTCCCATGATTTTCAAAAGATATTACTTGCAGCCTCGACTTCAATTATTGTCAAAATGTTTTTATTTTGTAATAGTGAATATCAAGACATGATATTTCCCACCACCCATCTTTGTAAAAAAACTATGCGTATAATACCAACATTTTACTATCGATATTTGAAATAAAAAATCAGGAAAAAAAAAGCTTGAGTGATTCAGGCAGGAGACAAGTGAAACTTCCTTGGTAATAAATAACAAGAAAAAAACAGGCATCAATGAAGACTTCCAATGGCTTTCTGTCAATATCCTAAATTTGCAGTCAGTGTATTTATCTCAAATCAGAGCTGGACATTTCACAAGATAGTTTCCCAGTTGCAAATTGCGATCAGATTTCTCGAAAGAAAACATGGCAGCGTTGTGGCACAGAGGAGATTATTCACCAGTCCTCAACATGCCCCCCCCCCCCCTCGAGGAAAATTTCTGGAGTGCCAATCTAAAAAATGCTTGAGGGTTTTAACGCAGCAGATGTGAAGTAGGATAAAGCAGGGAAAGCCACTTTGGATGAGGTCTTAATTACATGCCTTTTTCTATCTTATTCAATCCCTCCCCAGCAGACATTATCGTCACCACAGAATACCTAGGCTTTTGCAAATCACACCTTTAGGCCATTTGTAGGAGTTTCATGTTCTCCCCTTTCCTCTCTTTTGTTTTGTCAAACGGCGTAAAGTAAGCTATTGTGATAACAACTACTCTGATGGTCAACGCATATACTTCAGAGGCCATTATGGCAAATGGCTACAGTAAACAGAAATCTTTGTTTTACCGATAGGTTTCATAATTCATACAGAGTCCACTTCAGGTAGAATATAACCAGGTTACTCAATAATTCAGGTTCTTTTCTTTTCCCCTCTCCTCCCCCAGAAAAATACAACCTAGCCTTGTTTGTTTTGCTTGCATAAAATGCAATGAGTAGGAATTCTGTGATGATTTGAAGAAGCACCAAATAGATGTCTTTGTCTGCCAAGGAATAGTGATCTTAAAACATGCACAATCAAGATACAGTTCTGATCAATCCCCTCATTATGAGACAAGTATGAATGGGAGCTCTGACAATGAACAAGACATGTTGTCATACCCACCCCCCCCCCCCTCAAAAAAAAAAATCAAAAAAATCTAAACAATAGTCTCTCTTTCTTTTGGAAATAGATAATAATTTAACCAATAATCACACAGAAAAAGAAAAAAAATTAGTTCACTCATTAAGTCTGACTTTTCAACATGTACTTATTTTCAGCCCTGTTTTTATTTCATATTTTGAATATTTTTAAATTTACAAAAAATATCATACATGTGATTGTTCTTTTATCTTTGTGAATGTCATTTTGATAGAACAGGGATGCAAAGTCTCATCCTTTGAAGTTACAAAAAAGCAAATCTATCACTTCAATAAAATTTTGAAAGGAAAAAAGTTTGGTCAGAGAAAGAGATACAAACTTATACCTTTGTGACCACAATGCCTCACTCGTTCACTTCACTGACATGAGCTTTACCTTATCTTTCCACTTTAATGGAATTAAACCATCACATCTGGTTACCATGGCAACAAGAATAAACCACGAAAGAGTAAGATCAGCACTGTATCTTGACGGATAACTTCCAAGCAGATGCAAAGCATGCTTCCTCTAAGAGGGTAATAGTTACTTACCTTTGTCTGCGGGACCGGAGTGTTGGAGCCGAAGAGATCTACCCCGGGGTTCTCCTCGTTCTTGAGACCAAAGAGGATAGCCTCATCGTCAAAGATGCTCTTACTCTTGGTTCGCCTTCTTGCCATCTGTTATGTTTCAAGGAGAAAAGGGAGAGGAGCAAGGGAAGAGAAAGTGTAAACAAATAGTATGCTTACATCAACAACAACAACAACAACGGATACCTTTACATAGTGGAGCTCCTGCAAGGGTATTCTAATGCTCTTAATACAAAGTATTATATCATTACCACAGCTTCAGCTGAGCTGCTATGATAAGGTGCTATTCATAGCGTTCAGGGCATTTTTATTCTTTAGATAAAAATAATTTCCTACACATGTGGACCATTATTTACAAGAGGCATTTAAGATTGGTCCATGTCATTGTCGATGGCAAACAAATCTCAATTTTAGCCAACACATGATACATCACATTACTTACCGCTATACATCCACGGATGCACATGTCCTACACCAAAATTATAGAGCACTTACCTCCACATGCGGCCTACTGTGCATTGTGTTCTTAAAACCGTTGTAACTTACTATCACAAGTTTGAATAATCATTTGATTAGGATCTAGGACTGAGTTGTACAACACAACCTCATACACATGAAACAAATATTTAAATGGTACCAAGCAGTGTCACACACTGACCAACCAATAAATGTACATGTGTATGTTTGAGATTGGAAGGGATTTCCCCTATTAATTCATCACACTTTTGGCAGAGTAACTTGATCCCTCATTTCCTCCCCATCTTGGACCAAAGTCTTTGGAAGGATATTACCCTTTACATAAACCTTGGAGACCTCCTGTGAACCCAATCTATCCCATTTGAGAATTCAATACCGTAAGCATGTATAGCATTTTATTTTTCAGTAAGATAGCAATTGTAAATAAATACCGGTACTATATCAGGAATATACATAATTTCTTGTGACAACTTGAAGATTTGTCAATGGTTGCCTGACATAGCAACAGACAATGTCTTCAAAGTGGATTCCAGCCAAAGAGTCATTATTACACAAGGCGGATTAATAAAATTATATTCTAACAGGGGTTCTGGGAAACAAACATTGTGTAGACTGACACAACCATCCCAGCCAAGATCACCCTCTCCTAGTAGAGAGCAGTATGGGTGAAATTTTCTTTAGGGGGTAGGGGTGGGGTAGTTGTAGGGGGATAATGAGACAAGGAGCACTCACTTGTTCCTCTTTGCTTGGATTGGGGTCCAGCTGTTCCTTCTTAGGGGGCAAGGCCGGGGGCGTGGCAAACAGATCCTCATCCTTGTCATCGTCGTCATGGAAGAGACTGAGGGTGTTCTGGGTCCTGTTGGCCTTGGCTTGAGGAGACAACTGGTCCGGTTTCTGAGGGATAGAAGGAAGGGTATATGGTGGGGATGGGAGGAAAGGAGGGAAGAGGAGGGAAGGATAGAAAAAGAGTTTAATAGAAGGGGAAAGAGAAAGAAAGAAGGAAGATGGAATAACATATAAAATATATAAAGAGAAAAAAAGTGAGAGAATATAAAGATAGAGGAAAAGTTGGAGCAAAGGAAAAGTAGAGAAGATAAAGAACAGGGAAATCAAATAGAGGAAAGAGAGAGAGAAAGAGAGAGAGAGAGAGAGGGGGGGGGGGAGGGGATTAAAGGACACAGGGAAGCAAAGAAAAAGGAAGGTTAATAAAGCAAAGGTGTACATGGCAAGCAAATAAGGAAATATTATTATAGCATTTTAAACCAATCATGTACATTATCAAGTAAGTTGGTGTAAACTTCTTCATCTTTCCAAAGGCACATGATCAGAAAAAACATGCACAATCAACAATATACACCGTAATTTACTACGAAAGAACATTACAGAAATTTAAAAGGTTACCTGTTGTTGTGGTGGCTCTACCTCTATCTTAGGGGGGCTACCAAATATATCTGCCCCTTCAAAGAGGGCTACGCCACCAGGTGGCTTCTTCTTAGGTCTGGAATGAAAGGAGAATAAACAGACACAACTTTACAATTTTGACATTGACTTTGTAAATCACATTAAATACATGTAAGAAAACAATAAATGCATCAACAATTCTTTTCTTTTATAACTTGTAAGCTTTACATAGCTTCTTAGGTAATTGATTTAACATTGTAAAGATGAATAAGACTTTAAATTGTGCTTTGAATCAATGGTAAATAATTTTGAAAAATATACATCAGCCACAAAAACTTAAACATTAGGTTATTTATTTATTTATTATTAAAATAATGATTTTATCACTTCCACAAAATAGCAATAGAAATTTGGGAAAAATTAAATTACACAATGTGAACACAAGAAGTGGAATAATTTAGTCAGACATAATAAAGAAACATTTCTCTAGAATGAAAATGGGGAGATATTACTAGACAAAATATGAGGAGCCTTTTTAGCTTTCAGTATCCATTGGTCATTAAGTTACATGTATATTATCAAAAACTTTAAACATCTATATTTTGAACAATATGGAAGGATATAATCCCTGAATTATGACACACTACACACATTCATTGAAAAGTCAAATCAGGGAGGTGTTTCACAAAGATTCTTAGTTGAACTTATCTCTAAGGTGGACTTAACAATTATGGAAAGCCGTTTAGCATCTTTGAAAATATTTTGTAAAAGTTATTTTGAAAGGCATAACATCATATTTTCTATTATCAAGGAGATTTCATGTTCTTGATGTGGAATTTGTGAAAAGTCTAAAATACTTCAATTTTTGCTTTTGAATATTTTTTTTTAAAAGGCTACAAATGGCTCTCTATAATTTTTAAGTCCAACTTAGAGTTAAGTTCGTCTTAGGTCTTTGTGTGTCACCCCCGAGGTATTATAATACTTGACACTAAATGCTGATGGATCACTCACTGTTCTTTTGGCTTGGATGAAGCTGTAAAGAAATCTTCTTCTCCTTCTCCTTCGATATCATCAAACAAGCCTTGATTCTTCTTTGCAGCAGCCTATCATATAAAAGATACATATAAAATATCATATCAGTTTCATGATCTTAATAGATTTCCTTTTTAAGTCAGGATCGCAATCATTTTCTAAGAATGATTATACAATTATTGGTCTGAAATTTCTGAATTTACTTTAATTTCCTTACCCAATCAGTCCCACAGTCCGACATGAATCGGAAGAGTGAACATAATGCTTATTTGGCTACATGAATTTTGGGAAAGCAAACTTCGAGATCACAATAATATATAATAATAAAAAAGGTGCTAAAGTGCTTACCATCAAAGTCTCTTACCACAACCACTTATATTTCTACAAATCTAATGTTTATATCTTATCAAGGTCTGCATTTCCATAAGTCTTACTCCTATTTGCTCTCCGTCTTATTAAGCTTTTTAACTTGTGCTGACATAATATTTTCGACCAACGTCGTAAATTCTCAGTATTCTACAACAAAACCTACATATTCAAGGAACAGTAATTAACAAATTTTGATTAACTTTGCTCCAGTATCTAAAACCAATTTGAGAATAATTGTACATTCTTTAATAGTACATGTACATGTACATAAAGATTGAATTTTGCTTTGGCTTCTAATGTGCATGTGTATAATAGTGCACTGGAGAATTGATAAATGAGATGTAAACACAGTCATTGTCTTTGTCATAAAAGCTGAAAGCCAATTTATCAAAACTCAAGAACGTTTTGTGAATTTTTATTGCATAACAACCTGACATGTAGTGATAAAAAATACTCAGGCATACTTTCATGATGTTTGATGGTGTATTAAAAACCTGGCATTTGAATATTTATATATATATATATATATTGGTTAACCATTTTTAATACTTCCCAAATAACGGCATCTTATGAAAATGAATATTAGTCCAGGTTAGTAGTGAAATTGAGAAAATAATGTAAATTTAAATGTTCTTTGTGGTTCTTTGCTACTGTTTAAAACAAGAGATGAATGCCTTGAGTTGATATTTATTCAATAGCGTACCAGTATACTTCATGTAGTTATAATTTGGGAGGTCCAAATATGGTAGTGACTATAGAACATCGATCACAAAACATGAACACCGAGTAGATGTAAGTAAATTTCATGCACCACTAAAGTTAAAAACAATGATCTATCCATTTAAATGTTGGAAATCTGTAATGTAATTGATATATACATGCATATCTCCTATTTAATATTCTCTATTTAAATATTTAGGAAAGTGGTAAGTATACATCTAAACTCAAATAAAAAAAAAAAACAAAAACAAAAACAAAAACAAAAACAAAGAGTATTTAAATACAAATTTGCAAAAGTAAAAAGATAATGATTACGAGTGAAGTTTGTTAAAGACTTGTTAGTTTGCCAAAAGACATCCACACACAAACAAATCATCCATATAAAACTGATTTTATAACATCAATCTGAGAAATTTGAACACCACTTTGAATTCTGTCCCAAGAAATATGTATAAAGTTTGGAATGTCTCAAGTTTTAATGATAATGTTTAATGAGCCACTGAAGAAGAAAAAAAAGTGCTCTGCAAAGGGCGTGGGTACGTTACCGTTTCATATGTACGGTGCATATTGAGTAAAAATATGATTATCTGTTTGACATCTGTTAATTGTACTGGTTAATATAAATTCAAAGATTAGTGAAATCCTACAATAATCACGACTGACAGAGAAAACAAAACAAAACAAAACAAAACAAAACAAAAACAAAACAACTGTCTCTTTCTAAATTCTTCATTAACAATTAATGATTAATATCAATTTAAAGATTAGTGAAGTGCCTACAACTATACAGAGATAACAAACAAAACAAAATAAAACAAAAACAAAACCATTGTCTCCTTCTGAATTCTATGTGAAGAAATCATTAAGGCTCCATGGATTGTACAATGTAAATCTTACCTTTTTAGGTTTTTTCTTTGAAAGCGTTAGAATAAAAGCCAAGAAAAAAAGATTCATACACGTCATAGCAACATGCAATACGGTATGCGAAGAAAAATAGTACACAACATATGATTTATGCCTTGAAATGATTTATACCATGGAATGGTAATGATTACATAAAAAATACAATTTCAGGGATCTTATGCTAGACATCAAGGTATTTTGCTTTAAATATTTTACTTGAAGGGGACTATTTGGTATGCCAAAGTTCAAGGAATATGACCGATTTCGAGGACTTAAATTACTTACATGTATTTGGTAATAAATAAATAAAGAAGAATGGTGACTAAATAATTGAGGTCTACAACCGCTATCTATACACTTCAAAGAAACAACAACAAAAATAATTGAATAAATTAATAAATTCTAATTCCGACTCATTCCCCAAGTTTGGATCCAAGATATTCATTTAAGATTTTTTTCAAACTGGCAAAAATAACTGTCAATACTGTTCAAAAATATAATTGGAATACAGAATTGAACATACCTTGGACTCGTCTTTCGGTAATGGAGGTGGCGCCGCAAACAAGTCATTGTCGTCGTCATCGTCCGCAAACAGCTTGTCACTGTCGTTCTTGGCGGTGGGTTTATCTGCGGGTCTGTCGTCACGAAAGAACCACGGGAAGGAAAGCATTTTTAATAAAATCCTCAAATATTTCCTTCATTTAAGGTAAATCCATTGAGATACTTATTGTAGATCACAATACATGCTTGTAATCAACAGTGGCTACTAGACTTTAATCCAAACAAAGCATTTTTTGCAGGTTTGTTTGTTTTGTGAGGACTTGCAAAATGATAGTGTTCATTGTTAATAGTTTACAATGCGATCAGTAATAGTTGCAAGAATAAACAAAGCAATTCCTTGTACTAGTTATAAAAACCTTGAACACAACAACAAATTATGAATTCTTTCAGTTTCTGGCACTGCAATTTCAAATGAAGGTTAAGCACTGACAATAGGGATTATATACCAAAATAAAGGAATACTAGTACGCAAAGTCAATCAAATTTTTACATATTTTTTATACAAGATTAATGGGGGGGGGGGCGGGGAGGTTGGGGTTCAATTAAAGTTTCCATTATTATTAATTTATTCCTTGAACTAATTTGTGATCGTTTCCATATTGATGTATTTGTAATTTCTCTTTATTTCTTTGAACTTTGTAATCTTTGTTTGTATCAGTCTCCCAACTGTTTTAACATGGAATTTTGACTCAATAAACCAAAATGAATGAATGAATGAATGAAAATGTTCAACATGTCAATAAATTCTTTGGCAAAATCTCAATCATCACTTCCCTATCAAAGCTATGATTCATCCATCTGCACATGTTTTAATATGTATATCGCATGAATAATATAGGGAAAGGTGTGTAATGGCTGTTGAGCCATTTGCACCTTGAGGATAGGTTATTTGCATTCATGGTTAATTAGATAGTACAGTTTTAAGGAGGTTGTATTTTAGTAAACATTGTTTGTTTGTTTGTTGTTGTTGTTGTTTTTTTTTTTTTGTTTTTTTTTTTTTTTTTGGGGGGGGGGGGGGTTAGGGGGTATATGTACATATATATTACATACAACACCGTGAATCACAACCTTTATTATCATAATCATAATTATCATCATCATCACCACCTCCACCACCACCACCACCATCCTCTTCTTCATCCTCCTCCTCGTCATCATAATGAACAGAGCAACAAGACCAAGCTCTGTAATTATTAGGATCTCTGTCCAGTAGTGCCGTGTTTGTGCCATCGAACTGGATCGACCAAATGCAATATTTTTCCCGTAACATGAGAGTAATTTTAATAGTTTCATACTACTAATTAAATGTAATGTTAACTGTTATTGTATAATTGTTTTAAATGGGGGCACGCTACAAGAGTCCTATCTCGCACCCCGGGGCAACGTGTCTGACACGGCCGGTTGTAGCAACTACTCCGAAGATCAAGATTACATTAATCTTGATCTAAGGAGACACGAACGAACGATCATCATAATCACCACCTCCACAACCATCATCATTATCATCACCATCATTATCTTCACCACCACCACCACCATCACCACCACCATCACCACCACCACCACCACCATCATCACCACCACCAGCACCACCATCACCACCACCACTACCACCATCATCATCAACTCCACCACCACCATCATAGTTACCTTGGAGGCGGTGCACCAAAGAGATCCTCATCCACATTATCAAACAAGCCTCCTCCTCCTAGCCCTGCCTGCTTGCTCCTCCCTGCTCCTGCTGCTCCCACCATAGTATTGACATACATTCCTTCATCCCCACCGTCGTCAAGGGGAGGCGGTTCCGTCTGACCTCCGACAGGCCCCGCGTTACCGAAAACATTCACAGCACCCGCAGGAATCTGGAGCGAATTAGAGGTAGCCAATATGTCAACCTTAAATGTCCCAATCATAAAATGGATAATGGATAAACATTCTACACAAAGCCAATAATTTCTACGACAGATCTTTGTAAAAACCTGTCATATTCTCTTTGAATGTACATATTGGAATGTGAAGTGATCAGATGTTGCAAATGTGTGTTTAATTGAACTTTGAACTTGTTTCTTTCACAAGAGATATTTTATAACAGCATCAATATTCAATGACATTCTATCCAGCCACTTGATCGGAATGAATACGAGAAACATTTCCTTTAAAAGATGTTACAATGTAATGGGCACTACATGTGTGAAAATTCAGTTTCCTGTTCATGCCTTTGAAGGCCCTATACTTCCTTTTTTCACTCAAGGGGGAAACTATCAAAAAGTATCAAACCTTTAGCCTATTTACACCTAACACAGAGCTTTACAATAGCCTCAAAGTGACACACCAAACAGTGGCTCACTCGCACGCAAGTCACTAGATCACGCAAATATCGCAAGCCTAAAATTTTCACAATTTGGCACTAGTTCAGAAATGTGATTTTCACAATTCTTTGTCGAAAGGGATGTCAATCCATTCTAAAATTAGAACCTGCTTAAGCAAAGCTGTGAGAGTGCTGGTAATTATAGCGACAAATAAAGGAGGAAAAGAGGAAATTCAAGTTTGAAAGAGTCTAGGTGTGATTCAGAGGGGACATCGGTTGATGAATAGGACACCTAGGGAGGGAGAGAGAGGATGTATTCAAGGAAAAAACAACTGATCAAAGTTTCAGATTCATAAGGAAACCTCAGTTTATTAAAGAATACGGTATACGTGCATGCTTATGCAGCACAATTGCAAGAATTGTAAGTACTTATGAAAATTTGTCAAGGTGATTCAGCAATAATCTTTCTACACTAACTGAACTCCTAACTTTACCCAACACCAACAAATATATCTAACAGTTAAACACTAACCATAATCATAACCCTAAACTTGATATTGAATTCCAATCATCACTCTAACATTACTATCTTTAACAAACTGGAACATGTAGTAAATGTCACATCATTGTATTTATTACAATCTGCAGTCTTTTATCTAGATCCTGAATATCGTAAGCACCCTTTTATTATTATTATTATCATTATCAATATAAAAAAAAAACACCTACCTTTTTCTTAGGTGGTTGCTTAGGTTTGTTCTCACCCCCGAACAGATCACTGGCATCCTCCCCACCAAACAGATCCACCTGCTTCTTGGTCTTGGGCTTGCCGGCTTCTATTTAATTGACACAATCATCATCATCATCATAAAGTGTTCATTTATAATGTACGCACATTCATCCATAAGGCATCTTTTCAGAGCCTGAAGGCACTAACAACTCTGTGTTTCGGTATATGAGTTGAAAATAATGTCCTTCTAGCTCCAAACAGACGACGGATGTTTACACGCTTAACAAAACGATGATACACTGTATCATCATTCATAGACTTTGCTTTGGAGAACAATTGTGACCCATCCTCCCACAACCCCATTGCCATGTACTTCATTTTTTGATTTGCAAAATGTAGACCTTTAATATACCCACTTAAATAAGATCACATATGGTCCTCTTAAACCTCTTAAACCTTACTTCGCACACAGTTTTATTTTTCATCCCTTTATAGCCTAAATTTGTAATGCAACAAAGCTCATTTAATCTAAAACGATACAAGCTACCAATAGAAAAGCTGTACCCCTCCCATTTTTGAAATTGTGGAGGAGGGAGGATGTTAAATTTGATATTACTCATTAAGGATGTGCTTCACATCTACTTCAGATTGAACATCATTCAAACCTGAGAAAAGATAAAACAAAAACTAAACAATATTAATCATTATTGTAGAGAGAATCTTGTTAATATAATTAGGAAGAGAATCAAAGAGAATTGGAAGAGGTACCTTTCTTAGGAGCTGGTTTAGAAGATTCAAAGAGTCTGTCGTCTCCCTGGCTACCAAACAAACCCCCGGAAGATGAATCGTTTGGTTTGGAAGCTTCCTGTCAAGTAAAATAGACAAATACAAGAAATATGCTTACCTAATCCTTGCAAAGACACCTGGGGAGTGTTTCACAAAGACTAAGATCGACGTTAAGTCAGACTTAACTATGGCAGGCCATTCACGCCACTGGTTCCTCTAAACATTCCTAGCATTGGTTTATCAACGGATGTTCAAATCATGGTCACAAATCTACAGAATTTACCTTTTTTGTTAGTTCATTATTGAAATTTAAAATATTATCTAAAGATCATAATTGAGAGACCAATGGTGAGAGCAACCAGTGGCACGAACGGCCTGCCATAGTTAAATCCAACTTAAAGTCGAACTTGGTCTTTGTGAAACACCACCCTGATTTAATACATAGCACATATAATCAACATGATGGATATGTTTAGAATAAGTTAGTCAAAGGTAGAACCATATAAAACATTTGCTTCCATTAATCACTCAAGATAAGAAGCACTACAGAATTCATCGAAAATCTTCACCTCTTTTTCACATAATTCATCTTATACTTTACAAGCATGTTGTTTTCAATAAAGATAATGTAATGAGGAGAAACTAAATTTCATAACTTTATTGCTAAAGAAACAATTACATTTTAATCACAAAAAGAACTTTGAAGGAAGAAAGTACAAAAAAGATCTTTTATATAGCATAACAACAAAGATTATTTCTAGAAAAAGGTGGACTCTACATTTGTTATTCTTTAAACCTGATAAGCCTCTTCACCTAAAAAGTGCACATAAATACACATTTTTTAAACATTTTATCAAAGATGCAATATTATAATCATATGCTTTAGTACAGTGTACCTGAATCCGACTAGAGCGATGAAATCATTAAAAAGGTACACTAGCAAACGGCCCCAATATCTGAATGCCCACACATATTTCAATGTCACTCTCATTCTCTAAAAGATCTCTCTTTCTTGTCCTTTTACCCTAAAACTTAAACCGTCATCTGATAAAATCTTACTTAAATCAAGCCTGTCACTGCCTATAGAGTCATAACACAGATGGGGGAAGAGAATGTGTCAATTTGGGGACAAAATCTGCCCAAGTTGGCAACCCTTTTCCTTGTGACGCACGACCTCATGAGACCCGATGATGATCCATGGACTAATTACTCAAGCTCTGAATTTAAGCCTGGTCTAATTAGGGATTAGGCAAATCTTTAAAAAAAAGAGTTTCCCCCAAAATGGTGGAGGAGGGAAATAATCATAGAAAAGTTGGTTTCCTAAAAGCTGCCAAGTAAATGTGGACATTTAAGAAACATCCATGTTTCCAAGTTGTAGATTTCACATACGGAACATGAGTACAGCACTTGTCTTGTGAAAGATCGACTATGAAGCCATTTGACAATTGTAAATCTTAATGACTAAGTTGCCTGTTTGCTAAACTGAGTTTGCTCTACTTAAAATATTTTGATGTCTGGACGCTGGAGAACTTTAATAGACTAACACTAATGTTTCCTATTGACCATTTAAAATGCGATCATTTTTATATTTCAAATATTTAGGCAATGCAGTAATTCATAGGACCAATTAATTGTTTGCAAAGGTTTCTGACCACATTGTATATATATATAGATATATAAGCTTACAAGGAACATTTCATTTCAGGAAATGGTCATCACTTTTTAAAGAAGTTTATTTGTAATTTAGAAGTGTAATTGTGATAATATTTCATAATCTCTGATGATTCATGACTATTCAAGATGAAGTTAAAGAAACAAATCCAAACCTTTTGGCCTATATCTTGAGCAATAGCATCCTCTGGCTGTTAGGTGCACAAAGTGCAAGGAGTAGCCATGATGGACAAAGATATGAATCAATATGGAACATACAGTATGGAGACAGTGTACAGGTGCATTGAGTGAAAGGAAGATATGTTGTAAGTAAGAAAGAGAAAGAAAGAGAAATGAACAGAGAAAAAGATGAAAAAGACAGGCATAACATATGTAGAGAGAGAGAGAGAGAGAGAGAGACAGAGAGAGAGACAGAGACAGAGAGAGAGAGAGAGAGAGGCAGAGAGAGAGAGAGAGAGAGAGATACAGGCAGAGAAAAGTAGACAGAGATATAACCAAACAGATACAGAAAGAGAATGATAGGGGGGGGGGGGTACAAAGAGAAAGGATGAAGGAGGGATATAACAATTAAGATATGCAGAGATTTAAACAAATGACGAAATAGTAATGGAAGTTTGAGCAAAAGAGTTATAATACAAGAATAGTACACATCACAACAGAAGAGCAGGTTCACCAGATACAAGAAGAACAGTGTTCAAAAGTTAAAAATATTTTAAAAAGGGTGGAAATGTAGAGAGGGAGATGAATATTCACAGAAGTTAAAGGATGATATGAATATTCATAGATGTAACAGCATGATATGAATTGAACGAGACAAATATGATGAGAGAGAAAGAGAGAGAAAAGGAAGAGGAGAGAAAGGAAGACAAAACAAGTTAATATTCTAGGAAAGCCCACAATCATGCACATGCATACTAACACAGCAGGATTAAAATATCTGTCAATCTGAGAAAAACAATTTGATTTTAATACTAGATTTATTCCTCATCATATGAAAGGAAAAAGAAAACAGCATAGCATTAATTTTCCAAACTGCTATTACACTAATAATCTCTAATGAATAAAATTGTTTTGATCTTTCAAAATTAAATAACATAACTTTAATGGTTATAAGATAATACTCTATAAAAACTTATGGCAGGCAATTTTCTCAGTTTTTTAGAAAATTGGTTTATTTGACATACAGTAGAGTGAATTTTGTCTTTTTAGTTTAATTCAAAAAATGGCTTAAACATGCAACTTTTGATTGGAATGAATTATTTACCATGCAAAATCACACGCCCAAGCCATGTTAATAAACAACGATGCTAAATAAATCAAAAGAGCATGAATATATAGCCAGTTGTTAAGACAACAAAATCCCCCCCCCCCCCCCCCCCCCCCCCAAAAAAAGGACAATTTTATACCAGTATGCTAATATTACAGATCTGGCATTCTTGAACTTTGGAGTTTTTTATTTTATTTAGTTGAAACTTTAATAAAGGCCCTATATTTTCCACATCACATTCTATGAAAAACATCATATGGCCCATTCAAACACACTAAAAAAAATATATTTGGTGCAAAAAAAAATTTGCACTACGATGGCTTTGTGGTCTTACAACAAAATTATCAGTTAAATTCATGGATTTGAAACTCAAGAAAATATTTATCTACAAAAATGGGCAAAAAGTCTAAAGAGAGATTGGATTACAAGAAACATAAAGTAGCGGGATGGAGGGAGAAAGAGGGAAGGAAAGAGAGAGAGAGAGAGAGAGAGAGATAGGGAGGGAGAGAGAGAGGGATTCAATCCTTTTACAAAGTTCCTACAGTATTGTTAACTCATAAAATGAAGCAGTTTTCTTCCCCTTAAAACCCTAAAAAGTAAAAACCATTGGCATTAAGTACATTATTGCATGAAATAATGAACTATAGAATAGCTAATGATAATACATCTTCGAACCTGAACTAAAATCATTGAATAACTGACAAGTTCTTTTTAAATAAATTGGTATTTTTGTTAGTGGACAATGAATCAACACGTTTTAATATGATAGTATATATGGGGTAACAAGGTGGAGTGGATGTTCGCATGCAAACTTGAATTTAATGGAGGACAAATCATCAGTGTTGCCAATTTGAGAGGATTAACGAACGCCCAGCCATGCAATGGTTAATGGACATGAAAATGAAAGCGAGTCGTCACAATTGATTCTTGTGCAGGGTGCAAGATATGCAAGTCTTCTGGTCATTTATAAAGACGAAAGCACCAAGTCTCAAAAAATATCCTTTCTTCATGGACTTTGAGCAGTTCAAGTATCGTGTGAAGAAATGCGTTTGGAGCAACGAAATGCTGCGTATGGTTGCATCATGTGATGGCGTGCTTCGTACATTCCATCGGCATGCCAAGCTTGGTACGTGAACTCACCGCACTGCCTCTACGGGTCATAGCCGCAGAGCATGCGCGCAGCAGGAGGGTTTTCTGGAAGAAGCAATGGCGTGTTTGCGGAAAAGGATATCAATCGTTGGAGAATTCACAATAAATTCATACTCATGACCGATTCAAATATATCCCTTTTTGAACATTGATTATCTTACAAATTGATGTACTGTATTGATCTATCCTGTGTACAGGATGGTAAAAAAAGGACATTGTCTCCCTTCAAAATATATATATATTTGGAACCTTGATGAAAAGCTGATTTTGTAAATGAAATGACGAGACTGACCTCCCTACTCAAGACTTTCCATTTCAAAATGGTTGCTTTTCATTTGGTAGACTTATCCTTTTAAAACCTCTCTCATGGATAAAATATATGTATTGATGGTTGAAAAATATGGACATTTATGTCTGAATGGCTGTGATATAGATGTTATTAGAGTGAGCTAAAAAGACATTCATAGGCCAACACTTCACTTTGGACGCTTGTAGTAAATGAAAACACGGAATATACAACCAGCCCCTAGGAACCTAAAACTCTAGCGAGGTCAAGTCCTGGAAATTTCACATCAATTATTCAAACCATCTTATCTTTGTGAAAGAGTATAAAATCTGTGATGAAACTAATTGAAATCTTTTCCCAGTCTTACTTCAAACCCCCTGGCAGATTGAGTAACAATGAAAACTCAGATTTCCCCAATGAATTCACATGTGCAGAACTCTCAGAGCAAATATGTACTGCATGTGACTGTATTAAAGAAAGTGGGTTTCATGCAAACATCCTTACTTTTCAACACAATTTGTTTAACTTAAAAAGTAATCAAATACTAAATTCCCTGACCTGGCATCCTACTTGTTCTGTTTTCTGCTTGTAACAGAGTTTGGGAGGAGTATATTAAAAAGAGGTGCCTTATAGCAATTCAAACAAAGATTTTATTACTGGGCATACTTGCATCATGTAGCTCCATTTTATCAGTGTCCTACCAATGGAAATTGATTGATTGATTAAGATCCCATATTCCAATGCAAATCTCTCTGTAAAATATCAATCAAAAATTAAATTCTCATATACCGGTACCTATCATGCACTTTGGGAGAAACCTGGCAACCTTAGAATGGCAAGAGAAATCCGATCAACATCACATCTGGAAAAAAATTCCATTACAAAAAGATTTTATACCCCCCCCCCCCTAAAAAAAAAAAAAAAAAAAATAAGTTCCCCCCCCCTTTTGTTTGGGGGGGGGAGGGGTCCTTCCTTCTTCATGCTTTTTTGAGAGTCAAACCAACTTTTTAGAATATTTACAAAAGCTTTTGCTTTTTTGTTACTTTAGTATTTTAAATCATTCAATTTATTCTGATGTCTTTAAAAATGCATTTTCAGACCAGATTATAAACTGTTAAAGGGGGGAAATCCAGAAGAAAAACAGAGTAGTAATTTTCTGGATAAACCAAAATCTAGAAATCACTAGATGGCCAATTAACATGATGGATCAGGATTTGTCACGATTTGCCACTCCGGGGTCCCACAGGGTTACATCTTCTGATCTCTAAGATCCATACCTGGGTATCTCGTTTGCAGTTGCCACGGTTACGCACTAGACTTCTTTGCTATCGGTTGATAAGGGGATGGAGGAGGAGGAGAAGGGTGGGGAGCAAATGGTAGTTTTAAATGTGAACGAGTAGAACTGGAGAGGGCGACAGAGAGGTTATGCAATGCGTAAAAAATGGTTATTAGTATACTCCTGGCCAATGTCACACTAATATGGAGTGAGAGCTGAAATGGTGAGTACAGGTTATGTGATATTAAGTCAGACGTGGGTAGAGTTCTTTTTTAAGTAGTAAATGCATGATGCCTCCAGTTTAGAAAAAAGAATATCATAAGAAATGTTTATACGTTTGTTTCTAGCATTCTTCTGTGGTTAAAGTTTACACAGTTAAAAAAAAATGAATTAATTCCAAATGTAATAGAACCCGGTAATAGGATGACCAAGGATTACATCTGAAAGTCATATTGCTGAAAACTATTCTATGGAAAGTGAAAATTTATATTATTCTTTAAAGACTAAAATTTGTAACTAAAGTCACAGAATACTCCGACTGAATCAGCGTATTAACATAGAAACTGCCCATAAGTGAAAAGCTGATTTCAGAGGAAATATAAAGAGGTGAATTTCCTTCTTATATCTAATGATTTCCCACAATTCATTCTGCTCAATACTTGAGAATTGTAACTGACGACAAATATTAGTTCACAAAATATATCTGTCTTTCTACATCATTCAGAAAAATAATATGAAATGCATACTACATGTAGCTTTTACATATTTCAACAATGAACATTACTCAATTTGGGACAGTTTCACCTATACAATCAAGATCTAGTAGGTCATAAACTCATACTTAGACATCAAGCTAATTATCTTTTAGCTCTCTGACTCTGCAGGGAAGTATTGGGTTTAATACTGGTTTCTAACGAGAACCAACCAGCATGTTGTATCTAGAGAGCCAAGAGGGTGTTAAAACACAGGAAAACCCTTCTGGTTCTAAGAAAAAGATTTCAAGGTTTAGTCTTCAAAAGGTGATTGCATCAAAATTTTTCACTGAACAATGGATTTCATAATACGTAACCTTCTGTTTGGAATCAGAAGGACATTGAGTCAAGTGTTTTAACTTGGAGCTAATGCCTTTCGGGCATCAAACATACGATTATTTCCATTGTTCTGCTGTCATCTCCTTGGAGAAGACATTACATTACACAACAGACATCAAATCAAGGCTTACAAAATGAGAAGCCATTCTCTATCTTTCTGGAGAGGCTAAATGATGCCTTGGAGTGGATTATCCTGGGTAATTGGTTTGTAAACCCCGGTCCGATGCATGATCCTGTGCTTTGTTTCTAAAGAGGTACCTGGATGTTGAGCAATGATCTAAGTGTCATAGGCTGCGTTTATCGACCAAATTTTTGGCAAGAATCAGGTTTCTCAAACGTCTTTCAGGCAAATTTAGGAGCTGATAAACGCAAAGCCTTTTTTAAAGGGCTTCAGATATGGGCATATCTAAAGACGCAAAAAGGTGTGTTTTGTATGTGACATAAAGCCAGAATCACGTTTCTGAGAGATCGATAAACGCAAAGTTGTTTTGAACCTCATATACAAATAGGACCACCCAGGTGTTGTGTACAAGCATGTGTGTGAAGTTGACCTCCGAGAAACTATCTGCTTCCCAGGTCAAAACAGCTGGGCAGACACAAGGCCTTTATTTTGAATCGTGAAGGGAAGATAAACGCGACATCCGGCAAATCACGATCGTATAGTTGGGTACGATAGTGGGGTTCAATAGTGGGGTACGATAGTGGGGTTCAATAGTGGGGTACGATATGTACATATCTAGTGGCAAGCCCCGCTAAACGCGCCCATAAAAAGATCAGAGCCATCTCTTTAGGCATCTCTTGAAGACAATGTCAAAGGATGTATCCATACCGTGGACTTTCAGACCAAATAGTTAGCAACATTCCACTGTTCACATGGAATGAGATCTTGTGCTGCATTTCTCAACACACTAATAAATATGATCCAACATATACTCCTTGCTTTAGTGGTTTCTGACACAAATCCTAAGCTTTGTTTCTAAGAGGTGCCTGGATATTGAGCAAGGGTCTCTATACAAAGATCAGGGCCATTCCTTTGCCGAGAATGATCCAGGCTGCATCCACACAGCTGATTTTTAAACCAAACAGTCAATCAAATTTCATTCTCCATATGGTGCAAAATCTCAGACTGTGTAATTTAATATTAAAAAGTAAAAACAAATTTGTTCTACCTTAAGCAAATTCTATCCAAACAGGTTAATATATAATTAATTCATGTGATCCAGTTCTTGAGAAGTTGTCTCCAACTTTGATATGAGAAAAATTGAGGGTTAAGACTTGGACTGTGATTGTGTTTTTGTTTGGTTTAGGGAAGGGTATAGTGTTTGGCAAAGAATTTAAGTTAGAAATTTGATTTGATTGGTGTTTAAATTAGCCAGTGAGGAACTGTCGCCAGAGCACACATACAATCGCTGATATATCCCATACTGCATGAACAGTGAAAATGCCACAGATTCAATGTCTGTACAAACATCTTGATGTGCTGCTCAGAAACAATGCATACAAATCTCACATTGTATCGAACAGTAAATCAAGATTAGAATAAAACCTGATGGAGTTCACCTATAAAAGACAGAAAGGACAAGATAATCTTCCAGGGATCTTCGCCTAGAACATAATGACATATTACACTATGAACAGGGCTTAAAAAGGAATCCATCATTGTAATTACACAATAATCTTTTGTAAGAGATTGACATTTACAGGACATTTCTGTTTATATTTGACTTTTATGACATAAAAGGAACTGTTTGGGTAGCTTTTTAAGTCATGAAAGATGTATAATGAAGCAACCGTCAGTTATATGACAGCAAAAAGATATATGGTATAGATTAATTAGCAAACAGGTGTCAAATATATAGGCTCCTTACAGCTAATGAAAAATATTTTGATGCACATAAAGTTGGGTTTCACAATATCAAGTGACAAGTACTTGCATGACGTAAGCACAGTGGGCAACAAAGTAGGGTAATAAACATGTGTATTATATTGTGCATGGTATATATCATAATGTTCTGGAAAATATGGATGATAAAAGCTATACTCTAGTTGCTAGTTGCTAGTAATAGTGCTTTTGACCCTTTTGAGTATTTGTTAAGCCATTGCCATTGGAATTTTCTCATTCCCATAGGCTTAATACAGGATCCAACTGGTTCCAATTGGCAATGGGTTAAACCATTGTCTACTGAATTATCTCATTCCCATTGGCTTAATACAGGATCCATCTGGTTCCCATTGGCAATGGGTTAAGCCATTGTCTACTGAATTATCTCATTCCCATTGGCTTAATACAGGATCCATCTGGTTCCCATTGGCAATGGGTTAGCCCATTGACTACCAAATTCTCTCATTCCCATTGGCTTAATACAGGATCCAACTGGTTCCAATTGGCAATGGGTTAAACCATTGTCTACTGAATTACCTCATTCCCATTGGCTTAATACAGGATCCATTTGGTTCCCATTGGCAATGGGTTAGCCCATTGACTACCAAATTCTCTCATTCCCATAGGCTTAATACAGGATCCAACTGGTTCCAATTGGCAATGGGTTAAACTGAATTACCTCATTCCCATTGGCTTAATACAGGATCCATTTGGTTCCCATTGGCAATGGGTTAACCCATTGACTACCAAATTCTCTCATTCCCATTTGGTTCCCATTGGCAATGGGTTAGCCCATTGACTACCAAATTCTCTCATTCCCATAGGCTTAATACAGGATCCAACTGGTTCCAATTGGCAATGGGTTAAACTGAATTACCTCATTCCCATTGGCTTAATACAGGATCCATTTGGTTCCCATTGGCAATGGGTTAGCCCATTGACTACCAAATTCTCTCATTCCCATTTGGTTCCCATTGGCAATGGGTTAGCCCATTGACTACCAAATTCTCTCATTCCCATTTGGTTCCCATTGGCAATGGGTTAGCCCATTGACTACCAAATTCTCTCATTCCCATAGGCTTAATACAGGATCCAACTGGTTCCCATTGGCAATGGGTTAAACCATTGACTACTGAATTATCTCATTCCCATAGGTTTAATACAGGATCCAACCGGTTCACATTGGCAATGGGTTAAACCATTGACTACTGAATTATCTCATTCCCATAGGCTTAATACAGGATCCAACCGGTTCACATTGGCAATGGGTTAAACCATTGACTACCAAATTATCTCATTCCCATAGGCTTAATACATATTCAAAGTGGTTTCCATTGGCAATGGGTTAAACCATTGACTACTGAATTATCTCATTCCCATAGGTTTAATACAGGATCCAACTGGTTCCCATTGGCAATGGGTTAGCCCATTGACTCCTGAATTCTCCCATTCCCATAGGCTTACTACAGAGCCTGCCCAGTTCCCATTGGCAAAGGGTTAACATGTTCACAATCAGAATTTCAGAGGTGGACAATAGGAGTTATACTTAACTACTACTTTTGACTAAACCACCTTTGCATATCAATGTCCTAGCTACTCACCCCTTCTTGACTCAGTTTAGGTGACCCGCCAAAGAGCTCATCCTCAGTGGCTCCGCCGGCACCAAACAGAGGTACGCCCCCTGGAGGTGCTTTCCTGCCAGGCTTGACCTCTTCAGGGTTGGCTATAGAAAATGAAGAAAAAGAGAATAGTAAAAAGTGAGTCATTATTTTGTTTCCAATTCAATCCAATTTCATTTATTTTCCATTAAAATTCAAAATAAACAATACATAACAATTGAAACAGCAAAATCAGAAGGACCCCAAGATAAGCAAAGCTTGTGGGAATGGGGCCCTGTACCAAGAAAAACATACAAGCAAATTATAAATAACAAATTATTGTTATTATTGCAAGATGTTTTTATTCCTTGATTGTTCATTGTCTGAGTTAAGTCGAGTTGAGTTCAGAAGAAACTATGTAAGTCCTTACTGTATGATAATGTCTTTTTTGTAAAGATAACGTTCAAATCTTGAGACATGGTCTTGAGATACTTTAGACCAATACCTCAAGGAGAATGAGTGACATCCCTGCTTCTGCTTCGAGACATGTCTGTCTGCTTGAACGACAACATAATTTCACTGCTCCAGCGACATTTTCTGTGAGGTCAATTCAATTTCCTACATTGTCTTATATAAATCCAAACTTCAAGCCTGGACCAAACAATATACTGAATCTGAATACTAAAACTCTAAACCTATAAAATCAACCCCCAACCACTTGCATCCATAGCCCTAGCCCTCATTCTTTGACAGAATGAAAACCTGCAGAAAATGTCGCTGATGAAAGCATTGGGTCAATGGTCTTCCAGGTTTCGATCTTGAAGTGTCAAAGCTTGGATGTACCATAAATGCACCATTCTTACCATCCCAGTAAGCTACATAACTACTTGGCTGTCATGGCAACTAAAGCCTCTACAGCAGCTCTACCATTCATTACAAAGCTACATTATTTGGCTGTGATGGCACTAGTTGGCTTAGATAATTTGATTAACTTGAAAGTACATGTAAGTACATTTTGGTTGACCCTGCCAAGTATTCAGGTGGATTTAGCAACTTAGATTTTTGCCACTGTTGAATATCATTCCATGCAATATTATCTGTTTATAGCCAAAAGTGGACTTATTCTGTGTTTTTACGATCTGTGGGCCTTTGCAGAATATATGATCAGTAATATGATACAGTAAATTGAAGTTTGAAGTTCAAAAGGATGCGATAGTCACCAACTCAAGATTTCAAAAGGCAATGATGTGTAGGAATATCAATGAAATACTTCTTAAATGCCTCTTATATATGTGAGTGGAAAGTATCACATCCTGATAATGAACGATAAACAAAAATTACCAAAGATATAAACAAAACAAGAAACAAAGAAATGGTGAAAATAGATACAGAGATATGAATACTGGTATAGACACATTCTTACGATAAAGGTAAGGGAATTCACAATAGAATGAGGTCGTGGAGAAGCGTTCGAGGGGCACAGTTTTCCTTCTCAAGTTGAGATTGCCCATTGTCCAAGCGAGCAGAGATACCATTTACATCCAAGAATTGAAAGAAAAACTAAAACACGAAATGAGGGAACTTTGGTTCTTCACAAAATGTCGAGTGTCCCAGGCACCAAGTAACAATGAAAGACTTCTCCTTTAATACAAAGCATAGAGTAATATTCTCAGAGGAGGCTCTATGATATGATCCATAATGATGTGGTGATAAAAGAACAGCCTGAGAGAAGATATCTTCAAAGGTGACAAGGTCCTAGGGTACTTCCACTTTTCCTCGGAAGCGACGATGACAGATGATGCACTCCATGACGAGCATGTCACTCAAATGTTCTACCCAAAAAAGACTTTCGCAAAATTATGCTCTTCCTACTGGAGATGCATGAATATCAACACGAGAGTAGGTCTAAATGATATCAATTATCGGTTAGCTGAAAACTAATACAATGCCATGTCACTTCGTCATTGGGAGACTATGAAATGATAGTCGGAAACATGATCATGAGACACGTACATGATTGAATTTGAGACACCGATGTGTTCATGCAAAAAAAGTTTGTGGTGCTGAGTTTCATCAGGGGACATTACTGCTAAACTAATCCCAGATTTTGTCGCTTCTCATATCTCGTCTATCTATCAACGACCCTCCCAAATTTGCTTATGTTCTCTTTAGCGGTTTCCCCCACTATTCGTAAACTTAAAGGCCGCTGGTCGGAAACCTGAGGCTCATAGGCCTTCTTCAGTGAGTCTTTGAGAGGGGGTTTGTTAGCAGATCAAGGTACATGGCCAGTCAATTCGGGATCCTACTCCTACAGTAGTTGTATGTGATATAAAACAATTATTACTCATCCATCGTGTCAAGTTTGATTGTCGAGACTATTGATGTCCGTGGTTTCTTTCTGACTTGTCTCGCTCTTGACCCACTGGAAGCTACTGGTAACGGCATTCAAGTTAAAACTTTCACTAACGATGTCTCCGTAAGAAAGCTTATTAATATTCTAAAGTCTACCAGTATTCAAAGTATTATTTCAAAGAAATTATGAGTACAAGGACAGATCAGCTGAAATTTATTACGGTATACTTCACATTTGGATGCCTTTAACAAAATATTTAACAAAAGATCTAGAGAAATTCTCACATATCGTTAAGAGATGAGATTCATCCATGGTATGACTTATGAAATGTAATCCTTTTAATCTAGATTTACTTAAATTCAGCTTTCATCATTTAATAACTAGCAATTAATTCCTTCTTCCTCCACCCCCAATATTGATAGTGAAACAAAAAGTCTGATGTTTCACATCTCTCTGATAAGAAGAGACTTTACTGAATTTCAGCAGAATTCTAAATGAACATAGTCATAATAATGTTTCATCACTTCTTCACTTTCAATTTTAGAGGATCAAGTTGAAACTCGTAAAAAGACAAAATTCCAATGATCTACCTTAAATAACAATTTCCCTTTCATATCTTGAGCCATTCTAACTGGTAATGATAGTGCAGGAATCTAACAATTTACACCTTTTCTCCTTTTTTTTCTCCTAATAAAAAGAGAAAAATAATAGCATGATAATTTTGAATGTGCAAATACAAGCCATGACTAATAGGAAACGATTGAAGCGATTCGCCAGCTGGCTCACAAACTCACCGTGAGAGTTGCATCAAATTTAGCACGCTATGGTGCGAGAGGGGAATCCGATTAAAATCTGGGGTAAAAACAGGGAAATTAGGGCAAGAACTATGGGGACCCTGGGTGAACGGTTTAGAGGGACCGCAAAGGTTCACGGTAATTCACTTGGACATGAATGTTAGTAGAATACATTGCTTGGATCATGTTTCCAACCACAAGGACTGACAAATTCACCGTTTTAGAACAATGGTTTGACAAATAATGAGTAGAAAAAACATTCTTGCACACGCAGTGATAATCCCTTCGTTTTATAATTTGATTGTGAGTTAACATGAAACAAATCAATCCATGACTCAGTACGCAACCTGAATACAAAATTTAAACATTTTAATTTGAGTTGGTCGTGACTGACTACAATGTTTGGAAGGCCTACGATTACCAGGTTAGCTGTCTATCTAAATTTGGAAAGATTGGTTTACTGTAATTTATTAAAAGAAAAACTGTAGACCATTCAAATGGGGTTAAATATGGAAAACTTTTGCATTTTAAAAATGCATCGTAGTATTTTTAAAAAATGACATTCAATGTTTTGCATACATGGGTAATTGACATTAAGCACCAGTTACCATTTTTTTCATATATCCTTGTAATTATCTCTCCACAGTTGAAACTTCACATACATTTACAAATGTCATGGTGAGAATTCAAAATGAACTTTCAATTTTTCTTGTAAATAATACTATCATTCAAATGATCAAACTGCTCCTGGTGCATTGACATTTTCAATGCAGCTTTTTAATTGATTCACAAGGACTTGGCAGAAAATCTTGAAATATAACACAAAAAAGATATTGCATACACTGGAAGTCTCTTCCCCCTCATTTGTATAAGTCATAACAGCCCAGATATTAACCAATCAGAACTAAGCCAACTAGTTAAACTCATAAGATATTAACGATTTCTACTTTGAGGGGATTTGTTCCTTGAATCCATATGATCTCTCACAATGGAATTAATTACAACAAGATTCGCTCTACCCGAGAACTGCAAGGGGAAAGCAGACAATGATAAAACTTTGAATGGTATTGAAGCTAAAGCCAGCGTGAAGTGGAGATTCTACTTGTGATTGAACTCCATAGTTAGGTCCACACCACACTCCATTAACGTTAAGTTCAGATCATGGTTTTAAACTTCAGAGTTATCTTGTAGTTAGAGCGGTGTGGAAACACTTGTGGTTTAAAACATTTTTTGTTAGTTCACTCAAAATTATAATACACACACGATAAGATTAGCACAATATACATCCAAGCAATTGGAGGGAGGGGGGGGGGGGGACATGTCCCCACTCGAACTCCTTACTTGAAGTTACATGCCGTGCAGATGCAAATAACTTCAAGGTTACATCACCTTGTAGTTAAAATTAGTACTTTCCCCAGTTTGCAGTTTCGAACTTTAAATACATGGTCCTGTGTAAACCCTTAATTTTAGTGGAACATTTAGTGGATGTTTCGTTAACCATCTTAAGTTTAAGACAAGAACAGTCTTGTGCGAACACAACCATTGTCTTACAAGGGGAATTGTATGCTGCTCTTCGAATGATCCAGTATTTCAACAAGAATGAGGAGAGCTTTCAAGAGGCGAGATCAATTAGCGTAATTCCTGTTACTCCCAGGGAAATCCAAATGAAGTCCCGGCCCACAACCCTCGCACACTACCCCCACAGGTGATCGCACTGGCCTTGAGTCAGCTTTCCAGAGGAAGACGCCAAAGCCTTCACGTGGGACTGCACTTTGCACGTGCCCCTGATGGACATGAACTAGCGGCTCACGTTGTGCGAAGGGCCTCCCAGGTCTTCTTTCAAAGAACTAGAACTTTTTTTTCTTTTTGACCTCATCAATCTCATCATCAGTAAAGGATCTATTAAAGCTTCACGTTACATCACATGATACAAGCTATTAAACTGGACATGATCACCATTAATATCTGATTCAATTGATCAATTTTTCAGAGAGTGTACATGAAATAATTCAGTCATGAAAACTTTATCTGAAAATAAAGCATGAAGTAAAAAAAAAAATTCAGTTTGTGTCAATTAGAAACAAAATGTACATTTACTTGCAATCACAATTAGCACACTCAAACTTCTACTACATGCATCAAACTACTTTTTATGGCCATGTTTTCTTTCAATAGGCAGAAAGTCAATGGAATTTCAGTAATGTTCATTTGTAAATATCTTAATGACTAAATTGGACATTAGTGGGGACTGTTACACAGTCTGCTTGGGACTGGAATCACAGCTACATATACACTGGCGCCCAAGCTTGCAAAGGAGGAAGGCTATGAGGAACTGGGGGCGGTTGGTCTATGTCATCGGCAAACTCATCATAATGGGTACCAAGGTCCCTGTCTCACAAATATCGTCCAGGTACAGGGGTACCAAAGTGGGCTTTCAAAACGAGCCTCTCTTGAGCAATGAGTAGGCTTTAGCAGGAAGAAAAGGGGAAGAGCCCCCATGCAGACACAGGATCTTAAACTCATATCCTCTACGTATATCAAAAATGATCTTTTAAAACGTGATTTTAATGGCAGTACTATATCTTGAAATATTGCTTGGAACAATATTCAGCTGTTTAAGCAGCCCTGTTTGTGTTATTGTGCTCTAAGGGGAAGGGGAAGAGCCCCCCTGCAGACACAGAACATTTAACTCATATCCTCTACGTATATATCTTTTGCTTTTTCAACCTAGTATGAAATCATCCATCAAAACATGACTTTAATCACAGTGGGAGATCTGACTTCAAACGTTACTTGAAACATTATTCCACTCTATACAGTCACGTTTGACTCATTGTACTGACTGAACTTCACCATGATGAGAAGGGGGAAAAAGCCTGAATCCGATGACTGGGGTAATAATATGATTGCAGGGCCCTCAGGGAGAACAGTATTAATACTGATGAGGCTACCCTGGGTAAACAAGACAAGACATTATTATTATTATTATCTTTAACTCATATCCTCTACATATAACCCTTGCAACCTATGAAATCAACAAAATATTGACACCTTGAAACGTTCTTTGAAACGCTATTCAACCCTAATTATATTTCCAGCCATGGTTAAACTTCACAATGATGAGAAGGGGAAGAACTCCCTGTGGAAACTGGATCTTTAAAGGTAAAGACCAGTATTGGAAACGCCCCAATTTCAAAAAATGAAATGGAAGCTCTCATTACCAATCATGTGAAAGAATATGTTTTGACTATTAATACATGTTGATAAAAAAAATTGCCGGGAAACCGCCTACTAATTCATATATTTGGTAAATTTGTTTCTCTCATGGTCTGTGAGAGATATAGGGTAGTCCCATATACATCTTTCTGTGTATAGTGCTTGTAACTTTACGAAGAATGGGCCAAATTTCTTATCATTTTGATGATTCCAGAACCTTGCAGATGCTAGATGCTAGATGATCAACCTTTTCTGATCGATTCCACAACGTTTATTTCACAATGCAATCGCATGACCATAACTGGTCTTTACCTTTAACTCATAGCCTCACATATTACCCTTGCCATCTATGAAATTATCACAATAGGACACCTTGAAACGTTCTTTGAAATGTTCTTTGAAACGCTATTCAACACTAAATATAAACCCAGTCATGGCTGAACTTCACAATGATGAGAAGGGGAAGAACCCCCTGTGGAAACCGGATCTTTAACTCATAGCCTCTACATATAACCCTTGCAACCTAGGAAATCAACAAAATATTGACACCTTGAAACGTTCTTTGAAATGCTATTCAACCCTAATTATATTTCCAGCCATGGTTAAACTTCACAATGATGAGAAGGTGAAGAACCCCATGTGGAAACCGGATCTTTAACTCATAGCCTCACATATAACCCTTGAAACCTATGAAATCATCAAAATATCAAAGTCTCAAAACATTCTTTGAAACGCTATTCAACCCTAATTATAAACCCAGCCATGGTTAAACTTCACAATGATGAGAAGGGGAAGAACCCCCTGTGGAAACTGGACCTTTAACTCATAGCCTCTACATATTACCCTTGCAACCTATGAAATTATCACAATACGACACCTTGAAATGTTCTTTGAAACGCTATTCAACCCTAATTATATTTCCAGCCATGGTTAAACTTCACAATGATGAGAAGGGGAAGAACCCCCTGTGGAAACTGGATCTTTAACTCATAGCCTCACATATTACCCTTGCCATCTATGAAATTATCACAATACGACACCTTGCAACGTTCTTTGAAATGCTATTTAACCCTAAATATAAACCCAGTCATGGCTGAACTTCACAATGATGAGAAGGGGAAGAACCCCCTGTGGAAACCGGATCTTCAAGTCATAGCCTCTACATAAAATCCTTGCTACTATACAACATCTTGAAACGTTGTTTGAAATGCTATTCATCTTTAAATAGATAACCAGTCATGATTGAACTACACCATGGTGAGAAGGGCAAGAGCCCCCTACAGACACAGGATCTTTACCTCATATCCTCTATGTATATCTCTTTCAGCTTATGAAATCATTTTAATAAGACACCTTGAAACGTTCTTTGAAATGCTATTACACCCTAAATATAAACCCAGTCATAGGCTGAACTTTTCCATGACGAGAAGGGGAAAGAGTCCCCTAAAGACACAGGATCTTTACCCATATCCTCCAAGGATATCTCTTTCAACCTCAAAAAGCTTTAAAAACAGAGGTAATATTTTTACTTCAGGAAATAGGAGGGGAGAGCGCTTGGTTTTGGCTAATGCCTTTAGAATTGAAACAGCACTGTGAGTTGTTGGTGTAGCTTTTGGATGTTTGTGCATTGCATCAATGCATTATACTTGCTACTCCATACAGTGTAGAGATATGGAATTGATCAATTATGTTCAAAATGATCCTTAACAAATTACCAGGAAAAGATACCTTCAACAGAATAATTAAAGAGAGGCGAAATAGTTATCAGACATAAGAAACGGCAAAGCCATGGAATAAAATGACAGCAAACATATCTAGAAAATTTGTACTCGTAAAAGAGGATACTGGTAAAAAAGTTTTAAAAAAATATAGAAAAGCCACACCAAAAAATGCATCAGCTGTGCCAATGAAATACAATGAACTGACAACTTAGGGAGAGCTTAATTTCAGCTATTTATTTATTTATTTTAAATGGTTTATTTCATTCAAAAAAATTCGCGGCCCGGGAATCTGATCTGATTGTTCAGAGCACATATCCAACTTTTGTCCCTTATTAAATATAATCGGAATTACCAATCACTTAAAAGTGATGAAGATCCCCTACAGATAGTGAAACTTTAGATTTATAGAAAGTAATAATCTAGAAGAAAATATTGAATAACCATTCGATCATCAAATTGCAAATCAGAGAGTTGAAAGATGAGATTCACATCCACATTGTTATAAAAAAAACACAATACTAAAAGATAACATCAGAATACACATCATTCTTACCTGAATTATATGAATATAGCTATGCACTGATCTCACAAAAGATATGGTTGTATGAAATATTCCTCTTAATTACAAGCCAGAGAGCACTTTGACGACACAAAGTTTAATAGAATTCCTCCAAAGAAGAAAAATAAACATCTGCGAGGGAAGATCGACGTTGGAGTGAGACACCCCTAATGATCTTTCACGGGCCTTGCCCAGCTTTAGAACACTTGTAATCCCCAGTCACGAAGAGCCTCACCCCAAATAGATCCCTCTCCCAATCATGAACCGGAGAAATGGCACGGACAGGTTGCCAAGACCACAAATGCCGGCTCTGTCATCAGAACAAACTTTCACCCCTCTCTTCCCCCCTCCTCTCTTCTCTCAATCGGACTCTGTCTAATGCTTCCTCCCTTTCTCTTTCACTCTTTCTCCTTTCCCCCAACTCATAATCAATTTCCTTTTCTCATTTCTGCAGTCAATATTTTTACATTCTGAAGTACGACAAGTGCAATAATTTCCTTTTCCCTCTTTTGTTGCAGAACTTTCAGTGTGTATCCTTATTTCTTCCACAGCTTCTTTAATAGAAGTTTGATCCTATGTTACTTTATCCTTCATTTCATTCAGACTTATCATTTCTTCCAACAATGCTCATAGTCTTTTTCACTGAATTCCCATCTTCTTTTTAATAATGATTCATTCTCTATAAAGGTATTTTCCATTATTTTGCATCTAACTTTTTCACCTTCAGAATCATACTTATTATCACATTCTCAATTTGTACCTTCTGAGAATCTCAATATGTAGTTAATTTTACTTATATCTTCCTCCATCAACATATTTTCTCTTTCTTTCCTTCTGTCCATATCTTCCTCCCTCTTTCTGCTTAATTCTCTCTGCCTATTCCCCCTTGTCTCCCTATTTCCCCCTGCATCTGCTATGCCTTTACACCTTCCTTGCTGAGTCACTGTCTAACTTTCTACCCCTACCCTATCCATTTCATAAGCAATGTTACATGAACAAGTGTCTTCACACCTCAACACCCCCTCTCCCCAGCTATTCCCCCTCATCTCTGTCGGGACATTGAACATTCTCCAACCTCCAACCCCTCTCGCCTCTGATCCTGTCATTGCCATAGACAGCTTATATAAATTTGATCATAATTTGAGGTTGGAGGTAACAATACATTGAGTCAGTTGGGTTCCCCACTGTCTCTATTGTATTATTCTTTCACATTTCACCAATGCAATAGGGTGGAGGCTGGGAGGGATGGGGTGGTTCCTTTACAATTGTCCATGTCCCTACGGTGTCATAACATGCTGTGAATCATCATCATAATCATCATCATCACCAACATTATCCAATAATATGGGTTTTAGTCTGTTGTGAATGTCAGCATGTTGTGCCATTCTCCTATGCATGCATCTATCTTCTCACCCGATATTTAGTTGGTTTATAAAAATAGCAAAAGTGAGAGGAACAGGTTATTGACAGTTTGAGCAAATTCCAATTCTAATTAAAAAATTGTGAATTATTGAAAATGTCATCAATGAAACACAAATTGGCAACTCTGTGACATATCTTTTGATGTCCTGTCCCTTTTCATTTGTACTGCAAATTTCATAAATTTTAATTTTCTTAGTAATTAATAAAGGAATAGATTTTTGTTGTGTACAAACTATTTGCAATGATTATGTCTAGGGTTCATATCTACTTTAGATAGAAAAATGATACCAAGTTAGCCATTATTTTTTTTCAAACCATAGATTAAAAAAGAAGACTGGATTCAGTTTTATCTTGTTGCCCAGCATTTTCCCCATGTCCATGTAGGTCAGAGAAATGATACCCAGTCCACAATTGGTGGACTGCCAAGGGATTTCAATGTAACGATCCTCCCTAGTGATAATGATGCATAGGATTTATAAGGAGGGGTACATCATTTTTGAAGGGCTATCAAAAGTTATCTTTCATAACACAGCCAATGTACCTCAAAGGATTTGACTAAAATTTCTTCTTTATGAATTTATGATAAAGCCATCTTCACAAACTAAACTTCTAAATTACAAAAAGTTTATTTTTTCTTGTATCTGAAAAAAAGGACAAAATATAATTTTATAAAATTTTGAATTATTAGTTAAAACAGGCATTGTTTAGAATGTACCTATCTTGTTAATTTAGGTACTGAATATGATCAAGCTGATAATCATTGCAAAAGGAGACAATATATGTGACACTATGAATGTAAAGACTGAGCAAGTGAGCATGCACTACACCTATCATGAGCATTCATTTCACGATGAGAATCTTTGAGCTGTACAGAACCCTTTGAATATCTCCTGTTTTGGTGCATGTTTTTCTTTGTACAGGAAGGGTTTATGAGAGAAGGAATTAGATGGGAAATGGGGTAAAAAGAGGAGTTTCCTGCAGGGGACAGAGAGCCCTGTTTAGGCCTGTCTTCATCAGCTCGAGATTGCCAGATAATCCGTTATTTTAACTATCCCGATCGCAAATTATCCAGCTATTTTGCGTCTGCATCAGCCCGCAGTTGCAATTAGCGGGATATTTGGTCGAGATAATCATCCTAAGATATCTTGGGCTAGTTTGCAAAATATCCCGCTATTTGATCAGTGCGGCTTCACCAGCCCAAAGACTCGCACTATGCGCGACCGCTGAGCAAACTATCTGGAGCTAATTTCTCGAGCTCGAGTTTTGAGTTTAGAGGTAGAGTCTCGTGCAGATGAAGACGCGACTTGTAACTTCAGGATTATTTCCCAAATCAGAAATAGCGGGATATTTGGCAATCTCGAGCTGACGAAGACAGGCCTTTTGTCAGGAGTTCAACATCAAGGACACCCTGCTAAACTCCCAGGGAAGTCGTCAATTGACAATCCTGGTACATGTAGGTCTGTGATGAGGGGGACAGCTAGTGACTCAGCCGTGATGTACAGGGAGGGAGGATGGAGGAAAATCAACAAGTGCCTTGAAGATGAGAGAGATAGAGTGATGGGATGGAGAGGGGGAAGGAGGGATCGGTGGAGAAGGAGGGATCGGTGGAGAAGGAGGGATGTGTGGAGAGAGAGAGAGAGAGAGAGAGAGAGAGAGAGAGAGAAGAAGGGATGGATTAAAAGGGATTAAAAGAGAGAAAGGGATAGAAGGAGAGAGGGGGAAAGGCGAGAGGGGAGAGAGAAAGAGAGGAAGGTAGGAATGAAGAGAAGAAGGGAGAAGGGAGAGAGAGAGAGAGAGAGAGAGAGATGGAAGGAAATTCCCAAAATGAGAGCGATGTGATGATAGGTGGAGGGAGAGTGAGAGAGAAAATGAGAGATAGGAGAGAGTACATACAGTATGTAAGAAAAATGAAAAGGGGGGGGGGTAGGAGATGGAGATGGAGAGATAAGTGGAGGAGAGAGAGAGAGATGGAAGTCCCAAGATGAGAGCGATGTGACGATAGGTGGAGGGAGAGTGAGAGAGAAAAAGAGAGATAGGGAGGGAGAGAGCACATATGTAAGAAAAATGAAAAGGGAGGGGGGGGGGGTAAGAGAAAACATGAACAGGTACATGTAGAGAGGAGTCAAATTCAGGGGCAAAAGCTGTGAACAGTAATCAAGGACAGCAAAATAGACAGAAACTACAAAACTATTGATCAAACAAATGATTATTAAAAATGTCACAAGAAAACATGAACAAAATATAATTTGCTCATGATGGCCCGAGCAACACAGAGCAAACTTTCAGGAAAACTCCTACATCTAGAGAATTTATGCATGAATGCTAACTGGGCATTAAAATCATTGTCTGGCTCATAGTGATAAAAATCTCACAAGTTATCAAGTAGCATTAAGAGATTAACATACCGACAGACGACCCTCTCGCTCAGTTCTCATAATAAAGAATGCTTGGGTATGAATTAGGTTATGTCTAATGACCACTCATAGCTTCGAGCCAATACTGTTTTTTTTTAACTCAATCAGGAAGCATTCAATCAAACTAATTTCCTAATAATCATGCTCTCAAATGAACATTATATTCAAGAAGAATATTAAAGTAATAAAACAGTGTTGCAATCCAATGAATTTAAAATATACGTCTATCTTTACTTTGATAGAATACCTGGTATGACTTGCAAGGATTTGAGTGATTTTGAGATTACAGTGGGATGTCTCTTTTGGAAAACATGTTCTCATGAAGGATGTAGTCAAATCAACTTGAAGAAGATTACATTGCAACAACTCAGTCACATAAAACTTCACATACTGTGCTTGTAATAATAACAATAATTATAACATAGTAACATTGAAGTAGCGTTTTAATAACACAATTTTTTCAACGCGCTGTTCCACGGCTTTATCCTAGCAGCCCTGATAAGGCGTTCTTAGGGGCATCAGATAATGTCTTCCTACCAGGTACTCATTTTAGTCATTTATGTCACCTGGGTGGAGGGTGGCAAGTGTAGATTAATGTCTTGCCATAGTCTAGAGACATATCAACTAGGCCAAAGCTCTACAGGACAATGATAACCATATCTTTATCCAGCACATTATAGCATTTTTTTTTTAAATGTCTCTTTCTATGAGCTTTAACTAGAATAAAGGGGATGTATATCACTCATTTTCAGGCACACAAGGTAATCAAACCTAATGGTTTCTCAAGAAATATGACACAAACACGTGATCGCAACTACATGTACTTTCATAAAATTAACTCAGAGGTAATTAGAATACCCTGTTGTTCAGAATATCTCATAAAAATACAAAAATGCCTGTCTTTCTTCAGAACCCATCAACATTTCCTTCCTTTTAACAACCCTGTACTAAAATAAACTGCCTCTCCTTATTCTTAGAACACGAGTCATGAGCTATTTCTGGCCTTTCTTTAGCTATATCTATTAACCTCCTATACCTCAGTCCCACAGAGTGTAATACGTGTGGGTGCTGTAAGAAACCTTGGCACACCCTAGCAGGAGTCTGCCAAGGTCACTCTGCATCATATGAAGCACATTCACCCACAGGCTCAAAAGGAAAGAGGGCAGCCAATTCATGAAGTCATGATTATATTCAAAGGAGATCATTTTTTTCTTCATATTTAGTATGTCCTTCCAGAGTAATTAAGCACAGTGCCTCGTTCACATGCGATGCTGTGAATGACCTAAAAAAACATAACGCGGCGAAATCAAAGGCAAATGGCAAGTAAGCATGATCAATAGTTGCTGAAAATAAAGGCATCTAAGTTTGACACTAATTAATCTTTGTCAATACAATTTTTTTTTTTTTTTTAAATTTAAATTTAACAAAAAATAATTTAATTTTGCCTCAATTGTTTATTGATGCAGTTTACCACCTGCTTGTAGTGTCTTGGGCAGGTAAAAGGGTCTTAATAATGATGATATATATATATATATATATATATAAGAACATTTAGAGGTCTTGCGGTGAATGATTAATTCTATAGTGATTGGGTATACAGTACACAATTTGAGTAGTCCTGAAAATGACTGTTGGGGTTGAAGGTCGACAGAAAAAGAGAGATAAGAGAAAAGAATTGTTTCCTTTTTTTGTTCTGAGAGGAGCTACTTCTTAAAAAAAAAAAAATCCTTTTTACAACTACTCAAGTGGTTTTACCAATCAGTGTATTTAACACCATCATATTTGTATGTCATAAAATTGACCCTTTACTGATTCCAGATTCTTATTACATGCTTGTTATCCAACAATTCCCTAGCTACCCTCATCAGGAAAGAAGGCCTTTCTGCTAACAGTTATTTCACCAACAAGAACTCTTGCGCTTGCTCTGTCACCCTCCACAAAAATAAATAATGACTGGAAAAAGATGAGAGAAATCTTAATCCCTGCAGGATATGAGTTTAGGATCGTCTGTGAATCACACGCTGGAAGCTTGTTCTTTTAATACAAGAAAAACAATCGCTCTACCAGGAGCGGAATCAAAGAAAGAGAAAAATCAACAGATAGAAAGGGATGACTACAGAATTTAATCGGGAGAGTATTTTCTCATCCCCTCTTTTTCAGAGGAAAGGTAAGGAGGAAAAGCGAGAGAGGTGTGATTTGGGATATGACAGGAAATTTGAGCTCCAATTCTCCCGGAAGTTTGTCATGAAAAATGATACCTTATGGAGATTACTTTCCAGTTCTTATGTTACAATTTTGTTATTTCTGTTGTGTTTTAAACAATTACTGTATGTTTAATAGATGTACCAGATACCTTGAGTAGCAAGGTGTCATTTGTGGTGCAGTAAGGGAATACTTTTCTCACATTTACTTCCTACTTGTAACACACAATTCAGGAAGGAAATAAGGCTCATATTTGAATGGGATATTACTGAATAGACTGTTTTAGTAATTTAAATACTAAGGTGTTGTTAAGTGCCATGTTACACATGATTTCATTCACCTGTCAAAAATAATTATATTTTATTAGTCAGAATGCGAATTGTATACATAACATACGTTACGTGTTGCTAGGTAGGGCAAACCATAATGTTTGTCCTACCTAGCAATAAGTAGCAACGATTATTGAAATTAATTTATTTGTAACAGGTGAAATAAAAAAGATCTATACATTAAATTTGATTACATTATGAAATGGCGAATTGATTCAGGTGTTATTATGTCCTGGTTGTCAACCGACATGAGAAATAATTATGAATATTGACTATAGAGGTAGAGTCATTGATATGTGCATATCATCTTTCTTTAAATTGGCAACCTTCTGATATATCCGTTTATTAAAAGTATGAATTTCAACCCAGATGAAAATGATGACTATACATACATCAGTATAGTCACTAATACGCAGATCTATATCACTCTTGAATTGGCAACAAGCTGAGGTACATCGTAACAGTTTTTTTTTAAATAACGTCAACCCATGAGAGAAGTAATTATGAATATATGAGGTAGAGTGAATCATATGCACACATTAAGCTCAAATTGGCAACCTTCTGGTATACCAATTTATATACCAATAAATGTGAATACTAGAGGTAGAATTGTTGATATGACCTGACAGGTACAGACCTTAAATTAGCAAACTTTGGATGCATCAACTTAAACATAATGACAATTATGAATATCATATGGTAATCAAATTAGGAAGAGTCACAAAAGTGTCCAAAATACTGAATTTCGCAAGCTACAATGTAATGGTATGAGGTAAATGTAATCATACTGCTTGGTACACACGACTCCATGATACTTTTGTATGTAAAAGACAAAGAGACGGCAAATCAGTTGAGACTTTACAGTAAGAAACATTACAGACAAGAGGAGTGCACATGACTGTGAAGAAACATGAAACATATATGAGTATTCTTACTCTCATACAGACCTGTACCAACCATCAATGATTATACTCTTGCCTTTTTATATGATTGATGTAAAAATGTAAAGCTTGACTTACTGACAATGTCCTCATAGACGTGGTCTGACGTTACATCCCTCCTGCCAGCTGCAGATGGTTTATCATCAAACAGTCCTCCCTGGATTTGAACATAAGAAACAAGATGATAATGATGTGAATACATGGCGTACAGAGGAGTTCAACCCATGTCCAGTATTTTAGACACTGCCACCACCTTCACATCACGACTGCTCTTCCAAACCTGCGGCAACCGACGGATTGAAAGGGAAAATGCCTTTCTTGGCAGAGTGGTTAGGAGTAAAACTTCATGTGATGGTGACATGAAATCTTTGGAGGGTGTTTCTATAGGGGCAAGGGATTTTCTCAAGAACATTCATGACCACGTAGGGTTAATCATCATCGTGACGGCAGCATCCTCAGCAACTGACACCAAGGTCTGGGTGCTCTTTCAGGTTGGTGATCGGCTGTCTGTCGCTACCCTGGAAGGCACTATGCGTCATCCATTCTGCAACCTTTTTGGTCACGATTTCACTCTTTTGACAGGTGATACATCACTTTGCATTAACAACATGCATCTCAACACACCAAACCAAGTACATTCTAGTGGATGTACATCTCATACAGCAGCTATCACACTACATGTACTATTACGATAGACATTTATACTTGCTTGTGAGAGCATTTGAAACAGACCTCAAACGATGTCCACTAAAAGAATCCTGGCTACTCTTACAACCTATACTTTGTAAGTTCAAGAGATCCTTATAACTATATAGACTTTGCTCACTGTACCCTTTAAAAATTACTACACATCTTCCATTGCGAAACTAATTTTAAAACTGACCGCAATCTGACTGCCCTTGAGGCGTTTGATGGCACTGGGAACGCTCCTGCATGACTTGGACAACCACTTGCGTATCGGGGAGACGTTCTTGTATCCTTCAACCGTCATAGAGAAATTTCCTTGGTCCAGTCTCATGATGGCGCGACTGTCACCATACGTGGCCAAGCACACAAAGATGTCATCCTTGCTCGCATCAGGGGGGAAGGCTATTGCCATATCCCCCGGCAAAGATAGGTAAAACCCTTAACAAGGAATCCTGCAGGATACCGCCTTAAGAGTGAAAGAAGGGTAAAGGAATGGCCACACCTAGATGTTAGCACCCATGCTGATGTTTCCACTCCAGAACCGCTTGGTGGTTTTGACGATGGACGGGGGGCTAGAATGGCGTGTCACGACAATGAGACGGCTCAGGGAGCCATGTTCGGATCTTGGTGGAGTCGGCACAAAGCTTGTTGCGATCATCTTGGAAACCTGGTATATTGCCTCTCTCAACACCTCCGAAGATGCAATGCATAGACTGGGTTTTCAGACCCTAAAACTAGGTCACAGAAGCAATATCTGCCTGTAGGGTGTAGAATTCTTCATAGCATAGATAGCTATATTCAAAGAGACTTTTGCATGGCAGAAACCACATAATATACTTGTTTTCGCTCGGGGGAACAATGGAATGACTGTCAAGAATCTTGGAAAAGGAGAAATCCTTGTTACATTTCATCAAACACCAGAGACAAACCAAAACATTTCTTATTCAGTCCTGGGAACATTTAGTCACTGGTACATTTATCAGTGATAGTAAGTTTATTCTTTCTCCTCAAAAGAAACTCTAGCGACAAGACTTACAATCAAGAATACAATCATCCTTCAGTGTGCCTGATAATCTGAGACTATGAAGCACAAATCTTGCATTACAGCAAGTAGACAAAACTCTTCTTTTCTTTATTCAAATTAAGAACCTACATCCTCTGAACCCCATCAACAACCCACTGAACTACGAGCATAGACTGTTCCTACAGTCTCATATTGTGTTTCAAGAACTTACTTATAGCTGGCAGAGAGGCTCATTCATTCACTTCATTTCTCACCAAATGTTCAGATACTTTTTATTAGATCATTACAATCAATTTACATTTGGCAAATGGAGCCAACCGCCAAATGGCAAAAGCTGGTCAAGTTTGCCCCTGTTCATTACACCATATTTTGCGATAATAAAACAATAATTGAATCATAAAGATATTAACAAATTAAAAGAGTTTATGTGGTTGCTATAAATAGAAACATATATGTAGCAGGGGCTCCATACTACACATGTAGAGCATATTTTTTTCTTTCTTTTTTCCATACAAATATTGCACAAGGCCCTTTTTGCTCGATATATTATGGGGATATGGAGAGAGATTGGAGAGAGATTGGAGGGGGAGGGCGAGGGGGATTTCCATGTACTGCACCCTTATAAAGCATTGTGCCAAGGAGAATACAGCAATTACTAAATATCATTATTCAGTGAAGCTAATTCATCTTTTATCATGTTCAGTGGGGTGTCCCTCTTCCTGATTCACCTTATTCAATTTATAGCAGAAGGTTCATATGGGTTTATAAAATGTATATTTACATGTAGCATGATAAAAGAATCCATTCAATTTACTGGAAAACCAGGAAAATTAAGTAGTTAGCCCAAATTTCAGTACGAGATGCATACAAATTGTCTGTAGGAGAAGAAAAAAAAAAAAAAAAGAGCCATTATCACTGGGCTATCCAGCGCAACAAGACAGACTCAATACCCCCTCAATGTGAACAGACCTTATTAGCTCCTGTGCTACTCGAGTGACGTGAAGCTACCAGATGCGATTGTCATAGAGAGGAACAATAAGAGACAAGCTCCAAGGGAACTTGTTTTGGAAAAGTGGATAATTTTTCTTGTCTCTATCAATCTTTATTGGGTTGACTCAGCAACATGAATCACAGCAAGTGGGACTACAGTTAGTATATGCTATACAATATGCAAGGGTGATATCACAACAAGATTACAGTAACTGAGATGGGAGGGAGGGATGTTATGTCTTAACTGCATTAGGAATGGATAAAGACATGCTTTGATATGGTTCAGAGTTGTTTACAGTTTGCGGGTCAACCTACTGCTAGAATCCCATGTGTCATGTCTTTGATTCCTCATTTCGATTCCCCCTCAATAAATATATCCTTTGTATGTTGTCCCTAAGGTATGGATGTTAGGTTGAGAGCTTGAAGAACAGCTCAAGATACGCTGAATGCAGAGAGTGAAGTACAGTACAGAAGAAAACGAGAGAGGAAGAGACAGCCAGCGATCAACAATGAGGAAGTTAGTGAGAGATTATGAGAAACAGAGAGAGACAGAGAGAGGCAGAGAAAGACAGAGAGAGAGAGAGAGAAAGACAGAGACAGAGAGAGAGAGAGAAAGAGAAAGAAAGACCAATAGAGAGAGAGAGAGAGAGAGAGAGAGACAGAGAGAGAGAGAGAAAGAAAGACCAATAGAGAGAGAGAGAGAGAGAGAGAGACAGACAGACAGACAGAGAGAGGCAGAGAAAGACAGAGACAGAGACAGAGACAGAGAGAAAGAAAGACCAATAGAGAGACAGAGAGAGACAGAGAGAGGCAGAGAGAGGCAGAGAAAGACAGAGACAGAGAGAGAGAGAGAGAGAGAAAGAGAAAGAAAGACCAATAGAGAGAGAGAGAGAGTTAGGGTTGGTTACAGTGCAAGGCCCATAAACTGCTTCAGAATTTTGTTAAAGTGCAACAAAGACATCATTTACAAACCTAAACGCAAATTGAAACAAAAGAACTTTTCACCATCAACGTAGTAATCTTGGTAAGGATTCAACATAATTCATACTACTACTAGGTCGAGCGTACTCGCACTAAATTCATACTAATGGTCTTGTAAATGTATTTTCATGTGGGAAAGGTGCCATTGGATGACAATTGTTTAGTTTTTCATTTAAAAGGAAGCTGTTAAGTGAGATCCTTCACATCCAGCAATTCACAAATATTGTAAACAAAAACAAAATAAACAAAAGGTTACTCATGCATACTAAACTATGACCGAATGGAGATTTCATAGAAAGGCCTTATCTTGTTGCCAAAGCTTGCGTCATAATCTAACGATGGTTTCCAACCAATCATTGCTCACACAGCACTGTCATAGTTTTTAACTTTTAGGGAAGTTTTACACAACAATCCAATAACAATGTCACAGGTTCACATCGTACCAAATCACTGCCCTAAGTTTTAAACTTACAAGCCAGGCAAGCCATTGTAGTATTAAACTACAAGCTGACAAAACCTCAAATCTAATTATGTCTGCACAGCACATACAGTAACTTTGGGAAAAGACCCCTTGCTGCTTGCTATTTTCGCGATAAACATAAGATTGCTTGTTGTTTAAAACTTCTAGTAAACTTGAGTTTCTGAAACCACAAGTGCATCTGTGCTGTCCTCAACTATAAGGTTACTTCAAATGAGGTCCCTCTTCCCATGCTAATCATAACTGTGAGTTTAATCTTTCAGTAAATTTTAAATTTAGGTTAGGCTTATGTTTCACCGAGACCACACAAGGTGAAAAGGTGGATAAAGGGATTAACACACAAAGGGAGTGTCAGATGGGATTGGACCTATCATAACTAAATCAGGGTGAAATTTAATCGGTTATGGCACATAGAGGAAGGTGAGGGCCTCAAGGTGAAATAAGTGAGTAAAACGAGAGGAAAAAATGTGTAAACAAAACTTATCTCAAGAAATGTTTTAGAGGTTTGAAGAGAAATAAAACTTTGCATGGATATAAAGGAAAAAATATAGCTTGAACGCATTATACAAAATTAGATCTATGACATTTTCGGCTCTAACGTAAAATGTAATCATTATCATCATCCTCACCATCATCATCACCATCACCATCATCTCTATACATGTAACAATGTAATCATGGACATCAATATACATATGATCATCTGTTTCAACGTCAAAAAGATCCATATCTGAATGACGAAACAGTCCTTTCTCCATCTATTACATAAATGGCTATAACAGTTACGACATCAACATTATTACCAAAGCATACACATCAATGTTATCACTATAGCAACAAAAATATTGACAAGAAAAAATGTAGGCTTTTCTTACATCCTCCTCCTTGTCATCATCAAAGAGACCACCACCGGAGCTGCTGAAGAGTCCTTTCTTGCCGAACGGAGAATCGTCAACTTCTCCTTCGCCTTGGCCAGGCTGCTCACCAAATAGATTATCATCTGAAGATGTAAAAGAAACAAATAATAGTAATTAATTAAGATTAAAAAAAATAATTAAGTTCCGTTTAATTTAACCCATTTTCCTTCTCATTTTACCTTGCTAAATGTAAAATTCTTTGTTTAAAGATATCACTGAAATAACAATAATGTTTTCTATTACAACTCCACTCACTGTTAGAAATACAATCACTATAATAATAATAACAATAAAATATAAAAATCACTAAAGCATACAATCTGTTATTTTATAATGATCCTTTTTTATTTTTTTTTATATTGTACAAAATGTATTACAACTTATTTACATAGCAATCAAACCTACATGTAATACTACATGTACATTGTACAATACAGTTATTCTAGATTATCTTTTTATATATACCATCTTATTTTTCTTGAATCCAAATGTAGTATTTACATGTTCATGTAAACTAATTGGTATATTTTCTAAGCAGGAAATTTACTCACTCGTTACACTAATAAAAATTCAATTAAATAGTCTCACTGGTCAATCTACAACTTTGAATCATTCAGTTGTGGTTGGAACATATTTATGTATTCCTGTATTCAAATATGAATATTTTCATCACTACCTAACTTTGTAAACATGCATCTTCTACAACATCATAATCCCGATGCTCATGGTACATGGTTAATCCTCTTAATCCCATCAGGTCAGATAGCATGACACACAACCAAATAGATAGCTTCCTACAGCTAGCTGAGAGGGGGACTGAACCGCTCCCCTCTAAATCCCCCTCCAAGAGCCACGCCCACAAAACCTTGTTACTCACAGCAACAAGTCTGCCTGTCAATCAAGGGCCAGCTATCTTACTTTAATAGATTCGTTCCCGTCTTTATCTCAACCAAGCAGGTTACGGGCTCCTGCTTTTTCCTTCATTAATCCCCTCCTAATCCATATTGATATTTGTAGATTAATCCTCACAGAGATTAAGAGGCTACGATTGTCAGAGTACAAGCGTTCTGCGGTTATTTCACTATCTCGATCAAAAGCTAATTGTGTGGATTACCCACAAATAGAAAACACTATTGTTTCCGAAGCAAGCAGTGAACTGAATTGGCTCAATGCCTTTTGTATAAGTAGCTTGGAAATGATCATAAAGGCAAGATGTTATCTCTCAATCATTTAATACTGTAGATGACTATTTTTGAAAGAGACCCCGGATACAAGCCAATTAATGACAACAATAATCCAATTTATACAGTAGGCTTGTGGTTGCACCATGTGAGAGAGGGGGAGGATTGGGGATTCCTAAAATCCAATTGTTCCTGACAGTTTCCATTAAACAATGTGATTACCAAATGTACATTGCATCTAGACATGTCATGTGCCAACAAAAGTCTTTGAGTGCTCCCCCCCCCCCCCTCACAAAATAAGATAATTCATGTGCAAAATCATCTACAACTTCATAGACATGTACAAACAAGATTTGGGAGAGATTTTAATACACCTGACAGACACAATGTCTTTAACGATTACACAAATTCATTTCATTTTCAGCTTTTGCAGTGGTAATAATGATCCCTTTAACAAACGTCATACAAGCATTGTGCCATCTGGGACCTTTTTCACAAAGCCTTTTTTCAATGACAAATGACAAAAATCAGTGACAAATCTGTTGATAACCAATCAG
The DNA here is from genome assembly GCF_000002235.5 of Strongylocentrotus purpuratus. NCBI lineage: Eukaryota > Metazoa > Echinodermata > Echinoidea > Camarodonta > Strongylocentrotidae > Strongylocentrotus > Strongylocentrotus purpuratus. The sequence goes on along the minus strand of NW_022145599.1, from coordinate 8,882,145 downwards.
AAGCAAGTATTTCAGTAGCTTATAACAAAAACTCTCATTTGTCACTGATGACAAGTTTTGTGAAACACCCCCCAGGTCATCAATACAATACAAGTTTCCATGTACAGTGTACACACTAATTCAATAACTGCTTGAAGTCAAATCTCATATGAGACTCAGACATCTACATGCAGCTCAACCACAGATGTGGAAGAAATCAGTGAGGCTCCCTCTACAGTTTAAAGCAGTACAGACAGAGCACTGAGTGTCTTCCTCTCCATTCCTCCCAAATAATTGTTAATTTTTTCAATTTAAAGATTTGGGGAAAAAAGAAATCTGAAAATGATATCAAGCTTTTTCACCATGACATGATTTATATTAAGAGATCTAGTTACAAAATTATAGTCACTTTCAGGGGATGAAGAGGTTGATATTTTGCACTTGATGCATTTGTGGACTCCACTGACATAGTAGAGGTCTTATATAAATACTAGCCCAAGGAGTTTGAACTACTAGGCCAAGTCCTACTCAAATTTACACTAGACGATGTGCGTGCTACAGTTCAACAAAGGAAGTTGGCCTGAGGTCTAAGTTTTCCTTTGTTAAACCTGATCCTCAATCCAGGGTCAGGTTGTACTGAATCAGTAGAATACTGAACCAAGAGATAACATGCACCAACTGTGACTTACTGGATGATCTCCTACATCTACATCTATGATATGGGGAGTGTTTCACAAAGACCAAGATCAACTTTAAGTTGGACTTAACTATAGCAGGGCCATTCATGCACTGTTTGCTCTCACCATTATGATCTTTAGATAATATTTTTGTCCTCAATAATGAATTATCAACAAATTTAAATTCTGCAGATTTGTGACCATGATTTGTACGTCCCTTGAGAAACCAATGTCAGTAAATGGTGAGAGAAAACAGCGGCATGAACGGCCTGCCATAGTTAAGTCCAACTTAAAGGTAAAGACCAGTTTTGGAAACGCCCTTCTCTCAAAAAAATGAAATGGAAGCTCTCATTACCAATCATGTGAAAGAATATGTTTTGACTAATACATGATGATAAAAATTTTGCCGGGAAAACCGCCTTCTAATTGATATATTTAGTAAATTAGTTTATCTATTCGTGTGTGTAGTCCCATATACATCTTTCTGTGTACAGTGCTTGCAACTTTACCAAGGCTGTACCAAATTTCTTATCATTTTGATGATTCCAGAACCTTGCAGTACACACCAATACTTATATGCTAGATGATCAACCTTTTCTGATCGAGTCCACACCGTTTCTTTCACAATGCAATCACATGACCAGAACTCAACTTTATCTTTAAGTCCAACTTTGAGACGATCTTAGTCCTTGTGAAACACTCCCCTGGATTATTGTTCGCTTACCTTCAGCCTTGGACGTTGATCTCTTCTTCTTGCTCTTCTTCTCTCTGTCCAGTGGAAGCTTCTTTCTCCTCGTTCCTTTCTTGGAGCTCTCCTGAGATGATGTCTTGCTGTCTTCCGAGATGGTGCGGTTTCTATTGGATTCATCTAGATGATACAAAGAGGGGGGAATTACGAATATTGGGTGGTAGCCTGACAGTACATACTTACATTTTGCCGCGTTCCGTATTCATTAAGACTAATATGATCAATTGGGCAAAAAGAATTTCCGTTTTGGTTTAATAAAATTTGGAGTGGACTATTAGGCTATTATTATTATTATTTATTTATGCTTCAAAGAAACTGCTCAATACAGTATATACAGGGCTATATATACATGTATACATGTACATGTTAGCGTGCTGATTACTCGTGATTCATTTTCCAATAATATTTATGTATAAGACAAATATGTGGTGGTGACTGGTTGAATTCTCATGTAATATTTCTTATCATTACTTGGACTTATTATCAAAAACCAAAAAATTGTTTTCTCCTTTTTTCTGGAATAGATTACTCTGAATGTCCCCATTTCAGATCACATGTTAACCCGTTGCTATGGAAACCGGGTGTTCCCTGTATTAAGCCCATGGGACTTTGAAAATACAATAGTCAACGGGTTAAGCAAGGACTGGTAGAAGGGCGTGGTCTCTCACCTGTCACTTCTCCTGGTTCCTGGTTTTGTGCACCCCTCGTCATACCTCCTCCTAGCTTGGCTGATAGCTCATCTTGGAAGTTCACAGGCTGAGATGGTACATGTACATAGACAAACAAGAGTTAGTATGGAAATATATTACGCTCATTACAAGTACAGCTTATTGATTGGTATCCATTTACCTTTTTAAAGGTAAAAATAATAAAATACATTTTATTTTTCCTACTTTTCTAGTTATTATCTATACAACTGAAATCAGCTCATACATTTGTAAAACTAATATAGATTTTATTTACAGATATCGCCCTTGTTGCATCTGCTGATTACATATCTCAGTCAATCGATTTGCACAGCTTTCTGCCTTTCATTATGATTTCACTCTATGCTATCAATTCATACTTTTCATTGAGGAACTTATATTTGTGCACGGAATATACCTTAGAAAACAGATCAATTGACTAATTAGCAATTTTACTACAAATAATAGAGAACCAAGGCGTACACACAAAATTAAACTGCTGATTTACACAGAAGGAAAAATCAACATCAACCAAATACATGTACAAGGACATGTTTTGTCATAACAAAATGGAAAAAATATCCCAAACAAAAAATACTGGTACATTTCACAGATCATGCGGGGATGGGTGCAGTGATAATGGTTATCGGCATACATTTCTTGGTGCACATTAAGGACACCACACTTGAGGAAAGGGCATGCACTTCAACATCAATACTAGCAGACCTAATCTAAATTCAAATTCAATCTTTACACAACTACTATGTACATCTATTCAAATTATATTAATGATAATTTTGTTGTTCATTTACAATTCTTTATCCGAGTACAATTCCTTGCTATAGATTTTTCAATAAAAAAATGGCTAATATGGATAGGATAGAAAGAAAGGTAAAGAATATAAAGATGGTGAATCACAACCACAACATCTCTACTAAAATGTTGTGAATATCTTAGATGTTTGAATACATATAATTTCTATTGAGGTAGATGATAGGCTTTGCATACTATAGAGGAGATGAAAGAAGCTCTATTCAGACATGAGACAGTAAACCACCTAAAAACAAAATTGCAGCAAAACTTTGGAGGATAATGAAGACGAGAGGCAATATTTCGTTCCTGTTTTCACGAAGTGACGGTACTGAGGAAAATCCGCACGCAAATTGTATGCGATTTTCATTCACTACCGTCACTTCGTGAAAATAGGGACGATTTTATGGGTGGAAAGAAAAAACATGGCTGCTTGAAACAATTTCCTTTATACATCCTCACTGATCCTTGTGTAATAAGATACGATAGGCACAGTTGTTTAATTTAATTTCTGTCACAGTGGTTCTTTAAAGCCTGTCTGCAATAGTTTGGCCAGGAGGGATTAGACCACCCAGCATGGTCACTGACAGGTGGTAATCTCATCAACTAAGCTCTCAATTAACATACAAAAAAGAGGATCATAGGGGACTAACTGGCACCGCTTTGGCATTTTTTCTATATAGAGGGAGCAAGTAGCTACAAGCAGTACAGTGGTTGTTTAAGCCGTATACTGCCTCGTGTCTGAAAGGGGTTTTAATGATGGAGAAGCTACATGTAAGATGGAGGATAGAATGTGTGTATACCTGGGCTGCTGCCTCCTGGTCTGATGGTTCCTCATCATCAAACAGACCGGTATCAGAGTCCTCCGATTCACTCTGTACGTTAGCCAAAAGGTCATTGGGTTAGATTAGTTCAGCATGCAATACACAAACAAAACAAGGGTGTTGAACTCTTTCTCTCCCCCCCCCCCCCCCCCCAGTCTCCCTGCCCTAATTGAATGGACAATAAGATCCATAAACCATTTCTCATAACTGCAATAAATAATGTTCCCAATATGTGTTCCTAAATTTTTGTAAATGGACAAGACAAGATAAGATCCATGGATCATTTCTCATAACTGCAATATCTCATGTTTCCAGTATGTATTCCTACATGTTTGTAAATGATTATAATTGATTTGTAATGTTTTGTTGGAAACAGAAATCAAATTGAAATTGAAATTGAAATATCTAATCACCTAGCATATATAACTTGACAACATATAAAAGTCTATTTCAAAGCTCTTCTTATTGTGTTGATAGTGTTGACTTGATGGGAGTGATTACAGTCAATAATAGGATTTTTTTTCTCTCAATCCATTGTGCTTTATGACGAATTCTAAAGTTCAATCTTTAAAATGGATGTGCAGTGAATCCTGTCTATAAAGACCATCCAAGGGAAACACAAAAAGTGGTCTTCGTAGACAGGTTCCTTTAGTACATTTCAATGAGAAACCATTTTCAAGGGAAACAAGAAATGTGGTCTCTGTAGACAGGTGGTTTGCTAAAGCAGGTTTGACTGTATATGTAATTGACCTTTGAAATATCGCCCTCTATGGGGACCTGAATACTGGGTAACCACTACAAGGACCATTCACTAAAGGGGTAGGTGTCTGAAGGGGGACCTCTATGACACACAAGTGAAGTGCATACTGTGACGACATTCGTGTCTGACATGCTAATTCAAGCTTCACTGATTCACTGTGTAGAACATATATGTATCAAAGGATAACATGCAAAACACCCCTGCTATCACTCTTTCAAACAAATTTGTAAAAGTACTATGAAATCCATTTCTCATCATATTCTTTGAAATGAAATAGGTCCATTAAAGTATAGGCAGGTCGATCTAAAATTGTTGTGGTTTTATGAAAACAGAAAAACAGCCAAATTGTTGAGGTACCAGATAAGTGTTTCCTGAGTAGCAACAAATTTGAATACAAAATGAAAGAGGAACTCCCATAGCTACCTCAATAACCCGGCTCTTTCTGAAACATTAAGTAAATATAATCATCAGTCCAGCTGTATCAAGCTCATCTTTAATGTTACAGTTTAAACTGGAGAACAATTTATGAAATTACAATCAAACTGTTTCCATTGTCATGTAACCAATATACAATATCTTTGATGATGTAGTTTAACTTTTCCTATTTTCAACAAAGTTGTTCATTCTTCTGCCATCCCTCCCCCACACAAAACATAATTACCCACTCCCTCCAAAACGTAAAGAATATATTCATAAACACTGGTGGGAAACATAAACTGGTAATAATGCATGCACAGGTCATGCTTTGTACCCTGTTGGTGGATGCCATTGTTGTATCAGCCGTCATCTTCTGTCGCCCTCCTGTGAACTCAGACTCTGTCTCTGTATCGGAATACTAACAAAAGTAGAGAAAACAAGAAGAATATTAGTAAATCAATGACAACTTAGTGCTTTTTAAAGCCCCACTGCACTAGTTTGGCCAGAAAGGATTATACCTCCCTGCATGGTCCCTGACAGGTGGTTATCTCACCAAATAAGCTCTCAATTAACATAAGAGGATCATGGGGGACCAATGGTCACCAATTAGGCATTGTTTGCTATATAGAGGGCGCAAGTAGATATAAGTAGATAATATTGCAGTGGGGCTTTAAGCTTTGTTTTATCTCTGAACTTCGCAAGCAAGTTCTGTTTTGTCTATTCATGAATTTTTGATTGAAATTAGCTTTAGATTGTAAATACATAATCAAAATGATTTGGTGGATTTGGTTTGTCATATCAATACCAAGTATATAAAATATCGTATAGCAAATTAAATATTGTATAACATATTATAAAACTTTGTACATTCCAAATTTGATGCAAAACATACAAGATACACATGTAAAGAAGAAGTAGTACAATCCATGTAGATAGGTTTTTATTTTGAATGATTCTACATATCTATTGTAGAACTCATACATTTCATGATTACTCTATTTATATGCACATTAACTTCACTGTCTTAGTCTCTCTTGGGCACACGCAATGATAAATGGTTTGTATGATAGACAGACCGACAGATAGACAGGGACCCTACAGAATTAATCAATTAGTGGGACCCACTGGGAAAACAACATGGCTTTAATGACAATGGGCATGGTTCTCATTTCCACTTTAATTGGAAACAAACCATGTGGACACCGTAGCTCTCTCACGTGCAAGGCAGGAGGTGGAAAACTTCAATTAAAATTGTCATATGTAATTAAGCAATTGACCCAGTGAGAAAATGGGCCATTTCCTTGGAGAGGAGCCCAGACGACCAAGAGGGATGACACGGTGGGTGGTCGCCATGGCAAGAAACGTCTACAACCACAAAAATGGTCCGATTTGACACAATAATAGGACACAAAAATTGATGTCAATTAGTAGCCTTCCACATCATGGTCAAATGTTTCAGTGTTTGTGTGAGTGTCTGTGTTCTAAGCTTGAAATAAATTATTAAGACTTAGTCCCATTCACTTGATTTTATGTTGGTAAATTGAGAGACTCTGGAAAAGAATACAACTACATTGAATATCAATCCCGTAGTGTTTCATACCTCAGAATCTGACAGTTCCGACTTCTCTGAGTCACTGAGAGTTTCCACGCTTGAATCGTCTTCTACTTCTGGAAATCAAAGAAAGAAACAAAATCAAAATAAGTGTTTGGACTTCCAAACTCATTTCCAATTCTTGCACATATCTTCAAAGAGAATGTCCAGCCCAAATACAAGTTACTTTGATTGGATGGAGTGAAGTACTAGAAAAAGATCAGAGAAAATAATAGAAATACAAAAAGATTTTTTTTAAAGACCCAGGGAAAATTTGATATAAACAATAAGATATCCTTAGGACCCTATTATCTTCTATATTGTCACTGTAAATTGTTTTTATGAAGGTTAAATAAAGATTTGAATTTGAATTGAATTGTATCCTACATGTTATACATGTTGCATTTAAAACAAGATAAATTGACAATTCAATCTGGTGCTGTAATCCATGAGACAATTTTCATGACAGTCTAGTATGTAGTATCCTTTAACACTTGAATCTTTTCTTTAATATGCCTCTTCAATATATATATTGGCAATTACTTCATAGATGTAACTACACAAATAGATGCCAATCAATATCATAATGTCATCTACAAGCTAACATTATCAACATTTCATTAAGCCCAACAGGATGAGATTAGTAGGTACAGAAGAAATGAGCTTTGTGACATCACTAAGCCATTGAGATGGTAGCTTAATCCAAACATTAATCTCACGGATTAGGCACAAATTGAAAATATTTTCTACGTTTGTAGCAATTTTGACATTTCTTGCACCTGACTGATTAGCATTCTTCATTTTGGCCTTATAGAAATATTTCTATCTGGGGAACGAAATTATAAGTTGCCGTCAAAAAAGGGAATACAAACTGCACTGAATACACTGATTTTCCTGTGTCAAAAGTGCTATGTTCATATTTCATTTACTGCATAACAGTACTTTTCTTACATCTACTTTGAAGCATATAGTTTTATTTTTTAATGACTTTAATAAAGCCTTAGCATGTTTTGAAGAAACTTGTATTTCTACATTGTATTTTATTTTTTTCTAAAACTCTGAAAAACTTCCAAAGAATAAAAAAAATATGCACTAGTATAAAGGACGTTAGTTGGATTTCTGCATCATGCCCTTTATGTTCAACTTGAGAATATTTTGTTTAATTTTTTTCTTCATATTTTAATACCTTCTTCGCTTAAGTCCATCAGTCCCACATCATCATCTTGCATGAAGGCTGGTGTTCCGATGATGTACGGAAGTGATCTATGGCCATACATGTCCTGTTAGGATAGAATACAGAATAATTTACTGATTATAAACATGTTCTGTTCAACATGACACAACAATTGATAAAAGACAATGAAGACGATTCTAGTATGGAATGATCTGTTCCAATACATGTATTCAAGTACATGCGAGTCATCGACATCGGAGCTAATTTTCTTATTCAACATAAAAATAGTCATTAATATAATCTTTATTATCAACTATAAAACTATTATCATTATCATTTAATAGCATAAATATCCACTATAATCATCATCAGCATAACTGTCATCAAATCAAATTTGATCAGATAAACCAAACAGGAATAATAAGACAGACTGAGAATTATACTAAATGGATAAAAGTCAAAATGTACATTAGACAAACTAGCAAGAGGGGATAGTAGGAGGTAGACAAAATCATAATTAGACTGAAAGAGTAGATGAACTGTACTAAGAGATGAAATGCAATTATGCAAATTTTGAGTTTTGGGGATAAATTTCCATTGTACTAAATGGCTATTTACCTCAGTCCATACATGTACTTCAAGCAAGCTCAGGGAAAAAATACATGGGGGCTCGGGGCAAATTAGCCCCCAAAATGCCCAAAAGAGCCCCAAAAAATCTTGAAAGAGCCCCAAAAATTCTTAAAAGAGCCCCCAAATTTTGCATAGAGTTCAATGCAAAACAAATTAAAGAGTGTTTTTTTCATGCAAGCATGCTTGAAAAGTAGCCCCCAAAACTTTTTTAAGTAATTTTTTTCCCTGAGCAAGCTGAACTTCACTACCTTTTTTTAATACAGGGAGGTGATGAAGGAGATAGAGAATAAAATAAACATGCTTCAGGACTACATCCCTGTCTTAAGATCGTCCTGAGATTCTTCAGACCACATCCTTGCAACATCAAGGACAATGACAGACTTCCTTGAGTTGACTTCCAGACTATTATGACTAGACCCTTAAACACACAAGCGATCTATCGTTAAGATCCCAATCGGTGGGTCGCGCACCGACCTGCATCCATGGTCTGGTTTATATCTATCAACAACATGAAAAAATAAAGATCAGTCGCTTAAGATCAGTCCCTCCAGGAGCGTAACTATACTATCAAGATACATGATAGTTCAGCATCCTTTACATTCTCAGAGTTTTTTTTTTTTGGGGGGGGGGTGCATTGCTACATGAAAGATTTATATGTTTGACATACATGTAAGTATCTTGACCACGGCTTTGCTACAAGGACAGGGTCAAGCGGAACCTTAAGCAGAGGCAAATCGAAATCAAGACTTGGACTACTACCTCAGGCCAGCGAGCTGTATGGAGAACAGCTGTGAAGTGAAAGTGAAGGTGGTCATTGTTGCTTTGCGACAAACAGTTACTACTATGTATCTTGATAAATGTGATATTTACAAGCCTCTCAAATTGTATGGACTACATTCTGTACTCATTCTGCCAACATGTCCATCAGAGATTATCACAATTTCAGTTTCACTAACATGTACCTTACAATGTTTTGATGGGTTTATACTAAAACATCTTGAGCTTAATATAACCAAATAATGCAGTCCTTAATTTCTCTTGAATCATCTAATTATCCAGATTACTAGCTCTTTCCTCAAGCCTGTCTTCTCGCGGAATGACTGTACATCTAACCTTGACATTGCAATGCTTGACACGTACAAAAAAGGATATCGAAACCTTGACTCTAAGAATAACCTTGACACATATTTCCTCTTTTCATCTTCTCAAATTTGAATGTGACAGCGATAGGGAATAGTGGCTTTGATATAAAAGGAGACATATTTTGTTCCAGTGCCAAACAATCCCATCAATGTCCAATTTCATGAATTCATTTAAAAGCAGTGGCTCATGTAATTTAATAATGTCCATCAAGTTTATGATTGATGATAAATGAGATAAGGAGGAAAACAGAAAGAGAGAAAATAGAGAACAATTACAAAAGAAGCAGCCAAAAATCACACTTATTAAATTGATAATGTAGGAACTAAGAATAAAGGGGATTATAGGAAGACAAGAAAAGAACAGGAAGAGAAGAAAAGAGGGAAAGAAGGGATGGATAAAACTGTAAAAGGAATTTTAATCGACCTACAACTCCACCCCCCCCCCCCTCCCCCATAAAAAATGGTGCATGTACATTGAAAAGGAAAAAAGAGAGAGGGGAAAAGCTAAGGATGCCCTTTAACCCTCCACATGATCATATTTTGCAAGGGGTTCAGGTTTGCGAAAGCTTCATGCAATGGAATGATTATAATTGATTGGAGACTTGAAATCAACGCTGATCAAACGAAAAAACCCAGAAGATCTTGTCAGAGACACTATTACTATTACCCTGGCCTTAGTTGAGGTTCTAGAGGCATTCAAGCAATTCTAATAATACCAGATACCATTTACTACAACCCGGGTTAGAAGAGTCAACTGTGAATAAAATACCCAGTAAAGGGGCATGAATATTGGTTCACAGCTTCACACTGATCATTACACAGCATTACAAGCAAGAAGCATCTTCTTTGTAGGTTATGAAAATTTTTATAGCTGGAGGAAAGAGCCAAGGTCAAGCTACCGAGATGAGGTTCCGATCACAAACATCCATCTTCACCTTCTATAAACTAAGTTGGGATATCATGCCCAGATGGATGACAGGAAGTTTACGTGAATGGGCAGTTTTGCTGCCTTGTTGACAACAATTTTCTGAATGGTGACCCCCCCCCCCCCCCCCCCCAATATCTCTCTTTCCACTGCAGGTATATGATAACCAAATGGTTTTGTCAAGTCTTGTGTGCTTGTTCATCCAAGATCAACGTAAAACTACTCCTTCACTGACCACGAAAACATCCCAGTGTATCACTTTTTGGGTAAATTTGGGTAAAAACATAATATTCAGGGCTAGACACTAATAGGTGCCCAGAAACTATTTTTGTCCTGGACCCCCCCCCCCCAAAAAAAAAAAAAAAAAATAATAATAATAAATAAATAAATAAAATTTAAAAAAATAAAAAATAAATAAACAAATAAATAAATAAAATTAAAAAATATGTAAAAAAATGAATAAATGATTTTTTTCTTCTCACAATTTCAGCATAGGGTTCATGCATACCCACTCTAAACACCTCGATCAGGACCCCCTTTCCAAAATGACAGTGTGAAGCCCAGTAATATCCCATTGCGAACTAATCAATTTTTTCTTCCCTCATAAAAATGTCTAAAATAGGCGAATATCTTTTAGTCCTGTGACCTTCGTTGATACAATCATTTTCACACGCACAAAGAAAACACCTAGGCATATGATGACAATGCCCTTTGTAGCACAAGCTCACCTGTTGCTTTATCGATGACTATGCTTTTTCACTAGACTTGGGTTCTAAAAATAACATCATTACCCTTCCCGGCCAGGGCTCTCCCTTTGTGTTAATTCAGTAACAAATATTTGGGGTTTAAAAATGGCTTGAGTCATCGACAAAGGGCTATTTTAATAGAAATATTAGGATGTGTGGATAGATATAGAGGTTGTCTCTATTCATTCAAACAAGAGCTAAGGGGAAAATAAAATAAATTGATTAAGTAAAGCCTTTAAATTACATTTTCACTTGTTATAGTCAGAAATTCTTATCAAATATAGATGTACATGTATAGTTTCTTATGCTATATTCTAAGCTGGTCATTCTTTCTACCATATATGTGTATACTTCATGGGAATATTATTAAGTTTTCAACTTGTTCACATTTAAATACCGAAGTAGCGCTTGATAATTTACTTGCATTCATGTATACCCAGTAATAGGCTGCTTAATTTACCTTTAGCTATTCTTTAAACAAAATCGTGTAGAATAATTATGAGCCATAATGCCCATAAAAGAAAGATTTATCAAAATCATCTGGTTGCAATAATTGATTTTTAACAACTTTACCTTCATAAAGGCATTAACAGGATAGACATGGAAAGCAAAACAAAAAAAAAAAGGAGAGAGAGGCAGAGAAAGAGAGAGATGGGAAAAGCTTGATACCTAGAAACCCAAGGTATTAAGTCTGAGATTTACAGGTGAAACTTGGATTACCAAAGTGAAATCCTCACATACTTCCTGTAAATCCAAGCTAATACGTGCCTCGATTTGATGTAAGATGTGATTATGGACACAATAATCAGCAAAAACTGACAAGCTATCCCAAGTCTTTTCACCTCAACAAAATCCATTGTGATATCTAAGGGTTTTAAGTAAATTAAAGTTTACAAGCCCTGAATCCTTTCATCCTCTTTAAAGATAATGGGAAGATCACACAACTTGCACTGCAACAGGGCGATGAAACACATCGTGTTAACAACATTTGAGGTTTTTCCCGTGAAATACCGTCCTAAAATAGTCCGCGAATGTCATCACGTGACACGAGAGGAAACCAAGGCAGGAAGGGGGGGGGGGGACATCTCTAAGAGTTGCCAAGGACCACCTCTCCTCACCCAGTCGTATCCCTCTCAAGAGAGGCATCATTGAGAAAGAAATCAAGAGCCAGGTTTGGTATTATCATCCGTTAATTGATGCTCTTAATGAGCTGATGATGGATGACTTAATTGGATACCTTGAGCCTGTGATGTGACGTGATGTGCCCTAGCATGGAATGTGACGATTTGTGAAGAAAATAAGAGATATCCTTAATTACTAGAATGTTAACACTCGCAGTGAAAGCTACAGATTCATAATGTCCTAGTAGGATTGAGCATTTGAGGTGCCTTCAATGATTTTGCTTGTTAATTTCATCACAAAATTTTTATATATAACTAGTATTGCCAATTTGAGATTCGCATTAATTTAGTGATCTCATATTTTAAACATTCGCCATTCTGTTTCTCTTTTTTTCCCATATCAATGAATCGATTACACAAGGGTTGGATCGCCCTTTAAACGGGATCTAATGAATTACCCACTCCTTACACTCCTAACAAAAATTATCAAGATAATCAAGACCGAAATGAGGCTCTGAATGCAAGGTGAAGGAAAGATTTGATCTTATCCAGCAATAAGGATGAGATTTAAGATCCTGACGGATATCAAGAGTGGTAAGGGATCGTTCTTAGGAAGTGTAGGTGCCTTCCTCACGTTGACTTTAATTATCATGGAGGGCCTTGGAGGATTGGCTGTGTAGAGAGCTTGAACTCTTCTCACAAGTCATGGTGATTGGAAATGAAAACATTGAGCAAGAAAGCATGAATTGAAAGAGCTAAAAGTAGAAAGAGGACTCTCTAAAGGCCATACACATCAAGTCTTTGAGAATGATTTGTTTGTATTTACCAACAGTAGCCACACCAGTATCAATACTGTTCTTCCTACAGTCCCTGCAATTATTATTACTCAAGTATTGCCAGGTGCCCATGTATTTTTTACACCTGGGTCAAGAAAGACTAATGCAGGAATAAGCCTTGTCCAAGAATGTAAGCACCAAGCAAGGATTGAACCCAAGAAGTATCCATGTTAGTGCACTCTTCAACCCTGTTGGGTTTGGAAGCAATATTTGACAATTTTATCAGTTGTTTTCAGGGAAAAGAATAGAAAAAGATGAATCACAGACAAGATGACTGGGAAGTTTGAAGAAAAAAAGATAAAACCTGTACTTTGAATAACTTTTTAAAATGGCTATATATATATATGCGTAGACTATCTGGAAAATGTTTAAGTGCATAATGATGGTGGCGTCCAATTTCCAAATTCATGATATAATGAATTAGGGGAATCAAAAGAGCCTTTGTATATCTACAAATTCACTAGCAAAATAAATAGCAGGGCATCTTGTGTATATTTAAAAATGCACTCAAAAAATGTCTTGCAATTTAACAACAAATTTCATTATAAAACTTTACTTTTTTTATATCTACTTGTACTCAGCACCCAAGATGAATTTCTACTACATAAAACTACACAGAATTAACTTCTTTCGTCAGTCATTTCACAATTTAGTCATTAAAGCATTAGCGATAAACTCAATGACAACGACCAGACAGGAGAGGAAAGACCGCAGTTCATGTCTGAATCGCAACAACTGGTTGGAATGTCATCAACTTCCAGCCGTTGGTCAATCTGATCAGAACCATCAAATTTCCTGTGGGAAAAGTCTCTAATTTGTCCGATGGGAAGACCGAAGGACAGGACTAATGGATGAAACCCTGTGAAACCATGACAAGTTGCCTGACATGGGTAAGAGGAAAGCGCATCGATTCCCGCCGTTGGATGGCTACAGTTTCAGGTTAGGTGATACAAACAGGAAATTGGGTGACGTCAAGAGAATCTGACCTTTGGGGTTTTCTCTTCCCCCTGGATCTTCTCCCCCCTTTATTTTATGGTGGAATGGAGAGAGGGGGCAAGAAGGACGGGTGTCTACATGTTTTGTATGTGATTCTGCCCTTCTGTGTCTCTACAGTTACTTAGAAATTTAATATTTTGTGCTGATTTGCCTATTACAGCAGCTAAGTAGAATACTTAGTCCTTTTTCTGTAAAGAGGAGACAACATAAAAAGGATGTAAATAAGCCCTCCATGAGAACTTACATTTTGTAGGTACACGTATAGTAGGGATAGATGGCTGATATGCGCTTTACATGTATGAGGGCTTAGGTCCTTCTTGAACTAAATTGACAGCTAATCAATTCATATTCTCCTGTTACTTGCTCATCTGTGCAGCTCTGCCGAAATTCATGCGATTCATTTTTACTTTGTGAAACACATAAAGGGATAGGAGGTACATACAATACAGTGGACTTAACCGTTGACTGAAGTCCTTCTGATACTGAGATGAAAAGTGAATGTTCACAAGCTGAGAAGCCTTGCTTCCCTAGGACCTCTGCAAGAACTTGATGGCTGACAGAGCCAGGAAAGATCAGTTTACCTTACATCAGACTATAATCCTTTCCTATGTGAATCTCCAGAGAGCATGGACTACAAACCATACCAGGGGATTGTCTCACAAAGACTAAGGTTAACTTTAATTTGAACTTAACTATGGCAGGCTGTCCATGCCACTGTTTGCTCTCACCATTATAATCTTTAGATTATATTTGTTCCTTCAATAATGAATCATAAAAAATATTAATTCTCTAGATTTATGACCATGATTTGTATGTCCCTTGAAAGACCAATGCCAGTAAATGATGAGAGCAAACAGTAGCATGAACGGCCTACCATAGTTAAGTCCAAATAAAAGTCGATCTTAGTCTTTCATTGGCTAAGCAATATGTGCTCCTATGATGAATGCTCCATGGTTGAATTCTAACCATAATGATTTAAAATCAATTTCCAAACTGCAACCCTTGACTCAACACTTCACCTATCTCTAACCTTCAGACCACCCCCCCCCCCCAAAAAAAAGAGGAACAAAACACAATGGCGACCCTGGCCCCAACCCTTCAATCTGTGCAAAGTCAAGGCCTAAGCCACTGACACTTCTTGAATCACAAGTTCATGTACATTCCTATCAAGCTCATCATTAAATTAAAAAATCTTTCCTGAGATAAGTTGATTCAATCTGCTAATCTAATTGGGAAAAATAATACAGAAAAAAAATTCATCAAAGAGACAACAAATGGCTCTTCAATCTCTTTCACTTCTATTTCATGATAGGGAGGAGTGTATTAAAAAAATACTCAATGTTTACACCAAATATATCCTACAGTGTTCACCTAATATTCATAAAATTCAAAGATACTTGTATCAGAAAGATATCCACAATCAAAACTTACAAATGAGTGTTTGCGGTTAAATAAACACAACCAGAACCTCCAATAACAGTCATTAATCCACAGGAGAAGCACTCGGTGACTGCCGAATATTACAACTTTGCTCAAGATCAAATTCTAGATCTTCCGAAAGTTCATTCAAGATATTGATCACAGTGAAACTGGAAATATCAGACTGTCTCCTTGCATAAAAAAATTAATCTTGAAGATCATCAGAATAACAAAAATACAAATGCTGTAATCGCTTTCCTATCAACCTGGTTATTTCCAAACAAATCCTCAACGTCCGACACTCTCTTCCTATAGGTAGGGAGTGGGAGAGAAAAAGGAGGAGGACATATATATGACAGCTACAGAAAGAAATTGCAAATCGTTTGAAGGACTAAAGATTATTATGACTGACTAAGACTAAACATTGGCCTGGGAATACTTGTGTACAAAGCCAATGGCAATAAATGAGAAATTGTACTAGAATTGCCTCTCATGACAACATGTGACATTGTAAAAATAGATACAAAAATCAACTTACACGCAATATTCCTTATCATTATTATTATTGTATATAATATACTTCACCAGGATATATATTCCTTGAGTTTTTGTTTTCATTAGTCTCATATGTGACATATCCATGACACAAGAACTATGAAGTATCTCTATACACCAATATAGCAATTACATGCTATTTTGTCTGTAAACACATCTAAGATTTAAGTACATTATATCCAAATCATTGCATTAAGTTAAGCCCTATTACTGCTTATATCAGACCAAAAATGAAGAGAAATGACACATATGATGTCAATTAATGTCCACATCTCTATTCTTGGTAGGACGAACTACCTTAGACTTACCCAAACTAGATCTACACATATCCATTAAATTACTTGAATATTTATACAGCTTTCAAGACTTAGCATTTTTGTTCTTTCTTGCAATTCAACAGGCAAATGGATCCAATATTGAGAAAAAATATCTTCTATGATGACCCCCCAAAATTTTAAAATTGAAAGAGAAATTTTCATGAACAAGAAAAAGTAAATCAAATCGTCTCTACTACTGTAAGATACGTGAAACTATCCTGTTGTTTACTTAAAGTTGTTACTTAAAATACAGAAGAAGAGTACGCATTTTGTAGGCTGCACCCCTGTAATGGCTCCTTCCCAAAGACTTTAGGAGCGGAATTGAAATGTGCATTGACATTTGGGAGAGGAATAGTGAAGGTTTCTGATGAATGCTCTAAATCTTATCCTGAACAAATCTACAAGGAAATTAGTCTCGGAGTAATGACTTTTCCCAAACTAAGATGAGGAAATGAGATACTCGCTATGCTTTCCTATTGGATAAGCTTACAAGAGAACATGACATAGCGACACCCACCCACCCATACCAAAACATTTGGGGCATTCAATCCAAATATTATATCCATAGAAACAAAAACAAACAAGACACTGTTTTGGACCCTCCCCTATTAAAGGTGCTTTCTACCTTTTACCAATATATCTCACATAAGTTATGATGATAACCATGATTTTAGCATGGTGGCACTGTAGTGCAATCATAAATTTTACTATTCTTATTGAAACTCAAAATAATTATTTCCCTTGTACTACATATATTTTTACCAATCTTAAAGATTCGAAGGATATTTTGCAGACACTTTAAAACAGATTGATAAATAATTCTGATACTTTCAATTCTATGTCAGAATGTTAATACTACCTTGTAGTATCATTACTTCCCTGGATTAATTCTGCAACCCCCCTCCCCTTCTCTGTCATGGAATATTATTTCATCTGTTCGACTCTCAATCAAGAGGTTGAGGGTTTGAATCTCACCTAAGCACTAACGTCCTTTGGTAAGGCAGTGCTACACATGTGGTTGCTAAGCTATGGCGAGGATATAATGTTGGAGTGCCAAGAAGCATTATAGTGTGACGGACACGAGTACTATACAAGATGCCATTATAATACTGTTCAAGATAAGGCACCATCTGCACTTTGTCAAGAAAAAGTCCATTTCAAAAAGGATGTTCAGGAACCTTTTATGACCGATTATAGGACATTGTAATAAATCACAGATTTCAATGACAGGAATCACGGGCTCCACTTCACATCTGATCGGGACATTCTATGATCATTATCAATTCTTTCCACACAGAAAATCATTACTACGGCTTTGCAAATCTTAAGATGGTGTTGAAGAGAATCGTAATTGCATGGTTGCAGGAAATTGCATTCAACTGAATGTTTGAAGCATGCAGGGTCATGTTGGGGGAAAACAGTACTTGTGAATAATACCAATAAGCCAATTATTCTGCCTTGGACAATGTTGCAAATTGAATCCTGTACGATAGTAACTCGTTCCAAAGAAATAATGCCTTAAAGGGCATTTATTTTTTATATGTTGTGTTTAATCGCAAATTTTTAGACCACAGGGTCTAGAGGATAGAGCATGGTAGAAGTTCTCTTAAAGCCCCACTGCACTACTTGTAGCTACTTGCGCCCTCTATATATATATATGCATAATCTGTGACAATTGGTCCCCCATGATCCTCTTTTTATTATGTTAATTGAGAGCTGAGTTGATGAGATAACCACCTGTCCAGTGACCTTGCAGGGTGGTCTAATCCCTCCTGTAAACTAGTACAGATGTGCGTTAAAAGAAATAAGGTATACCTTTGCTTCAAGAATGGGATCCACAGCCTTGTAGGTTGGGTCTTCATCTTCTGAATCCGAGTTGCCAGCGTTAGCGTCCAGGTGCTCGAAGCCGGTGTCCAGGACATTGATACCTAGGGTCAGCGCCTTGATGACCCGCGGGATGACCTCTGCTTCTCTCTGCTCTCTAGTCTTCGTCGCCTGATTCATTAAAATGAAAATAACAACAGTCAAAGCACAAATCATTTTTTTTTTCTTCAAAACAGATGGTCCATAGGGTTAATCTCAAATCTGATTAATGGATCTAATCCCTGTCATTTCTCCTAAATGTTAATGATTGGTCAACCTGATTAGTGGTTTTAAGGATAGGAAATAATAAATTCATACTATGTTATTCCTTAGACCAGAATGAAACAGAAAGGAATGGATACTGGATGGAGGAGAAAGGAAGTGATATAGACAGACAGTGAATAATACAGAGAATCTAAGAATAAGACAGAAACCGGTAGAGAGATGGAGAAAACGGGGGTTGCAAAGTGAAAGGGAAAGAGACAGAAAAGAAAAGAGAAATGAAGAGAGAGAGACAGAGAGACACAGAGAGAGACAGAGAGACACAGAGAGAGATAAAGAGAGCGAGAGAGAGAGAGAGAGAGAGAGAGAGAGAGAGAGAGAGGCTAAATAGAAAGAGGGAGATAAAGAGGGAGAAATAAACAAGACAAAAATGAAAGAGGATGAGAAAAGTCAGGTGAAATGAAAATCACTACATTAAGCAGAAGACAAACTAAAAGTTAAGATGACGAACGAGCCAAATTTGGGGAGAACTTCGGAGACTGACATTTGACTCAATTACTGCAGATAACTCCTGCACTTTAGGTTGAACCTTAATGAGCAGTAATGATGGGAAATTGTGTTGAATTGAAACCTTTCATCATGAGACCTTATGACATTTCCTCCAAAGACGAAAGGAAATGGAGAAATATGTCATGATAATCTTATTGATTCATTCCTCCTCCATGAGGGGGTGGATATAAAGACAGAAGTGCCACGTGAAAGAGCCCGTTTCATATATTACGAAGACAACCAAAAGGAAGGTAGCAAGATAATTTTAAAGAATGAAGGGGAAAATGGAGAGAGAGATATACCTGTACATATCTTGATGAGAATAGTAACTTTTTCATTGCTTAATGTGCCCCCAATTCAAATGTTGTATCCAACATTTTGTGGATTAAGAAAGGCTTGTTTTTCTACTTGAAACTAAAACAAATGAATCAAATCTGAAGTCTGATCCATTGAAACATATAACACTGTATCAATTATATTTCAAATCTTGTCCCATTTTCTATGTTTGTAAACTCAAATGTCAAATAAGTTACATAATATGTATTAAATCAACCTGTTTATTTTTATTTTTTTCTTCAGATTTTGTGGGGGGGGGGGCACAGGGGCAAAATCATTTGCTAGGGGCAGGGTAAGGGGTTTAACACTAGCAAATTGTCACAATACTTACCTGTTCTTTCTTATCTTTCTCAGATTGGGAGCCTCCATCAACATCCTCTGAATCATCATATACTCGCTGAAAGACAATGATATTGAGAAAGAATACAATATGAAATAAATTTGGTTACATATGTCTAGGTCAATCTACATGCAGAAATGTAATTCATAATAATCATCATATACTCTCTGAAAGACAATGATATTGAGATAATAAACCGTATGAAATAAATCTGGTTACACATGTCTAGGTCAATCTACATATAGAAATGTAATTCTAATTGGAAGAAGCAGAACAAAAAGTTGAAGTATTTACATATTAGGAAATGGGAAAGTATTAGAGATGGAGGAAGGGAGAGAGAGAGTAGACAGAGGAGAGAGAGAGGGAGGGATTGGGAGAGAGTGAGAGACAAAGCAATAGAGAGTGAGGCAGTGTGTGTGAGAGAGACAGAGAGAGAGAGAGAGAGAGAGAGAGAGAGAGAGAGAGAGAGAGAGAGAGAGAGAGAGAGAGAGAGAGATACCGAGATGGAAAGAGCAAGGGAAAGACAAAAGGAAGGGAAAGAGAATACAAGAGAGAAAGAGAAAGGGAGAGGGAAAGAGAAAGGGAGCAAGAATTAAAGACAGCAAGAGAAAGGGGGCTTGAGAAAGAGAGGAGACAGAGAAATACATGTACACATTAGACTAAGAACAGTGGACTGAGAGAGACACAAACTGGAACAACAAATACAAGAGAGACAAAATCAGTGATAACAGTAGCATGAAAACCAGACATCCAGATAGAGAGAAAGAAAAACAAAGAACACGAGAGAGAGACAGAGAGAGAGAGAGAGAGAGAGAGAGAGAGAGAGAGAGAGAGAGAGAGAGAGAGAGAGAGAGAGAGAGAGAGAGAGAGAAGAGAGAGAAACTACAGATCAAAAGATGACAGCCAGACAGAATAAAATGGTGGGTGGAAGAGAAGAGAGATTCAATGTATCAAGCATCTAACATGACGCACAGGTAAAGCACCCTGGTTACACGTCAAGCGTGACAGGTGTATCATTGTTGACAGTAGTCTACGTTGTTATCTTCAAAACCTCATGTCTGTCAGCAACAACATTACTCAACAACATGTAGAACAATGCAAAGTCAAAATCAAGATAGGCGTCAAGCCTGTTATTTGAGAAGAAAATAATGCTTTTATGATCTATCTGCACATCACATGAAAGGTTTGCATCTAGGGTGACAACTGGTAATGTCTGTAATATTGCCCTTGCATTTTCGATGGTTGAACATTGAAAAATCACACCAATTTCATTTTTAGTTGCAGGTGGAGATGCAGAATTTAAGCTACACATACACTCATCAATGGACATCTGTCTGAACACCCTTATAAACTTGCTTTGTATAATAAGAAACCCATTATTTAAATGATTTCTTAGGGCCTCTCGCATGAATTAAATAAAACTCCAAAATAAAGGAACTACTTGAACTTTCAACCAATCAGAATCAAGTATTTTAGACTTGCATTTTTGGTTGAGATGCAGAACTTATCAATGGACATCTGCCTAGACACCCTAATAAACTTGCTTTAATGATAAGAAACCCATTATTTAAATCATCTCATCTCCATATTGAGTACATTCAAGACTTGCAAATTGTAAGCAATACAAGTCCTGTAAAACTTTCAAGTGTAGCTTGTAAGTTTAATAGTCTGAAGTAAATGACTCTAAAATTTGACATGTCTAAGGCCTAGTACAGTACATACATGTACCCAAAGCTTTGACGTAAAAAGAAACATAATTCCTTTGGTTATCCACACTGTGATAATAAGTACAAGTAAATCCACTTGGTATATCATCCTTAATGTGGACTCCTCTGTAGGTTTGCAAAGTAATTCTTTCAGCTGATGTCAGTCACATTCCATGAATAATTTCAAAGTATTGAATCTATTATTTGCGAAGGTATTCGACGGTTACCATCGTAACAGAAAAAATATGTGTTAGATGATGATATTCACATATTCACAGTAAAACAAAGTTAAGGTTATGTCCGATTTTAATTCCTATTCTGGCTAACAAGAAACAAACTGCTGGTAAACCATTACAATCCATGCCTACAAGTATGTACTGGACATGCACATACTCAACGAAAAACACCTGTGAATATTCCACAATTAGTCGCTAATTCTTCTATACATGTATACATGAATCCCCATAATACACTGTATGCTGGCTCACTGAGTGTCCATATAACAGATACATACATGAATGTTAGAATGTTAGAATTGTAATTGTGGAGTGAATTAATGCGATTAATCCATCTGTCTGTAGAGGACATCAGACAAATTTCTTGTTAGTGACCATAAAGGGGAAGGGGGCAGTATACTTGAAGACGCCTCCCCATGGCCACTCCCAAAGTGACATGGCGCGCTGTAAGGGGTTTAACAGTGATGACCTGTCCCCATAAATGAGTGACTGCCCTTGAATGCAAAAGTTTAATTAACTCATCAAGTATTCTGATCCCACATTAATGAGACTATGTACATTAATCAATACGGAATAGAATGTGACTCATAGGACTACAGCAGAATTTTTCAGGACATGTCTGAGCTACGGTACATGAGTGTGGAACATTTGAAGTTCATGCTGTATGAAATGAAAGCTAATTGCTAGTCACTGATTACAAGAAGGATAATCCTGTTGATGTTAATAATGGCAACTCATACATGTTTACTGCAGAGAATACAAGGTACATTTACCTAAACATGCATATTTTCATTCTAAAAGCATTGGTGTCAGTTTAGTCCTAACTATTTTACATTTAATGGGCCATTTGCAAATAATAATAATAATAATAATAACAACATTTATAATGCGCACATATCCATCCCAAGAGATGCTTAAGGCGCCTAACAAGGTAAGTACATTGAACGAAAATAATTTAACATAATTAAATATAATTCAACAACGTTATAACATCAGATTGTGAAATACACTACGTCTTAACTAAGAAATTCAGACATTAGATATTAGAAATACCTGTGCATGTAAACGTCAAGTATGTCACAGACCACAGTGTACACTGTCCATATCAATATCTGTGTATGTACATTTAAATGTAAATGTAGTGTGTAACATAGACCACTACAGCTACTTTCACATATACACATATTTCGAAGACGTTACCTGTTCACATATAGGTATAATTTTTTTCTTTCCTGACAAAAAATGTATTTCATTAAATAATATTCCAGCAATTTTTGGGGGGAGAGTAAAAGAATCAATTCAAAAGATTGATGTTGCAACTAAAATGACAGACCGTCTATTTCTTTTCCCATCACTCCCTCTTCTGATCTAAACAATAAGAGCATTCTATGGAAAGGGGTAACATTGGGGCCTCATCCTGAACCGCCTATACTTCTTGCTTCCAGAACATCCCCCTTTATGTTGTGTTTACATTGTGCCCAGGGTACTTCATTTTCAATCTCTGTCAGAGCTGTATCCATGCTCCACGTTCACAATGATGTTGACAGGAAAACTTTTCAAGTGCAAATCAAATTTAAAGGATTGGCATGATCCTAGCACCCCCAGTATCCGTTGCTTCCACAACATCCCCCATCAAGCTGTATTTGGTAATGTTGATATTGGGAGTATTTCAATATGGATGCCCTTCTCTTTTACTCCCCAAATTGCCCACATCCACCCACCATTATCTACTCCAGCATGAGTAAGATGTCTTGCGCCATCTTGCATGTGTTTACCATCAAGATTCTCCAGTCTGTATCCAAACAGCATGTTATTCTGATAAGTTTTTGCATATCTGCCTATAGCATGCAAACTATATAATGCAGTCAACCTGGTTTAGCAACCACCTGTCTACAAAAACTACATTTTTGGTTACCCTTGAAAACGGTTTCTCATTGAAACATGTACTAAAGGAACTTGTACTTAAAGACCACCAGTCTGTAAAGACCCCTTTTCTTGTCTCCCTTGGGTGGTCTTTATAGACAGGTTTCACTGTATTACATCATCCTCTAGTAAATAGCAAGTCTACTTCAATGGACAGGGCATTCTTTATGTGGAACTTCTTTTTACTTTCTGGAATTCTTGCCTTACCTTTCAGTGAGCCCTACATGTACACCCTGCAACTGCCTGGTAACTGCCACAAGACATGACCTTACATAGCCCTCATGGCTAAGCTCTATGCGACAGTACGTGTGAATGCACCATAAACACAAGGAGAAGAGGCTAACACGTTACAGACTTTTTCAACGATTCTGCCACGGTATCAACCTCTGATGGGCATATCGACACTAACAGGCACCCAGTGCCTATGGGTGACCAAAACCATGTCTGCACCCCACAAATTTCAAGATTTTTACAAAGGACTCTTGCATACATGCTCTAAAAATATTTCAGTCTGGACCTTCATAGTGAGGAGCCATTTAGCACACACTGAAGGCTACAACCATGGTTTTGACCTTTATGAATCTAGGCCTACAAGGAGAGAAGGGCTTACTATACGTACGTTTTCAATGAACTGTGTATTGGCAAGCATGAGGAAGTCATTGAAGGTGTTGTGAACCCTAGAGTCTGCACTCTTGGCGTCGTGGACGAGGCTGTCCATCCTCTTCTCCAGGTCACTCGTCTTGGACATCATCTTCTGAGAGAATTCCTGCAGGTACAGGAGAAGCTGGAGGGTTGAAGAGAGAGAGAGGGAGAGAGAGAGAGAGTGATGAATGAAGGTGTAAAAGGTGTAAATTGGGTATATGGAAAAAAGGATTATTATTGACAATGCTTGTTTGGAGTCTTTAGAGCCCAAAAATTTGATGGCAATATTTCACTTGAATTGTATTGAGGAGGCGAGTTGGCTCAGTCGGTAAAGCGTCCGTCTGTCGAACCAAAGATCCCGGGTTCGACTCCCACCCAGGCGGATGACTGAAGCCTGCGTTGTGTGTTAACGTGCCCCTTCCCTTGTTCATAGACGCAGGTTATGTCAAGTGGAAAACACTCCGTCCCTCGGATAGGACGTTAAATGGAGGCCCCGTGTAGAGAAGAGTCACTACCTTTGCACGTTAAGAACCCACTACACTATTCGTAAAAGAGTAGGGGAAAACCCCGGTGTAGTGGTCCACCTGCACCCCCCAGTACAAGTTAGCAATATGCGGAATACCGCCCTGCTGACTCCAAATTCAGAAGGTTCAGAAGGTATCATAATGTGAAAGAGGATGTCATTTAAGATACATTTCTGCAAGGATTTTCAAAAAAAAATGTGTTTGAAGTTGAATAATGATGAAAGAATACAAAATTTATATTTTCTGTTATACACAGAAAACCTAAATTATAAATCACCCATTTATCAATATTTGTCTTCAAACACACCTTTTTTTTGGGGGGGGATCTTCGCAGAAGTGTGTCTTAAATGACATCCCCTTCACATTATGATACAATTTACGATCAAATTGTTATAAATTTGGGGCAAATTTAGGGCTCCTAACACTTTAGAGGGGCTTTAAGAAAACTTTTCCAACTGAGGGACCAAGTGTTCTGACATGACTTACTCAACATGAAGTACAAGGAGTAGACCTACTTATAAATTATATATTAATAAAAACAAAACACATGCATTTTGCAAAGATTTTGCATGACCCTAAATTATTGATAGCCATCACATTAAACTACTAATATCTAGCGAAAGGTACAGTATGTAATCTCACTTAAACTTTTTTTTTTCAAAGGCAAGATTTAAATACACTTGAGAACTATTTCTTGTTCATATGAGCAACTGAATATTATGGATCTGTAGGGTAGTATTTTTCATGTTCACTGATATCTTTTTATAATCTAAACTATATGCAAGGCACAGGAGAGCTGCACATGTTTGTTTACGACATCATAATTTGACATCAAAAGATAGTGGGTTTAATTCCAAAGCCAGGGGTGTTTTGGGAAGGGCTTTCACGTTAGTCTAACCGAGGTCAATGATTTGATCACTACATCTACGCACAATCCATTCTCAAATCAGTTGGACCTCAAGGCTCAAACAGATCCTATCAAACGGATTCTGGCAAAGCTCAGGGCCCTGTTTCACAAAACTTGTTATCAATGACAAGTTAGAATGACTGTTATAAGCTACTGAAATCATGGCATCTGATTGGCTGAGAGCAGATTTGTTGCAGATTTCTGACATTTGTTATTGATAATAAATTTTGTGAAACAGGGCCAAATTTAATCTCATGAATCATGGATTCAAAACTTGACGACACACAAAGTGGGAGGAAATACAGTAAACAGACTTTAGTGTTTTTTAGAAGTTGGGTGTAAATGGGAAGGGGTGTTTAGGGGTAGAGAAAGTACAACAGTAACAACTTCAGTAGCTCAGAATAAGGATAGGAGGCAGTGATAGGCGCATAAAATATATTGGATAGATTACATGAAGTATGATGTATTTCATGTACGTGGTCTCAATGCTGCTGGGTTACAAAGTTACATGCAAACATTACAGAAATCAAAATTAAAGTAGTGCTTCTGTATATAGTTATGCAACATATACTCTTCCTATGAGGAATAAAAAATAAAAAATAAAAAAAGAAGGAAAAAGAAAACTAACTATACTCCAGAGGTGGTCATAAACTGTTTAAAAGACATTTCTGATTGTTAAAAATATTATGTACTTTGGAAACTATATAATGTGCCAACAGGGTTTATTTGTAACTGTTAGTTTGTATAAATAACATACTTGTAAGAAAACTGTTACTAGACTGTGCGGTTGGGAGTTTGCACGTCCTCCAGAAACCACGTAATTCTTCTTGTGGGGAAGGTTCACCTCCGAACACACCCCTCATGTGACACACGCCCTCACAACGTGCACATCATGATACGACCACAAAGCAATGTCATATGCCATGACGTCAGCTTTAAGTGCTAATGATTCACCTTCAAGAATGTGTACATTAGCTGCATCCCTTAAATTTGAAATGTTATCTCTAATTCACAGGATGTAACTTCAGATAATGGTTCTTTCAACGCAATCTGGCCAGCCATTCACTTCAGTTTTACCTGATTTTAAATGCACTTGAATGGTATTGTTTCCTAGCCAAATGCAGAAATATGGAGGATTTAAATTAAGAGATGCTTGAATTTCTGTCTATCTATCAAGGTACGATCTCCCAGTTAGGAGGTTGAATGATAGCAACATTTGTCCACACATCTCTGTCTTCTGCCATCCTACTACACTCTTGCAGTGTCATTCCTCTTCATGACTTATGTTCCCCTCCCTGTTAGTGCTTGGTTTCCTTCTGGGTCTGGTACCTTCTACTTTTCCTTCCAATAAATTATAATGTCTTTTTATTTGGCTAAAGTTTGCCTTTCTTCCTTTAACCTTTCCCATCAGGATATTTTGTTTAAGCCCTGCCATAAGCAGTATTTCTGTCAGTTTGAATTTCTGTGCTTTGACTATATTGCTAATATTGATTAATCATTTGAAAGAGAGTCAAACATGTTTCACCATTTACTTGACTACATAGACCACCTGTCTGTAAGGACAACCTTGAAATAATGCTTCTCATTGAAGGTGTGAAAAGGAAACCTGTGTATGAAAACCATCTGCTAAAGAAAGTCTGCTTTTGAGGTCGCCCTTTGCCAATCTTCCTGAACAGGTTCCAATAATCACATTATAAGTATTTCTCTTAATCCTTCTTTAAAACCAAATCAATCAAATCGTCATGTTCTTTATCCCTTAAGTACCAGAACATTCCCAAGTTTGACTCATCCAAAACAATGTATACAAGCACATATGATTTGTCATGTCTTAAGTTTTGAAATTTCCTATTATCAATGTTGTAGTCATGTCTCTGTGGATGCCAATGCAGTATTATTAATGTTTCGTTCCTATTTCTTTGCTATCCTTTGCTATCGTGTTTGTTCTGGTTAAACGGATTCCCCAGGAAACGATACAAACTGGCATAGAAAATTAAGCATCAACATAAAACCTAAAGAAACATGGTCTATCCTGGGAGTGAGGCAAGAAACACTGACAAGGAATCTAACAAATGTCTTTGACTTGAAGCCATCTGCTTCTAATAATGACTCACTCTACCAAATCAGAAATCTTGTATGGGATGCCAAGTTATATGACTTGGAAGTATCCTGCAATAGTCCTTCCAAAGCAACCTTTGAGAGGCTTCAAACAGGGTTCCAAGTCATTTTTCATGTTTTGACTTTGACATGATTTTAAGAAACATATGAAGTCTACGTTATTGACAGCTGTTTTCACCTATACAAATACCTGTGTGCCAAACTGAATGTGGCATTGTGAAGTAGGTGTGGTGCTGGCCTTGACTAAGCAAAGATTATATAGTTTTGGGAGGGTAAATAACCTTCTCTTTTTTTCAAGCTGGCAAAGGAA
Organism: Strongylocentrotus purpuratus; assembly: GCF_000002235.5. NCBI lineage: Eukaryota > Metazoa > Echinodermata > Echinoidea > Camarodonta > Strongylocentrotidae > Strongylocentrotus > Strongylocentrotus purpuratus. The sequence goes on along the minus strand of NW_022145599.1, from coordinate 8,854,119 downwards.
AGAAAGGAAGATTTGAGATTCACTGTATTTCAACCACTTAAAATCTATGATGACCGGGATGAAAATATTGAAATGATAACAAACACTGGCATGAGCAATACCCATCATTTTACTCTTGGTACATTTGAACTTTTAAGTTGTCCAGGAGAATGTTTCACAAAGACTAAGATCGACTTTAAGTTGGACTTAACTATGGCAGGCCATTCAAGCCACTGGTTGCTCTCACCATCGGTCTCTTAATTATGATCTTTAGAAGTGTAAATTCTGTAGATTTGCGACCATGAGTGGTACGTTCCTTGAGAAACGAATGCCAGTATTAAAGTGATGAGAGGTAATAGTGGCGTGACAGCCTGCCATAGTTCAGTCCAACTTAAAGTCGATCTTAGTATTTGAGAAACACTCCCCAGAACCATGTGCTCCCAAAGACCTAGACAGGTTCAATGCCAAAGGCCAGATCTTGCGTCCTGTTCTGGAAGGGGATTACGTAGTGACTCAAGCAGAAGAAGAAGGTATCTATGGGATAGTAGGCTACTTACTCCTGCATCTGATGCTAGCGACCAGTTCTGACTACTCTTCCTTATCTCTGGAATGGTCAGGGGTTTCTCCCATGGCTTCTGTTGAGGTGCTTCCACCACTGCTAGCTGGCTCATCGAGTCCATTCCATTGCTCTCCGATGCAAACGAAGGCAACCCTGCAGACTGCATAAGGGTGAAAGAAGTGAAAGAGAAACGATTGAAAAAGATTGTATGATGAGATTAATAGTTTTTCTTGATCCAGACATTTCTGACTTCTTGGTTATTTGTTCATATTTATATTTTTATAAGTATCCAAACAATAAAGAATCTATAAAGGCATCTTCTTAGGATGGCCAACAAAAGTACTATCAACAATATTTACTAGCAAATACATGTACAGTAGCACAGAAGTAGTAATATTAGACGATTCAGGTTCAGAAAATGGGAAATTCACTCTTTCTAGGTCTTTTTCTGTCTCATTATTTTTATTCTCTCTTCTCTTAGATGTACTCCTTATATTCTGTCCTTATCCCCCTACTCTCTCACACACTTGTCCTTCTCTCCGATTCTCTCCCTCCCTCCGCTGTCACCCTTTCTCTCTCTTGCTCTCTCTCTTTCTCTCTCTCTCTATCTCTCCCTCCTTCCAGCACTCACTCACTTTCTCTCTCTCTCTCCCACCCTCTCCCTTTCTCTTTCTCTCTCTCTCTCTCCCCTCTCTCTCTCTCTCTCTCCCTCCCTCTCTCTCTCTAGATCATGACTCACCCTCTTCCACACACACACCCAGAATCCAAGATAAACACGGTAAAGCACATGATCTACCTTCTTCGATCTCCGTCAGTCACAAGACAGACACACACATCAGACTTTAATACTGGATAGAAGGACTTAAGATCTACCATCCCAAGATCCTTGAAGATTTCGGTTCTCCCAGGGCAGTGTGCTCCCAGGCCAGCAGGGCCTTATGAACTTGACTTGTACCCTCCCTCATGTTGGTACTGCACTTTTGCACTCTTTCTAGACACTGTACATCAAGTCATATCCCACTAGACTGACTTAAAGCCTGTCTGTACTAGTTTGGCCAGGAGGGATTAGACCACCCAGTAAGGTCACTGACAGGTGGCTATCTCATCAATTCAGATCTCAATTACCATAAGAAAAAGAGGATCATGGGGGACCAACGTTCACCGCTTTGGCATTGTTTTCTATATAGAGGGAGCAAGTAGCTTCAAGTAGTACAGTGGGGCTTTAAACAAAACTTCAGAAAGACCAATAATTGATACAATGTAGGCCATTCCGAATGATGTCATCTTCTTATTGTATGTAGTTACTTTTCCCTTTGAAAACTTCATCAGGTGTATCAATGCAATGATATAACGACTACATGAATACTAAGCTTCAACAAGAGTCTAAATGGACATCTGGCTCTCTAATATACAGACTATCCCCAAAGTTGATTAGTTAATCTATTACATTAGGACCTCCTTGTCATCAATAACTTTAAGAAAAAATGTAAGTAAATGTTGCATAGTAGTTAAGGGTCCTGCATACATGTATGAGCAGTTTTTTTCTTTTTCTTTACATTCATGCCCCAAATTCAAAGATCTGCCAATTAAAACTATTACTCTGCAAAAAGATAATACTATTCCATCAATTACAAATCCTCTTATTAACAATCTAGGTGAGACTCAAACACATGCCAATTGCTATGTAATAATACACTGTTTTCATGTACTGAACATATTTTTTGTAACCATTGGCATAGCCCCTGGTATTGTGAGTCATGGATATTGGCAAACAATGTAAAAATGTCTCATAGTCATAACTTCACCAGGAAAGTGACACAAACTGAATATGACATGTCACTTTTATGCCAACATATTCCTTGCCACAAATAAATCACACGTTCCAAGATCTTTCGCTATTTAATTCCCAGTTCATTTCTATTTAGGCCAAACCTGTAGTTAGCTTTAGAAACTATTATAAGCCTGGCTTTGTTTACAGAAATAGGAGTTTATATAATTGCATTTTTGTTTAAGATATATAAATAAAGATTGAATCACGCAAGAACCATGTCAGCTGCAGTTATGTAAAATGTCAACTAAAATATGTTTATGAACCAAATGTTATCAAAATGAATGAAGAACTGATTTAAAATCAACACACTTTATCTCAAACACATTAATTCAAAAAATTATGTATATCTTTATGTCTTTTTAATTAAAATTCTTCAGATATACTTTAATACAGACCGAATATGAGATGTGATCACAGATGTACATGAACGCAGATGTCCCAAAACGTCCATGCCCTCTTTTTTCTTATATATGTACCTGTATGTATTCACACCAAATTTTGAAAAATTTACAAGCAATAGTCATGATATGACAGTTTTCAATTATTTGAATTTGTAGTCCATAATCCATATAAAGTTCTTTTCAAAACATTTCTACTCTGGGAGATATCAAACTGAATATTTTAAAAAACAAACTCAATTTTAGGTTATTTTTATCTGGATGCTAATGGTAATTCAGGGAGGGAACGTTGGTTAAAAATAAAAAGCAGACCTACTTCCCTGATGGAAGGTTAAGGTCTAGTTTGAACCAGATGTTTTACATTAAGCGTCTACACCACAGCGTGTGTGTGATTAAGTACAGTGTGGTTGAACGGTCTCACTTATAAAATGTTAGAAAATCCATAGAAAATGTCCCAGTTTGTGGATCATGGTATGAAGGCTGAATGACTAAAAATGCAATTAAACCACACACACACACACACTGCACTTTGAATTAGGATACTCCATTTTTTACACGGATGAAGAGATGATTTACAGCAGCATTTTCATATCATACCATATTTCAATTTTTTTTTTTTTAATGAAAGCGTAGGCTACTCCAATGAAAAATGAGCTATTCATCAATAATTTGCCGTTTCTTATCAAGATTGTCTACAAATAATTATTGTTTTTAAAAATGGAAAAATGAAGAAAAATAAATAGTATTTTTACTAAACTGTAAATACATGTAATTTTACTAAATAAAGTCTAAGTTGTCTGCATTGGATATGGCAGGTTTGGAGAAGATGTATCATATTTGGGGACTCTCCCCATTTATCTGTTATGAATTATCATATTTTGCTACTCAGAATGCAGATCCCATTGTGCATACCTGTCAGACAAATCTCACACAAGCTTTTGATGTTGTCACAAGCAACTGCTATCCACATACAGGTGTACATAGGGGAATTGATTTAGAATCCAGCGGGATATTCATGTACAGTCAGAAAATTTGAACAATTTGATATACAAATCCGGATCATCAAACAATGACAGATGACACAATGTATGCTGGTACATGTAGGCTTTCATAGCATTGAATCCAGAGAGATCTACTGCAAGAAAATTCACACAATTTTGATATACAAATCCGGATCTTCAAACAATGACAGATGACACAGATGTACATGTACCTCTGCTGGTAGGCTTTCATAGCTTAACCTATTGACTACCGGAACCGGGTGGCTCCTACATCAAAGCGTATGGGAATGAGAGAATTCAGGAGTCGATGGATTAATCATGTTTATACTTTTCTTATATGCATGTAACACAAGTTAAAGATAAGCTTGAGCTCTGGTAATGATAGAAAATAAATGCTCATAGAATCAAACAAAATGACATGTGCTAAACGATTTTGGTAAAAGATGTATAGGGGCTGAGTAATGAGCAAAGAAAGATAAGAAAATCAAGGTAAGTAGGTCCGACACCATGTGCTTAACACAGATCACTATTACGCAAATGTGAGTTGGGTTTTTATCCAAAAGATGATTCCCAGCAAGTTTTTGTGAGATTTTTTTTTTTTTTTTTAATGGTTCAAACAATCAATCTACAGCAGGATAAACAATCCAAAATGAATTATAGCCATGTTCTCTTGACATAGGATTCCCATACCAGAGTTCAAGTTTAGCTTTAACCTATAAATTGAATGGTCTAGCTTTGCCCCTATCAAAAACAAGAATTTCTCATTTTAGCTCATCTGATCAAATGGACAGGTTGGTCTGAAGCGTTTGACCACACATGTGTTTAGATGAGTGAATCATTTGAGCTGTGGTTTATCTGACAGTGTCATAGTATCTTGTAGCATTTAAATTTAAACGTCAGAGAACGTACTTAGAAAGACATGTACATATTAAGCCTGAGTCATTACGGTTTTTGTGCTAAACGGTTAACCGTTAAAAGTATACGGGCGGTTTCGTTTAACCGTTTTATAATAATCTGAAAAAGTGAAAATACAGTATTTGTAATAGTGCTGTAGCTCGGAACCCTGCTGGTCTTCAGACTGTAGGGCTGAGCATTCCCAGCCCCGGACTATGGCACAAATTGGGTCATCCTGATAAACAGAGACCAGTAATAAACAACATAAAACATGTCTTATTATTCCTCATCTGAATTTGATATCATGATTAAAGATAAACTTTAGTACTGGTAATGCGATTGCATTGTGAAAGAAAAGGTGTGGAAAGGATCAGAAACAGTTGATCATGTAGCATGTAAGTATTGGTGTGCACTGCAAGGTTCTGGAGTCATCAAAATCATAATAAATTTGACCGAGTCTTGGTAAAGTAACAAGCACATACACAGAAAGCTATGTATGGGACAACACGCATGGTGTCGGGGTTGGTACTACCTTGATTCCTTGTCTTTCTATGCTCATTACTCAGTCAGTATACATTTTCTTCCAAAATTGTTTCGGACATGTCATTTATTTGTAATCTTCAACATTCAGTGTAAGTTTCGTTTGATTCTGTGAGAAATAATTTTTTTTTTTTTACCAGTACTCAACCTTCTCTTTAACCTTGCAAAGTTACTCTGTGAAGATAGCTGATCTGTGACGTGTTTATATATGCCTTTGCAATGCAATGTTTGCGCATGGTCAGGGAGAGAGCTCCCTGCATGTATCATTGCCATATGAAATTATGTGGAAGTGTGTATCACACACACCCAAGACACACCCTGCAATGAGCTGATCCAAGTTAGTGACCAATCAGGAAGGTTCTCTAGCTATGTGGGTGGAGTTTGATACCAGCATAAATTACAGGTTGGTGACCGCGCGTGCTTTCACCGTACCCAGTTCAGTGGGAGGTCAAGAAGCCACGCCCACATGTGTGCATGTGACAAGCATGAGCTCTCCATCTGTGTGTATGTACAGTGTATTTGGGCGCCGGAGGTTTGTGTGTGTACATGTGTGTGTGACTGAGAGAGCATGCATGGGCTAGCATATCCCTGCATGTCCCTGCATGGACGAGGCAGGGACACGAGAGAGTAAAGAAGTAAAACAAGTGAGACTAGATAGAAAGGGTGGCTGTGTTAATCGGCTTAATTAGAAGAATGATCAAAAACTTAAATTACTCACAATATCCAAGACTTTGTTGATTGATATTTCTAAAACTTCAATTATTATTGTTATCAATATTTTTGTATTTTATTTATATATGAACATTATTTTAGGGGGCGAGTCGGGCAAGGGATGGATATTAATATTGAGAGAGAGAGAGAGAGAGAGAGACTCGGGGGAGAAGGGATGTGAGAGGAACTGACCATCGAATGTGTAAACATTTAGAAAGTTGTGAGCTGAGAGTGCAGTAATAAGAAAAGGTACATGAGCGATGAACACATTGCAGAGAGAAGGGAATAAAGAGGGTGAGAAAAGAGAGAAGGGGGCTGGTTGTTTTATTGTTTACAAATTCATTCATGGGGATTACTGCTGCCAGAAAGCTGGTGCGCAGCGGCCAGGGTGTAACATTACACTGCGGTTTCTTTGATTATCTTTATCATCGGCTATTAGCACATTCCAAAATGTATGCAAATAACGGTTAACGGAGCGAGAAATGCTAAACGGTTTTGATGAATGCGGTCGGATAACCGTCGGTTAAACGGTTTGACTCAGGCCTAGTACATATGAATTCTATAGTCAAAAGGTCACATGGTAGTCCATGTGTTGGCATCAATGGCAATAATCTATATTATGAATTTGACATCATCATTTGATCAAATAAGTAATCAGCTAATTTTGTTTCTTTTCAACAAATAGTTTGGACTATCTTTTCATAAGTTGCAAAGATAGAAGTTTTTGTTTTTAAATCAAATTATGTTGACCATCATCTTCATATTGTGCAAGGAAAAGAGAAGTGTGTTTTAAGATAAAGAAAAGTGAATTAAGTACACTATACCTACATGTCAGTTAGTTTTGCCATGGCATTTTTTCTTCTTTTGAGGCTATTTACCGCATTGTGTATACCGTATCATAATGGACTAAATTAAAGAACAATTGAACATGAAAATAAAACTTTTCACAGACTTCCATTGCAGAACAAATGAGCTATGATTTCAACCAGTGATATTTGAACAAAATTTCTAAACTCAATACCTCAAAGGAACAAATGATATTATAAGACTTGGTGCTACTGGAACTATAATGGACTAAATTAAAGAACAACTGAACATAAAAATAAAACTTTTCAGAGACTTCCATTGCAGAACAAATGAGCTATGATTTCAACCAGTGATATTTGAACAAAATTTCTAAACCCAATACCTCAAAGGAACAAATTATATTAAAATATCAAGTTGGTGCTACTGGAACTCATCTGTATCATTTTCCTTTATCACTTTCCATCTTTGACATTATCAATCTTGAAAGCAGGGTTTCAGGTTCATTTTCCCTTTATCTTGCTAGATGTTTCTATTATACATGACCAGTGTAATGTATCAAAAAGCTAATCCTCTAAGACATTAGTGTGAATAAACATAAGGCGCTCGTCCATAAATACCAAAGATATTGCATTCTCAGCTCAGTAAGGACACTTCCCTGTTACATTATCCCCACACTCTCCTGTTCACAGCCCTTACAGTTATGGTTTCCACAATTGTTAATTAATTAATCCCTGTGTTAATGACCAACATGCCCAAAGACTTCTGTTTATCCAATACAGGATGTTTACAAATGTACTTGCACTAACAACGACACAAAGGACAGCTCATTGCACTCTATTGTGATCTAATCACTCTTTCTTTTTAATGAACCAAAATCAAGAATGGTTGAATCTTTGATTTTGGTATGTCAATTTGGCAATAGTTTAGTCCTATTATGTCTAATTTTGACTAATTGATGAATTGCATTGTAATGATTTTGACTAATTGATGGATTGCATTATTCTTCTAGAGCCACTGTCTATTCAAGGCTTGCTAACATTCACTTATAATAAATCTTGAAAATCAACTGTATAAAACAAAAGGACAATTGAACTCAAAAGGATGTAACAGGGTCGCACAGAAGGTCGCACGGATGTGTTAGGATCATCAAAACTTAAAACCTTCATAACTTTTGAATTTTTCTGAGACAATTCTTTCAGACTTTCACTGAGCCAATTTCTAATTTATATCTATATTTACTTGTATTCAAGTATAGAGAGTAGACCTCTGCATGAGGACCACAAAATGCATTTACATCAAGGGTCATAGCCCTTTAGCAAAGTCTAGAAATAATCAATATAATCATGTTATTATTTTTCTCGTAAACGCAATATTTTTTTTAAATAACAGGTAAAACATATTGAGATATAATTACTTTACATCTACTTAAGAAGTACAATAACTCAACAACTTCACAAGTTCCATGCCTTAATGCAATCCAAAACACTGTCACATCAGGGCAAAAACTACAGACTTTCAAACCTAAAACAGAGTTTCCCTTTCATTTAGGAAACAACCTTTCCTCGTTCTTCTGGATCCTTATCATCATCAGACCCATCATCTTATATCCCTTCCTTTGATCATCCTTTACATTGATCCGTGACTTCCCTTCGACCAGGCGGCCTAGACTTGCCCCTCTCTTTACCTCGTGGCCTCCAGACATGACTGATCACGATGTCCAGTGCAAGTCCATTCAGATAATGTACATTTGATACTAATGTCTCTACTTCTGTTTAATCAACGCTTGAACAATTTTAATTTGCATATATTTATTTACCAATGGCAATGCTATTATTTAATTCTGTTCAATTATATTGTGAGCTAGTGATGCATGTTTAATATTATTTTAACATTACTTTGATCTTGCAAAACTCTGAACAGACATGTAAACTGTGTCAAATAATCAGAGCTGCCCCCCTAAAAAAAATATTTAATCAAAATTAGTGGTTTAAAATATAGATTTAAATTCTAAATCATCAAATTGTTGTATAAAAATAAATACAATGGATTACTTTTAATCAAGTGATGCATTTGTTTATAAAATAAATAAATAAATCACCAATCCTGTGGGTGATAAACAATATAACTTTGAATTCAATTAAGAGATCAAGAAACATAAAAAATATGATGAAGTACAGGAAAGTTTGAATAAACCATAATTTAACTATCATTTTTATCATCAATGGAGTATGTGTAGGTGGTTAAGGATTTTAATAAGGTCGCAAATTACCTTCATCCACATGAATCTTGGCATGGTCACAGTTCTTAGAAACTTGCAAGACAACCAAAAAAAGACAACTTTCATGTGACATCATTTCATATTCTAAATATAGTTGGAAGGCTGGATCTCATGACCGCCCCACACTACGAAGACTTAAACAGTGGCCTTTCATGTAATTGTTTTTGTGGCCTTTGTGGTGAGTTCACATGACAAGTCTGTCAAATTCTGAAGAGAAATGTAACCACTGTACATTTTTCTCCATGACTAGTCATATTAAAGCTTTCAAATTGTAAGTCCATGATTAATGTACATGTATTAGGCTGTTCATGTAGGGCTTTATAAGGGGGGTGTTGCTGTGTTTTAAAAGCGAGTTTGTGGCATTTTCAATACGCACCCCCCCCCCCCCCCCCCCAGTAAAAACAAAAAGAAGTTGGGACAATGAAGGCAGGCAATTGTACATGTGTGTTTCGATAATTAAGCATTTATAAACATTTGCATACTGCCAAAATGTCTACATTTCTTTTTAAAAATGCAGAAATTCTATTTCTTTTCAAATTTTCAATCATAAATTTTGTTTTGATACATTTCATGAGAAATAAAAATTACACAAAATGAGAGAGGAATGTGCATTATGAAAAGAATATTAGGTAATATTACAATTGCAGAGGCGAGGATAGGCATGTATTAACGCAGAGGGCAAGGTTAACAATCATAACAGCTGACAAACCTAACAAGTAAATCCATCAAATAAATTTGACTTTACTATTGCGAGACATGTGATGAAGGGAATTAGCGGGAGGGGGAGAAAACAATTCAGTTTAATATCCAGTGACTAGGTTGTAAATCTGTGACATATTTATAGCTCACAAATTGTAAACAAGCGCCATTGTACTCTACTCACATCTACTCAAGTGTACATGTACTAATCACAAACAACTAATTAGTTTCGTATGTTACTACATGTAGTTTCAGTTGTAATAGTATATTAAAAATACAAGCTTCAAATATTACTTCCGTAAAGAATAAATACACTCTCCGTTTACATAAAGGCAACTTGTGAGTAGCCTACTCCATGCTCACTTAAAAAAGGACTCACAAAAATTTAAGTCCAACTTGGGTTACGTTTGCACGGTTTTATATTTTTCTTTATTTTCTTTATACTCCTGTCTTTTAGCCCATAGAATGTCAGGTCAAGATTTTTTAGGTTGATTTTACACATTCTACATGTCGATATACAAAAACTACTTTTTGTGTGATTGGTACACTTTTAACTTATTCCTGTATTTGTCCTTGGACTTAAATCATATACATATCAATGTTGCTTTATCAAAGTTGATAGCAAACATGCAAGAATCATTGGTATTAGTTTCAAAATTTAATTTCTATTGTTTCCAATATCCCACTGTGGATGAATAATTATTTTGGTAACAACCGAATTGAATCTCGGTATATTTTAAAGTTAAGTAAGTTGAGGAGCGAATGACCCTGATTATTGTGGGTAAGAATATAATGCCAATATACAGGTATCACAATGTTTTGACTAATGTGGCTAAGAATTTGAAGTGTTACAATAATCATGCAAATTCAATGCACTAAATTATACAATAGTTAATAGTAAAAGTCTGGATTTGTAGACATTATGATAACTACGATGTAAATGATAATTTTACATTATCTTGTTCCAACTTACAAATAATAATCAGCCAGACATGGGGATTTTAATGCCAATAAACAAACTCCCAGACCAATTTCCTTTAAAGAATGTGATTGGACAAACACAAATTATTTCTAAATTTAGTTCTGGCCAGTAGCCATTGACCAGATGGTTTCAAGCACGTTCTTGGCTTTGCCGGCCCCTTCCATTTTGGCCAGTCCATTGAATGATAATTCATGGAATCACATTTTTATAGTGTCCAAATATATAAATGTAGAGTAAAATTTTCCATGCCAAATTTTGGAAACAAACTTGGCATTCAAGCAGTAAAGCCTTGGGGCCATACGTCCTGCTTGAATGATATAAGAGAAACTTATAAAATGTTATTTTAATCTACCTAAATGATTTCTATTTCAATTTAATTCATATTAAGCATGAACATTGGTGCCAATTGGTTTATTTTAACTTCTACTGATTTGTTACTTTTTCATGTCGAGGTGATATGATGAACATTGGCCAAGTTTCATGGAAAACTAAAGTTGGTCAACCGCATGCCAATGGATAACAGACTCTTATTTATTTATTTATGAAAATTAAGCAGACCTGTGTTTATTACGAACGACTGAGCCAGTTAAGGTTATGTCTCATAATAAACACAGTCATTCCTCCATCAAAAGGAAACAAACATGTGTCACTGTACATCGCTTGGCCCACATGCAGACATCCATGTGACTTTGTCCATGCCCTAAGGTAGGGAATTCTGCAAGCTCATCCCTCAAAATGCACAGAACATATTATGTACATTTACATGTATGTACTACTGTAGATGACCAGAGGGGAAAACACTGAATGATTTTCACAGGAATTGGTCATTACCTAGCACTAGATGGCTAGCATATAGGTAATTGGCCTCCATTAGGATATAATTGCCCCCAGTCTGAGGAAGTTGTCTTTAGTGAGAGTGCACACAGGTGGTGTTCATAGGTATGCTGTCTCTATGGAAGCTCACTGTATTGAACTGACGAGAGCCAGAAGGACATAACCCATTGGCTACAGAATTCTCTCATTGTGATAGGCTTAACACACGGATCAACTGGTTCTTGTAGTTAATGGGGTAACTCTGTCAGTATTCAATGATACCATTTGATGTCTGTCTTGCTCTTGGCAGATGAATTGTTCTTACATACAGATTAAGGAAAGCAATGGTTGTTAGTTGCTATTGGAGGTAAATCTGGAGTGTGAATTGTCAACCATGGGTTAATGTTTAGATCAATCAGGGAGATCCCTGGATCAATCCTAAACCTACCTAATGTATCTTCATGATATTAATTGAAATTCATTGTTACTCTGCCTGAAAGAATAGTGCTCTATTAACAATTGCACCAGGTATCACTATTGAAAGTGTATGATTAATAAGGTAGTGATTGGGTTTAAGGTTAAGTTTAGAGTTAAGTTTAGGGTTAGGTTTAGGCTTAAGGAAGGGTTAGGCTCAGGGTTTGGTAGTGTTTGGTCTGGGGTTGAACATAATCGACTGCAGAGCATTTGTTGCAGGAGCATGTGCCGTTATCTCTGAAAAATGATCATACCCACAATTTGTGGTGTCTATTTATCCTTCAGTTGGAAGTATAAGTGAACATTTGTCATGAAAATTGCTATCGGACAAACAATACCAGCAACAACAAATTGCAAATAAAGAAACCCTAGCTCTCGCTTCTTTAATAGCTCAAGCTCCTCCTTCCCCAGACTGATAGTCATCCCTTAATCAGAACCAATTATCTGAATACAGGTGTGCACTTTTTGTCATAATGACCTTTGTGCCACCCCGCCCAGGAGTTGCGATGAGATGGGGGGTTGGGTCACACACCTCAATGACATCTAATTCAGAATCTAAAAGGGAACATAGTCATGTGTCATGATAAAGCAGAAACCCGTAGCAGGTGAATCCTTGTGAGCAATTCATCTCTTGGGTGCCAGAAGGGCGTTAACTTGTATAATTTTTCATAGAGTTACTGCCCATCTGACTCTAAATGAGCAGATGAATTAAGAGGTGTACAGGTGTTCATCAACATGGATTACCGGTTTACCTGGGTGCAACCTCACCCCTTGTTGAGTGGATTAAAGTGATGCTTAAAGGTAATCTTTGGTTTTGGGGTAATGGAAAATAATAATAATATTTAGCTTTTGTATAGCGCTTAATGCAATGTCTCTAAGTGCTTTACAAATATACTACTAATATTTAGAATGAAACCAATGCAATTTTCTTTAAGTGTTTCGAAAAATAGAGTCAAACATCAAAGAAATCAAATGAATCTGGTAGAGCATGTGTGTAATTAATTGAATATATATTTATTCAAAAATTATACACACTAAATGTACTAAACTGTCATATCATTGTACCACGTTCATGTGCGATACATGGTCCCATGTGTGCATATATGTGTGATGGTTTAGTGTGTGGTTTTAAACGAGACAAATGTTGGGCAGTCTCTCAAATATGCCAGGCCATTCTTTCGTATTCAACATTTTCTTTACCACAAACTCCCCGGCCCTAATCCCACCCCACCCTCTCCGCCCCCCCCCCCCTCCTCTTCTCTCTCCCTCTCTCTCTCTCTCTCTGTCATCTCATATATCTGAAACTCCTTATTAAGGCTTGCTTCTCTATCAGTTCCATCCTTTTGTGTGATGGTCACTTTCCAGTTTTGCTAATTTTTCTTCAATTTAGTCAAAAAACCTTGAAAACATACTTACATGTATACATCACCGGTGAAAATAATAATCCAGCAGAGATCAGGTGCAAAGTTCTTATATCTAGAAACTACAAAGGACTTGCTTAATCGTAAACTGATCTATAATACATGCATCCTCCATTTTTGGCCAAGTATAAGGTAATGATAACTTAACATGTTACATGTACTCGACCTCATCACAGTAGGCGACTGAAACAAACAAAAAATAAATCAAGGCAGGAGATTCATTTTCTGGCAGAAATACCGTAAATGTGTACCTCTCTATTTGAGCATGTACATGTATGTAGCATACAATTCATACAAGCAAACTTACCAAAAAATCCAGACTCATTTTGCTGCTAACTTGCTAGGTCCTGCTGATTCCACAAAATGACACTATAACTCCCTAGTCCTAGATCCAAATCTGATCAAGCAACAAACATATCATTCACTTATCATCCCTTCCTCAGGTCTGGACGCTCTCTACGAGGGGCGAGAACCACAGAAATCAAAGGGAACATACACTCCCCACGTAAACAACGCCTCGTAACGAAAACAGTTGTATCATCACCTAGTAGGAGTCCTCCACGACGATGTTCGCAAAGCGGGAACAACAACGTGTGCGGGGGGCGCACATGACAAACTATGAAAACTGATATGCCTTAACAATGCATGCAGGGCTCAGCGACCGACTTTCAGAGTTTGAGAGACTCTGTGGGATGTGCGTTAAGCTGAGTGCGGTACGTGAGCGTAAGGGTGCGTGTGTTGACTGCAAGTGGGGTCTGTAAGGGGGGATAGGGGGACGGTCCTAGGACTGGGTGTGAGTCATTGGTGAATGCTGGACGGGGGACAGCACCCTAGCTGCCTGCCAAGGAGGCACATCCTGTTTCACATGCTAATCACCCATTAAGCTTACTTCCTTACCCAGCCAGCGTCTACAGCCTATCCCCATTTCTTCTTCTTGTTTCAAAACTTCTTCTTCTATCCATCTACATATCTATCTTTCTATCTATCTATCTATCTATCTATCTATCTATCTATCTATTTATCCATCCATCCATCTATCTATCTAGAATGTGGTTGTAAAACTACACTCTAGTGGTCTCTTTTGGAGTACTTCAGAAAATAGAACAAGTTAAAAATAAATTAAATGATTCTGTGAAAAGTCTCAACTTCTAACTTTATGTATGTATGAATGAATGTATAGATCTATCTATCCATCTATCAATTTATCTCTATCTGTCTCTCCTTTGTCAATATTGTTATTGGGAAATAAGTTTGGAGTTAAATCATTATCATTGTTGTTATTCTTGCGAGGAGTAAATGAAGAAGGGTGGTGGACAGCTTGTCCCTACCGGTTAATAAGGAAATGACTATGCCCCCTGGCCCAAGTTCACAAGGAAGGGTCTATAAAGATATTCAAACTCATCCTCTAGGATGATAGTGATCATAAGGTAGACGTAAAAACCACAAACTCCAAAAGAATAGAGAAGGCTTTATAGCCTACAGTGTAGATTATACAAAAAACTGCTTTGAAAGCAGTGAGATACAACAAATCCATCTCAGGACAAGAGTTGTTGTCAGTTGTTCAACATGGCACAGACAGAGTGAACTATAGGATAGCAGAACATGATGAACCAAACAGGAAAAGCATGTACTAGAGACCTTTCAAACGATGTATGCTTTGATTGGGTGTTATACCCAGATTTACTTACATGAAGTAAAAAAAAAAGATAAATGAATAAGGAAAGGATAACATTGACTTGTTTAAAAAGACCTGCGAGAAAAATAAGGCTTTTTAACACACACAACAAAATAAAATAAGATATCAAGCCTAGATGAGGAAATAAATGAGAGGCTTTTCGTCAGATACGGAAATGATTCAATGATTAGTGGACTGGAGTGCCGTGTTATTTGGATGATTCAAGGCTGGGAATAGTCTAGTTCAAGACCTTGGGGTTAAATTATTAATAATTGGAATCAGGGTCGAATTAGCACCTGCTTTGGAGAATACATTTCAGCTGCGTGTCATGCAAAATACATCATGACTGGGGATTATCGTGACTAAGATACTCTAACGATAGAACACACGTATGCATATACTGTTTGCTGGTGACCTTAAATCAGAAAGAATGGCCTGACTGCAAACATATGCCTGAAATAAATGGGCCCCTCAATATCCCCCCCCCCCTCATTTAAAAGTGTTAACAGGGGAATACAGGCCAAACAAATTGTCAATCTGGATCGCCTATTTATTTATTTTTCTAAATAAATGTGACACAAACTCCTCTAAAAGAGAATTAAATCTGTACAAAAAAATATGATCAATGCTTCAAATGAATAGTGATTTTAAAGGTACTACAGTGTATGTCCCATTTGCAGGCCCAAAAAATGAAAAGGTTAAATTCCAACGGCATTTGAAAGATAATACTAATTTAGAACTTCCCCCAAAAAGG
The DNA here is from genome assembly GCF_000002235.5 of Strongylocentrotus purpuratus. Classification (NCBI taxonomy): domain Eukaryota; kingdom Metazoa; phylum Echinodermata; class Echinoidea; order Camarodonta; family Strongylocentrotidae; genus Strongylocentrotus; species Strongylocentrotus purpuratus. The sequence continues at coordinate 8,838,303 of NW_022145599.1, read as the reverse complement.
GGCTTGAAAATGTCTTTAAGTGGGAAAATAATTACTATTAGTTGCCAAATCAACCTACATGTAAGTGCTAACAAGTCGGTAAGTAATAGTCTGATTTTCAGACCATTGTACCGAATGGTCGTACGTTTTGTGCTGCACAAAGATTCAATCAGTTTAGTTTTGGCCATTACAAGAAGTAGGTTATTGATGTAGACAAATACTCATGTACCCTTTACAGCTCATTGTACCTATGTTATTACCTAAGAAGAAAAAAGCCAGTCAGTCACTCAATAGTGTCTGACAGTGAAGTCTAGCAAGTTAACGGGTTTCCTTGTATAATTTGAAAATCAGGACACTGCTAACGTTTAAATTTCATCTATAGGACATACATGACATATTCATAATTCCTGCAAAGTTCTACAGAATTTGATGTTGGCTGCAAAAGGGACATAGTAGTATCGCTAATGGAGCATCATCTGGGGGCATTTCACAAAACTTGTCATCAGTGACAAATGACAGTTTTTGTTATAAGCTACTGAAATCCTTGCTTCTGATTGGTTATCAGCAGATCTGTCCTTGATTTTTGTCATTTGTCATTGAAAAAGACTTTGTGAAATGGGTCCCAGGTGTGTGTAAATAAGACAAAAGAGAGGCTTTTAAAAATCTTTCAACACTTAAATGTCTTGGACTGGGATGGTATATAGAACCAATGCATTGCTTTGTGACGATTTACAATCACCTCAAATGTAATTAAATTGTAATAATATAGTTGGGAGAATTAAAGAATCAATCAGATCAGTTTTCCCCAATTGTTATCATTAATGATGGTCTGTTTTCACTCAAAACTTTCAGATTACCTTTAATTGTAGATCTAGCATTGAAGTCACTACCTTAGCACCATTTTCTCTCATCTTAATAATGTTACCAAGTCCCTTTAGGGTATAAATTCAAAGTGTCAGACTAATTTATGTCCTAATTGAGCTTCACAATACCCTGGATCCTCCAAAAGGAACAAGTCTTACAAAGTACAAACCCACAGCGCCACAGAATTTGTGGGAGAACAATGTCTACTTCCTTTCAGTATTAACACTACCTACATGTATTATATCCACCCACATTGCTAATGATTAAAAGAAAGAAAACACAGATGAGTATTATTAGGAGGAAATCATTAAAATTGTACAGTGATTAAAGGTTTCGTGTCAGGAAAAGCTGAGGAAAGGTCAGGGACTTATTCTTCATTATGCCATCTCATGTATCATTCTAAGCTCATCTAGTCTCTCAAAAATTACTAAACCCACACTCACACAAAGTGAATATCAAATCTCTTGATCTTTTGAATACTTGTTATCATCTTATAACCTTAACAGCAAGATATGAGCAGGTGAAGGCTTTTTACTGATTTAAGTTGTTTTTAAATTTCAAGTGTAGAGACCATAAAGAGATGACAGTGAGGTTGCACTAATTGAAAGTGTCATCATTTTCACTCATTATAAAAAGTTGCGATTGATCCAAATCAATCACACAAGTCCTCCAAATCCCAATCAATCGCAAATTTGCAGTCTCCTAGATAATCGCAAATAAGTTGCGATTAATATCAACTCTTTATAAGACAGGGCCCAGATTTCCATGTAAGCCTAAAACTAGCGTTTAGTATTATGGTGAATGAATGATTTTTAGTGTACATTTTTACAAATAAATATCTAGAAAAACAAAGTACAAACTACATGCTCGAAACATATATGGAAGGTTTCAACATTCACTCAGGTCTAAGCCGATGGCAAATATTCTTCTTTACCAGGAGACCAATATCTTGAAAACTATTCTATTTGAATGATAGAACATCACCCCATGTTTGGAGAATCGTTTATGAAATGACCCCTTTGAATAGGTTACTAAATTAGACCACTTAGAATAGAGCAACCTACTATACAGTAGTTCAGATTACAATATGTCATCTGAATAGGAAGATTCAGTCATACAGCCTTGCCAGAATACTCAATGAACGACTTCCCTCACTACTGCATCCTCTTCCTATCAAAAACAATCTTTGTTGGACCGAGTCTTGGAGAGAAAGGACCAAACAATCCTCCTGGCTTTGATACATAGTCATGAAAAACTTGTGATGGGTGAGTTTTGCAAGTCATAGATAGGCTAACATAACTTTGGCTACATCATGACAAAGTACACAGAAAGTCTACATTGAGGTCAACATTCAATGGCTACAGGGATTGAAAGCCTATGATAAATCCATTTTTAAGAAAGATATGATCTCAATATAAGGTCATGACAATCCAAAAACTAATTTGAATTACTAAATAAATGTAGATGTTGGCCTAAAATACAACTTTGTCTCAAATCATTTGTTTTCTTTAGAAAAATACATGTTGCTCAGGCAAGATAAGCAGAGGGGTAGCAAAGCCAATAATCATTCATTTTGTAGTGCCAGATTAATACGTTACTACTAAAAATGTCATTATTTCCGCACCCAAAATTAAGCTACAACAAAGCTAGGATAAATCCATTTAGAAGAAAGATATGATCTCAATATGATACAAAGGTCATTATATAATCAAAAACTAATTTGTATATATGTACTATAGGCATAAAATACCAATATGTCTCAAATTATCTTTTATTAAAGAAAATAAATGGTGCTCTGGCAACTTGGCAAGATAAGCAGAGGGTGCTAGCTTATAATCATGCATTTTAGTACAAGTGCCAGAAAAAATATGTTACAAGTAAATGTTTGATTCTTTTAGGGGTCTAAAATTAGGGTACAACTGAGCTCAACTGAGAAAAAAATCTATATGCATGTGGTTTGTATTTGGCTAATTCCATTTCCTAGGCAACACATATCAACGTCCAAAATTGGCCAAGTGTAAAAGGGACGGAAGTTTGTACAGTATGGTCTATATGTGTCAGCAGCAGTTGTACCACAATATCCGCTCGCGACTGTAGCCGATGTTATTGCATTGAGGACGCCTGCCTATTAAACACACATGCTATATCTCTGATCCGACCCTGTAATACAAAGCTTCCATATGCTCCTTCAATATTTCATAATACTAGCAAGAGTAGCAAGCACGTATGTACATTTGTATAACTAGTACAGACCACCTGTTCCTCAAGTGAGCGTATGAAAGTTTGTTTGAACATGGCATGGCAAGGTCTCTGGATTTAAAGGGAGACAACACCCAGGAAGTCATTCCTAAATCATGTGTACATGTATGTGTGTAAGTGGGAAGGGCAGAACATTTGGAGGAAGTTTGTTGATTCAGTTATAATAAACAACAACATTCTAATTTGTACATGATTTAACTTACATGTATTGCCAAATGACACACAACCATTATATGTACATGTACATCGCATTCATGAACTATTTACAACAAGCTACTCATTCAAAGGTCTTTTTCATAGTCAGCACAAAAAAGGTGTGTCTAAAGTTGAATTCATAAGAAAAGTTATTTAAGTAGAGTGACTTTATAATAGCTATAAGGTGATATTCCAAATTCTCATCTTAAAAAAAGAAAGGACAGATTCTAGAGCTAACTGGAGAATCTATTTCTGGTAATAACGCAGATTTCTACACCACCCTAGTATGACCAAAAGTGAACAAGATGAACAGAATATAATTCACAGACAAAAAAAATAAAAATAACAATCTCTTAAATACTGATTTTAATTATGGGATTAGATTTTTTACATCCACCATCCATCCATTCATTCATTTAATAAAACACTTACAATATTCCTAATTGCTCACATGAAAATTAACAAGGCACATCATTCAGTGACCTGTCAATGACATGTTTAGTGACCCTATCAATTTCTACGATAATTGTCTCTCCAAGTCCTACTACTGTATCTTGAGCTACCTAGCCACATGACAAGTGTGCCTACGTACATTACATCACAATGAAGATGCTTCTAGAGCAAAACTTTTACCAACAGACTTTCGTAAATCACTCCTCGATATGACAGACAGTGCTCTGTACTTGATGGGAAGTCCCTTAAGAAGTCCTTCACGATCTCAGGAACCAAATGACTGTTCCGTGGAAGTCGCTTGAAATAGCACAAGGCTGTCTTCGGTTATCTGGCGATAATGCAGCTAATTCCAGTAAATGAAGCTGTGAACAACATTGTCTGCGTATAACAGACAAAGCCGGCTAGAGGCATGTAACCATTATAATTTCCATCTGAAGAATGAGTTTAAATTCATTTCTCACTTAATTCACACTTGCAGTACAAGTATCTGCTCATTTGTTGATCCACTCTGATTCTGAATGCCTCTCTTATACTTAAAAGATGAAAAAATGTTTTTATAAACAGTATGTGACATACATGTAAATAACCATCTCAATTTAGAGGGACTAATTACCCCCAGTTACCTACAATAATGTGTGTATATAAAAATCAATAATAATTAAGAAAAATAATTTATTTAAAAAACACTGAGGCATTCAAATGATTATGGGTGAAAGAGTAAAAGACTGTCAAGTAAAAGTAAATGTTGATGCCTGCATGGACGTTACTGCAATTATTTAAGGGATGGTATCTTCTAACCAGATGCTTTTACCTACGTAGGCTACGTGTATAGCGTATTAAATTTTGCAGCTCTTAAATGAAGGAATTTTTGAAGCTTAATATATTGTGAAGGTAAAGCAACCAAAACGTACACCTGTAACTAAGATAGGTATTTTTAGTGATAGGATGCCATTTTTTTTTATATATTTAATATTAAAGATGCTATTGAATTGTTTCTGGTTTTGTCCAATGGTTTTTGTTTTAATTTATTCTGTCAAATTTTGTTCAGTATTTAGTTTATTTCATTGAAAATGATGTTATATTGAAATTGTGAGAATGTGGTTGACAGAGGGCAGTGTTTATGTTTCCAGTTTAACACAATCAGGCTTTGTCTCACTACAATTATTCTGAGGGTTAAAAGGCATTCAATAGCCAAGAACAAGTTGATGGATACCTCATTTTCACTTTTTTTCTCTTGGCACATAATAGATGAATTCGAATAAAAATGTGTTGTTTCAATACATCTTATTACTTTAAGATCCAGGTTCATTGTAAAGGCACATACCCAGTGCACATACATGTACATGTAGATCCAAAGCAAGATTCCTCTTAGTGGCTGGAGATGCTTCTGAGTTCTGAAGATAACATTTTTAATTCTTAGAAGTCTTAAACATTTTTCTATTTTAGTTCTATATTCTATACGTATAATTATCTATGATGAGAAATAAAACCCAAAGTAGACTACTACGATTGTAGCATTATACCATACATACAACCAGTGGGGGGCGCTGGTCCCAGAATGAGGATAGTCCGCATAAACGAGGGCCTCGTATAAGTGGACAATTTTTTTTTTTTCATGAGCGCTCTGCGGGTTTCATGTTCCTGAACCATGCACTGGCGTTATCCTCAATTCGAAATGGTGAAGAGAAAGTATGCATGCGCGGTAACGGCGCAGCAAATCAATCGTGCATATTTCCTCTTCGCCATGTTGAATCGATGATACAACATGGAAGAATCGTCGGGGTAGGACGAAGAATCACCCCCTTTTTCCCATCAAAGACTTCTTCAAATTATAATTTCAAGTGGCCAGCGAGATGCCCAGAGGAGTCGAGCAACCTAGTAAGTCAAAATTGTTATTACTCCCTTTGCATATTTTGAGATAGTGTCGTCAACCTGCTGTTTGAATCATTTCCCGACGCCAAAGGCGTCGGAGCTTCCTCATTGGAGTTGACATCTTGCAAGAATTTATGAAATCATGCATTCTGATGATCAATAAATAAATGTTAGCATCTTCAGTCACTATAAGTGATGCTAGTGATTCTGCAATTGTTAATTTGAACAGCCGCCTCTTAGTCTTACTACTAGAGCTATAAAAGTATAATATAAAGAGCCTGCCCCTCGGCCTCAGTCGAGTCCACACACGGTGCCGGTTTGTGACCGGGGCCCAGCCGGGCAGGTTGGTCATTCAGATGCGGTAACCCTTCCCCGAGCAGCTGGCTCCAGGGAATTCCCTGCTTACATCTTCAATATTCATGCAAACTACAACATGTTATTCAAACATACACATCGCTTTAACATTTCCTTTACAAACCTTGTTTCCTTCTTGAGCTCCATTCGATAACCCGTCAAGAATAGCATCGAAACCAATCTCTGGCACGGGGGGAGGAGGCGGAGGAGGCGGTGGTGGAGGTGCCATTTTGTCAAAGTGGTGTCTGGTGCCGATTTGCAGCACAGTAGGTTGAAAGATTATTAATGAAGATTTATACTATCTTAGGTATGAAACATTCATGTAAAATATGTATTAAATAATTTAAAAGTAACAAAAAACTATTAATACCAACTAAAACAAATTAATACATTTTATTTAAGGTTTATCATAAGATTTTCCTTCGCGTGAGAGAGTAGATTGGCAGTGTTTCTCACAATCACGGGATTTTAGGGTTCACTGACCTCGAATGTACACATCAACTCGAAACACGAAAACACGAACAGCCGCAAAACGAAAATTGTTGTTTTTTCACGTGGGAAAACAAGAAGAATTCCATAATTCGTTTATGATGATGGTGAACTGGAAGTTGTTTATGACTTTGTATTTTTAGGAGTGATGTTTAATTATAATGGTAATTTTAAAAAAGCAATTGCTAAACATGTCATTAACGTAAAGGTAAAGGTAAGTATGTCACACAAGCTGAAGCTAGTAATGTTAATAGTAAAGGCAAAAAGTTGCATTTATCTGTTGATACACAATGTCATTTATTTGATCTGTTAGTTTTGCAAATTCTATTATATGGTGCTAAGGTCTGGGGCTATGGGTGTATAGTTCAACTTGAAGTTTTTCAAAGCCTTTAAGAACGATATTGTTTGTAATTAAACAAGTGCACACCTGACTGCATGGTTTATGGTGAAACTGGACGTGGTAAATACTCGATAAAATTAAGTGTAGAATGATTGGATATTGGGTTAGATTAGTTAAAGGGAAGCAATCAAAGTATTCATTGATTCTTTTTAAGTTTCTGTTGCAGTTACAAAGTGAAGGACAAACTTTAATTAATATCAAATCACAATTATTGGGTTGAGTTTCGACAGTTTTTTATTATGATAATGAACCCCGGCCCCCCCCGTCCCCCCCCCCCCACTCATAGTTATTTTTAGGGTACGCATATGCGTGTTCCAACCGACCCACCCCCCCCCCCCCCTTTTCAGCAAAAGTCCGGTGTGTAAAGTCAATACGGCTCGACCTTTTTCTTTTGTATACGAGCCTTTTTCAGCACCCCCCCCCCCCCCCCCCCCCTTTCAGCAGAAGTCCGGTGTGTAAAGTCAATACGGGTCGACCTTTTTCTTTTGTTACGAAAAGGACATTTTGGCAACACGCATAGGGTCCGTCCGTTCTCGGAGTGGGGGTACCGGGTTATGAACACTATGAAAATCAGGCTAATTTCTGACATGTCTATTCAGGAACGGAGCGCAGGCTGCGCAGCTCACCTGGTCAAATTGCACGAACTATAGGATGTTTAAGAATAAGTTGGTGAATATGATATCATAGATATTATGTCAAAAGGAATTAGGAAAAACTTAGTAAGTAAATTTAGATGTAGAACAAATAGATTAACAAGTGGCGGATCCTGGGGGGCACAGGGGGCACGTGCCCCCCCCCCCCGGTAAAAGAAGGAGGGGAAAAAAAAAAGGTAAGAGAGAAAAAAGGAGAAAAGAGGGAGGGGAGAAAAGGGGAGAGAAGAAAAAGGAGGGGGAAAGGAAGAAAGGGGAAGAGAGAGCTCGGAGAGAAAATGCGGAAAAAGGAAGAAAGGGAGAAAGACGGAGGATATAAAAGTGGGAAAAGGAAAATAATGAGAAGGGAAAAGAAAGAAAGGGGATAATATTATAAGAAGGTTTTTTTTCAACGGGAAAGGGGCGGGGGGCACGCAATTTTGCAGTGTGCATAATATGGGGCCCCTCTTGCCAGGCGTGTAGTCCCCCCCCCCCCCCTCCCACAAAAAAAGCACAAGAAGAACCAAAAAAGAGATGGAAAAAGGGGGAAAGAGATAATTTGTGTGAGTTAAAAAAGAAAGGAATCGTCTTCTTTCTCTAATAATTTAATGAAACGTCAAAGCTTCTGAATTCAGACAAAGATTAACAGTAGAGAACGGTACGACGAATCGTCTTTTTTCTCATAATATTATTTAAAGAATCGTCAAAGCCTCTGCCGGAGGGGGAAAACTGACAAGGATTAAGAGTAATTTAATGAAATGTCAAAGCTTCCGCGCTGTGCGCGGGAGGGGGAACCGAATTTAGGCTAGAATTAAAGGTCGAGAACGGTATAACTAACCATCTTCTTGCTCTAATAATTTAATGAAACGTGAAAGCTTCCGCGCTTCGAGCGGTATGGTCGAAAGGGAATTTAGACGAGGATTGAGAATAATAATTTAATGAAACGTAAAAGCTTCTGCGCTTCGCGCGGGAGGGAGGTAACTGATTTCAGACAGGGATGAAGAGTCGAAAACATTACAACGAATCGTCTTCTTTCTTTAATGATTAAATGAAACGTCATAGCACGTCTTTTTTCTCTAAAAATTTAATGAGGTGTCAGAGCTTCCGCGCTTCGCGCGGTAGGGGGGGGGGGGACTGAAAAATAACTTAGTTCCTAACCCCGGGTTTATAGGGTTAAATTTGTAGACATTGGGACATTGGAATATATATGATGGTAATTTGTGGCTAGTTTGGTTTTAAAATTGCAAATGCTTCCTATATACTCAGGGATCGAGGGAGTTCTGACTCCCTCCCAGATCCACGACCGCTTGGTCGCTCCCCTCCCTCACCGCTGTCGCCTCGCTAAATCGTTTTTCAGTTTCACCCCATGCGATTGTGTGCTCTCCCCCCCCCCCCCCCAGGTAAGAAATTCCTGGAGCCGCCACTGTTAGGTAGATTTGATATAGATTTAGTACATGATTTGCAATGCCCACTCTGTACACCAACAGATGGTGATGAATTTCATAATATTTGTGTATGTCCATTCTTTCAAAATGAGAGAAAAATGTAAATAACTTGTGTGGTAGTAGCCTAAGACCAAGTGCGTTGCACATGGAAAAGGTTTTTCTCAGAGGTGGAAAGGAGAAGGGCACTTTAGAAAATGAATAGGGGCACTTGTCAAAGTAAAAGGGGCACTTTTCCTATGTAAAAAGGGGCACTTCTTACAAAGTTAAAGGGGCACTTTTCCTATGCAAAAAGGGGCACTTTTAGGTACTTGAAAAAGTGAGAGGACACTGTTCCCACCCCCCCCCCCCCAGTGAGCGCCGCCTCTGACCTCGTGCAAGTTGAGGGCGATTTTATATGAGAAGTAAAATCCAGTGAGTGTCCATCATTGTTTTCATGTTGCAAAGTTGTTTACAGACTGGAAAAAGGATAGAATGGGACTTTAGAGAGTGAATATATAACGACAAAAGTAAAATAGGAGATGTAAAAACATTTTAAACCTTGCAATACGGGACTCTTGAATGCCTCTCAACATTGGACATGGCTTCAGGCTGTGGCTAAAGGTATATGGCTACCGGGGCGCAGCTAGCTGACGACTAGATTAATACCCATCAGGATTGTCTTTTCCTCTTAATAAGATGGGTTTTTTTTTCATTGCGTCCCCCCCCCCCTCTCTCTCCCTCTCTCTCTCTCTCTCTCTCTCTCTCTCTCCCTCTCCCTCTCTCACTCTCTCTCAGCTCAGTGCTACTTCATAGCATCGCAATTAGTAGCATCCCAAACATTCTAACAATTCATTGATAGCCTTATAGAATTTTTTTTAGATAAAAGCTAAACAATAATAATTGAAGATAGTTGACTGAATTTTCCAAAGTGATAATAATTTTATAGAAAAATTTGATCTGCTGGCCTAGCTTACAAGTCTTGTTTTTTTTTTTGTTTTTTTTGGGTTTTTTTTGCAACACCGTGGTGAGTGCGCCTCACAGCTGACCTCCCACTGCTCTTGCAACTTTCACTTTTGAAGTTTATTACCATTCTTATTGTACTAATCTTCTGACATCATTTGACAATTTTGGAGCTAAAATTTTGCATGGTTTGATGTGATATTCTGGTTTCAATTTTTCAAGTTTTGGGCTGTATATTAGCTGTAGCATAGCATTGACTGGGAGCCATAGCTTCACTACAGTCTATTGTGGTCCACCCAAGGGGAGCATTGAACACAATGAAAGGGTTCAACATTGGCACCCTCCTTTCACTGGTTCTTTTGTGTTTGTCAAACACCTTGAACAGGTGCTAGAAACCTTGGGGTCACATTTGATTCAACAGACAATTAAATTCAAATCCATGTTAAAAACCTACTTTTTTGTTAAATAGCCTTTTTCATTTGCATATGCAGCCCCCTCGATTGTCCACTATCTATTATGTATAACTTAATATTTGGCTGTAATTCCTTCTATTTCTATTTTTCTTAAGCGCTTAGAGACATTTTGTGATAAGCGCTATACAAATGTTGTTAATTATTATTATTATTATTATTATTATTGTATTCATTATATAAAAGTTTTAAATCCATTATAAACCAATTTTGAAATTCATTTAAACAACATATCTATCAAAAAGTCATTGCTATAACTTATATAGCCTCTTAATATTAGATAAGGAGCCTGCGCTGCATGATAGGAGCGGCCGAAGTTCCTGCTCGGTAAAAATAAAAATAAAAACCTCGACCCTGGGTATAGTTGACACATTGTATTATAAGGCCGAGGCCGAGATGTCACGAATCCTCTCTACTCTCTACACAACCAGCCAGCGGGAGCTCAGCCGAGATCCTGCCCTAGCTGTGGGACTAGACTCGACTGGATATCGGAGTACCGCGCCGCAACTTGCGTGATCGTGAATTATTCGGTGGGACAACAGTGCTGTAGGTCTAGGCTATGTGCAGGAATTTAGACGTTCAATCACTTTAATATCCCCCCAAAATCACCTTGAAAGAAAGTAAACTTCATCTTGATTTTATTATCATCATGGGACGGAAGAAGGGACAAGGAAAAAAGGATCATGGACATGGAAAAGGAGGAAAGCAGAATCATGGCAAACAGCACAAATTCTTTAAAATTGGAGGTGCTCCTGAAGAAGGAGGTAGGTCTGTCTAACTACTTGTTTGGTGTTGTTGTAGTCGATCAAAATCTAGGTTGCTGTTGTATGTTGGCAATGAATAGATGTTACTTGTCATGTCTTGTCTAGTATTCCCAGACGTACGGTCGGGTGTCTGGACGTGGCAAGATGTGTGATCGGACAGCTGATTTAAAACGGCTAGTTGGGCAAAAATGACCCTAATTGCTATTGCTAACGTATGATATTGTGCATGTATGTGCAGCGGTCAGGATTTTAACCCTTTGCCTGCTGGAACCTGTGGTTCTTGTATTAAACCTATGAGGAATATGATCATTCAGTAGTCAATGGTTTAAAAGACGGACAAGATTGTTATTAACATTATTGTTTTCTGAATGAATCTTTTTCAGCATCTCTACCAGGGGCATCCAATCATGAAGGAGACGAAGCCGAGGAAGAACCAGAACATCTCAAGATCCCCATTCCTCTGGCAATGTGGGACCTTCAGCACTGTGACCCCAAGAAGTGTACAGGTCGTAAGCTGGCCAGGAAGCGTCTTCTAAGGACCCTGAAGCTCTCTCAGCGCTTTGATGGGGTCATCCTATCTCCAATGGGTACCAACTGTGTCTCACCCCAAGATAGGTAAACAAAAATATTTTTAAAAGGCATGAACCTTGACCTCATCTATGTATCTTTCCTCTGAAAAAAAAAATAAAATTGATGACTGTCAAATTGAACATTAAGATATTGGATATCTAGATGCCTAAACCTTACTTCTTTTTAAAATCCTTATGATCAGATAAGTTATTTAATGTCCCAGCTGTAGTGTATATCATATATGTGTAAGTTTTCAGTTTTTCTCTTTGTTCAAATTAATTATGGATAGAGAAAATATTAACCAAAATCTTGATTAATGCAAACTGAACTGTTTGAAAAATTGAAAATCAGAGTAGACACTAGATTCATAGATGCAGTAGCAATAGTAAGAGCAAAATTTTAGTGTAAGCTTTTCCCCCAAAACTGTGTTAACCCTTATGGGCCTTTGATGGAATTTTATACAGAAAGAATACACAACATTTCCATAGAGCAATGATACTGCACTTCATAAGATGTTGAACTATTTGCAACCTTGCCTTTCTTTCTTTCTTCTACTGATATCAGAGATAAGCATCTTGAAGCTGCTAGTAATATATTTACTTTTGAGTGAAGGAGTTGTAGCGATCTAATATTTGCTCTTGCTACAGACAGTCTGCAGTTGCTGTATTTTCTGGGGGGGGGGGGGGTTGGGGCTCTTGGCTTTGTTTAGGTTTTGGAGTTAGCATTGGCTTTAGCTGAGGCTGAAGGCTGAAGCCAGTAATTCTATTACCTTTAGAAATAGACCTGCAGCATTGTTGTCAGAATAATTATGTCGTACAATGAGTGTATAAGTCTACGTCGATTGAACATTATTTGATATTAACAGGTCAATAGTCGAGCACCATGGCGTGGCTGTAATAGACTGCTCATGGGCCAGACTGGACGAGACACCTTTCTCCAAGATGAGGGGGAGTTTTCCACGTCTTCTGCCATACTTGGTGGCTGCCAACCCAATCAACTATGGGAAGCCTTGCCAGCTGAGCTGCGTAGAAGCACTGGCTGCTGCCCTCTATATAACAGGTAAGATCCATCTCTGATTATTCACTCAGCCTACGTTTTTGTCAAGGCTCACTCAGGCGCGACACCATAACCCACTTTGAATGAACAGCCATGCAAAATAGAATGAGACAGTATCATTGCACTTCACATTTCTGTGGGTTTTTTTTTACCAATGAGATCATGGAGTATGTATTGGGGCCATTTTCACACACATCTTTGTACTTTCACCCCTATAACATTGCCATTTGCCATTCATTTCAATCCAGGGCATTTTTTTTTTCCCTACATGTATAATTGTATACAAATTTTATAATTCAATCGCTTTTAGCAGCATTAAACTTTTGTCAACCTATACCACTTGTGAAACTCTCAACATTTTTGATGCATTCAATGTTCCTTGTTTTACAAAATTGCTTTTGAGGCTCCAGCCTCAGTATTACTCTTGTCACCCAATTTAGTAAGATCATAGACATAAAGGCCCGAATTCACAATGGAGGTTTGTCGACAAACCTTGGTTTTCGTACGTCATATGACGCGTTTTACGCGTTTTTTACAAACCTGGTTTGTAAAGAACAAAAGGAGGTTTGGCGAAACAAAAGGAGGTTTGAGCTCAAACCTTGCTTTGTGAATTCGGGCCACTATGAGCTGATTGATGTCCTGCTCTTTGTTTACAAGGATAATTTAGATTTAACACTTAGTAGTAATTCTAAATTCTGTCTTCTGTCAATTCACAGGGTTCCAGGAGTATGCGCTTTGTCTCCTGGAGCGGTTCAAGTGGGGTCCAGTCTTCATTGATATCAACCGGGAGCTATTGAACAACTACGCTGCCTGCAAGGATGGTGCAGACGTGGTCAAGGCCCAGCAGAGATGGATGACACAACTCAAGCAGGAAAAGGAGAGAAGAAATCTAATTGGTGAGTTCAAAATCCAGGGGGTTTTTCACAAAGATCTTAAATTGAACTTATCTCTAAATTAGACTTAATATGAAAAGAATAGTAAATTATTAAAAATATTAACATTAACTTTCTCAAATTTCAGTTGATGTTTGATTTTAGATAGATAGATCAAGTGATCTTGTGAAAACTTATGGTTACATACATGTAAGCATAAAAAAGTCTTGCTTGTTGGGAGGGAGAGGCATAGGTGACACTACACTCTCTCTTTCGACACGTGGTGCAGGATTTATTTAATCAAAGGTATAGGTCTTTGGGGTTGAGGGTGTAATTTTGTTTAGGGTTAGGTTTAGGTATAACATTTGGTCCAGGTTTTAACTTTGACCTTGGGAATTGGGTTGTTGCCAGTTCATGTGTTATAAAACTGAGGCTTATTTGGGATGCAGATAAATTACTACCATCTTCCCATGTAATCTTCCTCATTCCTAGATCCTATGGACATTGACATGAGCAGGACAACGTACAACATGAATCGGCAACCAGACTACGACATGCCTTCCTCTGAGGAGGACGATGCAGAAGATTCTGATGATGGGGATGATGAAGAAGGTGGCAAGGATGTCAGGACAGAGGAGGAGGAAAGTGAAGAAGAAGAGGATGAAGAAGAGCCAGAGGAGTTGCTTCAGCAGCGCAACTATGACATGCCGGATTTGGAGTCGTCTGGCGAAAGTGGCTGTGAAGAGATTTTGGATACGGACTTGATGAACGGAGACGGCTCGCAAGAAATGAATATCTCGTCCGCGCAAGGCTCCAATGCCCGGCAGGAAAATGTTGAACGCATGAATGTAGAAACTGAATTATCCAAGACGTCTACAGATCAGAGAACTTGTATGAAGGAAGACGATCATATATGCGACGAAAGAGATATTGCGACAGAATGTGATGGGGTTAGCACTGGACTCACAAAACTAGATATGAATAGTTGATGTTATTTTATGTTACAGAGAATTTACTCTATCAGTAAGTACGTGCCTTTTTTTATTTTTTCTCTACCCTCTCTCACTTTCATTTGTGTTTTCTCTCTTTCTTTTCCAGTCTGTGCGTCTGTCTCTCTCCTCTCCTCTCCGTCTCTGTCTATATCTCATCATTCTACCATCTGCACTGTGACCTCACATCTCATTCTTTCTTCTTTAAACAAACAAAAACCCAACTGATGCTCATTAAATTCATGAAAATCTTGAAACTTTTGAGCCAAGTGTTGTATTTTATCATATGATAATAAGGTGTAGCAAAGAGATAAACTTGGGTATGATGCAATGGCAACGGTGATGTTGATAGCAGCAGTAGTGATGATTGTGAAGATAAAAGTAATGGTGATGCTAATGGTGATGTTTATTGTGATTATGATGATGATGGTAATTATAATGATAATGCTGATGATCGTTATGATTAGACTTCAAGGGAAAGTTAGATAAGATGGCCTGAATTCACAAAGATTTCTCTTAATCCATGGTTTAAATCCAAGTGCAGTATGCTCGTGTCCACTGGTCAATAAAACGCTTGGGATTATACGCTTAGTTTAGTCAATGTTGGAAGTTTAGACCATGGTTTTAATTCAATCTTTGCGAAATCGAGCCTACACTGTATAAGCTTGAATGTTCTTAATAACATGTTTTGACATAGTCCGTAGAGGGTGAACTTATCCAGGTAAGCTTCTTTGGTACAAGTACTTCCACTTTTTTTCCCACGAAAAATTCACTGCGAGATATCTGGGGGAAAAGTCTTCAGGCAATACATCTAGCAAGAGAAATACACTTCATACACATATCTATCCAAAGCAGACATACATTGGCACACAACAATCAATGTAAACAGGTACAATGCTCAAATCAATGTGTAGAAAATTGTTTAATATTTGATGTTTTCAATTATACATTTATAACAAATTTGTACTCATTATAACATTTAAGTACTCTACATACAAAACGAATGAATGATTGGTACGGTACGTCATTGCACATTGAATGTTACACATAACATAGAATTAAAGGTTTCACTTTTGGTAAGCGTTCTTATTTCATTTTTCAGAAAAATTATGAAAAAGATAAATACAATCCACATTAATAACTGGATTTACAAATTGTCTTTTGCTTTAATACATGCAAGAATAGATAGCATTTATCATCATTACTTTCTTTTCTACAAATTCCTTTCTCCAACTTATATGTATACTTTGAAAGGTATTTCTTCTCATTTGGTACAGTGGCACCCTATCACAAAGATTTCTTTACATTCTATTGTTTTGCCTTGATAGAACAAGGTAATTTCCACTGTCTACATTGGTGTTAGAAGATTTTATTGAATGTATTTCACAAACTTGGGTCAAAGAGTAGAAGCCTAGATTGCTAAGAGAACAAACTAATTCCAAATGCAACCTGTTAGCCCAAAATATTACTACCTGTATTAAAATACTTTTTTTAAAATCATTTTTCTATGAAACTTGTCAGGAGTACAATGTGAAGAATTAAAAGGGGCTCTTTTTACTAGCATCTGAAAGTTTAATATTTGAAGTGTGCAACAAGCTGACCCTACTTTAAAGCCCCACTGTACTACTTGTAGCTACTTGCTCCCTCTATACAGAAAACAATGCCTAAGCTGTGCCTCTCTGTCCCCCATAATCTTCTTTTTCTTACGTTAATTGGGAGCTGAGTTGATGCGATAGCCACCTTTGCAGTGACCAGCTGGGTGGTATGATTCCTCATGGCCAAACTAGTACAGAGGGCTTTAATGTTTGTGCTTAATAATTTCAATACATGCATCTTGGATAAGTTTCATCTAGTTTATACAAATATTTCTAAGGTCATTAGAAACCAGTCTCATAATGAAGCTGCTCATATTGGAGTCCCCCAAGGAACTGAAAGAACTTTGGTCTTGCTTCTAGAGTTAAAATAATGAAGGTCCAGAGAACGAGAGTCGAGTCCAGTGCAAGATTAAAAGTGGACGTCACTTCTAACGATACACCTAGGGGTGTTTCACAAAGACTAAGATCAACTTTAAGTTGGACTTAACTATGGCAGGCCGTTCATGCCACTGTTTGCTCTCACCATTTACTGGCATTGGTCTCTCAAGGGACGTTCCAATTATGGTCACAAATCTACAGAACTTATAATTCATTATTGAAGGAAAAAATATTGTCTAAAGATCATAATGGTGAGAGCAACAGGCAGCCTGCCATTATTATGTCAAACTTACAGTCGATCTTAGTCTTTGTAAAGCACCCCCTAGTAATACTTCACTAGGTGAGATTCCCGCAGTAGCAAAAGAAGGCATTTCGAATCTATTGAAATTAATGACCTCTGATTACTTCATGACTGTATAATGTCCATCCCATCATCTACAAGGCCTACGTCTAGATACACAATATGGGCCCTTACAATCAAAGTGCATGTACATTCTATGACACTACACTAGAGTTTTCTGCGACAATCTATCTTCCCGGTCCAAAGGTAGATCACTTCTGCACCAATACACTATATGCACAGACTTTGCATTATTTTGTAAAGCACCGTGAAGATTGCCTTTTCCTCAGCCCTCTCCATCTTCATCTTTCTCCGTCTGGACTATTCTTCTTTTGTTCCTCCGTAAGAAGGGCTCGGTGAAGATGCTACTAAGTCTCTCAGCCTGTCAATCAAAGTGGATAAGTGGATGATAAAAAGGAGGATATAGTAGCAAAAAAAGACAAGTTACTAAGCTCTGGAAGTCTCAAATTTATAACAAAATGAATGAACACAAATAAAAAATCAAATCAAATCAACTCTCACATTACTTACAAACTTCATCACATCAATTTTCAAAGATTCTGATGACACCACATGGCCAAAATCTATTCACATTAATAATCCAAAACAAAACAAAAAGAAAGAAAAAGGAAAAGCCATTTTTCACTGCATTATTTTTGCACAATTTGTGGCGATTCTCGATAGGCTGTCAGCACAAATCGTAGGCTGTTTTTTTTGTTTTTTGTTGATATTTTGTTACTGATATCATTAATAATAATCTTTTTCAATAACTATTACTATAAAACTTAGCTCACCTTTTGGGGCCCGAACCCTGGCAACAAAGCCAGCTCTTCTTTGCTTGATTCCACTATCTTCTCAAATGTCTGAAATAAAGAAGCCAATAAAATCTTCAACATATTGAGAAAATTCATCAAGGATTGTTTAAATCATAAGGAATGAATCCTTTTTTTTTTCCTTTAATAAAATCATCTTTATTCAATATTGCTTTTGACTTTGCAAAACACAACAAAACATATATACGGTATATATACATACATAATATAACCAATAGAACCAATAACAAGAATATAGCTGATTATACAGGAAATGGTGTTTTTTTTTAATTTTTAAAGCAACAAAATGTTTTTCCACCTATTATCAAAAGATACAAATTTTTAATTTTTAACATAAATGTACTGTTCAAGAGAACGATAATACCTTAACATGCATTTAAAAGAATTTAGTGATAGTATGCTATTTTTGTATTCGTTGGAAAATATATAGTATTTGGCATATAAAATAATAAAATTAAATTGAACTCCAACGTTTCCATAAAATGAAATGTTGGACATCCGCAATAAACCTTCTAATTATTGGGCAATCCCAAAATAAATGTTCTATAGATTCAGAATTCTTGCCTTCAATCCTTGCACTACACTTCATCTACAAAAGTAATACTTTCAGATCTTAACATGACAATGTTGATTGCTATACTTGAGTCTGAAATACAAAGCAGATATATTGCCCTCTTTGGCAAATTCCTTTGAAATTACAGATATACATATACTTACCCCGCAGTTAGCTAGCAGTGTAATAACATCTGTCTTGTTCACTGACTTGACTGTAGTGAGACAATCCGTCATCTAAAAAAGTAAAGAAGAAGAAGAAATTTATATCATAACTATTTGGTCAGACATTTAATCATATTTATTTATTTATTCAGTCTTCTTTAAAAACACAGGGTAGACCCATTCAGTGCCACAAGGCCTGCTTTACAAGGGGGCCCTGGTATTCAATATTCAATTTCTTTTGAGACCCTGGGTATTAATGTCAGATCATCAATTCCAGATATGATTAAAATGCAAGAATGCAATTTCTATTACAAAGCAGTGGGACCCAGAAAAAAACGAAACCGAGAATTATCGATGTTTTATCATAACTTAATCACAATTATAATTAATAAATGACACATATTTGTAAAGCTTAGATCCTCCTCTTTCATTTGATGCAACTCATATGATGCATATTTCACGCATGAGTGATTAAAAGGAAGGAAGGAAGGAAACCAAAAGTCGATTGGTGGGCGGTATCTTAATTTCAAAGAAAAATTCACATTTCTAGAAAGTTCATTTTCTGCTCTTTCATATGACACCTCAATCAGGAAAAATGAGCCAGGAATAACGTGCTTGCATTTCCATAATTTGATTAAACAAATTTTTTTTCACTGGCTGTCTGCCGTAACTCTGTTTCGTTGACGATCAGACATAGACGAAAGACTTAATGCATGGCTGATTGTCAATTTGCACCTAGCTTGTACCATATCTTTACCTTTGATAGATGGTTCTGTTCAACTTTCTCTTTCAAGGCATCTACTGGTTTGTTCTCATATGCTTTATATGTCTCTATATATCTCCCTGCTTCCTCAGCACTGAGATGCATGAAACGCAAAGGAAGAGATAAAAAGAGAGGACAGGATATCATGAGTAATGGTTACCAGAATAATAAAAACTGACCAAATTATACTTTCTGGGACACATTCGTATAAACATATGGCCAGTAAATTGTTGGAAATAAACGAAATAAACGTCCATTGACAAATATCGAAAATGATTGCTCTCCAAATCCACCTCCTACTTTTTAATCTTTGATGATATTATACAAATAATGAATGGTTATGAGTTCAATAGTGCGAATATGTTCATGAGTTGAAAGATTAACATTCTATTCAACGAGGCGTCAGCCGAGTTGAATAGAATTAACGTTAATCTTTCAACGAATGAAAATATTTGCACTATTAAACGAATGAAAAACATTCATTATTTGTTTTATACAACATCGAAGAAGACCTAATAGAACGTTAATCAACAAATTATGCTTTACTCCTTATAAAGATAAATTACAGTTCGAGTCAAGCCTTCTCAATTACATGCAGATTGCCTTCGCGTCAGATACACGCAGGGATACGCGCGCGCACATGCAGCAGAGAGGTACGCAGTCTGCATATAACCAAAAATGCACGGCGCATATAACCAAAAATGCACGACCGTGCAATATACCATCTATTGAATATCATGTGACCAACAATCGTCCAATCAAATGACAAGGATCCACGTAGGTGTTGTATAAAATACTCTATAATCATAGGAGCTTTGTATACGGAGCATCATGTTAAAAGAGAATATTCAAAATCAATATTTATTTCTTTTCCCCTAAATAGTCATGTTTGAAGGAGCAATTGGGAGAGACATTTCAACGACTTTCAGATACTTACTTCCATGCCAGCATGAGTGTGCAATCTGATAGTATTGCTAGCCTGGCAAGTTCCTTGACTGAATGATGAGGATCTTTCTATAGGAGAGAATCAGAAGGAAAGATGGCACGGTCTCAATAAAAAGAAAGAAATATCCTTATAAATACATAAAATCTTCTGGTCTCTCTCCAAGTGAAGAAGAGCTTCTAGATTTGAACCGTGCCATGTATTTAAGAATAAAAGTTATAATTCAATCATTTATGTTCACAGAATTTAGAAAGCTTTCAATCAATGCATTTATTGTGGCAATGTTTAGCAGCAATATAACTTACCACATCCACCTGAACAAGAAGGACCCTCAGATCAAACTTGTGACCTAGTTCCGTCAGCCGGTCACTGATGTAGTTTGGGTTGAGATTGTGATAACGCAAACTACAGAGAAAGGGGAAAAAAAGGTACTGGTATATTTTACAGAGGTCCTACAACAATATGCTTGTAGACTCATTTTAAGCTTAGTGTTTAAAGCCTTATCTTACACCTAAGACATTTTGTGCACTATTTACTAATGGTAATTTGATCGCAAAAAGGGTAGTCAGAAAATACAAAACGACTAATATCATATCAATCAAAACTTTTAAATAAATGATAAATCTCACATTTCTATGTTCATAGCAAGGGGGTAGTTGCTTGAGCAATTTTTCATCACTTGAACAATAGGCTGCATGCAGTAGGTAAATGTTTGCTTGAACTGAAAAATGTTAAAGGTAAAGACCAGTTTTGGAAACACCCCCTCTCAAAAAATGAAATGGAAGCTCTTATTACCAATCATGTGAAAGAATATGTTTTGACCAATACGTGATCATACAAATTTTGCCGAGAAACCACCTACCAATTGATATATTCGGTACATTATTATATCTATTTGGACCTGATAGATATAACGCAGGTGTCACGTAGTCCTACATACATCTTTCTGTGTACAGTGCTTGTAACTTTACCAAGACTGGGCTAAATTTCTTATCATTTTGATGATTCCAGAACCTTGCAGTACACACCAATACTTATATGCTAGATGATCAACCTTTTCTGATCGATTCCACAACGTTTCTTTCGCAATGCAATCGCATGACCATAACTGGTCTTTATCTTTAATGGTATCAACATCCAAAATTATATGTGGATTATACATTTCTTTTATAAACATCAATGACCATGTTAAAACTCAAAAGATTATCACTTCACTAGATTTTTCAAAAGTCTGACCAATACCAACCTGAGATAGAAGGCACATGTAGTTCTTCCCATAACATAGTCCGGGACTATATCACCAAACTCCCAAGGAACATTCCGGACGTGCTTCAGGATTGGATTGCCCCTCTGAAAGAGATGGAGAGATGATAAAACAAAATGACATCAAGTTCAGTGATTGTTTGTAGTTCACAATAATTATGTCATGTTTATATTATACTGTAATGTCTCTGCTCAGATGATAAAAAGAGCCACTAAAGCACGGTCAACAAAACCTTTTAAGCACATATATTTCACTCAACGCCACTAACTCTAGTTTTTCAACGGGGGTGAGGTAGAGAGGAGCGATGACCTACTATATTCACAAATAATGAGAAGAAAAGAAACAAACACAAAACTAAAAGAATAGGAACTTTAGGTATTGGAAATATTTGCATACACCAAAACAATGAATATTTAGTATAGTAATAATGACTGCTATGAGAGACATAGCTGTTTTTATACGCTCAAGGGGAGGTTACATGATCGTGCTATCGCCCCGAGGCGTGCTGAGGGTTGATAGCACAATCATGTAACCTCCCCTTGAGCGTATAAAAACAACTATGCCTCGAATATTAAAGCAGTTATTATAACTTTTATATACCGAAAAGGGTCATAGAATACATGTGCGACTTACCAATCATGGTAATCAAGTTTGTTTACGCTATCGAGACCTAGTCTTAATAGGGTGTCTGATCGCGCACCACTCAAGTCTGTGTGCTAAAATCCCTCTCATTGAGATTGCACGTATATACGTAAAATGCCAAAACCGGTCAATAGTCTTTTGAAAAGTGCCCTAGGGCATTTTTCAAAAGACTATTGACCGGTTTTGGCATTTTACGGGAATGGCTAAAATTACGACTCCAATTTCAACCAATTAGATGGCTGGATTTTTAAAGTGAGGTATATAATAGATTCTACTGACCTGCCTTGGATTAACAATCACACTATTCCCTGATGGAGCTTTGTTTACGCCAGCTGAGGTACCAGGCACAGCAGAATCTGATGTGGATCTGCAAAGATTAAAATTTCAACGCAAATACCGTAAGACTTTCCTCAATATTATTTTATTTACATTAAACATACCATTTTTTACATTTTTACATTATATTTAATAATTTTGTATAATTTATAAGTGTATCTTATATTTGTGGACTATGACAATTTGTTTGTCTTCTTGAAAATGACAAAAGGCCACTTACTTGACTTGTGTGTTGATTCCAAAGAAAACTATTTGAATCATAATAAAATAAAATGAACCATAACTAAAACTGTACTCATTGAATCTTAGTTTGTGATAAATATTTGTAATCTTGGTGTAACACTGTGATGGATAGGAGTTTGATAGTGTGGATGAAAAATGAAAAGTAAATCAAGGACTGATGGTAGTTTATACAAAAATGAATCATAAACCTACTTATATCTCATGTTTTTCTAAATGTTACATCCCACTTTGATCCCAAGGGTTTTCAAGGAGAATTATAACTCACTGCTTTACCGCTGCCTGTGGAATCTTATACTCTTCTGCAGTACCAAGCATGTGGAACTTGCTTGCAAATGAAGAACCGATCTTTCCCCTCCTGGCAATTTCAGATGCTTGTGGTAGTCTGTATGGATTGGATGCCGCAGGATTTCTGCCTCCTCCTGCAGAACTTGCAGATGTGGTATTTGAGGTGGTGGCATTTGACGCTTCCTCCAGTCTGCCCCTTGGTGCCTCCACAGCCCTTGGCCTTTGGAGTGTGGGAGCAGCAGCCCCTGCTTCCAGTCTCTCCCTTAGTGCCTCATCAGCTCTTTGTTTTCTCAGCTCAAGACTAGTCCTCATCGCCTCTGCACTTTCACTGGACATTGCTGTCTGGCCCGTTATTGATGCAGACCTGCCTTGGACTGTTCTACTTGTCTCATCTTGTTCTGTTCTTGACACACCTACACTGGCTGGTCCGCCTTTGGCATCCTTCTGCCTGGAGAATGGTTCATGACCCGATGAACTAGAAAAACGAGAGCTGGACGTTGCAAAAGTGGCGTTACTTGTAACGGACCCTTGTTGTACAGATGATACCCCTGAGCTTGATCCACCATGAGAGGTTGCATTCTTTGACCTGAAGCGTGATGGTATCTAGGAAGAAAAAAAATGATTTTCAATATGATTACGAGGTCATTTCATCACAGAAATATATTCAAGAGCCCTATAAAAATAAATGGCCCTAGCAAGCATCAAAGTCCATTCCATCAAAGTTTCTTCTGTTCTGGATTTCTGTTGTTATTGTTGAAAATGATATTCTTATTCTTGTTGTACGTTATATTGTATAGCATTGTAAACAACACACATTATTCATGTGTCAGTGTATAAATTGATGTACTATTTGTTATATATTTTTTTATAATTGAATAAACAAAATTGAAAGTGAAACTGACGATAGTGATGCAACATCTTTGTAACATAACTTTGCAAATGCAATGAGCTTCCACACCATTTAAAACTAGTGGTCAAAATTCATAACTAGGCGTTGTGGAGTGCGCCTGTAATCCAGCTAACAATGGAAGTTACAAACTGATTCAGCCGAGGACGCAGGTTCGAAACACACATAGGAGCATCACTATCCTGGCTGTGTAGTAAAAGCTGTGCTTTTGATTCTCAACATTTCAAACACCACTGTACAAAACTCAACTGATTTCACTAAAAATCGGTACTTTAGTGACAATTGATGACACCTAAATAGCAGTAAAATACATTTTTTTTAACTTACTGATGTTAAAAAGAATAATTTAAAAATTCAAATTGTAAGTCTAGTGTCAAACTTTGCTTACAGCTGCATCGACATGATTGTGTACAGTCTATGCAATATTGTGTGGTGTGTGTATTTGTGTATGGGGTCTAAAAATACCCGCCTCACAGCAAGCATGCAGTGCTAGAGCTCAATATGCATTGGCATTGACTATCTATGCTTTGCTGGAGTGGTTCGAAACCGAGTCACGTCTTTCGGATGATGACGTTAAAAGTCGGTTCCCAGACTTAAATAATCATATCTGATTGATACACGTCTGTAAAAACCCAATTATACACATACACTATATCGACCACCAAGAAGGGGAGAATAACCTAAATGTTCATTCTTTATCTTACAAGTTATATACACGCATACTAGCATAGCACACATCATACCAGTAGTGAGTAGGCTACCCACAATGAATGTGAATGCATGGGACTGTGCTTATAATATTAAAATCAAAATATGAGGTGTTTGTCATTATCAAAAGTGTTATACAGTACCTTTGGTTTGGAATTCTCAAATTCTTCAATTTCATTGGCTGAAGGTATAGCAAAACGCTTCTTAGATGCACCCGAAGAGGAAGAATCGGCCATTTCAACGTCGTCGTCTACTTCTGCAGCGGCGCCTCGAAATTCTGCACGACCTACGACTCTAAATGCAAGAAAAGAACGTTCTTGAAACTGGCGCCCTCTGTATTGCCAATGACTTACAGCGCGAGTAATACGAAATCAACGTTAGATGGCTCTTCACTGATCCCCTTTCCCTGTACAAAAAGCACCGTAATCAATGAGCATATCGATTTTGTTGGCAATCTACATGCCACACAGAGCGTGAAAAGCAACATACCATTACACAGCGGGACCTTCGCTCGGCGGTACATAACGTGTACATTTGAGCTAGCTCAGCTGTTCGTTGTGCGCTAGTGAAAAAACCCACATACCATCCATGCACCTGTCTCAGTGCCGACTCCACAAGCAGGAAAAATGGGGAAAACGGCGGTTCTGCTTTTGGGACTTTTTACGGGATTAGTGTCTCTGACATTACAAGCAATCTCTCTAGGAACTGAATATTGGTTCGAGGCAACAGTGAGGAATCGTAGCCTAATAAGAGACTATTACAATGAAACGGTTTTAGAATTACATCAGATTCCGGTTTTGCCAGAGAAAAGAGGATTGTTTAGTTATTGTGGTTATCATTACGAACCTAATACATCTTCCACACAAGTGCCTTCTTCATCCATTGATAACTTCCAGGGAGGATTCAACCCTTCCGATGGTAAGTATTGGTGTGCAGATTTGCACAGAATCTTTAATATGAATCCCTCCTTTTTATCTTCTTCGTTTCAGATGCTTTTGTTTTGTTTGTTTATTTTTTTTTTGTTATAACATTGAATTAATAACAAACAAATACATTTAAAAGAGTGAGATTTGTCAATGTATCAGCTCTAGACTTATTTTCTTTTTTGATAGAAAAATTGAAAGCTCCAAAAGATGACACATGAGCAGGCGCGTACTCAGGGGGGTGTTTGGGGGGTTAAATCCCTCCCCCTTTGGTATTTTTATGTGTGTAAACCCCCCTAAAAAATCCGTAAAACCCCCCCCCCCCCCTTTGGATTTTCTTTTTTTTTTTTTTTTTTAATTATTACCCCCATGGCTGACCTAAGAAAGGTGACCTTACCCCCCCCCCACGGAGCAAAATGTCAAATTTTCAAATTTCGAGACCAAAAAAAAAAGAAAAGTGTCCTCTTACCCCCCCCCCCCCCCCCCCCCCCCACTGAGCGACTTTTCGGCTGGCTGAGTCGTTGCGATTTTTTTTTGGACTCCCCAAAAAACAAAAAAAAGTGTCCGCTTACCCCCCCCCCCCCCCCCCCCCCACTGAGCGACTTTTTGGCCGGCGCGATTTTCAAATTTTCCTGAGTCGTTGCGAAATTTTGGACCCGATTTTAAAACCCCCCCCCCCCTTGCGTACGCCACTGCACATGAAGATACATGTATGTCCATGAATTTATCTTGTGATTATGTTATATATTCCATCTTTCATGAAGAATCTAACTAATAATAAATATTGATTTTTAATTTTTGAAGTACAGTAATTATCATCTTTCTAATATCAGTATTGTTATTATTATTGTTGTTGTTGTTATAATTATCATTAATGTATTATGATGGTGATGATCATCATTATCATCGTCATCATCATCTTCAACCTATCATCATCATAATTTGTAATACCATTGTCATGACAATCATGATGGATGAAAGGTAAGATTTCCCAAATCCTGAGTTTCCGGTGCTCTGTCTTGCCATAATCTCATTCTCCTCTTTTCTGAGAATATTTTAGGCCTGCACTGGTGTAATTCTAAATCCGATTTTCATGTATGTTTTGGTGATAAAGTGACCCAGTTAAATATTGGGATAAAAGTAATTCAAAGGGGAAAGTGGGTGATTACATGTATTAATACATTTTCATGAACTGCATGCTGCTAAAATTGCATTTACATAATTATAGGCTAATAAATTCAGGCTCATGTGTTTGAAAATGTATTGAAATGATTTTTCAGCAATTTATATATTACAAATACAATGTCACTATGAAGTATCGTGTTGAGCTCCGAAAAGTAGCTAACTCAAATCTTTCAGACAGATAATGAAGGGAGTATATGTCGCCTCCAAAATAATTTATCATTTGTTTTTGTTTGGGGTAATTATTTAGATAAAACTAAGGTGCTGGTGGTTGTTAAATGTTGACAGATTTATGTCATTACATGTACATGTATGCAGGTCAACGCATGGGTGATGCTGGTACTACCAAGGAAGTTCAAAAGCTCACAAGAGTGTAGGATACTTTAGCTATGGAAACATCTAAAATAAAACTCTTGTCGGCTGGAAGAAAAAAATTACTGCAATAAAATGTAACTTGTACATTTAATTAGCAATTGCTCTTATTTTAATCAATAGCCATTTCAAGTTTTCAACTTCATGTAAAATGTTGCATACAGAAATTACCCCAAAATGCAAAGGGTGCTGCTAATCATTAACTGCTTTTGGGACTGATTTTGCTAGACTTGTATATTATTATATGCAAGAATTTACATCAATTGTACTAGAAATGAAAATTTATGTTGAATCAGGGGTTTATTTTAATGTTGGGGTCATCCAGCCCTGAACATGAGAGGGCACAATAAACAAAATCTGACATGCAAAACAAAAATCACATATCAGATGTGACAATTTACACCATTTAATAACAACCTTGGTTAAGCAAAAAACAGAGTTATCTTATTTTCACTTGTGGGGGGGGGGGAGGGGAGTACATTTTGCTTTTGAATGCATCATTGGCCATTTATGCCCCCCCCCCCCTCCCTCTTAATCTGCCACTGAATGGAAGTGGGATGAGACTAGATAGACATGAGATACATGTAGAGTAGGTCACTGGCTGTAACACCACCCATCCATCAATTATAGTGGACACACATGGGCGGATGGGCTGGAGAAAGATGTTGCGATTTGAACCCCAATGTTTACGAGTTGTGATGATTGATGAAGACAATGATCATCATGGAGGTGGTGATTGTCTGTAGCACTTGCCGATGATTGATGGATGGCCTGAGAGTGTGAAGATGAGTAACATTGTATGGAGGATGATACTACCAGGGGCTACCAGGGGTGGCTCCAGAGTTTTATAGAAAGGGGAGGGTGGGGATTCTGAAGACTTAAACAATTAAGGTGGCAACCAGCAGTCAGTCAGCATGAATACCTTTTAAAAATATACATACAGGTGTATATGTTTAAAGTAAAGAATATTTGTCAATACACTGTACATCATTGTTAAGTTATTTGAACATGTTTATGTAAGATACACATACATGCACAAGTATACATGTGTACATTATTGTACTTATTCATTTCTGTGTGAATGTAATGTACATGTATTATATCAAATGGGTTTCAAATAGGAGTATATGGACCCAAATCCTTGAACCAAATCCATTGGATACTGCAATGTACTAGTCACAGTGGTCAGAACTATGTACACATGTACAGTACGTGTACAATTTACTAAATGCCATTTAGTACCAGCCTGTACATGTAAGTAATACTATTTTCAATGATGAATAAACATTTAAGAATTAGGCTCACAAACTTGTGTAGATCAATTACAGTGTAGGACTCTACTTTTTATATGCTTGGTTGATATATATGTGTATACCTATTTCAATGATATTGGATAACACCCATTACCTATACATCATGGTATGATGTATTGTGCATTATCATGACAATATGTAAATGAGGTTCTTTGTTGGAAGCCAGTAACTGGAAAATTACCAATTCACAAACCCATTTGGGGCTAGTGATAAATACAGGTAACACTATAATTGCACAGCACTTATTGCTCATGGCGAAACAATAATATTACAGAATTTCAGTCAATATTACAGAAGATTATTGGAAGAAAAAAAAGCCAAATTAAATCCATTGCATGTTCAGTTTCATATTCAATTATTATGACCTCAGAAAGGGAATTGTTAAAAGGTTCAGGTAAAAAAAAGTTTAGAATAGAGAAGGTCGTACATGTAGCCTGTCATGTACTTTTAAGAGGACAACTTGAATGATACTGTAGGATATCATTGAGATGTGGTAATCATTCTATTTGACACATGATTATGAAGCCATAGTGTTGATCAAACAATTTTCTAAGATTTATTGAAGGAATTTTTAATTGCATTAGATCAAATGTATGGTATCCATTAACATGGAGATCATATAAAACCAATCTTATCACTATTACACTTTGTATGTTTTCAGATACCATGTAGGAATCACATTAATTCAAATCAATCGTTGATCAGCTTACAAGAACAATGTACAAATGTACATGTACATGTATTGTACACTGTATACATGTACTTGTCTTTAAAATTTAAAAGAGGCCAGGAATAAAAACTATTCCCTTTAAAAGTTGTATTGCAATATAATCTGCTCATTAAATATCAAGATTGTGTATACTTTTGTTTTACTCTTCTAGTGCCTCTAGAGCACAATGTTTCATACATGTATCATGGTTAAGACAAACCCTCCAGTTTTGTGCTTACATTTAGTACCATGCATCATATACTACAGAATGGAACATGTCATCATCTTCATGAGATTACATAATTAACTCTGATGTAGGCAACATCTATCATACTCATTTTGCTCATCAAAACATACATGTACATGTAGGGCATGGTTCTGCATACTATACATCCTGAATTCTACCGGTACTTGAAAATCAGATTTAAAATTACACCAGTGCAGGCCTAAAATATTCTCTGAAAAGAGGAGAATGAGATTATGCAATGGTCTGATCTCGGCTCACACGCAGATAGAGACGAGGAAAAGAATGAATCTAAGTGGTAGGAGCTCGTCGGATGACACGCTCGCTGTACCATCACATTCTCCCCCCATTAATAATCCACGCACAGGCAGGATGTGCCGGTACGCTGGTAGTGTTTGTATTAACGGGTAACCAACCGTCCAGTGGATAGTCAGCCGTGTACATCGATGAAGGCTATTGTCGGGCCGCTGTACAGTGTTGTGTACTCAATTTGAACAGCTAGCCTTTCAATATCCCCCTATCGCCTGCGTGTTGATACTGTTTACATAGTACATCGCACAACAAACCGTGTGTAGATCGATGTACGTTTCAGATAGATAATTGGCCGTATGAAAATGACGGATTTTTATGATTATTCCTTCATGTGAATTGATCAATTTATATTTCATATTTAGGATAATTAGGAAAGAATCTAAAATCACTTGTAGAAGAGGAATGAGAATGAAAGCAAATAATACATGTTTTCAAATTTTAATTCAATTAAAAAAATGATTTCATCTTGCATACCAAATAAAACAGGTCAAACATCACATTTTAAACATGTACCGGTATAATACATTTTCAGCAAGAATGTGATTATTAAAAGCAAAGTCTGTTGTAAATGATGTGTGTAGATGTGCAAGAACTTCTGTTTTGTGGTTGGTTATTCAGGGTTTCAAGAAGAAAACAGAAAAAGATATACCAATTTGTAAAGTTGAACACAAGCCCGGCAAAAGGTGACCATTAGTTTTTATACACACAACAAAACTGTTTATTGTTTCATCTATTCCCCGGAGCAAACATACTGTATGACGTATAATATTATAGCTACTAAATGTACATGTACGTAATCGGCCATTTGCATATACATGTAACACCTTGCAGTTTCAAATAAAAATCAATTATTGTTACATGGTAGGGTTTAGATTATTAAAATGAATAGAAGAAAGAGAAATAGTCTGCTTGTAGATATACACCAGTACAACACATTGTTGCCTGATAGAGATGAATAGATCTGGATAGTAGACAGATGTCCATCATTGATTATTCCCATCGAGCTGCACTGTGTGTTTATGTATACATCGTATTTCGTGTTGATAATAAAAAACGAAGTAGTATTTCTTTACCATCAAAGGGGTCCATACACCTGGAGTTGATACATGTGAAGATGCATTAAACCTGTGCACTCGACCTGCTTATGATACAAGTTAATGTAATTTTGAAATGAAAAGAACAAACAAAGTGATGAAAGTCATGAAATCAAAAAGAGAAATATATTTTGTATTGAAGGGATTCTTGTTTATTCATGACTGAATTACAGTAATTGTTTAAATACATGTACTACATCTGCAAGCAGACTAATGATATATAGACTTAAACAACGTCTGACATGTTTGAGTTGATTGCTCTAGATAAAAGTATGACTATCACCTCATTTTATTTTGTATAATGATTCACATTTGGATTTTTCTATCATATCCCAATATTGCTTTACATGTACATGTATGCTTCTGTGACAGTTTCAAAACATCTGTTGAAAAATCTTTTCTACATACATCTCAAGCAGACTAATGATACAGACTTAAACAAAGTGTGACATGTTTGAGTTGATTGCGCTAGATAAAAGTATGACTATCACCTCATTATATTTTATATTATGGTTCACATTTTGTTTTTTCTATCATATCCCAATACTGCTTTACATGTATGCTTCCGTGTGAGTTTCAAAAGATTTGTAGAAAAATCTTTTCTTATAATGTTATTCTGTGGTTAAATGAAAAATGAATATGTACATGACTTGTATGTAACAATGATACACTGTTTCACAAGCTTGAAAAGGACTGATGTATCAACAGATGTGATATATTGGGGGGAAAATCACTTTAAGGATGAACTTCAAAGCTCAGTTGTTGAATACATGTACTGTATTTCATGGGGTTATGAAATGTACCCTGTACTGCTGTACATTCCATCATCTACATATTACAAATGGCATGTTGAGAAATTATGCAGGACATACATTTCAGTCAGAAAAACATTTATATCTTCTGGAAACACTCAAATGCTTTTAAAAGATATACACTGTACTGTACATGTACATGTACCAAGCAAAGACACTAGTGGAAGTACAGTAGCTAGTCATCTGGAAAAGTCATCTGTGTGTATACCTTTTTTGTAATGAATGTGGAAAATGAAAACTGTGATCTGAAGGTCAGTTACTAAAATTGTACCAAGGCAGTCATTGTACATGTACACCATTACCAAATACCATGGCAACCACGCAAAATTGGTTTCCTGAACTTTGAATAAATCTAGATAGAAAGAGTGACATACAGATTACAGAGAGAGAAAGATAGAGAGAGAGCAAGAGAGAGAGATAGAGAGATTGAGTCAGTCACACAAACAGATAGACAAACAGACAGACAAACAGACAGACAAAGATAAGAGACAGTGGCAGAGAAAGAGACAGACAGACAGACAGAGATAACAGACAGTGGCATAGAAAAAGAGACATACAGACACAGATAACAAGACAGTGGCAGAGAAAGAGAGAGACAGAGAGACAGACAGTGGCAGAGAAAGAAAGAGAGAGACAAGACAGAAAAAGATGACAGACAGTGGCAGAGAAAGATAGAGAGAGACAGACAGAAAAAGATGACAGACAGTGGCAGAGAAAGATAGAGAGAGACAGACAGAAAAAGATGACAGACAGTGGCAGAGAAAGAAACAGACAGACAAAGATAACATACAGTGACAGATAAAGAAAGAGAGAGAGACACAGACAGACAGACAGACAGACAAAGATAAGAGACAGTGGTAGAGAAAGAGACGGACAGACAGACAGAGATAACAGACAGTGGCATAGAAAAAGAGAAAGACAGACATACAGACACAGATACCAAGACGGTGGCAGAGAAAGAGAGAGAGACAGACAAAGATAACAGACAGTGGCAGAGAAAGAAAGAGACAGAGACAGACATACAGAAAGACAGACAGACAAAGATAACAGACAGTGGCAGAGAAAGAAAGAGACAGAGACAGACATACAGAAAGACAGACATACAAAGATAACAGACAGTTACAGAGAAAGACAGAGACAGACAGACAAAAATAACAAAGACAGTGGCAGACAAAGAGAGAGCTCTAGGCATACTAATGGAGAGAAAAAAGTACCTGTAGTGAGAGAAAGAGAAAAAGTGGAAGATGAGAAGGAAAAAAGGAATAGAGAAACATTTATCTTCCCCAATATCCATCTCACAATATATGTTTATACATGTATATCAGAGCTCTTACATCTTTAAGAGAATTAAAGACATTTTGATACTATTTTTGTCAGTAACTGTTAATTTTAATGATAAATTTTTTGATACCTACATGTAATGTATTACTGTATCATGAAATGAACTTCATGACTAATTAATTGTTTTTCCTTTTTCTTTTCTGTTTATATTCCTTACAGTTGTAGTCAAATGTGTAACATATAATTTTACACAAAAACCAATTCGTGAGCTTCCTGGCGTGGGCTATTACAGAACATTATACTGTAAGTATATAAATTATGTGCTAAATTTATTGCTTGACTTAAAGAGAAGATTGAGTTCTGGGGAGAGGTAAAAAAATAATGTGTGAGCATTATCATTGTTATTATATGCAACTGTGGAAGAACATCAGAGAGAAAATGTTCCCTTAAAAGCATTACTCTTCAAATACCTTTGTATTTTATTAATATGACAAGTAACTGTTTAAAGATGAGGCCCAATTTTTATGCAACATGTTTGTGTAGTCCCATTTTTCTGTGTATAGCCCTTGTTACCTTACCAAGACTGGGTCAAATTTCTTAGCATGTTGATGACTCCAGAACCTTGCAGTACACACCAATACTTCTATGCTACATGTACATGATCAACTTTTTCTGATCGATTCCACACTGTTTCTTTCACAATGCAATCGCGTGACCAGAACTCAAATTTATCTTTAAGTTATAGCTTGTTTCTAATATTCTAGGGTTCTGGAGAAATAGCTAGAATATTTATTATTATATTATTATATTCTCAAAGTTACTGTTTACGTACAGTTTTGAAGGTCTTTTCCCATGATCAAATAATAAACCCTTTACTTAGTTTTTAAACACAAGAAACTGAATTTTCCAGCAGAATAATTTAATATTTTTTCTCCTGTTGTGATGATTTCTTTTCTATGTGTATTGGAAAGTAAAAAATATACAATATTTATGAATTCTCATGCAGAGTTAATAAGATAATCTGATTACATTTATTATCTTGCTATCTCTTTCCAAATGAGAATGACAAAAATATATACACGTAGGACTGCATGCAGACAAAAACAAAGAAAAATTTTCAAGGTGGATGGAGAAATGTATTTTTGGAGCCCAGATAGTTGTTGATTAATTCTGCATGAGAAAGTGAATCAGTGATATGTATGATATGGTTAGGTTTATTTGAATGACATCATGTGTATTCAAGATATTGATAATAGAAATGACTTCTCCAATAAAAATGAGCATAGAAGAGAAAAGACTGATTAGCTAAACAAGAAAATGTTGATACACTCCACACAACAGTTTATATGGCAAAGTAGATGAAGAGAATTATCTGCATATATTTTCTATTAAATATTTTAACCTTCAGCTTGCTCTCTTATATACATGTGTTTCATGTGGTCCCTTAAGAGCCAGAAGGACGTTAACTAATACTTTAACAGAGAGTTAGCGTTCGTTTGGCTCTGAACAGATGATATATACATGTATGCCATACATTATATGAATTGCAAGATGAAGAACATTTCAGCTCTTATTTTTAATTATCCTATTCCTTATACTAACTCATATCATATTAACCAGACAGTTACTCTCTGTGACTGAATTTATCAAACTGTTTTGATAAACACCCAACATAATATGCTATATATTCATTGCACAAAAATGAATATTTCAACTCTATGTTTAATTTATTATCCTATTCCTTATAAATGTAATAACTCATTATACTCATGTCAAATTAACTAGGCAATTACTCTGTCTATGAATTTATCAAACTGTCGTTTTGGAGAATATTTTTCACTTGGGGGAATCATATCAGTCACAAACTTCTTTATTGTAAGAGATGTATATATTTATCAGCCACAAACTTCTTTCCTTTAAGAGATGTATATATATATATATATTTATTTATCAGTCACAAACTTCTTTCCTGTAAGAGATGTACATATATATTTATTTATCAGTCACAAACTTCTCTACTGTAAGAGATGTATATATATATTTATCAGTCACAAACTTCTTTACTGTCTGTAAGAGATGTATATATATATTTATCAGTCACAAACTTCTTTACTGTAAGAGATGTACATATATATTTATTTATCAGTCACAAACTTCTCTACTGTAAGAGATGTATATATATATTTATCAGTCACAAACTTCTTTACTGTCTGTAAGAGATGTATATATATATATATATTTATCAGTAACAAACTTCTTTACTGTAAGAGATGTATACCGGTATATATATTTATCAGTCACAAACTTCTTTACTGTCTGTAAGAGATGTATATATATATATTTCTATCTGGCTTGTTTTCAGATTTGGATAGATCAGCAGCAGGTCTAGGATGTATAATGCTGGGTCTTCAGCTGTGTGGTGTGTTAACAAGTTGGCAAGCAGCCTGGACTGTCATCACCGTCCTCTTCACAGACTGTGGGACCATGTTCATGTTTGGATGTAAGTTGTTTTGGTCTTCCTCAGATCTAGGTCTAGGTCTGTTCTAGGTCTCTGTTGTATGAGTTTATGACTTAATCTATGTGGTGCGTTTTCATGATGGCAAGCAGGTTAAACTATTGCCAAAGCCTATTTGGAGACTAGGACCATGTTCATGTTTGAATGTTAGAGTTGTTTTGGTCATAAACCCGAGTTAGGTCTGGGTCTCTGTTGTATGAGTTTATGACTTAATCTATATGTGGTATTTTAAAAAGCTGTTAAGCAGACTCGACTTTCATCACCATCCTATTATTACAGACTTCGTGTTTGGATGTAAGTTCAGCTTCGCACCATACAATATTTTACAGGGTAAAATTCTCACGAATTCTTCATGATCTTAACTTCTTTTCCAGTGTTCTTTTAACTAGCTCTCTTTATGAGCATCCTTTTTTGTGTGAACCTGTTTGCATGTAGAGCTAAATTTCCATTTACAACAAATTATTTATGTTAAAATCATGAGGTTGTATTGATAATTACTGTAGCACTTGATAAACGGATGATCCAAACTCTGTCATTTGAATCCCACTCCTGACACCATGTAATGCTAGTCTGTTTGTTATTTCAATTTTGATTAATACATAATGCATTGATACATTCAAGCAGAGTGTTTGTGATTGAGGGTACATGTATGGTTTATTCTCCCTGGTTCACATCTAGGTAATTTACCTCGTCTAGAAAAAATAATGCTTTAAATTTGAAAAAAGGGTATCCTGTAATGGTGAACAATGGCTAGTAACTTTGGCATTTCTCTTGAATTTATTTATGCAACTTCAATGTCACTGGAGTGTAAAAAGTGCTTTCTCTCAGAAATCTAATTGAAACAAGTTATAGAAATGAAATAAATTTTGCATTGTAAAAAAAATAAGAACAAAATAGCCCTAGGGCTGAATTACTGCAGCTTGATTTTAGCTGTTCAAAGCACAATATTTTGTTCACGTAATTTATGCTATTGGAATGTCAATCGAAACCAAGCTGTTATCTCCAGTCTCTTCATGGCTGGCTTGCTGGTGCACATATACATGTACCTGTTCTATACTTCACATTTACTATGAAAGCTTCAAAATTCAAGCTGAGAATCACCCACCAAACAGTCAATCAGAAACCTAAATCAGGCAAACATCGGCCAAAAAATAAGAATAACTGTCACAGCAAACTCCAAGTCAGTAGCTAAATGAGAGTCAGAATAAAGATATATAGGTCTTTTAATTGAAGTTTTGTAGTGCTTTAGTTTATTTTTCTGTACTATAGAACATTCAGTAAAATAATATTTTAAACATCTTAATAATAATAATAATAATAAAGACATTTTTATAGCGCGACATATCCACCCAGAGGGTGCTCAAGGCGCTTACAATGATCGAGCTACATAATATACTTAAATACAATTTAAGTTCAAATTTAAGTTTAACCAATTAGATAACAGAAAATGGAAAAGTCAACAACAAAAAATAGAATAGCCTTGAGAGTTTTGGCAGGTGAGTTTGTAAGCAGGAATCTAGGTCCTGAATAACAATGAAGAAAAGGATGGAATAATGAGAAGAATTTGGGAAAAGGAAAGCTAAATGTGACGTTTAATGAACAACATAAGACAAAATTTAAAAATTACTGTCTTACAAAATCATACTGTATGTACTTGTACTCTGAAACTAGAACACTAGGTGGAACCTATAAGGTTACAATGTACATGTACAAAAATGTAATAATTGTCATTGATATTTTGTATTTATCTCAACAGGGGTGTGTATAACATTTTGGTTGCTTTCTTTGCTTCTCTGCAGAGTCACATGTTTGCCTCATGTGCAATTCTGCACAAAATTTGGAAGGATTGCTTTATACAACACATTAGCTTTGCAAAATCACTAATTTCTGGTCTTGATTAGGTGTATGAATTTAAACACTGATATAGATTAATCTTTTTCAGGAAACAGTTAAATAATCTTGAAGCATTTGGTAAAAATACAATTTGGCACCAGGAGATTGTTTATGTGACATCTGTAAAGACTTAAGAACCTCAACGGTACTACTAGCATCAGGTTTTGTTATATATGTTAATGTGGACCAGATTATCAGGTGCTTTTTGGGAGAACTCATCCCAGGACCCGTCAAAGACAGCCACATCCTCCTTCCCCAGTAGGAACGCAGCCATCGCTACGATGCAAGCAGTAACCCCGACATTGCAGGTGGTCGTTACAGGCTTGGAGAGGTCGATGCCAGTTGACGTGAAGAGTGCTTGGAGCTCATCAGCAGGTCTCAATCTGGTGGAATGTTTGTCCATGCATTCTTCAAAATTGATGTGTTTGGCTCCATGGATGGTTCCGAGCCTGAGATCTGAGGAAATTCATAAGGAGAAATAACAATTTTACTTTGTATGAAGCAATTATTGTCTTTAAGTTACATGTATGTCTTGTGGACATTATAGACTTAAAGCCCCACTGTCCTACTTGTAGCTACTTGCTCCCTCTGTATAGAAAACTTCCCAATCAGTGCCTGTTGGTCCCCTATGATCCTCTTTTTCTTATGTTAGTTGAGAGCTGAGTAAATGAGATAGCCACCTGTCAGTGACCTCGCTGTGTGGTCTAATCCCCTCTGGCCCAGTAGTATTGACGGTCTTTAACAATCTCTAGAATTTCCATAATTTTTTTCTAAAAGATTTCCTTACCTGGCCATAAGCTAGGCTTGGTACCATCAAACCAATGTGATGGTCGAGTGTCCACAAGCTGGACTGACCCTTCCTTCATATCCTCAAGAACTTCATCACAGGTCTTTTGTAGTTGCAGCTGCACATTGGCCTTGAACATGGCCTTGACAGGATCCTCTGTCTTATCAGATGTCACTGGTAACCCATCTTTGACCCACTGTTCAAGACCACCATCCAAAACAGAGACCTTGCTGTGTCCAAAATATCGGAACATCCACCAAACCCTTGCAGAAGTCTTTGCCTTGTAGCGAGGGTCATTCTCGTAGACCACCACGCGTGTTCCATTGCTAATTCCTAGCTTGGAGACGTAATCCTCAAATTCGTTTAGACGTGGAAGGGTGACTTTGAAGTGTGATTCCTTGTCTTTGCATTCATCCAGATTGAAGTAGAGGCTGCCAGGAATATGCTGCTCTTGGTGTTCCTCGTTGCCTGATTTGCCTCGTGGGTTCCAGGTGGCATCAAGGATGACCAAGGGTTCCATCTTGGAGTCCAGGTGCTGAGACAACCAGGATGTGGTTACTAGGGGCGGAACCTGATCTACCATGATGGGAATCAGTTATCTAAATCGGAAACACAAGAACAACAGCAAGAACGAATGAATGGCAATTCCCTCCAACATTTTCATATCTATGTGGTATTACTATTTCAAACTTGCTACAACTTATGGTGGTACATGAATTTGGTTAAAAGCACATCATTTTGTATCGGTGTTCACAGCTTTCAGTGACTCTCTTTTTGTCTATCCTCACTTCTACCACTCTTCATATGTACTATTTCTGGGTCAGCTTGATAATATCTCATCTCGATTTCGCTTTGGGGATCAGTATCACAATTCAAACACTCAATCTTGCTATAGAAATTCCATGGGACTAATTGCTTTTCTATGATAATTATTAATGTATTGTGAACTATAGTTACAGTAGTCGGTAATCATTCACTACATCTAAAAGGGTCCTATTTAACTCATTTACGTAGCATGCACTGTTAGAACGTTGTAGACCGGTAGTCCATGTTGCTCTCATTATAGTGTGGAATTTCTGTATCAATAATTAGCTTATCGCACTCCATGCATGAAGCAGAAATTCCACAGCCTATTAATTCTGTAAGGTCCCTATTAAGATGACTAATTAGTGACTGCATGGATCTAATGAATTGTAAGCTTGCACAATTTACTTTGTTGACGCCTGACAGGCCACTATATGCCTTTGATAAAATGTGATATGAATTGCCTACCACTCACAGGTACTAC
Organism: Strongylocentrotus purpuratus; assembly: GCF_000002235.5. Lineage (NCBI taxonomy): Eukaryota > Metazoa > Echinodermata > Echinoidea > Camarodonta > Strongylocentrotidae > Strongylocentrotus > Strongylocentrotus purpuratus. The sequence goes on along the minus strand of NW_022145599.1, from coordinate 8,799,025 downwards.
CACTTTGAACCATTCAAATTGGCCAATGCATTTTTGTCACACATACAGTACAATACAGATCTACTGCATTCACAAACATTTAGTAGGATGAAATCAATTATGTCGGTTCAATTGTTATTACTTCTACAATGTAGGTGCACAAACTACAGTGTGTAATTTACTTAAATCTTTCTAAGTTTCTATTATACAAATATTGCAACCTGGAGTTCAGTATGACTGATATTATAAATGAACCAATGATTCTTAATTCTAAGGTGAATATGGAAGGATATGATACAATATTTCTGGTACAAAAATTTAGTATTTTACTCATTTGTACCTCACTTCATTTACCCATTCTGATTTTCCCCTTGTCTCTTGCGTTTAAAGGGACATACCAGTAAAACAATGAAAAACAATGAGAATGCGCTAGGAAGTACATTACATGTATGTACTCTGGTAACCAATGCCATGCAACAATACATGTATAGTTATAGAGTGTATTCCAGTGACATCATGATCGTACACTACAACAAATGACTCTACACTGTACATCACTTGATCACATTTCAGCCAGTACACAACATTTATATACTGCACTCTATTTCAACTGTTAGATATCCCATGTTTTAGCAACTGAGTTGTCATAGACAAAATGAAAAAGGTGCAGATACATACAAAGAATTATGCAGAAAAATCCAAATTATGAGATAGAGCTGCCAGCATTTTACATGTACCTGTATACAATGTTCAGTGGGCTTGTGTAGATCAGGAAATCGTGACATGCAATATGATAATGTGTGCATGTGCCTCTTTGCACAATCTTCTACATATCAATGTTCCTTTTTATATACCTTATGGAAATGTGTAGGCCCACATGTACACGTACATGAAGTTTTATTTGGTCCAGCTAATTGACAAGGCGCAGAGTCCACCGACCTTGCAAACCTTCCTATTCAACAAGAGGAATTAGAGGTAATGGATGGCTGGTTTATTAGGCCAGTAAGCAAATACCTACACTAATGCACATTCCTCATACGTACATGTACCAGGTACATGCACGATGCATGTTGTTCAACAAAAGCGAGTCGCAAGCATAACCTCGACATACACTCTGAAGTTGTATTAGTTACATATAAACGTATAAGAGCCTTCATATTAAATATATGCTGACTCGCATTTCAAAGAACATATTATATGAAACCTCTTCTAATGCAATGCTGCATCTACATGTAGGTCACTTTTTGATACCCACACGCACAGGTTGGTCATCCAGAGAATTAATTGATTTCAAACAGTAATTTAATTGCAATATTTCAGAATTGTTTTAGACTAATGTTGGACAATTATTATGAATGACAAATATTTTTGATAGTTGGTGCTACTTGTTGCATGCTTTTTGTTTCATCCAAAGTAAAAAGTCATAGCTTTATATATGTTAAAAGTCCAGACACACATCCCCTTATATTACTTGAAGGTATCATGTGTAATTTCAATTCAATTCAATTTATCATTTATGTTTCCATCAAAACATTACAAATCAATTATAAACATTTATTACAAAACAGAATTTAGGAAAACATAGAAGAGCCTCATTAATTCAACACAAAGTAAGATTACCATGGACAGTATCACATGATTAAGTATTTATTTGAGGGAGATAAAGAGTAATGTATAATTGAATACTTGCTATAAATGGATTATCCTGGTTTAATAAAGAGACAAGCATGCCATGTGTGAAAGTTTCTAGTTTTACAGAACAATATTTACCAGTATCACACAATTTTACTTTGGTACTGATTTGTGAGCAACCATGCTTCATTTGATATAATCCTACTTATATCTTGTGTTAGTTTTTATATTTTTTGGATTTTTTTTTTTTCTACAGTGAAATTTCACCTCCCGGAAAAAATATTAAAGATATGTATCTGCCTCTCAGAGCAATCTACTTAAGGTGAAAATGCTTTCACATTTTACCTCTTTTGTTTACTCTTGATATTTGAAAAACATGAATCATATTTTTATTGTTATCTATATTTATTGCGCGACCTGAAGCCTCGATACTTGCACTCAGGCCATACTCATTTCAATAGGAAGAAAGCATGCATGCCCCTTTCATAAAAGACAGTGCAAGGTCCCAACTTAAGTAATGGGGCGAGGGTTCTTTCCAAAGAAAGATTGGGCAGAGAATTGATGGCAGATATGCCATCGCACAGGCCTCTGTGTGCATGCCATCAAATGGGATGGATCAAAGCTAATGGGCAGTATGTATTAAGATCCACGTTTACCTGAACAGTCTCTGCAAAACAATCCCAAGATTCTCATCTCCCCCTTTTGTTGTTCTCGTCTGTCCAATTGCCTCGTTAAAGGTGCCTTGCTCGAAATGGCCGCTTGCTTTAGTTTGATGGGAATATTTTCGGTACCAGGTATATATGGGATACCGGTAGGTCAATATTTATTTGATGAGGAATATGACCAACTACCGTCCACAAGTTTTTTATCATTTATTTGATTAAGGAATGACAGTAATGCTGGACTTTGTACCTTAATCCAAATGGAATCTGCAGAAGAATCAAATATTGGAAACCTTGTATTAAAAGGTCATACAATGATTTCTCGCATCTTTTATGAATAGAATTTTTATATATTTTTACCTGGAATTTGTGCTCCCTCCCCCTCTCTTTCTCTCTCTTTCTCTTTCTCTCTCTTTCTCTTTCTCTCTCTTTCTCTTTCTCTCTCTTTCTCTTTCTCTCTCTTTCTCTTTCTCTCTCTCTCTGTCTCTTTCTCTTTCTCATTTTCTCTCTGTCTCTTTCTCTGTCTAGAGTATTTTCTTTCTCTATCTGTGTGTGTGTGTGTCTTTCTCTCTGTCTCTGTCTCTCTCTCCCTCTCCCTTTCTCTCTCCATCTCCGTTCCTCTCTACATATGTGTGTGTATGCGTGACTCTGTGTGTGTGGTTCTCTCTCTCCCTCTCTCTATCTCTCTTTCATTATTCCTCTATCTCTTACTCTGTTTCTTATCGTTTAGCATGTCTGTCTCTCATCTCATTCCTATCGTGAGTCATTCTGATAAATAGATTTGTAGAAAAAGATGATTGAAATTTCTCATGACTGATTCAACATGTAGCTGCATAGCAAGAACAAGTCTCACATTTTGACTCCACATTTCTATACATGTAGATATTTCACTATGTTTTGCCCTCTATTTATACCCATGACCTACCTCTGTCTAAAACGTTCTCATTTCATCCTGAATGTCCCCAATACATATGTAACGTCTCTGATACTGGCTGATATCTAGTACTCTTATAACTTCCGACTCTCTGGAATGATTAATAATAAATGCACACTCTTTATACTTAGCATTGTTCACCTGCATGTTGGCAAGAAATCGCTGATAATTTGAGCAAACAAAAAGTGCCATTGACAAGTACGTCTCGCATCAATTAAGCGGCCCTCATGTTTGCCGCTGTCATTAAGCGCAGCAGTATTGTGTCTGTACCAGCACAAAAAGTACCTCCTTAATTAGCGTTAACCTTTTCTCCCCGTGAAGCGAAGTCGAGATCCAACTGGCTGCGTTCGTTCCTAAGAGCGTGTCCTTGACAATGCTTGGTTGGTTTCTAGAGCATTCCACATGATTGGATCTCTAATGAAAGGTGTCATTTTCGCCTTGAGTAAGATCGCTTGTAAAATGATATTTGCATTCGATAGTTTAAGGTTGCCTTGTAGCTGTCTTTCTTCAATGGAAGGCATAGGCATCGCCCTTGTGTGATTTATTTTGGCGGAAATAGTTCACGGTTTTGAACTTTGAACCATTGAAGTAGGTCAGTAGACTACATGTAAGTGTAACTGGATTTTATTGTGAAATAGTGTCATAGAATTATTCTGGCGGTATTCTGAAAACCCATTACACTTCTTAACAAAGTTAATTAAGAGCCTGTGAATTCATATTGTGATGATGCTTCACTCTGACATGATCACTGATATACCATCTGTGCTAATATGATTATGAAGTGTGTATTCAGCACATGTGTTATGACAAGATCAAACTCAACATGGTGTTTAGTATATTGCTCTCAGTCTCTAATTTACATCCAATAACAAATATTTTGGTATAAATGTACCGGTATTCCATCTTTTAGTTATACACTAATAATTTAAAGGGCAAGTCCACTCCAAAAATTACTTACTTTCAATAAAAGCAGAAAAATCAGACAAACCAATCAAAAAAAGTTTGAGCAAAATCGGATAAGTAATAAGAAAGTTATGAATTTTTGAAAAAGTATGTAAAACTATGGAACAATGAGAATCACAACACAATTTGCCAAGATGGTTATCAGTTTGTGACATCATGTCCTCACAACTTGTCAATCGCTTTATATAGATTAATCCCATGAATTTCCCTTTTTATCCCCCAAAACTTGATTTCCCCATGCCTTTGCCCAGGTTATATGATTTGTATCATATTGCGTGTATGACATTTCCCAAAAACTTTTATGAATTTTGAAGAATTGATACTATTTTTTTAATATTGTATTTCATAATTATTGATTTTTATATAAATAGTTTATCAAAATTCAATTTTTCATGATTCAACTGGACAAAAATTACTCTTTATTTGTGCATCCACACAAAAACATATTACTAACAATCTAACTTGAATGCTGGTGTGAAGAAATAAGATTCTCAGGGTGAAAATAGGAAATTTATATTATCAATATAAAGAAAATAATTAGTGGATAGTGAGGACCATACGTCACAGACTCATAAATGAGCTGCCAATTCGAGTAGTGATTTTCAAAGTTTTTCATGTCATTAAAAATTCATAACTTTCTTATTAGTTATCCGATTTTGCTAAAACTTTTTTTGATTGGTTTGTCTGATTTTTCTGGTTCTATTGAAAGTAAGTTATTTTTGGAGTGGACTTGAGCTTTAAGTACATTGTATATTGTGATACCTTATTCCTATTCTAACATATGTAAATATGCTACCTATTTCCCAGTGCTTGGAATAATATCTTGCCCATTATGAGTCAGAAATGACAACTGTAATATTCCATCAGTAGAAAATAATTTCATTCAATTTCAGCTAATCAAGAGAATGTAATTTCAGGCTTTCTGCTTTCTGTTTTCTTTCTTTTTTATACTCAAGTGAAATGTTTACATTCATTGATTGTGTTTCAATAAGACGTGTTTCATCATTACTGCATACATGTACATTGCTGCCATAGTGTTGATCTAGACAGCATGTGATTAATTTTTTTTTTTTAATTCTTTTGAGATCAGAATATTCATATATTTGATGTTGTGTTATGCCCAAAACACACAGAAAATGTGATGTAACAGATCTGTTTCTACAATGTATTTAATCTATGTCATTATAGGCTATTTGTTTCAATTCTTATCTTGGCTGTCACACTGCATGTACCAAACATTATTGGAGATAATGAAATGTTTCATTTAGTACATAGTACATCTACATGTACCTTGAAGGGAATATGTGTGGAGTCCTGAATATCATTCTCCAACTTGGCCAATACATTTTTTTAACTCTACAATTTGTTTTAAACTCTTTAAACTCTAAACTCTACAATCGTTCTACATCTACTTCGGATAAATGTATTCCTGATGCAGATATATTGTTACCCTCCTTTCCCGCAGTATCCCCCTTCCCCCAAATGAAGCTGTTAAGTAATCGCCTGTGTGCCTTCAAGATCTAAATATCATTCTGTAACTATCATTCCGTAACTTAGCCAATGTACATGTACTTCTTTCCTAACTGGGTCAAATCTCCTCTAGATTAATGTAGATACCTGATGCAGATGTAAGTAATTCTCCCTAATCCTATACATGATCTTTGAAAATCCACCTTTCTAAGAATTTATGGGCATTATAAAACTTATGCTTCCACTTTCCAAGTAAATATTTTTACTCTCTACTTGTTCTACATCTACTTAAGATTAATTTAAACCAGGTGCTGACAACGTAGCACAATGCCCGTATTTATGACAATGTCCTTAAAAAGATTGGCCTTCCTTCTCATATCGTGGAGAGTAAAAGCATCATCATTGGACTTCATCAGTAATCCTTTCTACAGTAAGTCTACATCTACTAAAGATGAATGTTACACCTGATACAGGTTCAGTCAAACCTGCTTTAGTGACCACCTGTCTTCTAAGACCACCTGTCTATAAAGGCCACATTTTCTGTTTCCCTTGAAAATAGTTTCTCATTGAAACATGCACTAAAGGAACCTGTCTACAAAGACCACTTTGTGTGTTTCCCTTGAGCGGTCGCTATGGACAGGTTTGACTGTATATAGCAAAATGATACCCCTTGTTTTGGCAATATCCTCCAAATTAAACTCTCTCATGAAGACTCCTGATTCATACTCATCTTAAACTTAAAGGCAGTACATTGTTTTCACACCATTCTTGGGCCTACACCATTCAAGATGTACCTGATGATCTAGATGAGTTATTATTTAATGTAATAGATTTCCCTGTAGTATCTTTGTGCATGATGGAGCAATCCTTCAATGTCATTATACTGAGGTAAGAGGTGTGTGGCATTCAGGGTGACCTTCTCTTTGGCTCTCTATTATTAAGCTGGACTTTTTCCCTCGAGGATACGCTACCAAAAAGAAAGAATCATGTACATGTTATTACAATGGTTTACCATGTGCTTATGGATAATCCTGTGGCTCATGTGTCCTCTCTGAAATTGGGGCAGTGGCAATTGTTCTATAAGTCCCATAGGTCTTGTATCTTAATGTCCCCAAAATTAAGTGTGTACAGTATTATCACAATGGTTTAACCTGTACAATTACATGTAGATAGTCTTACAGCCAAAGCTAAAGCCAGGGTAATTATGCTGCATTATTGTAGAGCGCTTAGAGACTTCTGATAAAGTAAGTGTTAGGCACTATATAAGCAAATATAATTATTATATCCTCATTGGTCCCACATGCTTCTGGTCCTGTTAGTCCAACATTACATTGGTTCTTTCTCCCAGTTGTCCAACATACATGGTATGTCCCTGTGGGCTAATGTCCCTCTGGCTGTATTATCTTGTTTGTCTGATGGAATCCAATACCAGCCCAAGCATCAGATACATACAATTCAAACCCTACACTCACCCCACTCACCCCACTCAAAATCCTAAACCCATACCATTAACCCATTAGCAACTAGACATTTTGTAAAGATGGCCTATTACTCACTGGAAGATGTTGCAATATTGCTCTTCTTTTGACATTGTTCTAAACAATATGAAACATTAGTTATTTTTCTATGCAGAATCCTACTGTAGACATCGTAAGGATAAGGCACGTATAACATTATCACTGTATACCCCATAGAGGGATACTACAGCGCTTTGAAAATGGATGAAAACAGACGGGCAGTTTTGGGCTGTTCAGTGAGTAAAAGGAGGGGCCACTAAAGGGTTAACATCCTTATGGGACATGGGACCACTGCAACTAAAAAAAAAGAAATGCTTTTGCATAATTTGTGTATGTCATTGTTACTGGTCCAGTGGGGAATGTGTGCATAAAATATGAGAGAGAATGAAATCTCTTGTTCGCATCAATTTCTTCATTGCCCCCCTTTACCCTGAAATTCTAATTAATGTATGACATGATTTACATGATGTGCGTGTATACAGCACCTCTTATTCTGCTACAAACTAAAAACATACATTCATTCACATTGAGGCACGGAGAAATTATTTGATATCTAAATGAAAATATATTCTTCATGTGAAATATAACATTCACAAGTAGGTTTGATGTTAATTTCAAGATAGAGCCTTTATATGACAATTCTGTATATTTTCCAGGTGATTCTATGTTGTATTTATGTTAGCTATCATTAGTATGAAAGGAATATATATTTATAGCAAAACTGTGATTGTGTGTCTGTCATGATTTGGTATTCTCTAAGGGCCCCTCCCAAATGACTGCACATTGCCTCAGAACGATGCCAGTTTTGCCTTCTGAGAATGGACTGTTTATTTATTCAATGCAATCAGATTCATGTTTGGCATACAAGCCTGCATTCAGTGCAGACATACATGCAGACAGTCATGTGCTCTGCTGCGATGTATGTCGAGCAAAAAAAAACCTCCTCTGCACGCAGCAATGTGCAATTTATGCGTTGTGCATTGGTGATTGCGAGAATTCCGCTTGTGCGAGGGAAGCTTGCGGATTGCATAAATTCTCTCTCTGATGGAATGGTTCATGTGCAAGTTCAGATTCAATATAATTGTAGGATCATGGTCTTCATTTTTGTGATTCTGTGAACCAGTGCTAAAATGAAAGTTCATTCAGGATACAAGTGCTTTCATACTAATGAAAAAAGGCCGAAAGCACAGTGGTTTCAAAATTTAATTACAAAGAATTTAGATTATGACAGTTGAATTAGAATATAATAGATGTTTGTGATTGAGTGGATGTACTAAATATAGGTTATCCTCAGAATTTGAAGTGAAATGGGCATAGAGAGATAATCAATTCTTTTTTTAGACGTCTAATGGTTTAAAGTCAAAAGACTATTATTAATGCTGCATTTAAACACTGCATCTGGAGGGGGAAAAAAGAATTTTGATGCACATATTCGATATTAATTCAACAATGATTCTAATTGATTAAAGTAAAATGAATTGGGACGTACCAGTGTCCCTCTTTGCTCGTAAACCTAATTTAGCACAATAAACTGAAGTTATTTAGTTTAATCAATCATGGTTTGTAATGGGATTATTATTCCCATCATGTTTCAAAAGGCATTAATCATTCATACTAATTCAGCCATGAATAAGGCTTAAAAATGTCATTAATGAGACTGAAAACCGGTATGCAGTTCATAATGATTATTTTACAACCTCCCATTTGCAATTCAGTCCTGATCGATGTATGATGTAGTGTATGATTTACTTTTACATTAATCCTGAACTAAAATTGCTCCAATTTCTCTTTCCTTTTTTTCAAATGATGAAACAGGCTATTTAGATTCTCCATATTTGTAGTGTTCTCATCTATTAACTTCTGAACTTTCTAAGTCTAATTTATATTTCAAACTAGAGCAACCTTTTCTCTGTTTATTCTGCTTCCACTTTATTCACTGTAGTGTGAGTGGTTGATTATACCTACCATAGTTCAGCATAAAGAAAAACTATTTTAGTTTCAATATAGCTAGAGAGAGATAAACATACTCTAAATGTATTATAAACTGCTTTCTTAGAAAAACCATTAAAGCATATTCAGGATTCCATATATGTTATGTAGAACACAGAAAAATCACTAGTTTGAGTTAATCATTTTGCTTGGCTAAAGATTGTGTCAGAGTTTGGGGGATTTATGAATCTACAAGTCTACAGCATGAGATTAGAGATTGTCTGCATACATACATACATGTATGTACATCTACATCTAAATCTACAACAAAAAATGTTGAATAAATATGTAGGTATGTGTCATACTACACTGCTCTGCAATTCGATTTTAAGTATTCCCAGAAATCGGCTGAGCGGGCAGCCTAGTCCCCGAAACTCATGTTTGCAATCCACTTTGTAAATCCACGGCTATGCTCGTTGGGTTCATTAAGTGGGCCTGACATGTACATGTATGCATGCATGTGCGTGATGGCCTAGACAAGTATTCTCTTGTCATTACAAGGTAGCCTTTCTCCAAGATGTTTCCTTGTATCTCTCGAACTTGCGGACTTAAATTAAGCAGCAATTTTATTTTCTTGAGTAACATTCATTTACATTTGTTTGTGAAGTAGAAGGAATTTTGGGGGGAAAATGTGTAAGTGAGAGAGCAGTTGGGCTTTAAGTGGTTTTCCATTAAGTGGAGGAATTATAGGCCTACATGTAATGTAACTGGCACTTAATATTAACCAAAGTAATCAGCATTTATATGCAATGCCTCTCTTAAAGAGTAGTATTCTTGTTAAAAGATGGTTGCATTGCAACCATCTTTTAACAAGAATATTGCAACCATCTTTTAACAAGAATACTACTCTTTAAGAGAGGCATTGCAGGAAATGTCTGTATTCATTTGATTTTCTTTTATGACAGAAAACATTTGGATTTAAATTGTTGTTTGGAAAAGCTACTTTCTTAAATTCGGTTTCAGTCCCGAAAGTGCATTTCTATAACTCTAAGTCTGAATTCATTTAAACTGTACCATATCATGGAAAATTGTTTAATTCCAAGTCAATAACAGCCAAAAACGTGGAAAAAATTTATAAAAAATGTAATGGCACCAATAAAAGCCCTCAAATTCATGTCAGAATGAGAAATTTAATTATTGTTGGTGATGTTACAAGAAAATATACATAAAAGGAATTGTATGATCCCATATTTTTTAATAAAATAAATTAAGTGTTAATGCAAGTGTTCAACTTTTCAAATTCATTCCAGATTAAGAAGACAATAGTTCTTTTTGATTGGCACTGTTTCAAGAAGATCGATGAAAGAAAACAGAAATACGTGTAGTAGAATCTTTCTTTCACACGTAAAATTGGAAATGACCAACTGAAGTATGGTCTCATACTCGTGGACAGTCAGTCCATCACCATAGCTACAAGAATTCAGAGTGATAAAAGTAAATTGAGTGCTTGGATGGTCGCAGCTAGACTACGCATCTAGCTTAAATGAGTGTGTGCCTTTGACAGTGTGGGTGCGAGTGTGTGTGTGCGAGTGTGTGTGCTTCTGTGTGTGTCTGTGTAGTAGACCATCGTTTTTTCCCGCTGTGGATGTATTACCACTAGCAGCGGGGAGCAAAGCAGGTGCTTTTGGGAACCCGCCGCTCGCTATGGCCATCTCTGCGTGCATCCCAGCAGTACAGAGCGGAGCTCCTCATCCGCCGCTTCTCAATTGATATCGCAGACAATGTACTTGATGAATGCACGATGTGTACATGACATAATTATGCACATGTGTTGGTAATAGATTTGACATACCCTCTTTGTCTTCGAGGCTATCGCTGACAACTTCTTGGGGGAATTAAGGTCAAACTAGCTTAATTGGTGTCTAAATGAATGCCTCAGGTTGTTGCTCGGTGTTGTCATTTTAGTTTTTAGGACCATGGTTGGCAGTTATTTTGGACTCCAATTACATCATCCCCTATTGATTCCCTCAATTCTATTTTTATCAGTTAGAATTGCAATTATACCCGCATTATTTACCCCGGATTAAATCAAAGAATTGACTCAGGGTTGCTTTTACACCATAGGAAATATAAAAAACTAGCAATATTGGCACCTATTCAAGAGAGAGATAAGTACAGCACTTATCATTTGAGGCTTGTTCTCACCTGTCACTCAAAAAGTCAAATGCCTACTTGTATGGAAGAGTCATGGCTTGCGGATGAGATAGGGACATGCGCGTGACATTTGGAGAAACCATTTGGAAGACGGTTTCTTGTAGCTCGTTTATTAGTATCTGGCAAGATCTTTTGAGATTCGTTCCTCCGTCACTATCAGAAATAGATTTTAATCCTGTAATGTCTTTTCTCCATCGCATGTACAAGATACTCTGTGAAGAGCAAGAAGGGCATTCAATCTTTGAGTTAATATAATTTGAACTACCAGCAGATGAGCAGTAGTCTGTGACCAGTAATTAGCGTCTGCATTAAACTTTACTGTCTGCTCCCGTCATTTATTTATTTATTTTATTTCTCATTTATTTATTTCCCCATCAATACAAGCATATATAATGAGATATCTGAAGTGGGATGACCATGAAAAGCACATAAATGATTTGTTAAAAATGATCCTCACCGAATATACAAAATAACAACTTAAAAATAAATAATTTACAAAAATATCAAGATTAAAAAAAGGGAAGATATAGAAAAGTAGAGAAAAGAAGAAAGAAATACTGCATAAACATTGACATTATAAGTACATTGGTTGTAGTAGAATTATTTAAACAAAATTGCATATTTGGTTGTTTAAATTGGTTAATTGTCTTAATATTCTCATTAGTTCTTAGTATTCTTAATAGACATTCCTTATTTCGTGCAAATTCATTATAGTTATTGCATGCCAAGATATTATTGAACATGTTGTCTAATTATACAAGGTATATTACTTTCTTGAAGAAAGCATGTAGTTGCTTAATTTCATGGTTCACATAGTATACATGTATGTTTTGTCAGTGAAGAGGTAGAAGGGTATTAACTCTAATGCAAATGTAGTAATGCCATTCTGCCTTCAGATAATGATTACTTGACAATGTGTTGATACATAACTGTATGATGGATCGTTACATATTCCAAGGAGTTACAGCCATGTCTTGACCAGAAACAGAATGCATGTCGCACATGTGATAATGACCCCCATCTTGTAGGTCAAACTTTGACAAGATAAGCCACATGGTGCATGACGTGTAGTTATCCTTGATTAACCTCTAGGTTAATGCCATTCTGATGGACTGTCTTGTTATAAGTGGCCCTGTAATTCTGTGAGCCAAACCAGGGTTGGATTCAGGATTTGTAAAAGGGAAAGCAAGGGAGGTGGGGGGGGGGGGGGGGGCACAATGCGGAAGATACTTTGGACATGTCATGTAGGCAAGGAAATGAGTATCGCATGTTATAGGTTATAATTTGATAAAATATCTGAAGCAAACAAAAGAAAGTTAAGAATATCAAATTTTATATGTGGAAATTTACATACAAAATCTGTGAGACAATAAAAAATAATAGAAAGAGTAAAGTAGATAAGGTTTTTTTTTCAGGTGCCTTTTGGGTTGAAAATATCAAAAGAGGGCAAATTTTTCATTTGTACTAAAGGTGTCCGACATTTGTTTTAAAGGGGGGGGGGCACAGGTTTGATTGTGCCCCCATTAACCGACAGTCGGCCAAGGCAGATGTGAGGTACTGTACATCTGTCATCGACTGCATAACTTGTAAGGACATGTGATTTGTTTGGTCAGTCTGTACAAGCTTAAAGTTCCGCTCAATTATAATCACATGTAATCTGTCACTAGCAAGGTCAAGGTACTATCTCAGCTAGAACTAACAACCTTGACCAGGTCAAACAAAGTGGGTCGGGTCATCTGGGAAGGATAAACCGAGCACTTTGCTTAAACTAGAACAAATGTATGAATTTGAAACAAGAGCATGCATGAAAGATATGTGCATGTATTTATATGTAGATAAAAAGCAAGAAATTTGACACATGGTGCACATGCAATATGGGTGCTGCAAAGTGTTTAAATCACATTGTACATTTATGTATGTATCATGTACAAATCTTTCTGTTCTATTTCATGTGCTGCATTATACTCATCCACCCTACACACTCACATACACTCACACTCATACACACCCACATGCACTTGCCCACCCACACAAACAAACATTAGTGATACCTACCATTAATCATAAAACAATGGTTTAACCATCTGAGCATAAGACGCGAGGACTATCATTTCCTTCACAGGCACCAAACCTACATGTTCAAGATATAATGTTTTTCAGACACACACACACACACACACACACCCACATGCACTTACCCACCCACACAAACAAACATTAGTGATACATACCATGAATCATATAACATTGGTTTGACCGTCTCTGAAAATGTGATGACTATCATTTCTTGCACAGACACCAAACATACATGTTCAAAATATTATATTTTTTTTACACGCACAAACACTTGCACACATGCTCACACTCACTGGCATGCACTTACCCACCCACACACAAACATTAGTGGTACATATTAAACATGAATCATACAAAAATGGTTTGACTGCCACAGCAGAAGACATGAGGACTATCATTTCCCTCACAAACACCAAACATACATGTACAGGTACAAAATATCATGTTTTCACACCCGCACACACACACCCACACCCACACCCACACCCAGACACAAACACTAACAAAAACTCTTTGTTGCAGCCTTGACCTAAAGGTGATATGCATTCTACCAAGAGTTATTGCTGTTGGTTAAAAGATTCATCCTGGTACACAGGTGTATCCACATCTTCCTAAGATATGGCTCAAACCCAAGTTTTACCCATTCCTCGCGGATGAGTACATTTAACATCCTATTTCTTAAAGGTAATACAAAGTTTTGAAAATTGCGTGGATAGTGATTCTTTACAATTTTGATATATTTGGATGCCCCTGTGGATGTATTATAAACACTAGAAAATTTAGCCCCTAAACTACTTCTGCTTTCGAGAAAAATTGAATATAAAAATTTACCGGTGCTCCCGGTAAATTTTGATAAATTTCAAATAACGCCTACGGCCGTACAATGGTAGCTGCGACCATGAAAATCTCAGAATATGTAGTTGTGATATATAATTTCCGACCGAGAACAACTAATCGGTAGATTTTGGTCAAAAATCGTTGTTTTATAGCTTAATTTATATCTTGACCTTGAGAGGGAGCTATACAACATAAAGAGTTTATTATTTACAATTTCATAACTTTAGACTCAATTTCATCCGCGACAGCGATCACTGAATATTGTAGGACCGCATATGCGTCCAATATGTTCATTTGAACCAAATTCATGACCCCATACCAAAACTTTGTATTACCTTTAACATGTTCGGAAGTTACTGCCAGAATACAAGTATAGTTATATCAGAGTCAATTTTACTTCCAAAAGATCTTCTTATATCATCTTTTGATTTTATAGTTTTAAATGTTTGAGTTCTACAGAAGCTGTATTTTGTTTATGTAACATAATGAGGATTTACCACTGATATTTGGGCTGTTTTCTCATTACAATCAGTGACACTGACTTGTCTAGTATCTGTCATGTTGGTTCAAGCAATTATCATTCTCTTTCAAATAATAATTCATTTACATTGTGTTTGTTTTTACATTCTTATTCAAGACCCTGTGATTTTCGATTCTGTACATATTCTGAAGAGATCATGAAGAATGTTTTGAGATTTGTTCATATGGAGCTTAACTAGTGCGGTTTACCCTTTCTCTCAATCTAATATCTCTTTCTCATTCCTACTCTCCTCCAGCATTCATGGGCCTGACATCACTACTCCTAGTCCTCGCCAGCTACCAGTACGAAATCAACGAGAGACCTAGCGTCCTGCCGCAGTTCCCTGAAGGCTACGTCCTGGACTATTCCTGGTCCTTCTACCTGAGCTGGGCTTCGTTAGGACTCTGTATCGCCAGCGGCATCATGTTCCTCATGGTTGCTAGGCAATGGCATCTGGAGGAAGTCTGGCACAAGAAGTCGCTGGAGGAGGAGAAGAAACGGATGCCGCAGCAACGCTATTCCCGATCCAAGCTGATACCATCCTTCTAATGAAGACCCACAACCGTTACATTCGTTATATAACCATGCCTGGTATAGCAGGGTTTTAGTATTGGCCTAAAGTGATGATGAAATAGATCCAGAAACTACATATTCTGGTTAGTCCCTATATCTTTCATATTTACGATCCCAAAGACTTGCTTTATTATAATGTACTTATACTTTGTACATGTATGTACTTACTACCTAATGTACTTCACAATGGTAATCAGGAGATACATGGTAAGTTCATAGTAAATCAATATGAAGAAATTTCACAGTAAAGTGAAAAAAAGATTTCCCTCAGTTTAACATCAGTTATTGATACTAAGTAGCAATGCAGAGATGTAGGAAGATTATGTATACTTTTTGAAGTATCTTGTTGGTAAAATGATGTACTCATTTTGAAATGAATAGGGTAATATTTGGTAGATAAATGCTTTCATGGCTTTTAGTCTATGTCTTTACTTGAGGTACTTAACGGATTTGTCTCTTTTCCTATATAGCCACATGTATGTATTCCTAGACTCTCTTACTTTATAGGGGTGGATGGAGGAAACATTTATTATTTTTCATTTGGATACTCCATTTCTTCATCATTAACATTAGGTAAAGCTCCTACGTTGTTTCATCAACTATTTGGAGATTATAGCCATCGAGAACAAAATAATTAAGGAACAAATATCAGTGACCAAGTTTGATAAATTTTCCCTAACTTCTTTTGAAATTGCAAGATGATTCTTCAACGATTTGCCAAAAAAGTCACGCCAGTGATATTGAATTCATTTTTTAATTGCCATGTTTTGTACTTAACTATCTCTCATTCTCTCCCAATCCCATAAATTCTATTCTAGCCATCTTTGGTAGTCACAGTGGAAATTTATCTTACACTTGTATACTTCAGGTTTATGCATTCATATATCTAAATCAAAATGTTTTTTCAAAAGTGTCAAAGGGTCTCATATGTGCCCAAGCTTTCTCTGGGAGATACTTTGGAAGGATTCAAAGATTCTTAACGTATGTTCCTCCAGATTTTTTTAAAGGAGCAAACCAACCCGTATTTCATGAATAGACTATGTGAAGAGGACTTTAAATTTCTACTGATTACAAATAGTCTCTAGGTTGTTCAATCACGGCATCATTACTTCTTTGAGGAAATATATGAAATAAGAGAAAGTAGATATTATATATAAACGTAGCTCTATCCCACCTCAGGCACAGCATGTAAGAGCATCCAAAGCTGCAACTGCTGTAATTCGACCAAGTATTCAATTGTCAATCAAATGTTGGTATTAGATTCCACATAACCAATGTCTTTCTCAAAAAGCTGAATTTTTTGACAAGGTTGTAAGAAATATTGTCATATATATATTGAAGTTGTGTGATTGCTATCTCGTGTTGTATACTTGTTTAAAGTAGTTAGCTGTACTTTATAAGCAATATCAAAGCAGGCTGAAAGTAGTGAAAGCAATAGATATGTGTTTTTCTATGGATTTGTTTTCACTGATGTGTATTTCACACAGGTCATTATACTGACTCACACATGGAAGTGAGCTTGGTATACCATGAAAATTTGCAGCTGTATCTCAAAATGGTCACCAAAATTATTTGAATTCTCAGAAGATTTTTTCAAAAATTAATCAATGCTGCGTGTTCTACGACTTGACAAAATAACACTTGTATAATACCTCAGAGCTACAGCTGAACTGACGCCAAACCAACTCCAATATAACCGATTCTTGGCCAGTTAGGATAATGCAATGGTTTATGTTTGTCTGGTGTCGGTATGGTGCCGCTTTACATCATTGTATGCCAGGCAGAGGGGTACGAACCCCAATATTTGCTGTATTTTATGAACTGTTCAGTTTTGATTGCTGAAGTAACGATATCCTTGTTATCGATGTGGATGATATACCAGTGTGTTACATAGAAGTACTCTCTCTCTATACTTGCTATGGATCAAAACTTTAGATTGCCACATTGTTTTGACTGCGTGTAGCCATGTACCATGTATATGGTACATAGACACTATACAGGTGACAATAGTCAACTGTGTCTGTGGTGGACCTATGTTTGTTCCTTTAAGCAACCAAGACCCGTAACAAGTTTAAGAATGGTCAAATCTTTGGAATGTGTTTTTCTGGGCATGGACATCTTATGTCCCCATACTGATACATACGTAAACTTCTACAAGACATACAGTACATGTAAAATATATTTGAATTATTTTACTGACAATGTACAACAGTTATTGAAGACCTTTGCATACGAGACATGTTTATCTTTCTATAGATCTTCATACTTTGGTGTATGGGTAAACAAAATAAGGATACATTTAGCTTGGACTTTAGGGAAATGTAAGGTTATGGTTACATCAACTTTGTTTAAACATTTAATAATTTGAATAACTTTTCACTGATGAATCACACTTATTTGAAATTGATTGTTATTTTTAAATGTAAAAAAGCTGTTTTGATTCCTTCCTTTGTAAAACAACATTGCATATGGGATAATCATGAATGATAAATTGTAGCCATTCCACTGTAGGAAACTATGACAATATATACTTATATTTATTTTGGAAATATATATGATATATAATAATGTTTGAATGATGTGATATGTGTACTGTTCATGTATAATTTCAAGGTGTTTTATAGAAGGGGGTGCATACATGAATAATAATTTAGTTTTACTTAACCACGCTTGCAGAGTATATCTATCTATGTATATATTGCTTTATATCAACTACTAATCTGCACGGTGTATTCTGCTAAAGTACGTACAGTCAGAAATGTTGGCAACATGAAATTCCAAAAAAAATCAAAAGGGAAATTTCATGCTGCATGGAATTAAATTTTAAGGAATGAAATGTTCATGAATCTCTCTATTTGCATAAGTTTCATGCAGTTTCTGTTGTTTTTGTAAACAATTTTGCTTTCAAGTAAGGAATAAGCTTTGTTAAACCTGGAGCAAATCCAGATCGACTGTATCATGAGACAATACAGTGATTAATTGATTGATGGTGTCTAGACCAAGTAACCAGCAATAGAACACAACTGGAACATGAAAATAAGTAGTCAGAATATACAACATGTTATGGATTTATGTATTCATAGCTTTGATGCTTCAAACTTATAAACTTATAATGATATTTATAATACAACATTGCTGTATGAATATATAAATTCCTATTTTGTCATGAATAGTGTGTACAGCAAAAATTCTCTCTAAACATTACATTTCTGAAAATAATAGAGTGCAAGTTTGAATATTGTGAATTTCACTTTAACAAAAAAGTATGGTAAACTGCAATAACACATGACAGACGAGACTTATTTTTCACCTACTCTGACAGCACTAAGTACAGTTAAGTAATTGTACAATTGTACCTCACTCTGATTATTAAGTCTAAAGAGCTTTATTTTTAAATCAATTTTTGAAGAAGATTTATAAAAAGAAAATGTACGCTCACCCAGGGAAATTCCAATGTGTACCTCTGAATAGAAAAATTAAATTGAATTCACTGTCATGCTGTCTCTTTTGATGGTAATTCAAACTACTTTTAAATTTTCTCGAATAATACACCACTTTAATTGTTACAGAAAGGAATTTTGAGGATTCAAATTACTCAATGATATTTTGAGACTCTAATCTTGCATCGTGGTACTCCTAGGTTATATGCTGAATATTTCAAACTATGGATATATAAATATAAGCCTGTATTCAGATGTCATATTTCTGTAGTATAGAATGAAGTGAGAGATATATATTTAGCCATATGGTATAGAGAATATTTCTGCTAAGTACTAAAAAGGCATTACCACCCTTGTACTTAGCATCTGATATGTATTAACATTTTGGGTTTTTGTGCAAGAAAGAATTAAGACTATATGGTAGAACTTAAGATGAATTGATGATAGATTGTAGTCATACTTTTAGATGTTCCTAATCAGCTAATGCAAATTTTATGCAAAAAAAAGAGATATATACCAATATACCAAGTTGCCTTACATGTTAAATGTGTGTCATTGGCATGCAGCTGTAGTTTGTATGAATAGAGTATTACAAGCACGTAGAGCAAATTTTAATAGATAATCTAGTTTCCTTAAAGAGAGGGGTGTAAATATTGATTAATACATTCATACAAAGTTTTACATAACACTTGTATACTTTAAAATGTATATATACTTGTGCTTGGTATTGAATACATTATTATATAATGCTGTGAATATAATTATTCTCTTGTATTTTGACAAAAATTATTACCAAACATTGCTGTATTTTAAATTATAAATGCATTTATCGAGTTGGGTGATGGATATATTATGCTAGGTTACTTATGATGTCAATTGTACACACCCGTCCAGTTACATGTCGAAGCTCAGTGATGTGAGTTATTCTCCTCTTTCCTTTTTATTCCCCCTCTTATACCCCCCTCCCCCATTAATTTGTGTCTTTTCCATCCTTTTTTGCTCTTGCAAGCCTACATTATGTTTTTTTTCTTCTTTTTTCATGACTTGTTTTTAGCATTTTCCTTTCTTTTTTCATTGCTAATCTTTGGAACATACCGGTAGTCATATCGGGCTTAATATACATATATTGATAACTATATCATCTTCCTAGAGCAATAAGGGCTTTAGCTTAAGTACTTTATCACAAAGTTTATGCCCTCCTAGCTGTTCAACATTTCAATAGATTCACCTACTGTTTTGAAAGTTCTCAAGGACATGAATATACAACAATCAAAAAGTATTAACAGTCTTACATCTTTTTGTTAACTTCTGTTTACAATATCACATAAACTGTAAAAATGCATTCTCATTGGCTTAAAATGGACCGGTGAAAACATATTACGTGCAAGAGCTTAGAATCTACGGTGTCATGTTGTACAAGTATACAGAGTGAGTCAAAAAAAAGTTTACACCTAGAAAATTGCTAATTATTTAAAAAATCATCGATGAACATTAAACTGTTATACGTCTTATGAAAGAGTGTTTTATCCCAAATCATTTGGTACCATTTTTGTGTGGTATGTGTTCACGCTTGGATGAACAGGAGACATTGTTTGCGAGAGTGCAAAAACCGAATTGCGCCAAAGTTGCCTATGTGATGTTTGAATAAAACAATTGGGATTTGGGTATCAATTCGGTCTTTGCATATCCAAATAACACACCTAACAAAATTAATCATGTCACACATATCAAATATCGAATATCAAATATCAACGAATATTTGTGCGCGTGTGTGTGGGTGTGTGTGACTTTGCCCTTTGCAAAAAAACATATGCAATGCATTTCATTTGATACATTCAATCCATTCTCTCACTCCGCTAATACCAACATAATACATACTGAAGGCATCACTTTGGCGCAAGTCGATTTTTGTACTCTCGCAAACAATACCACCTGTTCATCCAAGCGTGAACACATACCACACAAAAATGGTACTAAATGAGTTGGGATAAAACACTCTTTCATAAGATGTATAATAATTTACTGTTCATAGATGATTTTTAAAATAATTAGCCATTTTCTAGGTGTAAACTTTTTTTTGACTCACACGGTATATAGGGTCATTCACAATACATTTTTGTGTGTGTTTACACACTGCATTTCTAAGAGAAAACCCACTTCTTAGCAACTTCATTTGCCTCAAGCCTGATAACTACCTTTCCAGGCGACACATTATATCGAACGAGCAGAAGTCTTGCATTAATGCAGCATGTACACTAGCTAACGGTACATATGCAGCATCAGCAGCCGAGGCCCGGGCGCACGCACATGCCTGTCTGTACACCTGCCAGATGCGAAACTCGATACAGTCTATAAATGGATTAACGTCAAATTTGTCATTTAATACAATCGGCAGAGACAGGCTTAGTTGATAGAGCTGTCAATGGCATAAACAGATGCAGGTCTCATTTATCATATGCCCTAGCTGTAAACCTAGCCAAACAAATGCTGCCACCAAGATTAATGTTCTGCATATTCATCTTGGGAGTAAAATATTTAACGGCTGTTTTTTCCGTCGTAGACTCATCTAGGTTTAATTAATAGGAGGAGCATAACAACAGGAAGAAAAATAGAATATTGACAATATTAATATGTTTGCCCTTCGAGGACACCATTTTGAATGGCTGTACTAGTTTTTGCGCCATTTATCTTTCCTCAAATTCAAATTACAAGAAGACATACCTGTACATACAGAATATGGAACTAGTTCCTTACAAATTAGTAAGAGAAATTGAAAAGTGCGGAAGCAAACATTCATGTAATTCATGAAAATCAAACCCTCATGAAACTAACAGCTTATATGTACAGTGCATGTTTTATTTTTTGTTTCTCTATGCCTCCGTCTATCTCATTACCCTATGTCCCTCCCTCACCCTCCCCCTCTCTCTCTCTCTCTCTCTCTCTCTCTCTTTTTCTCTTTCTCTCTCTTTTTTTTTCTCTCTCTCTTTTTTTTTCTCTCTCTCTTTTTTTTTCTCTCTCTCTCTCTCTCTCTCCCTCTCTCTCTCTCTCTAATGAAAGAAATTGAAGTAAAAAAAAAAGAAACCAAAAAATGCATGAGAATAAGTAAATAATTGAAGAGCTTCTTTCTGAAATGCTATATCAAGTGATTATTTACCCATGTTTGGCTGCGTTCATGCTTAAATTTTGAAGGCAGAATGAGCGATCTGAAACGCTCATCGTAAACGCTCATCGTGATCGCAGTTCCACGATGTAGTGTTCATGCTTACTTCTCTGGCTCCCCCAGGCAATTCTCAGTGTGTGGCCTTAATTGGTCTTCCAGCTGGATTCGCAAACCTTCACTGTGCATGCTACGTAGACCCACTAGAGGTCAGTGCGTTGACCCCATTTAAACGCGTTTACAAATTGTAAACGCATCTTTTTGTGAGTTTACGATCGGCGATCGTGATCGCCGTTTTTCGGTGATTCTACAAAAGTGAGCTAAGACGCAACCGTGTTTTAAACTAAACGCGTAACAGATGCCTGATTCTGGCCGTCAAAATCAAGCATGAACGCGCCCTTTGTTCACAGGCTCATGGTTGTGTTGGAGAGGGGATTATTTAGTTGGCCTAGGTGCTAGCCTCCCCCAAGTCATTCATATATATTAGCTTCATTAGACATGAAGCTATGCCGAGAATATCAGCGAGCATTGTAGCTAATGACATGACCACTAATCTAACATGGGGGAGAGGGGAACCAACCGTGAGATGTATGCATGTATATTTGTGCCGGGCTAATAATATCAGTTGGCAGGGTGGAATGTCTCCTTAAGAATGTCTTGTTCCTTTGGACGAAGAGGGTAGTGGTCTGGGTGCTGACTTGACGAGCAGTTAGACTTGTGTGAAATAAAACAATGGGTGAGAACAGAGGACATGCTAGTTTTTCTAGTTTGTGGATGCAGACCCTGTGTTTTCTGCATCTACAGGGTGAGCCAAGAAAATGTGTCACCAAAGTCAACATTATACACAAATTTTCAAAATTAGCTTGTCCCAAGGAGCAAGCAAAAAACACCAAATGTCAGTAGTTCAGTATAACTTAAGTGAGAACTAACTTGATCAGATTTTTTTTTTTTTTTTTTGGGGGGGGGGGGGCTTGTTATTCCTTATTTCCTGGAATAAAGGGATAAAAGGGATCATTTAATTCTCACATCAGATACAGCAGAGCTGGGATTGCATCTAATAGTCTTATTTTCTTTATTATGATGAGGCTAAGTCAAATAATAGAGGCTATTTATAAAGTGTAATTAAAATATGTCTTTGAAGTGACATAATTGGTACATTGGGGGATCCTTTCATATAATGGGTTTACAGTGTAGTTATAATTGACAAAGATTGTCAAGTCAGAATTGAAATACTGCTTTGTAGACTAAATGCTTAATTTTCATGTATTTTCTAATGACTGTACAAATCTTCATTTATTCATGCTTACACCTGTATATGTTAACAAGAGGGGCTGACAATATGTATAACTTCAAAGAATTGATACTGTGAGAAGTGTGTGTGTGATTCTTGAAATCCAATGTACTTAACACTTACTACTTTGTGCTTTATTATTTTCATTATTATCATGTTAAAGAAAAAATAGTCTTAGAAGTTTACCTTTTGATTACCTAACATTTACAGAAATTTCAAACAATATACTTTGATTTATGATGACTGCTTTTTAACTTGTATTCTTATGTAATATATCATTTGTGTGCAGATTTTTTTTTTGTTGGTGTAACAGGGTGAGATTATTAAAATACAGACAATTCCATTAAAGTTTTATCATTTATTTAGCATTAAAAAGTATGCCCAATGTTAAGTTCCGATTTAAAATCTCTTCATCTACTGTTGTGGGGGGGGGGGGGGCATAATGATAGACAGTAGCTTGGAGAACAGCATTTCATCTGTTTGCAATCAGTTTCACATATGTTTGTATGGGACGGTTCCAAGGTCTTTGTCTATACACACTATGGCCCGAATTCAAAAAGGAGCGTTTAGGATTTAGTTAATATGATGACACATTCCATACTTTCTTTTAATTTCCAATGTAGGTTTTTGAAATCACAGATGAAATGATGAGATGAGTCTAAATGAAGACACATTTTAAGGTCCTAAAATGGTAGTGGTTGTATAACTATGAGACAGATGTTAATGGGCCTTCTGAAAAAGATTTCTTACGGTTCACAAGATCAACATGCCAGTAACACAAGCATTTTGACAACTTTTCTTAAGGTTCACAAGATCGACATTATCATTGTAGTCTACTGTCGGTCTCTCAGGCCAGTGGTTTTCTAGGCAGTCCCTGGAATTTCTCGGCATGAAGTATACCATCCATATACATTTGGAGCTTCAGCTCTCCTTCAATTAGATCTGATTTCTAATGTATTTCAATGTATGCATGTTATGCAAGCCTCTGGCATGATTTTCAGACTTGAAATGGCAACTTTTGTTCAAAATGTATTAAGTAAACTGGTTTATTGCTCAGTAGTCCCAAAGGCCATTATAATTCTTGAATAAACATGTTAACTAATTTCATGTACACTTTTAAAATAAAAATTATGACGATAAAGAGCTTGCAAGGGGCTTGCCCGACATAGCAACAGTTTTGTATGCAAAGTGAATTCCATCAACAGAGATGCCATTGTGCAGTTGAATTAAAAAGTTGGTTACCAAGGTTTACAGAGAGAAACATACATACATTGAAATACACTAGTAAACAAATCAATTGATTGATATCAAAAGAGGGGGATGTTGACTGAGAAGAGAGTTTTAGTTCTCTTTTATGTCTCATTTCAAATGTTGAAGATCTAGAGTACATTACTGTATTATTATGACCAGGGCCTAGATATTAGAAAACAATTAACTCTTAACATTTTCGGTTTGTTTTTCTTCAATAATCTAGTGACATTGCTTGCAGTTTAAGGGGATATAATACCAAAGTCCCATATGATATATGCTTAGGTTCCTTAGATCTTTCTAAATGAATTATATACATGTATTATTGACTTATTCTAACGAAAGCTACTGAGTAGCTACTGGTGTATATTTCTTCATATGTGAACGGCTTGTATAACATTTTTAAGAACGAGCATAATCTGCATTTTATCATGTATATTGGGTAGATTGAGAGATGTGTGTTTGTTTAAAGAAAAAGAAGTTGTAACCTCTTCCAGAAATCATGCAAATTATCAAGTAATAAAAAACAATGTAGACAGAATAATTGTGTCAGAGAATGTTTCTTATTGTGTTTTCTTTTTTTAATGAAACTTGAGAGAGAAGGGAGCAAGAGAGGGATAGATGTAGATAAAGCTGGGTGAAAGGAGAAGGAAAGGAGGGAGGGGGCAGGACAAGAAAGAATATTGATAGAGCTGTATGGACAGACCCCATCAAAAACCACTTTACCTTACTGAAGATTTATTAAAGAATGACCATTAATTGAAAATGTTATAAAGACAAACAATCAATCTAAGCCAATTTTCAGTAGGTTGGCATCATCTATTACTATTTGCAAAATATTATTTGCAAACATTATTACATAATCCAAAATTATTTCTTTAGACACTACAGTTGTGTTTGTACTTTTCTCTTGAGCTATATTTGTGAAAGTCTTCGAAAAGCATTTCAATAAGATTAGAAGTCTGCTTTCTTAAACACTTCCATAGAAGAAACAAAATTCAGTGAATATTATAATTTTGTTTAACAAAGGGATTAAATAGCACAAAATACATGTATATAATTAACATACAACTTATTTTTATCATACACTTAATTAGCATAACATTTTATATCTACACATTCCCTGAATTAACAAGGCATATACCTCTCTTCATACCCTGCCAAAACTCTGATTATGAGATATAAACAACTATATTTGTACAATGTCTCATAATTATATATTATTCCACCATAGTTTACTGCTTAGACATTTCATGTTCTTTAAAAAGAGACAATGTTCCCCCAACTTTCACAAAGACGACTGTCTTGACTAACATCATAAGTTAATAATATGACCCCCCAAAATAATCATAAGAACCCATTATTACGTTTACATTTACAAGTTTATATTTATGCAGTGGTCAATATTATCATTCTGCAAATAAATGTGTACATAGAATTTTTCTTAAAACAAATTTTTTGGGTGGACAATTATTGAACTTACCACTGTGATTGACATAAAATGTACAGAATAGATTGATACAACTGATGAAATTCATCTAAAGCAGAGACACTAGTTAGGCGCTCGTCTGAACGAGAAGGTGTGTGTGGGGCGGGGGGTCATTGATAAGCCCTTAAAATATTTCATTTCAGTATTATTTTGTTATTTTTCTTTATTTCTGAATTTGTTTTTGCTTGTTAGCAAATAACATTCGCAATAGTATTCACAGCAACAAAAAATTGGCCCCTCATCATGTAATTTACCAGAATTGTGCCCCCCCCCCCCCCTTGTCATTCAAAATATTGGATCCGCCCCTGATTGTTGGCTATTTTGTATCCAAATAGGTGTTCTTGGCCTAGAGAGTGGTAGCGAACCCTGGTCGCAAGATGGCGCTCGTTTCAGACCCTTAAAATCAGTTTGGAGTTTCGTACTTGTTGAAACTGAAATACACACCTTAAAAGCCTGGTATCATCCGCTATGTATTTGGTAATCAGTACTATTACTAGAAACTGATTAAATTTTTCCAGGTATAGGTATGCATTGAACCTATTTAAAATGGTTTGAAATGACGAGTTTATTTGTTAAGAATAAACGAACAAATAGCTTTATTCGTTATTAATACTTGATTTGATGGAGACTAAACAAAATAGATATTTGGTGCCATAAGTTAATAGCATTAGTAATCAAAATTTCGAAGGATTTATTGAAATCATATCTCAATCAAATTTTTCATAGAAAAGGAAAAAAATCTCAAACCAGAAAAATAAGCTTAACTATGGGTAATCACTTTCCCCCCCCCCCCCCCCATCCCCGGCCCCACACACACACTCACACGCAAGCACACACTTAAAACAAAACTGCTTTGTACGTCTGCAGGCAGTTACAGTTACATTTTGTTTAATACACACAAAATGTACCCCCCAAAAATGACCTACCACGATCTGTCCGCCTGTCTCCGCTCTCAAAACTCTCCTATTCATTGATTATCGTCAAGTTTTGCTACTTGTATCTTAATTTGTTTGAACAGCGTGAAGCGCTGTGAAAAACTGTTTAACTTGTGTAAGAGCGCTATAAAATGTTTATTTGTTATTTTTATTTTTTTATAATTAAAAAAAAAAATTATTATCATTATTGGTAATATGATTATCATAATGTTTGTTATTATAATTATTGTTATTATCATAATTATTATTAATATTATAACTATCGTTGTATAAAAAGAGAGAAAACGTATATTTCCGGTATATTTATAAAATCATGACATATTCTTCACCCCATCTCAAATATCGATAAAACCTCAATGTCCTTACTGGATTTAAAAAAAAAAAGTGGTTTTATTTTTAATAATTGTCAGACATTTTTTCGGAACAGTGCCCCCCCCCCCCCTCTTTTTTAATTTGTTTTCTTCAGAATCAAGGATGTGCCCCTGGATCACTAGTTCAAGAATTGACGAGGGCGATATGGATACGTTGCGGGTTATTGAATTGACCTTCCTCCTCAATGTTGAAATCTGTGCTGAGTTCATAGTCATCCATCACAAGAATAAGTTTCTCGCCCGACTCAAGCCAATAGAGAACGCCATTACCATCCATGCTAACGTCTCGGAGTTCGTATTCTCTGATAAGTACGACGGCGCTACTTGACCCGATGTCCAAATACAGAGCTTGTTTCGAATTTTCATCGCAGAAGAATAGTCGGGTACCTTAAAGTGGAAATTCAAAGAAAATCACGAATATGTCAACTAATGTATCACTAGAAACTGGTAAGCTAACAGATGTCCATCGTACAAGTTTTAGGTCAACTACATATCGGGTGATTTAGAAAAAATACAAATACAACCACCTCCATAGCATCTGGGATATACGAGAGATTCGCCGGGAAAATAACGATGTTTTAATGACGTCACTATATGGACCAACACTGCCCAAGCAGTTTAGTTTATATAAATGTGATGGCATTTCAAACCATTCAAAAGGGGATATGAAACCGATTCACATTACTAAAATACTTTGTTTTTAAATACACAGGATAGCTAGGGTTAATTAACAATCAAGGAAACCAGACCTTCAAATTGAAAAATCCCCGGAATGATATTAAGGACGGCATTTGTTCCCTCTTGAAATGCCGAACATACCGCGGTGTGGGGTGTGACCGGCTGAATATACAATGGCGTCTTATTTTGTTTACAGGCGCAGATTCCTATATTTTTCCATCGCTGCATTTGTCATGCGCGGGGTTTAAAGTGAGGCAATAGATTATACATTTTATCTGACGATAGTGAAGTAAGCTAAAGAACTCAAGAGAAGATGAAAAAACAGGCACTGAAAATGTGTGAGATGTCATGGGAAATCGTCTGCTTGTGCAAATAATGTCCATCCTGTGATCTCGCACATCTCAGTAGCGTTCGGAGAGCTCTTTAGGTGCTAATCAAGGGGCTGTATTTAAGCGTTTTGTAATTTATAATAATCATTACTTTGACTGTTTTCAAGCATTGGATTTTGATAACCTTGTCGAATCAAAGTTTCAACTTTGCAATAATGAAAATAAAGTTAGTTTTCAATTTCAATGAATATCTACTTTAAGAAAGTTATTCAAAAAAGTTGGGGTCAGATACGAGCCAAGCTTTACCTGCTCATCATGCAATGTTTACTTTAATTGAAGTACCCCCCCCCCCCCGTCTTTAAAATACAATGGAGGTCAAGGTGTTCCTCTCCACATGGACACGAATTAATAAATAAATAAATAAATAAACTAATTAATGTGTGTATGTATGTATATTGTAATGTATGCATGTATATGTAGGTAAGAATAAACAGATACAAGAATAAATTAATGGGACCTGAAGGGGGGAATGACTGAACTGTTCCGAATAATATCCTAATCTGCCAGGGGAAATCGAAATGTTAAGTTTTATCTTAAACATTGTCTGTTGCTGGTCATTTATTTGAAAGACTTTGTAGGAGTATATGCGTATACAGAGAGAGAGAGAAGAGAGGGAGAGAGAAGAGAGAGAGAGAGAGAGGGAGAGAGAGAGAGAGGAAGAGAGAGAGAGAGAGAGGGGGGGGGTAGAATGAAATGGGAACAAGTCGGGTTGTCGAGTTACTCCAAAGCCAAAATTCCCAATTTGAACCTCGACCGAAAATTGACTACACTAATCCTCAACGATAATCCTGACCTGAAACCCAACAATAATCCTGATCCTATCTTTCGACAAAATGAAAGCTCAAAGCAATAAAGGTTGCACGGTGTGGCGGATAGGGGTTGGGGACTCGACTGAAATTCGGTTGGGAAATTCGATATTTCCTTATGTTTTGTTTTTTAACAATCGCCGCTCAGACCATAAACGAACAGGCTTTCAAACCAAAATATCAATGGGCTTCTGAGACCTGGGGGCGTTTCATGAAACAATTAGTCGGTGGTTTTCACCGACTAATAACATGTTCACCGACAATTTAGTCAGCGCTGACTAAATTTGACCAATCACAGGCCTGGCAAATAGTCGGTGACAAAAGAATTCGGTGAACATGATATAAGTCGATGAAAACCACCGACTCATTTTATCATGAAATGACCCCCCCCCCCCCCCCCCAGATGGTATATCCCCATACTCCACACGGCCAGTCCGCCACTAGTCGCAGGAGCAACGGAAATAGGGACTTTTAGATTTGCGTGGACCGATACGTGTGACGTCCATTCAAGGCAGTGCATTAAAAGGACGTCGATCGTAGCATATTGTCTTCGTGCGAATCTAAAAGTCCCTACTATCTTGCGTTTGCATTACCATCGATTGTGCAGCCTTGACCATTACTTTCAAGTGGATTTGGTGCCTTACAAATCATATGTATTACGTCATACTATCATTAATTATACTGGAAATGTTAAAATTCTTTAATTTGTTATTACCATCAGGGTTTATAGTGAGTCCATTCATCTTGGAGAACATTTGCAGTTGAATGACCTCCTCAATGCCACCTTCCTTATCGGTTCCGTTTAATAGTTTCCGATCTATTCCTTCGTGACGACTCCAGTAAAGATACCTATGAAATTTAATAATAAAGATAATGGTATTAATATTATCATTATTATTTTTCTTAGTAGTAGTAGAAGTAATTTAATTATGATGATAATTATAATGATATAACTGTTTCTTCACCAATACTAATATTGTTTACAAACTCATATAATATTGCAAGTGAGTGAGGCGAGCGAGCAAAATAAAATTGAAACTGTAATTCTCATAAATAGTCAATGCAGATATTTTCATTTTCATTTCAAAGACTTTATTTTCTGCAATCAAACAAATCAGTTATACAACAAATATGGATAATTATATAAAACATAAGGTATGCAAACAATATACAAAATATAGAAACAAATGTATAATACATGAGTAAGAGTAAACTTATACGTTGGGCCATTGCGTGTATAAAGAAATGCAGATATGAATCCAATTAGGACACAACAGCGAAATAAAACAAAACTATTCATTATCTTTTAATTTCTGTTGCCAATTAGTATAGTAATATATAAAGGGGTGTTTCACAAAGACTAAGATTGACTTTAAAGTGGAAATTTAAAAAAAAATCACAAATATGTCAACTAATGTATCACTAGAAACTGGTAAGCTAAAAGATGGCCATCGTACAAGTTTTAGGTCAATTACATGTAGGGTGATTTAAAAAAATACAATTACAACTACCTCAATAGCATCTGGGGTATACGAGAGATTCGCCAGAAAAATAACAATGTTTTAATGACGTCACAAAATGGACCGATACTACCCAAGCAGACGACATCCCATAAAGAATGAACATAATTGCAAAGCTATTATTTGTCAAATTATAATGAGTTTAGTGTATATAAATGTGATACCATAGGCATTGGCATTCAAAAGGGGATGTGAAACCGATTCTTTTGTTTGTAAATACACAGGATAGGGGTTAAATAACAATCAAAGAAACCAGACTTTCAAATTGAACCCCCCCCCCCCCCGGAATGATATTAAGGACGGCATTTGTTCCCTCTTGAGACGCCGAACATACCGCGTACGTGTGTGCAGCTAAACATACAACGACGTCTTATTTTGATTACAAGCGACAGATTCCTTTATTTTTGTTTCGCTGCATTTGTCATCAAAATAAAACCATGCGCGGGGTTTAGAGTGAAGCAATAGATTATACATTTTGCCTGACGGTAGTGAAGTAAGAGAAAGAACTCAAGAGAAGATGAAAAAACAGGCAGTGAAAATGTGTGAGATGTCATGGAACATGGTCTGCTTGTGCAAATCATGTCCATATCCTGTGATCTCACACATCTCAGCAGCGATCGGAGAGCTTTTATGGTGCTATGCCGGGGCTGTATTTAAGCGTTTTGTAATTTATAATAATCAATCCTTGGAATGTTTCCAAGCATTGAATTTTGATAACCTTGTCGAATCAAAGTTTCAACTTTGCAATACTTAAAATAAAGTTAGTTTTTTAAAATCAATGAATATCTACTTTAAGTTCGACTTAACTATGGCAGGCCATTCATGCCACTAGTTCCTTCAACCATTCCTGGCATTCTCATTCTCAAGGAACGTACAAATCGCGATCACAAATCTACAGAATTTACCTGATTTGATAGTCCATTTTTGAAGAAAAAAATAATATTTAACGATCATAATTGAGAGACCAATGGTGAGAGCAACCAGTGGTATGAATGGCCTGCCATATTTAAGTCCAACTTAAAGTCGATCTTAGTCTTTGTTTTTTTGTTTTTTGTTTGTGTAAAATAACCATTTCAGGTCTTCTTTATTTTTTTCTTCATAATAATATAAACATATTCACATTTTTAGCATTTGCCTCCATTTCTGGAGGGATGTACATGGCTTGCTAATATTTTCTTCTATTGTAAACGATCTTAGTCTTTGTGAAACACCCCCCTGGAACTCATCTTACACGTACCCATTTTGTTCGTCGATAGCCAGAGCATTTGGCTTGTCGAGACCTTCCACAAAACGTTCCTCGGAGTCCGGGTCCCTAAGCATTACACGATTGATCCATCCCTTACTCTCGTAAGCGCAGTAAAGATATCGAGACTGCACCGCGATAACAATTCCAAAGGGTTCTGTTGAAGAAAGAGTTAAGAAAATAGTCATACATATTCATGGCTGTATGGATAAATAGCTAGAGGTTAGAAGATTTGATGATATAAAAGATAGATTTGTAAGCTTATAAAGTTCAAAGAACAAAGGTTAGAAGTTTAAAAGATGATATATTTTTTTTAAAGATTAAAGGTATATTAGAATTTATAGGTTAAGAAGTTGAAAGTTTTACCGAATTGGAAGTTTAGAATTTTAGAGATTGGAAGTTTAGAAAATTAGAAATTAAGAACTTAAAGAATTTATTGTCATCCATTTAAACAAAAACTTTTTCAGTCTCTTTTTTTCCTGTGGGAAGAGATGGCGAGTGCGACTAGTAGTATGGAAGTTTAGAAAATTAGAAACTTCGAATTTAGAAGTCTAGATTTTAAAAAAGTAAAAAAATTGACGAGTTTGTCACTCAACTTTAAAATCTTTTTCTTATGTTAAAAGTTCCCAATTTCCTCAACACAAAGAGAATGGGCATGTGAAAAACATGAAACTAGACGTTTTTAGGCTTAGAATGCAAGAATTAAACAAAATGGAAGATTAGAAGTCTATAAATTTAGAAGTTTAGAAATTTAGAAGATTAGAAGATAAGATATTCAAAAGATTATTATTTCAGAAGATTAGATGTTTAACAACCTGAAAATTGTCAAAAGTGTATATATATATATTTTTTAAAATCCAATTTAATTAAGCTCACCCTCAGCCGTACTGATTACAGTTTCCTTTAAGCCGCCAACCAAATCAGATCGCGAAACCTTTTTCTTTTCCTTGCTCGACCAGTATACTTTTTGCTCTACAGGATCAAAGGCAACATCCGATGGCTTTCCGTCGAGACTCCGTAATACAGAAAACTGCATGCTGTCTGGACCGTGTAAATCGGCCCAAATGATACTTTTGTCTTGTTCATCTGTGACGAAGACTTCAGTTGAAAAGTTAATGAGGAAAAAGAAGTAATTCTAATTTATTTACATAAATTTTGCATCAACATTACGACCTGAATACATTTAACCGATCAATATGTATTGTTAAGTTACAATTTGTCCATATAATCTTTTATCAAAAACACAAATAAATATGTTTCTCAATTTTTTTGAAATAGACTAAATCTTTATTTTTTTTAAAGCGTTGACATTTTTTAAAAAGTTAACTCTAGTACAATTTTTTCAAGACTTATAGTTGTATAACATCAAATACAACTGCATCTTACTTGTCCGAAGCGAATCGAAGATAAAGACCAAAATGGCTCACTCCCTTTAAAATAAAAGCAGTCATGCCGTTAAAAATTGCATTAAACCACTCTCCCTTCGGAAACTCTGGCAGGGGGGGAATTAAAAATGAATAAAAACAAGGGGGTGGGGTAGCAAAATATCGGGGTGGAGACAAACTTTCTGAACAGTCGAGAGTTCTTTCTAGAAATAAATAATGCCACCGAAATATTTTCTAAATTCTCTCGAAACAGCATAAGGATATAAACTTTGTTGCAAATAATTCTTTCATCCGAGATATTTGGGACATTTTTGTTCCGTTTTGTTTGTGTGTTTGTCACTTTTGTTTGTTTGTTTGTTTCAAACTTTTGGGACAGCCTACCTTTGTAGACTCCAGGGGCTACTGTAGTATCTGGTTGAGTAGTTGCTAATGTTGGCGCGGGTTGTGTTGTTGGTGCTTGTGTTTGAAGCAGCGAAGTGGGTGTTTCAGAGAAGTCAACAGTTGTGGGTGGTACATATGATGAAAGTGTTGTTATTGGAGTTGATGGTAAGTCTGTTATAATAGGTATATAATCTGTACTCGAATCAGCCACAGTGCCTGTCGATGTTGCCGAAGAATCCGCTGAGGTTGTTGTCTTCGACAGTGTTTGCAATGGTTCGGCAACCTTTGTCGTATCCTTCGATGTAATTGACAGAGAAATCGGTGTAGTTTCAGATGATTTTAATGTCGTTGACTTCCCTATTGTGGACGGGACCGTTATAGTGATTCCTCGTGTCAAGGTATGGGAGATTGTATGTGGTAGTTCAGTACTCAACGAATCTGTTGTCAAATCAGCCACAGTGCCCGTCGGTGTTCCTGAAGATTCAGCTGAGGTTGTTGGTTCAGTGGTCTTCGACAGTGTTCGCAACGGTCCGGCAACTGTTGTAGTATCCTTCGACGTAATTGACAGAGAAGTCGGTGTAGTTTCTAATGCCGTTGACTTCATGTTTGTGAATGGGGCTTTACTAGTGATTCCTTGGGTTAAGGCTTGAGAGATCGTATCTCGTACTTCAGTACTCGACGTATCTTTGCCGTTAACTGTAGATAGACTTCTCATTGATGATTGATCTGTAGGCTCAGTAGTTCCGAGTGAGCTTGAAGTTTCTAGCCTCGTTGTGCTTTCTGCTGATGAGACCCAAGCTGGAGCTGGAGCAGTGGTCGTGGATGTGGGCCGTGTTGTCGTACTGGCAATCTGTGTGGCAGTTGATGTAGCAAACGACGTCAAGGGTTGCCTCGCAGTACTGTTTCCTGGCTCTAAAAGGAATCACAATGAATTTCCCCAAATGAATGATAATCAGAACACAGTAGTAATATTCTTGCATATTGGCATATTGACATAAGGACAAATTTAGGACGACACTGGACGAGGACCAGGTGAATTCCGCCGTTTCCTTTAGAGGGGAACCCTGCACCATGCATCTGTTTCTGTACAGGCCTACGCCTCTGACAGCATGAGACACTAATTTCACAATTACATTTCGCTACCACTTTCTGCATTTTTGTTTTAATCTCTATTTTTTTCTACCCATCCCACCTCCCCCCCCCCTCTCTCTCTCTCTCTCTCTCTCTCTCTCTTCTTTTCCATTATATTCTATTCCATTCTTATATCTTTAACCGTACATCCATTCACACAATTCGCTCTCATTTTCTCTCCCCCGCCCCAAGAATGATGTTATGAACGATCACCAATACTGTCTTTACATGAAAATTGTGATTCTTGGGGGGGGGGGGTGGCTCCAAGTTGTTTACGGCCAGTCTACATGTCTTAGCTCTAGAGTTTGTCCAGCACTGACATAAACTTACCAATATATATTATGTCGTTTCATCTTCCATTTCTTTTTGTAGTTTCTATTATTAAGCACCCCCCCCCCCCCCCCGTCCCTGACAACAAAAGAAGTTGGATATACGTCCGTATACTTACTCGGGATTCGGCATATTTTATGTCCGGACGAAACCCCAAATCCATTCTGCCTTCCGCATTTCATGCCCATGAAAGATGAGACCGGAACCACTACAGCAATGGTTTGGACCAGGTTCCCATTTTGGTCCAACGTTTGGCCACACGGTGGGAACATGGGTATCATCTGCTCAAGACCACTGCCGTGACTGCAAGACGTAGGCGTCCTATCCGAGGGGTTACAGAAGGCTGTTCCAGCTGTAAATGCATGAAATTATGGAGGTAATTTGACTGAATGGGCATTATTAATATGGTAATGAGGTCAGTGATGGCCAATCAAGTAAACATTTTTAAAAATAAATATCGACGTAAAGGCAATTAGCACTTATTATTACTGCACCCGCTCTTAGTGCTCTCATACACCCCGGGCCCCTATCCTACCCCTCTCTGTCTCTCTTTCCAGGCTCTCTCTCTCTCTCTCTCTCTCTCCTCCCTCACTATTTCTCTATGTATGTTGCACTTTCAGCTTTATAAACTGAAATCATAATTAAAAGCTATTTTCTCAACACTCCCTGCAACCTCCTTCAAAGGAGAGGGAGGGGGAGAGAGAGAAACAGTCATTCAATTTTTAAGATTCCAAATTAGAATTTCTCGAGCAATAGTGTTATTGCCAGTTAGGATCCGTGATTTTAAAACGGGTCACCCAGATAACGATCATTTTGGTTGTGTCCAGACATAGATCTTCCCGTCTCATTTCGCTGTCCATAAAGGATCATGGCCCGTATTCAGTTAACTTCTAAAACAATTTATTTTCTTCAATCTAAGTAAAATAAATGTCTAAGAACTTGTCAAGTTTATAATTTTAAAAAAGTAGCATAAGCCGAATTTTAAGTTTGCCTCAGCTATGACGACAGAGAAGACAAAATTCTTAGATCCAATGTCGTCGTTTTCAAAAGCCACCTATCTTGGTGCTCATTGGTATCATCTTACTCTGAAATTAATTTTCTAGCCAATAAAACAAATTCAATGGCATTATGTCAGTTATGTTGTTGAAATTGCAGATCTCAGATGTCGTGTTCTATTGAGGTCGCGCTGTAAAGGGTGATAAGTTTATATATTCAAAAGGCAATAAAGCGATTGAATTACTATCATGGTTATGAGAAATATATTCCAAGATATATTTTACAAAAGTCATGACAGTGCCTCGTTCAAAGATATTTTGATGACGTACATAATAATAATAATAATAATAATAATAATAGTGGGTTCTTGTATAGCGCTCATGCCAGTCAGATTTTATTACATGCACAGTTAGTCTTACGTATCAAAGTGAAAATGAACGTCCAAATGCCACTCTTTGCCATAAATGAAGTATTGAGCACTTGCCTTTAATCAAAAGACATGTCATTGAAT
Source organism: Strongylocentrotus purpuratus (assembly GCF_000002235.5). Classification (NCBI taxonomy): domain Eukaryota; kingdom Metazoa; phylum Echinodermata; class Echinoidea; order Camarodonta; family Strongylocentrotidae; genus Strongylocentrotus; species Strongylocentrotus purpuratus. The sequence continues at coordinate 8,762,418 of NW_022145599.1, read as the reverse complement.
GCGAAGTATGAACAGAGACACGTTTGGAGCAATCAAAATGAAAGCAATATCTTGTGATATTAAACTTGGTTCGAAATGAGTGATGGATCGACAATGGAGTTTTTTAATAATTCAAATCTGATACGTACCTATTATCACGATGAAGTAGAGAAAATACAAAGCCATGGTCGTGGATAAAGATTCATTCTGCGCAGGATGGGGGAAAACACATTTTTAATTATATATACAAGTATAATATTGTTAACGATGGTGCTGCATATATAGGGGCACGTGCACACCCTCCCCTCCCCTCATCGATCGGCGATAAAATGAAAATTAAGAAAAAAAGAGAGAAAGGCAAATTAAAGAAAGGGAAAAGACGAGAGAAGAAGACACATGGGTCCCGTTTCATCACAGAGCCCTTTTTCAATGACAAATTGCAAAAATCAGTGACAATTCTGCTGATATCCAATCAGAAGCAAGGATTTTATACTAGCTTATAACGAAAACTGTTATTTGTCACTGATGACAAGTGTTGTAAATTAGCATTTCATTTTCAGAGGAAGACCATGTGCCACAAATTGTTCTAATACACCACATAAAAGTAATATAAAAACTAGGTACAAATAAATATATATTTTAAAAGTCAAAAGTCAAAATACTTATATAATCACACCATAACATTAATCAATTATATAATATCATTATACCTTTCAAAAAACACAAAGTTGACAAATCATTTCAAAATTGAAAAATGCAGGAAACCGCTATCTTAAAGCCCCTCTAAAAAGTGTGGAATCCCCAACAAATTTATAGCAAAATTTCACATAAATTGTATCATAAATAATTTGAAAGAGAATGTCATTTAAGACACATTTCTGAAAGGAATATTGATGAAAGAATACAAATTGCTGGTTTTCTGCGTACAACAGAAAACCAAATTTTGTTATCAACATTTGTCTTCAAACACATTTTGGGGGAAATCTTTAAGCTAGAGCTTGAACGTGATGGCGGCCTCAACATAATAATAATAATAAAAAACAACAAAATAACAACAACAATAATAATAATAATAATATTGATAAGAACAATGATAACAATGATGCTAATAAAGATAATGATAATAATAATGATAACAATGATCATAATGATAATGATAATAATAATGATGATAATGATAACTTCTGATATTTACACTTACCATTCACAAATCTATACACAGTTGCCGTCACAAACTATGGACTCTGTATGTGACTCAATGATCTTCCGTTGGGTCAAAGATGCGACTTATATACTACTCTCTTAGAGAGAGAAATAAGGTATGATGCTTAGGGTATTTCAAATATATACAGTCTTACTTCACGAAGACTTCATAGTCGATAAATATTATTAATCTTATAGAAGCCTTCTGCTTGACTCTTGATCTTCTAGCTGTCATCGTGGTTCTTTGTCAGTGTACGTGACTTCAGTTATTAAAAAGGGTGTCACGCAATCATATTTTCGTCCCTTTTTCCCCCAGGGACACGAATTGCAGGAAACATTCTTTCAATATGTCGTCATGACAACTGGAAGAAACCGACAATTTTTCAGAATGTAATATTGGTCGAAAACCTTGAAGACAACTGAATCAAAATTGATGCATGCAATAAAACGATTCGCTTTTGACAAAAAAAAAATCTTCATTCTTTTAATGTTCTCATCCGTATGTCACGGGCATTGTAATAATTGTATGCGGTATCGTGAATACAATTATGAACCGCTTGTAATATTGTTGTATTGTATTCTGTTAACCGGCAATCGTAGAGAGAGAGAGAGAGAGAGAGAGACAGGGACAGACAGACATATAGAGAGACAGAGAGAGAGAGAGAGAGAGACAGAGACACAGAGAGAGAGAGATAGAGAGAGAGACAGTCAGGGACAGACAGACATATAGAGAGACAGAGAAAGAGACACACAGAGAGAGAGAGAGGGGGGGGGGTAAAGAAAGTAAAAGAGAGATAAAGATAGAGAGAGAAAGACAGACAGAGACAGACCGACATAGAGAGAGAGAGACAGAGACAGAGGCAGAGACAGAGACAGACAGAGAGACATATAGAGACAGAGGTCGGGAGAGAGAGAGAGAGAGAGAGAGGGGGGGGGTGATACTGCGCCGGAGAAGGTTACTTTCGAAACGTTTCATTCTTCAGAAATGCGTTTTCTAAAATACTTTTTCATGAAAGATACAACACATTCTTCAGCAGACAAACAGCCCAAGGCCAGTCAGGAGAAAGTGATGAGAAAGTGGGAGTGAAAATATCATTTATATAAGCTTTACTCAGGTAACTCTCACCATGCACATTTTCGGGTAGAGAGATGGTCTTCAGTTTTTGTAACTTTTGACCTTTTTTAATTGTATGACAAAAATTACATTTACATCAAAGTGTCTTTTTTTTTGGTCGTTTGCACATCAATCATTCCCCACTCGAATGTAATCTCTTGATATTTGCATCTCAAATCGAAATGGTTGTCTTGAGGGCCTGCCCCCCCCCCAAAAAAAAAAAAAAAAAAAATTTATAAATATTTAAAACAAAAACATCGCATTATTCACGTTGATAAATGTATTCATTCCTTTACAGTTACGTTGGCCAAACTTTTAGCATTTCAAAATTTCAATGCTCAGAATTTATTATGATACTTGACTAATTATCCTTTACCGGCATGTCAACACTTAGGCTAGGTATAATACAATGACGGATTAATTATTTTATATAGATATATGACAATATTTTTTATTTTTTAAAATAATTTTCTGTTTATTGATTACCCAAAAATACCGTCAATCGAAAAATCGTTTGATTTTAAGATTCATATTGTCTACTTGAAATATGAAATGGTATGCATAGCAGGGGCGGCGATCCCGGGGGACGGGGGGGGGGACACGTCCCCCCTCAATTTTTTTAGGGGGAATCGTCCCCCCCCCTGAAATTTGAAAAAGTGCATAAAGAAATGTATAGCGAATACTGACTAGAGACTGCAACACACTTTTAGGCTCTGGAGGGCCCAAGAGTGCAGCGTTTAGAGTAATACAAATGCAAAAATCTTCTAGCTCGGTCGCTACGCTCCTCGCGCAATATCCTTTAGAATGTACAAGTAAACAGGCGCGTACGCAGGGGGGTGTTTGGGGGGGTTAAACCCCCCCCCCCCTTTGGTATTTTTATGTGTGTAAACCCCCCTAAAAAATCCCTAAAACCCCCCCCCCCCCCCTTTGGATTTTTTTTTTTTTTTTTTTTTTAATTTTAATTATTTAAAAAAAAAAAAAAAAAAAAAAAATTACCCCCCATGACTGACCTAAGAAAGGTGACCTTACCCCCCCCCCCAACGGAGCAAATTGTCAAATTGTCAAATTTCGAGACCAAAAAAAAGTGTCCTCTTATCCCCCCCCCCCCCCCCCCCCCCCCCCCCCCCCCCCCCCCCTCCCCCCGCTTATTCAGCGGTCGGTTGAGTCGTTGCGATTTCTTTGGGACAAAAAAAAAAAAAAAGTGTCCGCTTACCGTTTTCCGTTGGTATCACCGTGATACCCACTAGCGTACTGATTGGGGGGGGGGGCATTTGCCTCCCCCATATAAAACTCAAACTTGTTTTATTTCTAACTCGATACCCGTGATTTACAAATGTTGCTGAAATGCCATAATTTTTCGTGATGATTTGTTTCTTCACTTTTGTGTAAATTATACGTTTTTTTGCGTTTTTGTTGGACAATGAAAAATTCCCAAATTTACAGTCAGGCAAAACATATGCTTATTAAGAAGCCTACATGTCAAGGCCCACGGAACGGCAGGGCTCCTGGGCTCGAGCCCCCCCCCCCCCCCACTTTAAAAAAAAGTATGTCAAAGATAATGGAAAGAAAGAAAGAATAGTGGCCTGCCAGTGTCACAAATAAGGAATCAAAATATGCTCATCTGACCTTAATTAAAGACCTAAAACATCTGAGCTTGCGGAGACTTTGCTCCCTGGACCCCTGAAGCTCAGAGGCTTTACAGCCTTTAGGCATTAAATTACGGTCAGATAATATGATGGGCCCCTGGATGCTTATCTGACCGTAATTTAATGCCTAAACCCCTGAAATGTTTGGGGCTCCGCCCTTGGACCCCACGCCAACTATTGTCCCTCCAGTGTCACAAATAAGGTATCAAATATGTTCATCTGGCTGTAATTAACTGCCTAAAACCCCTAGCTTCCGGGGGCTCTGGACCCCACCAATGGCCCCTGAATGCTCATCTGCCGGTATTTAACGCCTAAAGGCTGTAAAGCCTTTGAGCTTCATGAGGCTCAGCCCCCTGAACCCCACAATTAGTGACCTGCCAGTTTCACTAATAAGGTGTAAAATATATGCTCATCTGAACGTAATAAAATGCCTAAAACCCCTGAGCTTCCGGGGGCTCCGCCCTTGACCCCCGTAAGAGTGGTGGTGACGCAATTTTTTTTTCTGCCCCCCTCCCCTCCAAAAAAATTAAAAGGATTTTGCTCATTTTGCCACTGGTGATACCAACGGAATACAAATTTTTCCTCGCATCCCCCCCCCCCCCCAGTCATGAAAAGAAATCGCCGCCCCTGCTGCATAGAAAATGCAAATTAATGTATAGTTTTGACAGGGAGAAGACATATTTCCCTGGTTGTGAGATGAATTTATGGCCAATTGTAAAATGTTAAATGTGAATACGTTATATTGATGCTAAGAGTTCAAAACTGGGTAATTGAGACTTGTCAATATTTTGCGACAGGTTTTTATCCCTTTTTTTACACATCATGTCACACTGTTGAGATTATTGTAGAAATCAGTTCTTTCTCTCTCTCTCTCTCTAAAACAAAATGAATGAAAATCTAACAATAAGCAGCAAAACAAAATGTCTCATTTAATTTCACACTCCGCGTACCATACACAAATTTTCGTTTGAAATGCTTTTATGCCATAGAGATTGTAGTACAATGATCCATGCCATTATTAAGTATATATCTCTATGATCCATGCCCATCCCACTTCACGTGTACAAAGCAGCGACACAGCGCGCGCGCGGGAGTTGGTTTGGCCGAAACTTCGGCGTTGAAAACCATTGAAGCGCACAATCGTCGTGGAGCTGAGCTGAGAGCCCATAACTGTACACGTATCAACTTTGGAAAGTCTGGTGTATGCACTCCTCCTCAAAATGTTGGGCTCTCGCAAGCCAAGCCAAAATCTCGTCCTGATTTCACTTGCCATCAACCTCTGCTCGTCGATCCTCATCGTTTTCTTGAACAAATGGCTGTATCGGAATTATGGATTCCCAAACATCACTCTCACTTTTCTTCACTTTCTCATGACGGGTCTCGGCCTGGCTGCGTGCCTGAGATTGGGGTTGTTCAACAGGAAAAGCATCCCCATCATGAATGTGTTACCACTGAGCTTAACTTTCTGTGGATTTGTGGTCTTTACGAACCTTTCTTTACAGAATAACACCGTGGGCACGTACCAGTTAGCCAAGTCGATGACGACACCTTGTATTCTACTCATCCAGACTATACTTTATCAGAAAACTTATTCAACAAGAGTAAAACTGACATTGGTGAGTACAAAATTCATTGGGACGTTCTGTTGACTTTGTCCCTGTTGATTGAATCACTGAAATTGAATCACAAGAGGGAAGCATTATTATTGGGAAGATGGTTGAGAAATAAAAGCAATTCACTGCATTCTTGTCAAAAAAATTGCCCTTTTTAATATTTCAATTGAATAATATTATAGGCAGTGGCGGATCCAGGGGTGGGCCGAAACGGCCCCCCTATTGACGAAGCAAAAAATTGAGAAGGAAAAAAGAGGAAGAAAAAAAGAAGGGAAAAAAGGGGGGAAAAGGAGAAGATAAAAGAAAACAGAACAAAAAAGTAAAGAAAAGAGAGAGAGTTCAAAAAAGAGGAAAGAAAAAGAAGAGAGGAGCCAGGGAGAAAGAAAGACAGCGAAATGGCACTAAAAATTAGTGACAGTAACGACGAATAAGGGAAAGACAAGGGGAAGGGGGGTGCGTGAAGGCGGATGCATTGAGGGGAGGGGGGGGGAGGGGTGACTGGCCGTATTCTTATTTTTAGGTTATGCGAAACTGAGTCGAAATTATGATTTTTTTTAAAGCAATCTTAGCATGCTTGTTTATGTTAAGCCGGAGTGCATGAAAAGGTTAGTGTAGAAACACTTCTGAAAAGGCCGCGCCCGGCCCCTCCAAAGAACGGCAGAATGGTAATCTTTAAATTATGGGGTCATTCTTGATGGCTTGGGAGTCGTTATTAAGGAGGGGGCCGGCCCTACTCAAATGGTAGTGACGGTAATGATGGATAAGGGAATAAGGAGGAAGGGATGCACATGAAGGCGCATACATGTACGCAGGGTGGGGGGGGGGGGGGGGTTGTCAAGTTGGTCCTGATGTGTATAATGCGTAGACCAGGGGTTCTCAAACTTTTTCTTTGACGGTCCAGAAGCGATTTCTATGAAAGCTGTAAGGTCCGAAATGACACTTGTATACTGAAGATAATGAGGCTTGTTTTTGGTCTATATCTGATCCAAGGAGAATTGTTACAGTTTAAAAAAAAGAGAACCTCCAGTGCTTCCACTCGTTTAAATAGAGTTTCCTGAAAAAGAACACCCAATATCCTGGAATTTGAAAGAATTTTCTTAAAACTTTCAAAATGCCTCTGACGTGGATTTCTTATTTGGATGAATCGCTATGACGTTTTAATATATATCAATTATTGAGTGGGCTTATTTTGCTTTCTAATGGATCCATACAACATGGCAGAGCTTGAGGGGTCTGGCAGAGCCTTTTCAAGAGAGAAATTGTCTTTAGGAGAAAAAAAGAGGTTATTTCTAAATTGAAATGAAAGGGTTATTGACTTTCAAGAGAGAAAATTGTCTATAAGAGAGGAAGAGAGGTTATTTCTAAAATGAAATGAAAGGGCTCTTGTCAAATAGCCCTTTCATTTCATTTTTTCTCTTGAAATAAACTCTCTTTCTCTCTTATAGACAATTTTATGAGATAGAATCTTCAATCTGAAGCCTTTTTGTGCTCTTTGAAAATGGCACACTGAATGGGGGCAGTGCAATTTAAATTTCAAGGGATGGATTAGAGTTTTTATCGCTCTTGAAAGTCAAATAGCTCTTTCATTTCATGTTAGAAATAAACTCTTTTAATACATTCCTTGATATTTAAATTGCGCCACCCCTATTCTGTCCTCTTTTTAAAGAGCACAACAGAGCCCTCAGATTAGGCAGCAAGTAGCAAAACAAACCCGTAACACTGGACACAACATTCAATGGGATGATGCCCATATCATTGAGTTTGAAACGCACTTCTGGTCAAGAATGGTAGAAGAAGCATCTGCATAAAAAGGATGAATCCTTCACTGAATAGGGATTCTTGCTATACACTTTTACCTTTGTGTAAATAATAAAAGGTCCACGGGCGTGGTTCTTAGAAGCTTAAACTACATAAAACTCTCTCCAATTTTGCAGGGGGAGAGCCTTTGTTGGGAGTCATTAATAATAAAAGGGATAAATCCTTCACTGAATAGGGATTCTTGCTGTATGTTACCTTTCTTCGCTCCAGTGATCTCGAGGCAGCAGACAGCAAGAAATTGTGTAAATAATTTGCTGTTGCCGGGAGTCTTGTACACGTGCCCCCCTAACCTGCTCATCATTAGTCTTGCACCTAATTTAAAGCGACTAAGAGTAATTTCCCCTAAAGCTTGCTCGCTCGCTCGCATTTATAGATGATACAATTATATGTCACTTTAAAACAAATGTTTTTTCAGTCTTCCGTGATGCTTATAACCCCATCATGATTTGGTTTTTTCCTCTTTATAAGATGTAATTTTTCACTCTGCGACCTCACAGATCTTACATTTTTTTCTTGCTCGCTTTGCTCGCTCGCAAATGAATATTCAGACAATCACACTCAGCCAAAAGTGTGATGCTTAAGCAATAACTTGGATGATATATAAAGAAAAACAAATATTGAAATCGTCCCTGATAATGGGATCACAATGAAAGGGTATATACCAATGTCTAAAAAATGTATATTTTCGCTTTGAGATTTCGCTTTGTAGGTGCCCTTTTTTGTTGGTGCTTGCCACTTTGGAAATAGCTCCGCCGCCCCTGCTTACGCAATAGCGCCAGCGTTAATTTCACGCTTGCGCGCACAGGGGGTGTGTGTGTGTGTGTGTGTGCGTGTGTGTGTGTGTGTGTGGGGAGGGGGGGTTCCTCTCTAGCTCTGAAGCTGATTTTTTTTTTTACTTAGATTCGTGCGATTCGGTTAATACTTTTAGAGGGAGTCTGAGGGGTGATGTGCCCCCCTCTGAAGCTGACATTTTTTTAGATTTTTGAAACTGGATTTGTGCGTTTTGGTTAATACTTTTTGGGGGAGTCTGATTTGATTTCAAAACACCTGCAGTTGATGCGGGATGGTGTTGCAGCCTCTCTTTCCCCGAAAATTAAAAAATTACCAATATGCATTTGTTATATCTTATCTCGTATATTTTGGTGACAATTCACACTTTTCACAACATACATAAGCTCAAATTTCCGCTCTCTCGCTTCGCTCACTCGCCAAATTATTAAACCAGGAAATAGATATTGGGGCAAGAGGCTTCAGCCCCCACTGATGGAAATGTCATAAAAAATTGCGCGCGAGCATAACTTGAAAACGGGGAATGTTGATATCGGACAAGAGATGTGACGTGAGCATGTCCCCTTTCCAAAATAATTATGCCCGTTTGTAGGTACCAGTAAACTATTAAAGTACAGTGCTTCTAATATGACCTTGTCAGGAGTGGTAAGTTTAAATAACGGTCTGCGCGAATTTCGAATTTCCGGCCCCCCCTATTGGAAAATCCTGGATCCGCGCCTGTTATAGGGTCTAAGCAAAGACAGAAAGGGTACAAAGATCAATTTTACTTGAAACTGACATAAATGAACATTGGTGATAGTGCAATATTATTGCAACAATGTATCTTTCGCATGAGAAAGCTATCTCTTTTTTTGTGTGCATAGAGGTCTATATAATATGTGCAGGAAAAGGTGAGTGTGTTCTGATCTATTACTTTAAATAGTTAATGCAATAATATTAATTCTGAATTAAAAAAATTTAAAAGTTCTCAATATAACATAACTATTTTTTTTATACTAGGAGAGTTGCAAATTGTATGAGTTGATGTTCTATGCAAACAGTTGATTCCACGGTAAAAAGTTCTTTTCTATCATTGTGTATGTCTTCTTCTTCTTCTTCTTATGGGTAATCTGCCTCCTTCAATACTGAAGATTCTTGCAGATTCTTGCAGATGTAATGTATGTCATATTTCTTCTTCATTTCCCCCCTGTCTCCAGATTCCTATAACAGTTGGAGTCATTGTGAATTCCTTCTTTGATGTAAAGTTCAACGTGACAGGGACAGTTTTTGCGATCGCTGGAGTTCTGGTAACATCAGTGTACCAAGTGGTAAGTAAGCACGCATGGAATACCAACCTTAAGATAACAAGATCTTCAACATAGTTTAGGAATTGTTTAGTTGACATCTCTGTGGAACATCGCATACACAAATTCGGTCATAAATCGTAACGAGACACGACAGAGGAGAATCAGCAGCGGTTTCTTCAGTTTTTCTACATGATTTTGAGCTGTGAATCAGCTGGAAATTACAGAACTGAATTATTATGGTCATTTACGGTAATAGTGTGATTTAGGAGCATTGCATTCAAAAGAAAGTATTTGAACAACAAAATTATTTTTCTCCCATTTGTTTTGTACATGTGTGTGAAAAGTCAATACTTCTCAGGACGTCGGCAGGTATGAGGTCCATCCCGTTTACGGTTAGACTTCATGCATTGTAGGAGAGGGATGGGGGGGGGGGGTGACATTTCAGAACAGCACACCTTCCTGATAGTTGCAAGTGTCATCGTAATTGTATGGTCTGAAAAGGCATATCTTGATCGACACAGTGGCCTCAATTCTCAAACTGAATTTAACCCAACTCATGGTTTCAATCTCTGGTTAAAGACACACTTTCCTACTTGTAGCTACATGCTCCCTCTATATAGAAAACTTCTCCAATCAGTGCCTGTTGGTTCCCCATGATCCTCTTTTTCTTATGTTAATTGAGAGCTGAGTTAATGAGATATAGCCACCTGTCAGTGACCTCGCTGTGTGGTCTAATCCCTTCTACAGCCTGCCTTTAAACCGCGTAAGTAAGTGTACATACTATAAACATTGTGGTCGTTTCTGATTAAAACCACCATGGTCGTTTCTGATTGAAACCACCAACCTAATGCTGGTACCAATTCTCAATTATGTTAAGCAATCAAGTTATTGACAGTCAAAATGCATATATGGTGGCCAGAATTCATGATTTGCTCTAACCAATTTTCCCCTTTTCTCTCCTCCTTCAGTGGGTAGGGAGGAAGCAAACTGAATTCCAGGTGAACTCAATGCAGCTGCTCTACTACCAAGCTCCTCTATCAGCATTCCTACTCCTCTTTATCATCCCGTTCCACGAGCCTATCATAGGAGAAGGGGGTTTGTTTAGCAGTTGGCCTCCACAAGTATACGTAAGTTGCACTTTTGCAGATCTGTATTGATTATGCAATGATGTATGCATTGTATATTTATGAATGCAATATATTAAGTCTTTAGTTATATATACTGGGAATGGTAACTTTAATTGTACTGTAGTCCAAGAGTTACCCAAGACATAATAGGGACTTTTAGATTTGCGTGGACTGATACGTGTGACGTCCATTCAAGGCAGTGCATTATAAGGACGTCGATCGTAGCAATTCAAGTTGTCGTTGTGCAAATCTAAAAGTCCCTAATGTCTCTAAATCTGTATTTAAAAAACAATGTTATGGATTGTGGGTTGTTGTAAAGTTATGCCATTGAGATTCCATTTGCAGTTGAATTCTTGTTTGTGTAATTCTTAACAAATCAAAACATTCATACTGTACAGTCATGTGCAGACTTTAAACAAATACCCAGAGTCCCAGACTATGATCCTATCAAGAATTTTCAAGTAAATGCACATAAATCGCTTTTGGGAAATTCTCTTTACTATACTATAAAGATTTCAATCATGAAATGTTGTAGACACAGCTCAAGTAAGTACTAAGAAAAAGAAAAAAAGATGTTGTACCTATTTCACATTTATGCATGCTACTTTTGAATAATGAAACTACTGTTTTTCTCTTTCTCTTTATTCTGGTTTGTTCTACACAAAACAGGCTCTTGTATTGGCATCGTGCTGTGTGGCTTTCTCAGTAAACCTCTCTATCTATTGGATCATCGGAAATACATCTCCAATAACGTATCCTTTATTGTGCACTGTGCAGAAGTCTACATACTTTCTACATGTTTTAGGGCCATTTATCCAATACTGTACTTTTAAAATGCTCCTGGTTTGGGCAACTATTGTAATACCAGGAAATTTTGCAATACAAATCTTTCAGGATTTGTGAAGGATGGTGATTTTTAAAGCAAGAAACTTTCAAAAATGGCAAAAGTTAAGTGTTGTGTCACTCGCAATTCAATTATTTTGCGCTATGAACTTTAACAAGTCTGAACCACTAGGAACGCATTAAAATATTTTTATACGCATACATGTACATGTAAAGCCGATATCAAAGGGGTTCCACAAAAAAAATGAAATAAAGTGTCTAGTTTGTATTTGATTTTCCTTAATTCTCTTAATGACTTCTTCTTACAGCTACAATATGGTGGGGCATGGAAAGTTTTGTCTGACCCTCCTTGGGGGTTACTTCCTGTTCCAAGATCCTCTAGCGCTGAATCAGCTCGGCGGCATCGTTCTAACGCTCGGTGGGATCGTCCTCTACACACACTTTAAAATAAACGAACAAGAGCAAGAAAAGAAAACTAAATCCCAGTAAGTAGGCACATCGTTGGATCGGTGTATTGAGCGCTATTTAAAAAAACAGATTATTATTATTATTATTATTAATAGACCGTTTTGGTAATGCAACAAAATTTAATGCATACCAGTACGTCTTTTTGTAGTGCCTTGATGCAAATTATTTCATTGACCTATCAGAATGCAAACTGAATATATCATGTGATGTTAGGTAGGGTAAGCCATGTTTGTCCTACTTAGCAACAAATAATGTATGCAATTTAAACTCTTACTATTGAGATTCAATTATTTGTAACGAGTGAATGAAATAGTTTATAGGAAGGCACTTCACAAAGATGTATGCATTAAAGGAAATCAAAACCTTCACACTAAGTTACTTTTATTGTAAAGTTTAAAAGATTTGAATAAAATCAGTGAAAATTTGAACAAAATCGGGCAAGGAATAAGAAAATTAGAGCATTTTGAAATGACTAGTCACTAGAGGGGGGTATTCAATTTGATGACATCATCTGTGAACAACTCTCCATGCCTTTTGTACATAAAATTTCACAATTGTTTTGTTTTCTTCGTATTTATTTGTGTTCTTGATCCGACTTCATAACATGTGAAGTAGAATATCATTTTGCATTCTATATCTTGCTTTCAGGGGAGTACATTATCTCAATCACAAGAAAGAAGGAAAAACATGAAATTTGATGTACAAAAGGCATGGAGAGTTGTCCACAGATGATGTCATCAAATTGAATACCACCCTCTAGTGACTAGTCATTTCAAAAAGCTCTTACTTCCTTATTCCTTGCCCGATTTTGTTCAAATTTTCACTGATATTTTTCAAATATCTTAAACTTTACAATAAAAGTAACTTAGTATGAAGGTTTTGGTTTCCTTTAAGTTTGGTTTCATTGCAAAAATGGCCTAGTGTTTCTTTTCGTTTTTGTTTGTTTTATTCTGCCTCCTTCATTTCTGAAAATTCATGCAGATGAATGTAGTTATCTGTCACAAAAATAAATAAATGCTTGGTTGGTGTCCTATTTACATGCATAAGGTGTTTTTCTGGTTTAGTTTAGCCACTGCATTATTTCATGAAACTCAATGTCAATGGAGCCATTGCTGCTCCTTTAGCTATAGATTTCTATGTCTGCACTATTTCGCGATATTCAAATTCTTTTGCTTTTTTTCTGGATTGCGGGGGGAGCATGCATGTGTAAGGACTATAGTGTCTTTTGTTGGATTTGTTTGTTCAATTTCTTCTCTGTTGTGGTTCTACCTGTACATCTAACCATTAAGTCACATATGCTCATACGGACAAAATAGGGGATTTTTCATTTATAACATTACAGTTAAATTACTAAAGTGCTCACTTGAAATGTCCATTCATGTCTATGGGTTCAAACCTTTATTTTCAAAGTAATAACCCTAAACTATCAAACTACCCCAAAACCAGTCAATGACAGACTTCTTCTTCACTATGGTTTATGATATAGTAGCAGTGATGACTCGCATCCATCTAGGAGAAGTTTCTTACCAAGATGAAATCTGCTTCTCATTCTTCATGTTTCTTGACCTGTAAGTGACCTGCCTTCTTGGTGCTATGCATGTTTATTGCCACAGCTATCAGTAAAACCATTCCCCCCGAAGCTACCATCCTTGGACTACCCTTGCACACCTGGACAATTACTACCCCACACTACTAGTACCCCTTGGAAACTCATACCATCACTTGATAACTATTACCCCCAGATAACTACTTCGCCGGGACAACTATGGCTGGCAACCATGAACCACAGGAAAATTACTCCCCTGCACAACTACTACCCACAGACTACTGCTACTCCTGGAAAACTACCATTTCTGGATAAATACCCCCTCCCCCTGGACAACTACTATGGCTGTTCAAATACTATCTGTGAACAGCTACTACCCCAGATAAATATTACCCCCGGACAACTAAAGTCATGGACTACTACCACCCCAGGCCAACTACCCCTGGGAAACAGCTACTGTCAGACAACTACTACCCATGCACAACAATGTCACAGGATGGATAACCACCACCCTGTGGACAACTACTTTTCCTGGACAATTACCACATGGACGATTACTCTCCATGGACAGCTATCAAACTTGGTCACCTATTGTTCCTTGACAACTACCACCCTCAGACTACTACCACCCTGAGGGGTGTTTCACAAAGATCCTAAGTTGAAGTTATCTCTAAGTTAGACCTAACAGTTATGGAAAACTATTAGAATCTTTGAAAATATTTTGTAAAAGTTATTTTAAAAGGCATAAAATTTTGATTCAAATCATTTATATTTTTTTATTATCAAGTATATTACATGTTCTTCATGTGGAATTTATGAAAAGTCTAAAACACTTGAATTTTTGCTTTTGAATATATTTTATTATAAGGCTACAAATGGCTCTCCATAATGTTTAAGTCCAACTTAGAGTTAAGTTCAGCTTAGGATCTTTGTGAAACACTCCCCTGCACAACTTCTACTAACCCTGCAGGCCTACAACGACCACACCTGAGTCCTGCATAACCAGTACAGTACCCCTGGACAACTAGTATCCCCAGATAGCTACCCCCTTGAGAATTGTCCCAGTTACCACTCAGACAATTTTCCTAGAGGTTAGTTGTGCTTGGTAAATGTCCTTGGGGGTAGGTGTCCTAAACATTGCACATGCCATAGTCAAAAACATCAGCATTTGCATGCAGCCTTCTCAACTTCAAAAAAAAAAAACACCTATAGGGGAGGGAGTGGAGGACCAAACTCCTTTTTAAAGCTGATATTATTGATTGAAATATTGTTCATGCATGTTTATGGAGAGTTAGCTTTATTAATTCACTTTCCCAAGTCCCTACCACGTGGTATGATGCTCAAACATATTATGTTCTAGCATGAAGTCAAGGCATTTTGACTAACTACCAACAAAAATCATGGCCCTCTTCTAATTTCAGTTTATTTTTTAGGTTGGCTATATTGATTCATTAGCTCATTTACTCATTCACTTCTAACTTGTTAATGCTTTTGGTAATCTCTCTCTATATTCTCCTTTTTTTACCACTCAAAGTCATGCACCTGCCGTCTTACCTATTACCTATATGCACTAGTATTTGACTGTACACAGGCAATACATACATACATACATATGGCTAACAGTCTTCTCAATGTATTACTTTTTTTGTTAAAGGCAATGATATGTTAAATGTCTCCCTCACATGGCCATTGGCAATGTGAGTCTAGGAACTGCATCTTCACACACCACTGATGTTAGTCATATTTTATAGATTTCACAAAATATTGTTACTACATGTATTACTATTTATTTATTAATTTACTTATGTTTGTATATATGTATTTATTTGTTTATTTATTCATTACCTATCTACTTTTTTTGTTTTGTTTGGGGGGGGAGGATAGGGAAGGCATGATAATAGAGCAAGAGAAGGAAAGGAAAGGAAATATTATTCATAGTAGCTCGTGGAAAAATAACAGTCATTGCAAATTTCATCATGCTTTTTGCTGTGTTTTATTCTTTTCTTTTTTTACATTAAGCTCATCTCATATTGTCTTCAGACTTTGTATAATTACTGCACTTCACCCATCCCTATATCCCTTTTCTCACCTTTCTTTTACATGCTGTAGGTCTACATAAAGATAAGAGATGATATCACCAGTCTTCTATCTACCTCACATCCCATTTTCAAGATTTCCTTTTCCATTATACTACGCAACCTGCATCCCTTTGAACTACTTAAATTGCTTTGTCTTTAGAGGAGAGGTTATTTTTTTCGAAAGGCCATTTTCATAATGTAACCAGATTTAATGCTTACGGCTCTGTAAATTGCCTAAATCAAAGAGTACCGAAATGTGAGGTCATAATGTCAATTTGTCAAGGTTGCTGGTTTCAAAAAATTATGTGCAAATTGCATGGATTAGTTGTTGCTAGGTAGGATTAACATGCAATATATACATATATATATGCAATTTACATTCTGACTATTGAGACACCAATGTTTTCAAGAGGTGAATGAAATAATTCATATCGAATCACTATACAAGGACGTATGAATTAAATTGCTCACATTATGAAAAATTGCCTATTTTAATTGTAGTTTCTCATCCATGAAAAGTCTACAGAGTTATAACAAAATACTTACTCTCAACTAAATTGAATAAACACTAGTATTTGTTAGAAAAATATGTAAATGTATAGTGTATTCTAATCAGTTTGTGTCAAATTCTCGGACAATACTACCATTCACTTGGTCAGCAAGAAGCTTACTCTTGACCTTGCAAACCTGTATGAGTTTGGGAGAAGCAATCAGAAATGTCACTTTAATTTTTTCCGCAAACAGGCTGTTTGATTTTGTGGCTCACTGTTTGGAATTTGCCTAATGTAGTTACATGTATGTAAAACATATTTTTCGTTCATTGTGCATGCTTTGTCAAAAACTCAAACTTTGTTCATAGATATCATCTGAAAATTTCACATATTTTCAACTTCAATGGAACAGTACTTGAAAGCAATAATTTTATCTGTCTATCTGATCATATATTTGTATCTGTTCTTCATATTTCTTTAATGGCTAGATCATTGTCATTTCCTTTATTTTCATGTAATATATTTTTAGAGAGATCATACATTAATCAATGTTTTATACTTTAGCAAGCTGACTTAATGGTGACAATGTATGGTAATGTGATGTTATATAATTGATCTGTGTTCTCCGCTTAAGCCAGGTCAGGTATTGTACTGATTAAAAGTTCTGTGGACTCACTTCAAGGCTTTCAGATAATTGACTCAATTCTGCTGCTATATGCCTGTGACTTATTGTAACTGAAGGTAAAATACTTAGCCAAAAGATGCAGCTGTTTATTTTTTCACAGTATTTTGTGTAAGCCCCAAAAGTGTGTAGTATCAAGTATTTGTGTGGCTAGTCATGTGACTAGTATTTCTGACTCAAGTATGGAACTGAATATATTGGCCCTGTAAGATATCAATTGAATGTAAACTTTGTCAAAGATTCTTTTGGTAATTTTACTAAATATACACTTCAGGAAGATTTCATAATATGAAGAGGGCACTTATTAGTTCAGGATGAGTAGTCAATGTGATTCGAATTCAGGGTACAGTTCTCATGACACGGTAAGAAAATCTTGTGCAGGGTAATTGTTATTTTGAAATAATTTCCTGATTTTGAATGTTAAGGTACTATTGTGACCACTATTAATTACCCATTTATACAACGTTTTATATATAAAATCATTTCAAGTGAAAAGATGAGCATATTTAAGCTTCTTACTCAGAAACAGATGGAGATATGAAGAAAGAGAGTATTTGGAGGAGAAAAGATATTTGAATGATAAAAGATAACATAAAAGATAGGTTAAAGGAGAAGGGGTATGAGTGTGAACATGTGTGTGTGTGTGTGTGTGTATGTGATAAGTATATAGGGAGAGAGAATCAGGCCGGGGGCTAATGAGATTTCATGGGTTTGAAGGAAGGATTATAAAGAACCTTCTTGTCACAAAATTTGGGATATTATTTCATCATGTACATTGTTTATGTATAAAATGTACAAAAATAAACGATTGCAGCAACATTCTTGTCCGTAAAAAACCTAAACTTTTGCCACTTAATAAATATCATGGTGACAATTAAAACAGTCCTGTTGCATATTAGGTGTAGTCTCTGTGTGAGGAAATTAGAATAGTAAGGATAATCATGGAACAAATTAATCTTCATTTTGATACAGATCTTGAATATGGAAATATATATATAATATTTCTTTTTGTATTTATATATCATGCTCAAATTCTGAGATAACACGATGGTCTACAAGGTGTTTAAACATGTAGCAGAGACGGGTTTGAAGTTGTTATTGAACACGATTTGAAAATCAGCTACAGGTTGATATTCGTTCTCAACAACAATTATCTATGAAATATTAGTTATAAAATGTGTTTGACAATGCTTTTTAAAATGGCTCAGATTGCACCAAAGTGTATCTAAGAACCCTAGAGCCTTTGTGCAAGCTGTTGAGTCTGGTCACAAGGGACTTTGAGCTTCGCATACACGTCAGTTCATACTCTGTATACACGTCCAATTTGACATGCTTAACATTTTGTTTGAGGACCACCCTGGTGTTATATTGATGCCTGTTTACCATATTTCAAAGTGATGAAACAGAAACGAATTTTAAGGGGAAAGTTCAAGTTTTAGAAAGTTTAATAAAATTACTTATTTTTGCTTCCATATATTTAATTGATAGCCCTCCTAGGGCATAAATTCACTCAGACATCTAATAGCACAATATGTGAGATTTTATAACATTGTCCCCTTTTCTGATCTACTTAAATTAGTAAATAATCACGTAGCATGAAATATTGGGCTCGCCCTTGTGAATCTTTGCATATTTTACATGTATAAATGCAGTTATGCTATGCAATGATTATACAACATATGGGTATCGAGTAACAAGGTTGTAATGAATATTAACAGTATTAAAAAGTGAATACTCTTTGAAGACAAGTTTCTATTGTGTTTGTGTGTGATTTTTTGTTGTGTATGAAGTGAAAATCTTTAATTGTGCATCATGAATACCACTGTCAAAATACACAATTATATTGAACATATTATTAATTGCTCTTTTGAAGTCTTGAAGTCTAGAAGAGTTTTGTGTATGAAAATAAATATGAATCAAACTTTTAAACATGTCAATTAAACGATTGTTTATATCTGCCACAACAAATATAGATTTAACTTAAATCATCAATGTATTAAATATAATATATATATATGGAGTAATCAAGGGCCAAATGCTTAATTAGTTAATTTTAAAATCATATATTTTACATATTTTTGCTGATGTCCCATATATATGGAATTTTGCAGCTGAGAATATCAACATTGATTTAATATGAATGTCTAAAATTGAGGTAAAAAAAAACTCATATTTCTATTCAAGCTAGATCACCGTTGAACGTTTGCAAGACTATACTGGAAATCAAAGAAATGCAAAAGGCGGACGTTATCACATTGCAGTATTTATATGTATTTGTATTTTGCAGAAGAAAGAGCATTATTATGTGAAAACACTTAATGCTAAATAGAATCTAATGAAAATAATAACATAACAAGCATACTTCGGGCAATTAATATATAGACCTACGCACTCTCTAGATTTTTACTATTTACAATATCTAAGAATTTTATTTATATATATCGCTTTTTACCCATAATACATAGTTTCAGTTCAGAGTTCAAATAAACTGACATGGAATATAAATTAAAGCCCCGTTAAAGTTTTGGGAGCGGCAGGAGCCCTAACATGTTGATGGCAAAATAATGTGAAAGAGGATGAAATTTAAGACACATTTCTTTTCAAGGATTTTCAAACAAATGTGTTTGAAGTTAAGTATTGATGAAAAATACAAAATTTGGGTTTTCTGCGTTCAACAGAAAACCCAAATGATGTATTCTTTTATCAATAGTTGTCTTCAAACACAGAGAATGCGAGAGGATTTTAAAATAATTACAATGTCTATCGCTTAGAAACGTTGAGCGCTATACAAATGTGACTTTTATTTTAGTGCATGCATGTATATATTGTGTAAGTACTTTCTATTTCTTTAGCGATTGTCCTTTTGCAATTTGACTTTAATATACTAATAGTTATTACACATAAATGGCAGGGCACAATATTCACACTGTTCAATACATGAATTAACGTGACATACCCCCCCCCCCAAAAAAAAAAAAAAAAAAAAAAAAAAAATATATATATATATATATATATATATATATATATATATATATAACAAAAATAACAACAACAGACAACTAAACAAATTTAATATTTTAAGTAACTATTAATAGTAGACAGTCTATACAATTTGGCTGTTCATGTCACCATTCTAATTTGAATGCATTTCATTTTAAGAAGTTGTTTCTAAGCTGTGAGTTTGATCAATGTAAAAGTCACATTGCCAAAACATTATTCTGAAAGTATTTAAACATAATTCAAAGCACCTTTATTACTGTAAACAAAAAACTACAGAAATATTTTGGGCCACATTGTTTTAAAATCGTTTCAAAATTACAGTAAGTTTATTGGCTGCATGTATCTCTTTTAAAAAGTGTTTGAACTAACTATAACAATCCCATTTCATTGAAATTGTATTTAAAATGTCTTGATTTGTAACTGTCCCTTGTTACCTACACATGTAGGTAATGTAATGAGAGACCTTTGGTGATAACGTCATTAATCATTGTTATCTTATTAATCAGTTACATCATGACCACAACTTTGTTATCAAATTAATAAAGAGAAGAAGTTACTGAAGAGAATACAAAACTTTCTGTATGTGTAACATTTTTCATGTTTATGTAAATTATGCAAATGTGCTTGATGCTAGGGGTCCACTGGGCCAGCGCCAGTTGGTGCCAGTTTGCGCCAATGCAATTTACTGTGGCGCCTAGTGTTGCCAATAAGGTGCCTAGTGGCGTGTTCGCCAAGTGGCAGCAAATGGCCAGAACATATCGCCCTTTGGCGCAAACAATCCGCCTATTGCTTCCACTGGAATGTAATGGCGCGAAATGGCGCAAACTGGCGCAACATTTTGGAGCAAGCCGGGTGGCATTAGTAGAGATGTTCATACAGCAGCTGAGGAGGGTGTGAACCAGGTAGCCGATGGCCGGTATTTATAGTCGGCAAGTAGCGCCAAGCGGCGGCAAGTTCAAACCAATTTGGCGACCTTTGGCACAAACTAATCACCAAGTGGCGCAAAGTAGCCGTCTATTGGCGCGAATGGCGCCAACAGAGTGAATTTTGGAATCAAATGGCCGTGTAATGGCGCGAACTGGCGCAAACTGGCGCAACATTTTGGAGCAAGCCGGGTGGCATTTGGCACACGCCATAATGGCACCCAGTTTATTCCACTTGGCGACACATGCCGAGCGGACATTAATTCGGCGCCACATCGAGCCACTACGCGCCAATCACATAATCTTTGGCGCGTACTGGCACCAACTGGCGCTGGCCCAGTGGACTCCTAGCATAAGGGTCTCCAATTCCCCACACCTAGGATAACTATAAGACACAGAACTGTTTAGCGTATTACGCTTAACGTCATATCTATTAAAATACACGCAGCGGACTTGCCGCTTAAGAACGAAATGGAAATGACGCCAGTGAGCCATGGGCATTATAGGCACTGCCTGCGGCCATTTCATGGTTTGATGCGGGCGATATGGATGCGTTGTGGGTCATCGAATTGATTTTTCGCTTCAATGTGGAAATCTGTGCTGCGTTCATAGTCGTCCATCACAAGAATACGTGCTTCGCCAGATCGAAGCCAATAGAGAACGCCGTTGCCATCCATGCTCACGTCACGAAGGACGTAACCTTCATCGGATCCGATCAGTTCGACGGGATTACGTCTTGACCCGATGTCAAAATACAGAGCTTCTTTCGAGTTTTCATCGCAGAAGAATAGTCTAGTACCTTTAAAGATAGAAAAGTTTAATAGAGCAATACAAAAAAGTAATGAATCTGCTGATCAAATTCTATGTTCATTTTAATGTTCGTTGCACATGGTGCGTCATTAAATTGTCCCACGCAGACCTGCGTCAATGATTGACGAGTTCTTTGACGCGCAAAACGAAAATACCGTCGTTCGCAAAGTGAATGAGATACGATGCGAAGGTCAATGTGAGTGGATTAGCAAGAGTGCATCCATAAGGCTAAGTGGGAAGCGATCCTCAGGGAGTGGAGAATGTTCACAGAAACTGTGCGAAATAGTAATTGATCCAGTGGCCTGGGCCCTTGGGTAATATTTATTATTTTTTATCCTGATATATAGTTATTATCTCATATTGTGAATTCTTATTTTGTTTACTCTTGATTTTCCAGGATGCAGACTGTGGGTGTGACATGCTTTCGAGTAACAGCAATTTCAATTTGTCACCCCTGACCAGCAGATTGTATCCTTCTCTCTCTCTCTCCTCTCCACTTTCCTAAAGTTGTTTGCATATATTATGATATTTCTATGTATCTGATTGTTATTATATTTTCCGATTGGTCAAATAGATAATAATAATAACAATAATAATAATACTGTAAGCGCTTTGGTCGGCTGTAAGTGGTAACGAGCTTGATAAGAAACCGGAGTTATTATTATGATGATGAACTAGAGGAAGAGTAAAAGGAAGGAGAGGAGAGAGAAAGAAAGAGAGAGAGGAAGTGAGTGAGAGAAAGAGCGGGAGAGAGAGAGAGAGTGAATGAGAGATAGAGGGAGAGAGAGAGAGAGAGAGAGAGAGAGAGAGAGAGAGAAGAGAGAGAAGAAGATAAAGAAAGAGGAGAGAAGATAGTGTGAGAGAAAGGAAAATTAGGGGGTTGATTATGCAATAAAGTAGCATGTAGAAATGTTATAAAACATGCAAGAATTAAATATTACCAGCAGAGTTAATCATAAGTCCGAACATCTTGGAGAAGCTTGGCATAGACAGGACCTCATCCGTTCCTTCCATTCCATTTAATCGTTTCCGATCTATCCCGTCATGTCGGCTCCAGTAAAGATACCTGTCAATGATATTAATACACGGTATGCTAACAAAATAAAGATTGATAGAAGGTATACTAATATACATTACTGATACTAACATGAATATTGATATACGGTATACTGAAATATGATACCGGGTATACTAACATGTAATATAGCATAGGCTTAGGAACCAGGGGGGCACAGCCCCCCCCCCCCGAAAAAAAATCTTAGGAGGGGGCTCAGATATCATTGAGCCCCCCCCCCCCCCAATATTTTTGGCGGGGCTTATATATATCATTGACCCCCCCCCCCCCCCCCCAATTTTGTGGTGGAGCTTAGATATAATTGAGTCCTTAGGGGCTCAGATACAATTAAGCCCACAATATTTTAAGTGGGGCTCAGGTATCATTGAGCCGCCCCAATACTTATTGCGGGGCTCGGATATCATTAACCCCCTCCTCCCCAATCATTATATTCTAGGCATGAAACTCATGTATACCTATAATCTACAGACTTACCATCCAAATATAAACATTTTTTAAATATTTATTTGGGGAGGGGGGGGGGGGCTCAGACATCGGATCTCGCATATCATTCATCCCCCAGAAATATATTTAGTGGATCTCGGATATCATTGAGCACCCCCCCCCCCCATATTTTGGTTGGGCTCAGATATCATCAGCCCCCAATTGTTTTTGGTGGGGCTCGGATAGCATGACGGAGCCCCCGATGTTTTTGAGGGGCTCAGATATCATTGATTCCCCACCCCCCAATATTTTGGCCGGGCTCGGTTATCATGAGCCCCCCCCCCCCCACACAATATTTTGTTCGGGCTGGGATAGGCTATCATTGACCCCACCCTCCCCAAATATATTTGCACACTTATGTTCTGGACTGGAAGCTTCATGCATTTTATTCTCATTGTTCAGTTTTACATAATTTTTCAGAAATTCATAACTTTCTTATTAGTTATCCGATTTTGATCAAACTTTTTTTGATTGGTTTCTCTGATTTCCTTGCTTTTATTGAAAGTAAGTAATTTTTTGAGTGGACTTGTCCTTTAATACTTTAATTAAATAAATGAAAAATGTAGCTTTAGCCGATAACTAAAACTATTACCCTAATTGTGAAAGAAGGTCTAATATCGCATACATACCCTTGTTGTTCGTCGATAGCCAGGGCTATGGGTTTGTTGAGACCTTCCACAAAACATTCTTCGGAGCCTGGGTACCCAAGCCTTACACGACTGATCAATCCTTTATCGTAGGTACAGTAAAGATATCGTGCCTGCACCGCAATCACAATTCCCATGGGTTCTGTTGAAGAAAGATCAGAAGACGAAATTTCTATAATTATTATAATATTCAGGGTACAAAGCTCAGGGGCAGATCGGTCCAACGAAAATTACAATTAAGAACAAGAAGACGGACGACAATGAAGACGAGGGGGGTGGAGGGGATAAGAAAAAAGTATTAGAAGAAGAATGAGGGAGAGAGAAGAAAAATCAAGTCCGATGCACACCCTGCGTCATGTGCCTGACGTAGGAATGCGTCGCAGACTGGAGCAGTCATGACATGCATGCGTCAAGGGCCATGTGAGAGGGACAATAATGTACAAACAATTTCATTTTCTGGCATTTTAGACCGAGTGACTCGATTGGCGCAGCCGAAATGACGCAGATAATGGCGCAGTCGAAATGACGCCTCATGTGCAACATGCATTGAATAAATTATTGTTTTGAAAAAAAGGTTCGCTCCTCTTAACACGCTACTGTCTTACTCAGCAATCCTTGTTGCTGTCTATATAGTCTACATTGATAATTTCAAATACAACCTCCATAATGACGTGAAGGAAAGTGCTGGTATTCAAAATTGTAAAAGATGATCATGGTGACGTAAGGTTAGAATTCAAACTAATCATGTAAACCACATGAAACCACATCTGCAGGGCTCTGTGGGAAAGCAGGTCCAGACATGGACTTGAAATGAGACCACCCCGTTGAAATAAAACTAAAATAGATAATAAATAAATAAATCCTATAATGAGAATCATTTCAAATATGCGCAAATGTAAGAATAATTTGTAAAAATCAATAATTAACAAGGTGGCATTTTAGTACTACTACTGCTACTGCTACTACTGTTACTGCGCATAATAATATCCATCCCAGGGCTAAAGGCTTTCAGGGAATAAATATTATTCCTACCAGGTTCCTATTTAAAACGCCTGGGTGCGGAATGGCAAATGTAGATTAGCCTAATTAGTGCTGCGGCGGGACTCGAACCGCGAACCGTGTGACCTACGGTCCGTGATGAATCTACTAGACAACGACACAAATACAGCTAGGAACATACTGCTTTCATGACTGTCTTCCACAATGAAAATCTTTGAGCTAATTCAACTTCCAGGCTAGACCTATTACTATACAACTCACTATCCGAATTCGCACAAGTAACAGCTTCATGTCCTTGGCCTTCAAGAGAAGCACGCCAAATCTGGTTGCTGTCGATGTCCGACCAGTACACCTTCTGTTCTAGTGGATCAAAGTTGACATCCGATGGCTTTTGTTCTTCAAGATCCCGAAACACTGAAAACTGCAGTTTGTCTGGGCCCTGCAAATCGGCCCAAAAGATACTGCCTTCCCCATGGTTTATGACGAAGACTAATGAGGAGAGGGAAAAGGGAAGATAGAGGGAGAGAGAGAGAGAGAGAGAGAGAGAATGTTTTCGTGATTTGGGAATTTCTTGTGAAAATATGTACGTTTTCCAAATTAAAATTCCAAATATTAAGGAAAACTCTAGCGCTCCAATCCAAATGGCGTATTAATAATTAATATGGGGTGGAATTAACAGCCCCCGCCCTCTTGAAGGCCAAAGACTTCAATAATTGCGATGTATGAATACCGCCAAATCATGTCTTTTTATTCTGGATACACTTCCATAACAACTCTTTTGCCGAACAATATTTAAAGATGACTTCTGTCACGTAGATTTGATTGAGTTTTCCATTTACATGTCAATAACTAAATAGTTAGTAGTAAACTAGAAACAATTATTAAAAGTGAAACGGGCGCGATTTAATGAAACAGAATTACGCATGACCCGAATATCCACTAGTCCGAAAGTTCATTCTCATCGCACCATTAAAGCCCAAGTCCACTCCAAAAATAACTTACTTTCAATAGAAGCAGAAAACTCAGACTAACCAATAAAAAAAAGTCTGAGCAAAATCGGATAACTAATAAGAAAGTTATGAATTTATAATGACATTAAAAACTTTAAAAATCACTAGACAAATTGGCAAATCACTCATGAGTCTGTGACGTCATGTCCTCATTATACACTATTATTTTCTTTATATGGATGATATAAGTTTCCTATTTTCTCCTTCAGAATCTTATTTCTTCACACCAGCACCCATTAATAGTAATATGTTTTTGTGTGGATGCACTAATATAGAGTAATTTTTTCCAGTTAAATCATGAAAAATGTGAATTTTGATAAACTATTTAAATAAAAATCAATAATATAAAATATTCAGAAAATAGTATAAATTCTTCAAAGTTCATAAAAGCTTTTGTGAAATGTCATGCACGCAATATGATAAAAATCATATAACCTGGGCCAGGCGCGTACGCTGGGTTTTTTCAAGGGGGGGGGGGGGGTTAACATTTATAAATCGGGTCAAACATTTCGCAACGACTCAGCCAGCCGCTTAATAAGCGGGGGGGGGGGGGGGGGTTAAGAGGCCATTTTTTTTTTGGGGGGGGGGTCTCCAAATTTGAAATTTTGACATTTTGTTCCGTTGGGGGGGGGGGTAAGGTCACCTTTTTTAGGTCACCCATTGAAATAAAAAAATCCAAAGGGGGGGGGGGGGGTTTAGGGGGGTTATGGGGGGGGGGGGGTTTACACACATAAAAACACCAAAGTGGGAGTTTAACCCCCCCCCCCCCCCCCCTGTGTATGCGCTTGACCTGGGCACAGGCTTGGGGAAATCATGTTTTAGGGAATATAAAGGGAAATTAATGGGTTTAAACCATATAGAGCAATTGATAAAATAATAGTGAGGACATGACGTCACAAAATGATAACCATCTTGGCCGGACTTTGGTGCGTGAAAAGTACCCCTTTACTGGACATTTTGGGAACACGCATGGTATCCCTCCGTTCACGGAGTGGGGGGGGGGGGGGTGGGGGCGGGCGTGTTTTTGAGTAGGCCTTCCGAGTAGGCCTTATGTGTCGATCAGAAGGTTTGTGCGACCGATACCAAGGCGGAAACCATTGGTCCTGGCCTCTTGTGGACCTTCATCTTAAGGCCCTTTTACACTTTCACGGATCGCATCACGGATCATCCCGGATCTTAATCCGGGGTGTTCCGGCGTGCGACACCACGATTTCTTCTCGATGCCGGTGTGGATACGTTCCTAATTGGGTGTATACACGGGCAAGTACGGTGTCTCCACGGACAGACAAGGTAGCAACGCGGACCACGCCGGAAACGCATACGGAGCTAACACGGATTTCAAGGAAGAGCACGGAGGCTACTGGGTACTTTTACGGTCCTTGTCTATTGGGATATCTCCGGAATGTTGACGGGTGACTTGAGCCTGTAGGCGCTCATTGATATACGGAATTTCAAACCCGGATGAAACCGGTGTTAATATGGACCTCCCGGTGTATACACGGACTGTCCCGGATGTATTCGGCGGCTACACGGAGGTACATGGTGCCTACAGGGAAGAGGACGGATTGTTTCATCCGTGAACTCCGGGATGAAAAATTAAGCAAGCTTAATTTTTTCCCGGATATGCCGGTACGCCAAGGATCAAGCCGGATGCCTCCCCGGTGTATACACGGTAATGCCGGAGATAACACGTATGATCCCGGAGCGACGATCCGGGATGATCCGTGATGCGATCCGTGAAAGTGTAAAAGGGCCTTAAAGAATCATAATGCCCGCTGCGACATTTCCTTAGCGTCTTTACCTGCTTTAATCATTCCTGTGAAGGCAGTAATTGGTGCATGCGCCACTTTTGGAATGGCATAATCACTATGAACATGACGGACAAAGAAAGAGGACAACATTTACAGTCCCTCATTCTACCCTCAACAATTGCTGTGGTAGACAAAGGAACATCCATTTTTTTTAAATGTGTAGAACAGGGTCACATGCATATTCACCTGTTCTACACATTTTTACATAATAGCAGTGAAAGGACGTTCCTTTGTGTACCACAGCAATAATAATATAATAATATTTAATTTTTATATAGCGCTTAATATTAATGTCTCTAAGCGCTTTACAAACATATTATTACCCCGGTCATTGGATTCAGTGCTTACCCGCACACAATGTGTGCACAATCTCCACTCCCTGGGGAGCATTCCAGCCAGGCGTTACATGACACTCAAAAACTGCAATTGTTGAGGGTAGAATGAGGAACTGTATATTTTGTCCTCTTTCTTTGTCCGTCATGTTCATAGTGAATGTAACTCTTTCATGGTGCGTCAAAAGTCGTTGGCGCAGTACTACACCATTAATGACTCATCGTATGCAACAATCATAATTTGTCCGAGAATCTACAAGACCTAAATCACCAGGCTCGCGCACAATTTTAATGCCGTGGCCATTCGGAATTACGAACCCGTCACAAAACTTGTAGCACATATTATTTTCTATTCATGACGATATGAAGGTGCATACCTTTACAGTTGTCAGCCGGCGGTGTACAATTCATTGGAGTCGGACTATGAGTGAAGACCGATCCCATTGTCGGTGTTGGAGTTATGACAGTCGTCGACGGTGTTTCGGTTGGGACATTCCTCGGTGTTTGGCTCGTGACTGATGTTGTCGGTGTTCGAGTTGTGACAGAAGTTGACGGTGTTTGGGTTGTGACACTCGTTGTCTGTGTTTTGGTTGTGACATTGCTCCGTGTTTCGGTAGTGACATTACTTGGTGTTTGGGTTGTGACTGATGTTGTCAGTGTGTTGGTTGTTGTACTAAATCGTTCATCTGGCGCAGACGGAGAAGTTGATGTCGGTGCTGAAAAAAAAGAACAAAAATCCATGTGATTTCTTCCCCCAAAAAGCAGCAGTAATAAAATCAAATCAAATTCCTGCCTTTTCATTGTTTGAAAGGGTGAAGAAATAATTTATTAATTCGCTTATCACTTCGCTTATCACTTCACATAATCACAATAAACAAACAAGCAAACTTTTTTTTTCATGTCTAGTATATTTCAGTCCCCCCCCCCCCCCCTCTACTCAGTGTTATTTAGGGTACGCGCATAATTATGCTTGTTCCATCCCTTTGAAAGCACCCCCTATCTCAGGACTGCAAACATTTCTGAACCCCTGTTTCGCGGGCTTTCCTGCCTTGGAGACCCCCCCCCCCTAAATCCGGAACACTGCTTAATATACCCCCTTATCTATGATATTCAAGATATTTTATAGCCCCCCACGAGTCCAGAGAGAGAGAGAGAGAGAGAGAGAGAGAGAGAGAGAGAGAAAAAAAAACACCCCTTTTTAATTTTTGAGGAATCCAAAGAGAGAACGAGAAAAAACACCCCAAATCTTCGGGTGAAAAGTCAAATCCACCTCCTTTGTTTACAATTCTCGGGCCGGACTTTGTCGCGCGAAAATTACCCCTTTACCGGAGATTTTGGGACCGGGGGGGGGGGGGGGGGGCCGGGGGGGGGGATTTCAGTCAGTTTTTATTTTTGGTTTCAATCTGTCTAGTTTTCAGAAGTAAAAGGTCTATGTTAATGTCCATTCTCAAGGCTTGAACCTTTTTAACAATATATATATATATATATATTAGTGGTCCCCCACCCCCCTGGGGGGGAAAACGTGTAAGAATTAATTAATTTAAAAAATGTAATTTTACCTTTGGTTGGAGATGGGCCCCCAAGGCGCTAAAGGGGGGGTGCGATTTTTCAAATTTCGAGGGCCTTAAAAAAAAATTAGCACTAAAAAAGCCCCATCACCGGGCACTCTTATTGTTTTCAACATTTCATTTTTTTCTGGGGAAAAGTTGTCTCTATTTTTCCGCAACATGTTGAGATCTCTATGTCACATCATAATTAAACGTAAGAGGACTTTGAATAAAATATGAATTCGAAATTGATTTCTTTTTGCGAACATGGTTGTCGTTTCACTTAACACGAAAGTTACCCCAGACCTATATGCATGAATTATGAATCAGCGCACTACTTTCTCTCATCTCTCTCTCTATCTCTCTCTATTCTTTCTCCCCTCACTCTCTTTTGTGAGATATGAATAGAAACATTCATAATGCTCATCTTCATATGAAATGGTTGTTTGTTTAAAGTAATGCACAGTATTGGTAAAGGTCAAAGAGGGCGTATTACGGCAAAAACAAGCTTTTGATCTGCACGGAACGCTTGCATATTCGAGAATGCCTTTATTTTTCAAATGATATGTCGGTAGATGAATATCGTTAATGCGGATGAATTATTACAAACACAGATAGGGTTTTTAATTCCCATATTGAAAAAATACAAACAACTATAAATTCATATTGTAGCACAACGCGATGGCTCAGTGGTAGAGCAGTGGTCAGAGGCGGCCCTCCGGGGGGGGGGGGGCAGGGGGGGGGGGCACAGTGCCCCCCCCCCACTTTTTCAGATACCCCAAAAGTGCCCCTTTTTAGATAGGAAAAGTGCCCCTTTTATTTTGTAAGAAGTGCCCCTTTTACATAGGAAAGGTGCCCCTTTTACTTTGACAAGTGCCCCTATTACTTAGTAAAAGTGCCCCTTCCCCCTTTTCACCTCTGACGAGAGCCCTTTTAATTTTTGACACTTGCCCTTTTTCCTTCGACATGTTCCCATTTTCCTTTGCAATAAGTGTCCATTTTCCATTCTCATCAATCTTGAAATTATTTAGAATAAGTGCCCTTTTTAATCTCTAGTAAGTGCCTCTTTTCAGGTACGAGAAGTGCCCCTTTTCACTTTTAATAAGTGCCCCCTTCACCTCTGATTATTGCCTTATTCAAAACTGAGAGGTGCTCCTTTTACTTTGACAACTTCCCCTTTTTTCCTTTGTAAGAAGTGCCCCTTCTCCTTTTAATAACTACCCCTTTTTTAAACTCGGATGAGCACACCTTTCATTTTAACACGTGCCCCTCTTATTTTCGAATAAGTGCCCCTTTTCCTTATGATAAGTGCCCCCATTAAAAAGAGAGAGCTCCTTCCCCTTCTCACAACTACCCCTTTCCCTTTCTAATAAGTGTCCCTTTTCCTTATGATAAGTGCCCCCATTAAAAAGAAAGAGCTCCTTCCCCTTCTCATAACTGCCCCTTTTAAAAATCTGAACAGTGCCCCTTTTCTTTCACCATATGCACATTTTCCTTTATTATAAGTGCCCCTTTTACATTTTCATAAGTGCCACTTTTCATATCTGGTCAGTGCCCCTTTCAACTCTGATAATTCCCCTTTTAATAATGATACGTGCCCCTTTTCCTTCTAATAAGGGACCTATTCCCTTTTCACCTCTTTTAAATGCCCCTATCAAAATCTGATGGGTGTCCCTTTTCCGTCAACAAATGCCTATTTCCCATTTTCGTAAACGCCTCTTTTTCATCACTGGTGAGTGCCTCTTTTCAGGTGAAAAAATGCCTCATTTTCACCCTAATAATTATCCCTTGTACTTTGACACGTGCTCCTTTTCTTTTCTAATAAGTGTCTTATCCCTTTCGATAATTGTCCCCTTTTCATGTAATCATTAAACGTGCCCCTTATTTAAAGCGACTAAGAGCAATTTCCCCAAAGTTCGCTCGCTGCGCTCGCTCGCATTTAAAGATGATATAATTATGTTACTTATCAAATGTCTTTTCAGTCTTCCGTTATGAGAATGTGCTTATAACCCCATCACGATTGGCTTTTTTCCTCTCTATAAGATGTAATTTTTCACACTGCGACCTCACAGATCTTTAAAATTTTTCTCGCTCGCTTCGCTCGCTCGTAAATGCATATTCAGACATCACACCCAACTGTAAAGTATGATGCTTAAGCGATATCTTGTATGATGTATGAAGAGAAACAAATATTGAAATTATCCCGGATAATGTAATCACAATGTAGGGGTGATGTCTAAAAAATTGTATATTTTCGCTTTGAGATTTCCCACTGTAGGTGCCCTTTTTTCCAGAAAGTGCCCTTTTTTGTTGGTGCCCCCCCCCCCCACTTTGGAAGTCGCTCGGCCGCCCCTGGCAGTGGTCTCGAAACCAAGTCGATGCGCTAGAGCCCTTTACTGAGGCATTAATCCTCGTTACCAAGTCCCTCGGAGAGGACTTATAGCCGTCGGTCCTCTGACTGATTACTTACAAGCATTCACACGCTTTCTTATTAGCAGTCAGGTAAAACAAACAATCAATCCAAACCAAATCAACGTATTTGTATATAGATGAGCAAATCGATTTGTCTGACCGGTCAGCTGATCCCGACCTATGTTATCCTTTGCAAGTTTTAGATATATTGGAGGAATGAACGTACTTGATTTAATTTTTGTTTATAGCAAAATAAAATATTAACTTAATGCCTTCACTCTTTGTACGATTTCAATCTTTCATCGGGCGTTAGAGACCGCGCCAGTCGCTGACGCATTCCTCCGTCAGCAAAAATGACGTCTCGTTTGCATCAAATCTAAAAGTAGCTGACGCAATATGCCAGTCACACACGTAGCGTCATTTCGATTAAATTATCACGTAGGCTAATTAAGCCGGGCGGGGAAGAAAATAAATTAATCCATTCTGGCCACTTTATTTGTTTATAATGTAATCATGATTTGCACTTCTTATCTTGTGTTCACTTTTCTACGAAGTCATACTTATAAAGCGCGTCAGGCAAAATTAATGACGCCTTGTGCGCGTAAGTCAAATTAATGACGCCTCGCCCACTACAGGCAAAACAGTATATACCATCAATGCTTACCCTTGAATCGGCAAATTGTGTGCCCCCTCTGCTTGCCAAACATGTTCCGCCTCCCGCATCTCGTGTACATGTATGATGATATCGGGATCTCCATTGGAACGGTTTGGACCAGCTCGCCATATCGGTTGATCTGTTTACTACATGGGGAAAAGGTCGTTATTGTCTGTTCGAGATCGCTGCCGCGACTGCAAGTCGTAGGCGTCCCATCCGAAGGGTTGGGGAATGATGTTCCAGCTGAAAATAATGAATCCAAAGAATCTGTAACCATGGTAACATTGAACAAGCAAAATCCGCGTCGTATTTGTTGTGTATAACACCATACTGTGCTTTGGGAAAGGGTTCAAATATGACTTTTCTTTTTTTTTTCTTTTCTCTCTGAACAGTACCAATTTTGAAAATTGCTATATTATTTATCCTACCGAATAGATTATACATAATACGTTGCTAACTTCACGGACACATAACCCAATGGCACATAATTTTGTTACAGGTTCACTTTAGAGACGAGATATATTATCACACCATTTGGATTATCTTTGAAATGGAAGATCCTATACTGGATCAAAATATATGATGCAAGGGAGACGAATTCATGTCTTGACCGGGAAGTAATGCGAGGGAGTACAGCGACCGAGTGGGGTGGGAATAATTAGTTATCGCGGGTTGGTGAGATTGTATAGGCCTACTGCTTAATGAGTAGTTTTTATTCGTTGCATTTGAAAACTCTAACAATCACCCTAACAATTTGAGGGGGTACATCTCCTGTTACTGACTGCTGAAACTAGCCATCAAAAATTTAAACAACCTATGTGAAGAAACGTACCCATTATCAGGATAATGCAGACAGTAGAGAAAGTCATCATTGTGGTTCGAGATTCTTTTCTATGAAAACAGAAATAAGGTTGATCAGATTAAGCAGGAAAAAAAAAAGAATGGTATATTTCATCGTAGCGTATAATTCATCTGAAATTATATTTCTGCCCTTCCGTGTGGACTTATGATATTATTGCCCTTGCTTTACCCCCGGCAACCGAAGTAATAAGGGCATGCAAGCAATCGTCCTTCCAGATACCAACTTACTGCACCTGGGTCGAGTGTGGCAGATGCAGATTAATGTCGTGCCAAAGGACTATAGTGTTGTGGCAGGGATTCGAACCTCGTATACCTTGTGATTTATAGTCCGCAATTCACTAAACCACAAACAAAAATATATGGTCTGAAAAAAATTATTGCTTGTGTTCGTTTATCTCCATGACATATTTCGTATTTATTTGATATATTGATAACTCCCCGTCTCATAATATCAGTTTCGACAACTTATCTGATTAACGAGTTATTTTAATCAGTCCAGCCACAATATTGAGAGTCATTATTTATCCTTATAACATGAAATCTTCTTTGTCACATCTTAATAGTCAGATGAGAACCGAACCACATATTTTATATTGAAATCTTTTTGTATAGAATAATTAATAAATTCTAATTGTAGGCCTACATGTACATTGTAGTAACGATTTACAATTACCTTTCTCAATAGCTAGTTGGACAATGCTTGCACCGTCTCCCTTGCGAAAAAAAAAAAGTTGTCAATAATGATGATGAAAGTTCTAGGATATATATATATATATATATATATATATATTATATATATATATATAATATATATAATATATATATATATATATATATATATATATATATAAGAAACAAGACGTTATAGGATGATACTCACAATGTAGACAGTAGACTCTAAGCATCCGAAATACACCGTTTTCGAAACATGAATCCACTGCAGCTATCACGAAGTCTTTTTAGAAAAGCGACTACTGAAGTTAGCTTTTTGTGATGACAGCTTCGGGAAAAGCGCGCGAAAAGTAAATCAATAACGGTATGAATATTTGTCTGTATTAATTCGGCAAACAATTCAATTACGATCTTATTAACAATTCAACAGCCAACAAAAAGACCAGAAATCAATTTGATTTTGTCCAATCTGTCTTGTCTGAGCTAACACAGATGTGAAAGGGAGAACAAAAGGCCCTTATATAATATGTATTTATTTATTTCTATTTTATTACCGAAAGGAGGCGGGGAAGCATTTGAACTGCTAAAGAATATTGAATAAAGACAGGGAGAAAAAGACGTCATGGCCATCGTCATCACAAGTCAATTATCAATATGGAAGTCGATGGTGATGATTAATTCAATTGCAGTCGTCGTGGCAACGAACAAACGCTGAATATTTTATCAAGGAAAGTAGGTCGAAACAAAAATAAAATCAATTAAATGTTCATTTGATTTGATATCTAACTTGTTTGCTTTCAAAGTCATGCAATGAATACAAGTATGTCTTTGCTATTAATAACATCCTGATATGATTTGTTTGCCTGTTACCAAAATAGCGCGAATTACTGCGACATCATTCCTCCGATCACGATAGCAAGAAGAAAACAAAACATTCGTATCAGCAGTATCTGAACGTTATTCTTCTTTATAAATGAAAGCGGCTTCTGCATTTTTAATCAGTCTGTTGTTTGTCACCAATACGATAGGATAAATTCACGAAGACGATGTGGATAAGACAATGTTGAAGAACTTGGGAAATATTGGTTAAGTACTAGGTCAAGTCTGGTTGCATACGTTTTCAATGTTTTGCGATGGTTTCTAACTAACTCTATTACATTACCATGAAAATGATAAAATTAAATGTATGGTCATACTATACGGTGTTGTTCTAATCATGTTATATTATGCAGTGGAGGATCCAGCCGGCGGGAAGAGTGGGGGCCCAATCTGTGAGAAAATAATAGTTGCGACTCAGCCGTCGGTGAATAAGCGGGGGGGGGGGGGGGGGGGTAGGAGGCACTTTTTTGGTCCAATTTTTCAGGAAATATTTTGCGCCGACTCAGTCAGCCGGTGAATAAGCAGGGAGGGGGGGGGGGAGACCACTATTTTTTTATTTTTTGTTTTGTTTTGTTGACCCGTCAGCCCCCCCCCCCCCCCGTGGATCCACGCCTGCAGAGGATCCAGCCGGCGTTAAGGGGGGGGGGTACCCAAATCTTAATACAAGCTTTTGTTTTTTGTTTTATAAAAGGGGGGGCGGGCCGGAAAAATCACTACGTGGATCCGCCCTGATATTATGTATTGTGTTATTGATAGGTAAATTGTACTCTTTTATTAAACGATTTATATAGTATGCGCTTATAAAATTGATTTGTAATCATCATTGTGCCGAAAGCTGAAGGTGTTCAAAGACGGGAATCTAGGTGGGGGGGGGGGGGGGGTTCCTGTCCCTCGTTTAATCGAATCTGGAAATAAATGGAGTAGAAGAAGAAGAAGATGAAGAAGAAGAAGAAGAAGAAGAAGAAGAGAAGAAGAAGAAGAAGAAGAAGAAGAAGAAGAAGAAGAAGAAGAAGAAGAAGAAGAAGAAGAAGAAGAAGAAGAAAGAAGAAGAAGAAGAAAAGAAAAAGAAGAAAAAGAAGAAGGGAGAGAACGGAGAAAGAGGGGGAGAAAGAGAGCGAAAGAAAGAGGGAGAGAGCCGAGAGGGAGAGATAAAGAGAGAGAGAGAGAGAGAGAGAGAGAGAGAGGGGAGAAAGAGAGTGATAGAGAGAGAGAGAGAGAGAGAGAGAGAGAGATGGGGGTTGGGAGGTTGGAAGGGATACTGTATAGGGCTGGAAGAGTGTAAGCCTACTTTAGAAGAGGAGAGGGTAGAAAACGTAAAAAGAAAGTCATACTACCCCCCCCCCCCCCCCTTCCACTACGTCCCCCTCACTGTCTTGATCGCCTCATTATTCTATGGCGTATGATCAACTAAGTTAGCGGTACCCCTCCCCCATGAAACACACCAGTGCCCCCCCCCCCCCCCTCAATAGTTGAACGATCACGCTATACGCCTATATGGGAATGATGGAGTAGACAGACGTGTGCCGTCAACACTGTGATTGTGTAAACTATGAAAAGTTGGAAACCAAATCAAAGAGCAATAATATTTTGTTTAGGTCCCGAGTTCAAAACAAAACTACAAATCTTTATTAAATAAAATCACAGGTCTTATCTACAATCATAGGTTTTTACTTGTTAAATGCTGTTTTTTCTTTCAAAAAAAATGTTTCTCAACTCTGTCAATTTGAAAAATCTTCAATGAAAGATTATACGTTATTATTAATAAAAGAATCGTGTTCGTGATGAAGCATATATTTATATATATATATATATATATCAATATATTTATATAATTATGTACCTACTATAATATACGGATGGAATTTATGAATACAAATTTCACTTTACACGTGCAAAGGTACTCTCTCAACCAGCAATTTATACTAGCTCTGGTATAGCGCCAGCTATAGGCAAACTAACATTTGTTGAAGTCGGGTTCCGTCGGGTTCCCTCGTTCGAATCTGTTTAACCCATGAAACCTCAGCATAACAAGGAGCTTCGTGCCCCTTGAAAATGGTATACCCCTTTTATTTCTCTTGTCTGATATATTTTGAAATAGGCAAAGAGTCTGCAAATTGAATATGAGTATGAATTGAATACATCGACTTGAAAGTTTAGTTGTGAGAACATTTTTGTTTTTGTTTGACTTTGTTTTTGTTTTGATTTGTCACGGTGATGTGCAGAAAATATGTGATCAAGGCATTAGATCTGTTTTTATTAGTTGTAATCAATCGCGTATTTTCCGTTGATTTAACATTTAGCTTTCCTGATGCGAGTCTCTCTCTCTCTCTCTCTCTCTCTCTCTCTCTCTCTCTCTCTCTCTCTCTCTCTCTCCTTTTTTCCTGGTGTTTCGTTTAGCCTACATCTAACGTTTGGCTCGTGCTCTCTTTTACTCTGCTTTTTCCACTTCGCCATAACAAGAAAAAAAAAAGCTTTAACAAATAAAAAAAGAAAACAAAAAGTGAGCAAAAAAAGAAAATAAAAAATTAAGCAAAGACTCATTATAAATGTGAATGACTGTGTTTCATGGTAATGACTCAAATGAGAAGAAAATTAGCCTAGACTCCACACCAATTCACAACATGAAATAGTGTTAAAAGGTGATCATTCATTGAATTAAAAAAAAATTCTCTGAATAATGATGGATGAATCAAACTATGAAATCGAAAGTTAGATATTCCACAAACAAATGATAGATCAGAGAAAATGGGGGAAAGAGAATAGGGGGAAAATGAAGAAACGTAGAACGTATTGATGAAAGACTATAATGAACCCGAATCTGCCCGAATCTGCATCCATTATAGATGTTGATGTTTTACGACCACCACAAACAGCCTTTGCATTTGCCTTCAGGGTTGCCTCAGGAAAAGGACTCATATGTGGAATATCCGTGGATATAAACCTTCGAAATCTGGGTTTCTCACAATACTGTTCTGTAGTGTACTTTTCTGCTCAGAAAGTGATTTACAAGCAGAAGATTTATGCTGGTTGTGATTATTACATGAAAACGTGTCAACAGTCACCGCCGAGCTGCGGTCTACGTCTTTGAATTGGGGGCAGGATCCCATTGATCCCCTGCAAACTGCATTGGAAGTTGCGTGTAATTTTGTGTGCCTAGGGCGAATGCTCACTGTTGTGAGAGAGGCGAATCATTTTGTTCGACCAAACTGACGGAGAAAAAGGCAGAAGTTCTGCTTAGTAATTCATCTATTTCAGTGAAGACTACTGTAGTTTAGGACCTAATAATGGTGGAATGCAAAGCAGTTTATGCTTTCAAACCAAAAGAGCCAGATGAATTGGAATTTAATCAAGGAGACACATTGTTTGTGAAGGTAGATTTTGCACCTGCAACAGTTCTTTCATTGTATTGACTATTGTGTATCAAAAGAATGAAAGATGTTAGGAGAATTGAGAATGTAACATCATTTATGTAAATGTTATGGTTAGTGATAGGGTTATAATGAATAATACTGAAGCTTTGTTCATTATTATTTATTATAACCCTATCAGTATCACTAACCCTAGCGGGATACTGTAAATTGTAGGTGGCTCTCCCTAAACTCAAAAGGAAATCTTTCATAGTACACTACTAGATCCTTTTGATTTCAAGACAAGTAATTCATTCAAATGTCATCAATCAAGCATGATATTCTGTGCTAAATTGGGTTTTGCTGGTGGATTGGGGGGGGGGGGGGGTGTGGTGTGGTGGGAGGAAGAGGAGCAATCCCTGTGTTCTTGTAATCTAGATGTTAATAAATAATTTGTAGTAAAAGCCACTGAATGGAAATAAATCTCTTGTTTGGAGTCAGATGGGTGTTACTCGTACATGTACGCCATACCATATCCATAACGGTATTGTAACATGATCCATGATAGGCTAGCCCCCGTCTGGCTCTGACTGAACAGATGAAACGTAGACTTGTATCCTACTTATAAATGCTTTACATCTACATGTACATTGTACATTGCACTTGGTTAATGCCAATGCCAATAAACGATAATGATCTGAATATGAAAATTATTAGCATTAGCAATTAATGATTACAGGCATCGTATACATCTAGTTTCTTTGCCTTGTTATTTGAATATCGTCCCAGCTGTCAATCAGCTTTGCTATATAGCTATTGAACTGACAACTGAGTAAATAACACTATCTTGAGCAAATATAAACAGTCGGTCGTCTACTTCCCACTTGGTATTAAACGTTGGTGGTTATGCACCTTTCTTATATATTACATGTTCTTGATAAGTTTCAAAGTAGATCTACTAATGATTGCCTAACATAGCAACAAAGCCAACAATAGACCTCTTTCTTGAAGAAGGGTTTTCTTTGGCAAAGCAAAAGCTTGCTAGAAGTTTGCCAGACATAGCAACAGATAATGTAACTTATTAGCAAAGTGGGTTCCTTCCATAAAGAGATGCTGTTAATACCTGTTATTCATACCCAATGAAATGGCCAAGGGAGATAAACATGCATGAATAGTCAATAGACTATTTTCCTAATGTAGTCAGATATACCTTTGTGAGGTGTCTCAATGGACCTGTTCACTCTTCACTTTCCACACATTAGTTGTTGCTATGAAGCCTCTGGCAAGCTTTTCAGTTGTCAAAAGAAAATTAAGTTCTAAAAGTATCCATCAAATTTTGGTCCAGGGTTGATTGCAGTTGAGGAATAGGATTGTATACTACATTTTTATCCTAGAGACCAATAATTTGATGCACAGCTTTGTGCAGATAATAATAAGCAATAAACATTGTTTTTCTATTAAACATAAAAGATCATGATTGTCAGAATACCACCCTTGTGTACTAATGTACGTATATTATTCTTGATGAAAGTTTTCTGAATTTAAAGCTTGCCAGAGGCTTTTGAGACATATCAACTAATGAAGATGTTTGCAAAGTGGATTTCATCTATAGAGAAACCATCAATTATGCATACATGTAGGAGTCGAATTAAATAGTTGAATCAGGTTCTTAATAGTACATGTAGTTTAGAGAAACATGCATGAATTGAATAACATTACCAAACACGTTTATTGCATACATGTACATACAGTACATGTACAGGTACAGTAGATGTAATAAAATGTATTTGTGGGTCTGTATGCAGTCCATGATTTAGTATCACTATGCTGGTACAAACTGTAGGCCTACCGGTACATGTGTTGCTTGATAATTGCTTCACCTTGAAAAATCCATCAAAACTATTAAAATACAATACACCAGTTTACGGTTATGGGCCCCATTTTAATTTATGAGTAAACAAACCATTGACCTCTAGAGGTCAGTGGTTTACACCGTATTTAAGATAGCGCCCATGCAAATATGATGTGAGCGCACAGCGCAGGCAGTGATGTCATCAATGTTTTCAAATGCGCATGTATAGTTGCGTCACTGCCTGCGCTGTGCGCTCACATCATATTTGCATGGACGCCGTCTTAATTTACGCGTAAGCCACAAAATGCCCATGTCTTCGCATGCGCACTGTTGCAACCATAAACTGGTGAATTATGCTTGTACATGTATATGCTGTACAGTGTACAGTACATGTTTACTTGCAGAAATCTAAGGAAACGGGTCTGAACATGCACCTGTGCATGCATATACATGTATGTACATGTACATGCATACATATTGTTTATATAGCACGTTCCATAAACATGCTCAAATCGCTTTACATTTCTAAATAGAATAGAATAATTATTTTGCTCTCCAAGCGCATCGCATAAGAAATCAAACTTGAGCCTTACAGTAACTGTATTTCTTTCTGTTCTTGAACACAGGGTCCAGAGCAAGATGCCGCTGGTACAGGATGGCTGAGAGCAAAGCTTCATGGTAGAGAGGGGCTTGTGCCTGCAAATTATCTTACACAGCTACCGTAAGTCCATCTTATTGACAGCTTGGGTACAGATTGACCTACTACATTTACATGATAAGTTGTTTTTTTTCCTATATAAATACTATCCTACAGTACAATCTAAGTCTTCTTCATCTATGTGTTTGGATTTTCATAGTGGCCTAAAACTCTGCATCGTTTTTTCCACAGTATTACTATTCCTGGAAAAATGTTTTTATTTCAGTATTAGATTTACATTTTGCCCCATAAATGTAGCTTAGAGCCGGAAGGACGATAACTCTGTGTTTAGTGCCCCCATAGCCCCTCTGGATCCAAACAAATATCAGACAATTTTTAACATTCATTTCCGCCCCCCCCCCCCCCTTTTTTTGGGGGGGGGGGGGGGGTGTGATGGGGTTGGGCACTTTCATGCTATTTTGGAGTAGAAAGAGGACTGCTAAACAGGCAAATCTCTCCACAACTACTTGTACACACATGTGTTTTATGTTTTATTTATGTGCTGGTATATTGACTTTTTATTGAGTGTTTGTGCCAATCCTCAAATACTGAATGCATTCTACAGTTCTACACCAACTGTACATACTCCTTACATTAGGGAAGGAGATTGGTCAGTACTCAGTACAGACTGCAGTACAGTCTTTATCCTGTAGTGTGTATAGAATATTTTATTGGATGTACTTTGCACAGTAGGCCCAGATCCAATATCATGGATTTATTCTTCAATTTTTCAGTCAATTGAAGCGAAGACAGATGCATTTTCCTTGTAGATAAAGCCTGGCCATAATTAGTTCTTTGAATATCAATTTACAATTTTGAATTCTAACATCATCTTCTGTCTGTGATTCTGTTTATTGTGTGGCTGGCGAGTGGGCAAAAGACACCTGGATATGAAGCACTTAACTCATATTTGAGGGTACATATATTACAATACAAAAGCAGCAGTGTGCAGCAATATGTACCTGTATTTATTTTCAATTGTCCTATTTTTAGCCTTCATTGTACTAGATTTCTGATCTTTGAAATGCAATCACACTTTTAAATCAGCAAGGACCAATAACACATTACATAATATATAAAGTCAAATCTGCATTAACGCTTTTTTAATTTCCATTAAATATAGTTTTCATTGAAACATGTACAGTACTAAAGGGACCTGTACATGAATAGTGTCTGCCTATAGAGAGAGAGTCTACTTTTCTTGTCTCCCTTGAGCAGTCTGTACAGTGTATACAGGTTTCACTGTAATTTGTTTAGCCAATTTCACTCTATACTTACATGTACAGTGTATTATTAAAGGTAAAGACCAGTATTGGAAACGCCCCAATTTCAAAAAATTAAAAATGGAAGCTCTCATTACCAATCATGTGAAAGAATATGTTTTGACTAATACATGATGATAAAAAATTTGCCGGGAAACCGCCTACTAATTCATATATTTGGTAAATTTGTTTCTCTCATGGTCTGTGAGAGATATATAGGGTAGTCCCATATACATCTTTCTGTGTATAGTGCTTGTAACTTAACGAAGAATGGGCCAAATTTCTCATCATTTTGATGATTCCAGAACCTTGCAGATGCTAGATGCTAGATGATCAACCTTTTCTGATCGATTCCACAACGTTTCTTTCACAATGCAATCGCATGACCATAACTGGTCTTTACCTTTAAACATGTACAGTATAGGCCTACAATGTAGATGAAGAAATTAGAGATCATTTTCAGTTAATCACTCAAGTTATATGCTTACCGTAGAGCCCCAAAGCTCTAGACCAACTATTTTTAATACTGGGATGTTACTTCCATAGGCAAGAGGCCTTGGTTGATTTATGTAGAATCTTGATATTTTTGTCTGGGGATCGATGAGGCCTGTCTGAACCCATCCTAAGCCCTTGGGTTCCTGAACTACATTATGTACAAATAAATTTATAGCAACTGTAAAATGCAACATTTGGAATTTGGACAGAGATGCAGTAAAATACACTTGAATATAAGAAATGATAATATGAATTGAAACTGTTACGTTAAGTGTATAACCTACTGTAAATGTATATTTCTTTCAGGCCTGCATACATGTAGGTAGTAATAACTATTCTAAGAAAGTACATGTACAGTACAGTACATGTATACTTTTACAGAGAAACAAGATGCATAGTGTAAACCCTTCAAATGCTAAGCTAAAATAGTCCGAGATCATTCACAATTACAAAGACAAAACGCTGTCTCCAATCATTTGCTTTATGAATCAGTAAGAGACGAAACGAAAAAACTGAAAACATTTATTTGATACACATACAATGTATGTACATGTATATTGCATTTAATTCCGAGAACTAGAGACCCATTAGTTGTATAGGCTACATCATTATTAGAAAGCTTCTGCGTAATTTGAATAGATCTGAAAGCTCCCTTGTGATCAAGCAAATTATTCATCCCCGAGATGGATCCCGACCCCCATGCCCTTTCGGTCTTGATCTCGTATTAGAAGACACCGAATGCAATCATGATAGCTCATTTAGGTCCTACATGTACATTACGTTGTGTTGAGCGCCACTGTGCCATGACATTTGCCAGTGGCAGCTGTGTTTGTGCAGCATTGCATGTGTACATGTGCGATGCTGTCCGCCTGTCTGTCACATAATGTAGATTGGTGTAGTCTGTGTGGAGGTTGGAACAGACCCATTTGCGTATTTATTGCATCTTCACAAGAAAAGATGGTGTTCGCTCCTCTTATCTGTATGTGGTAATCTATTTTGTTGGGAGAGGATGGAGGGGGGGGGGGGTGGGAGTTCTCTTTCAGCTTTATTTTGTCAAAGATACGGGTTAGGGTATTATCAATAGGGTTGCATTTGGATTATAGGTACCCGGTATACCGTATTGGTAAATATTAGGGTAAGGGTTATGCTTAGTTGTGGATCCAGGATTGAAGTTATGAATTCGGAGAGTGTAGAAAATTGAGCATTGAAGCAGAGCAATTGTAGTAGGAGTAGTACAATCAGATGGGGGAGGGTTTCTTTTAGGGGTCTTTTCTCATATGTACAGTACATTGTATCTACTAATAGTAATACCGCACTAAAAAATCACAGGAAAAATCTAAA
The DNA here is from genome assembly GCF_000002235.5 of Strongylocentrotus purpuratus. Classification (NCBI taxonomy): domain Eukaryota; kingdom Metazoa; phylum Echinodermata; class Echinoidea; order Camarodonta; family Strongylocentrotidae; genus Strongylocentrotus; species Strongylocentrotus purpuratus. The sequence goes on along the minus strand of NW_022145599.1, from coordinate 8,718,625 downwards.
ATATGTGGTTAATTTTCATATGGCAAACTTTCTTAAAGATGGACAAACTGTACATGTGTACATGTATGTATGTACTATACAATATAGTTATATGGCCAGTACAGCAGTAGTAGTAGTACATGTATAAGTAGTTTGAGGATAAGATCTTTCTTTTTCTTCAAATCATTATTCATCAGTTTCTGTCACTTGTCTGTGTTCAAGTTTACATACATGTATGTCAAGGTGACCCGTAGAGTTTTCCTTTAAAGACTGTCTGCACTAATTTGGCATGGGGGATGAGACCTCCCTGCAAGGTCACTGACAGGTGGCTATCCCATCAACTCATCTCTCAATTAACATCAGAAAAAGAGGATCATGGGGACCAACGGGCACCGCTGAGGCATTTTTTGCTATATAGAGGGCGCAAGTAGCTATGTGCAGTGGGGCTTTAAAGGTACTATGTCCCTTTTGCAGCCAACCTCAAATGCTGTAGAACTTTGCAGGAATTATGAATATGTCATGTATGTCCTATCTGTGAAGTTTAAATGTTAGCAGTGTCCTCATATTCAAATTATGCAAGGAAACCCGTTTACTTGCTAGACTTAACTGTCAGACACTATTGAGTGACTGACTGGCTTTTTTTTCTTCTTTGGTAATAACATACATGTACATGAAAAGAATTTTAAGGGTACATGAGCACTTGTCTACATCAATAACCCACTTCTTGTGATGGCCAAGATTAAACTGATTGAATCTTTGCGCAGCATAAAACGTATGACCATTCGGTACAATTGTCTGAAAATCAAGACTATTACTTTTGGGCTCTATAGCCCTAAAGTCGATTTGACAACTAATAGTCGTTATTTTCCCACTTGAAGACATTTTCAAGCCCCAACTTTTTTAGGGAAGTTCTAAATTAGTATTATCTTTCAAATGCAGTTGGAATTTAACTTTTTCATTTTTTTGGCCTGCAAATGGGACATAGTACCTTTAAAGAGTAGGAAAATATTAGCAAAGGTTCTGAGCATGAAGACTAAGGTATCAGGGCTTAATGTACTTCCTACTGAGGTTGTATGAAGGAAGTGACAGGAGGATAGCCATCACTACCAATGACTCATTATTTACAACCTGTGTAGTACTGGTCTTACAAGCTCATCACACAGCATCATTCACATCTACATGTACATGAGGGGTACATATGTAATGAGCTTCAAGAAAATTCAAATCCCACATTGTTTTTGATCTAGATTGCAACATGGACATGTAACATACATTTCATACATAACATGTCTGAGGCAAGCTGGAAAAGTGATTTAGGTGTTGGCTTACATGTATTACAGGTTTCAATTGAAATACAAACATGTAATAAACTAATAGCCCTAGATATGGTCTAATGTATTTATTTAGTAGTCTCTATTGATGGTGGTCTTTCAAAAACAGGTGCTCAATTAATAATGATAAAGGTGAAAGCATATACCCCCGTAGTATTCAATATTTGTGTAGTGCATGTTACATTGTGATATACAGTGTACATTGTAATGCCTGTAATGATAGTAATAATGGTGATGATTACCATGATGAATAATGATATTAGTGATATCAACAATGATGATGATAATGATAACAACATCAACAACAACAACAATACCATCATTATAAGAACATTGTTCATTTGATAATAATGATGATACCGGTAATAATATTCCTTTTTGTTGGTAAAAGAAAGTAAACACTCTCTGTATTCATTAAATAGTGAATTCATATTCAACCCTTTTCATAATCAAGTTCACAATCACATTTATGCAATAATCAGCTTTGAAAACAATCCATCTTGTAGCATGGCCAGATTAGTCAATACTTCCCATCATCTTGATGGTGTGCTAGCTGCCTCCATGCTACATGTATACCTCGATGCTTTACCTCGATGCTTTACCTCGATCTCCCCAGTCAAGTCTGGAATCCTCTCACTTGTGTGATTCGATCATCGCTGCACTTTAAATGTCATCGTTATAGACCCGAAGGGGTTTGTCGATAGCTCTCTGATCCATCGTGACCCGCTTGAAGATGGTGTCTGAGGCTGTGCGACTAAACAGAAGCTTTCGGGAAACCATCTTTAATCTTTAATTCCATAATGAATATGTTTAACCTTTCAAGCGTCAGACGTGATATTAACCCCTTCGTGCCTCTGTGATTTGAACAATTATTCTAAACAAACTTTCAAGAGTAAAAATAGGGGCCTTAAATTTTTGTTTGATTCTTTTTTTAATATCCTTTGCGAGCAACCTTCATTGTGTTAATATAATGTGTACCTGACTGCCTGTTATTAAACATTTCAGGACAAAAGAAATAGGCAATTTTATTCAAATATAAAGCAAAACGTTCATAATTATGGAGAGCTAAATGGTGTTCTGAAGACTGCTAAAACAGATACATTTTGCAGTATTTGAATTGGCTGTTTTCTTAATGTAACCAAATTTTGTATAGCCTTTGTGAAGCATCTAAATTTGAATTATTTCATTATTTCAATTGCTTGCCCTACTCAGCAACACGTTGTAGTGTATGCAATTCGCATTCTGACAATTGAAATACGATTATTTGTATCAGGTGAATGAAATAATTCATATCGAGGAAAATGGCCAATTGCAAAATGTCACTAATGAATTATACATTTTGTGATATGAAACTTTCACAAATCTATAAGTGGTAATGTAACCAAGAAAAGAGTATACAAAAATCATTAACAATTTAAAAGCATGTTACTGAAATACATGTAAGAAGATTTTTAAAGCATATCAGTACTAGTTTACAGGAGGGATTAGACCATCCTGCAAGGTCACTGGACAGGTGGTTATCTCATCAACTCAGCTCTCAGTTCATATAAGAAAAAGAGGATCATGGGGGACCAATGGTCACCGATTAGGCATTGTTTAATATAGAGAGGGCGCAAGTAGCTACTTAAAAAGAGCTTGTGCTGGTGTATATGTATGCTGACCTGCCTGGCCCGCCAAATGTACACATACACATTACAGTGTAGGACTGTACAAGCACATTGGGGAAGGTCACGAGCAATTTGGGAATGAATAATTTACCTTCAGACGCCCCTTCCATATAACTCTAAGCTACATGTAGTCAGTAATTAAACTCCTTTCGTTGAAAGTCCTTAAGAAGGGCCCCCACATCTTCATTACAATTTGATTATCTCATTGAGTGATTGAATGCGGCCTTTATCGATTTGAAAGCAACTGAGGTACACTGTGTAATGTCATTATGCAGAGGCAAAAGGAAGCAAGTGACGTCATGAATTTCATAGAAACTAGAAAAGGTGTGAAAAATGCTTGTAAAAAAACAACTATGTAATGAATTAAAGAAGAGCTAATGATGAAACTCCAGTTCATATTTTACTGAGTAGAGGAAGGGAAATATACTCTTGCTCTATATAGTCTGCAGATGAAATTAAGTTTAGAGGAGTCTAGAGGAGTGATATACCGGTGAGACCAGGGAGAGATGCCAATCAGGAAAGCTAAAAAGAAAAGAGACTTGTGGAACAATATGATCACCAAAGTTTATGGACATGACAGAGAGAGAGAGAGAGAGAGAGAGATTGATAGAGAGAGAGAGAGAGAGAGAGAGAGAGAGAGATTGATAGAGAGAGAGAGAGAGGGGAGGAGGATGTGCAGTTTATCTTGGATTAATTTTGTGACTTTTGTTAAAGATTATAAACTTCTTGCAATTTATCACTTACATCCTTATGATGCCAAAGTGAGAGTACATACATACACATGTACATTCCGTGATGTAGTACGTGCAATGATGTATGCTTCATGCATGATGGAATGGAATGGAGGGGGGGGGGGGTGTCGTATAGGCCCTGCAGGCTACCTGCTCCTTCCTTGAACTTCTGGATGGATGAAAAGAAACCCAAAAAACATTCAAATAGGCCAGATCCACTGACAACCAAAAAAATTGGGTCCTAATGGATGAACCAACCCGCTCGACTTTTTTGTCCAAATTTTTTTGTTTTTTAATAATTTTTAATTTGGGCCAAAATGATGATAAAACCTTGGGAATTTTTGTCCAAATTTTCAGGATTTTCTTTTTCTTCCAATTTTCATGAACTCTGTACCACTACCCTTGTTGGTTGTTGATAATTTAGGGTCACATTAACCCCCAATTTCAAATTACCAGGTATATCAATCATTTGAAATTGTAGCAAATGGCAATGACACATTTTCTATAGTACTATAATTATGTAGCTGACATATTTGACTTACATATACAAAGTTAACTTTTTAAATTAACATTAATTTTGAATCTGGACCTCAAGAAATATTATTTAAATGGGCCCCAAGCATACATACCCTGAAATTGCAATGTGAACATCTTTACCAAAAAGAAGTTCAGTTAATAGCCTTGCTTATTGTTCAACACATTTAAATGTTACTCATTTATTTTCTTTCTGTTTCCCTCTCTCACCTCCATCTCTCTCTCTCTCTCTCTCTCTCTCTTACACAGGGCATGGTTCTTTCCAACGATCACAAGAAAAAATGCAGAACTGCTCCTGATGCAGGAAAGGAACGGGGCATTCCTTGTACGAAGAAGTGAATCTTCAGAAGGCCTCTATTCATTATCAGTTAAGTAAGTACCCATTTCAGTTCTAAATTCTAAATGGTGGGAATGGTTGAAAAGTTGAAAGATAAATATATACATGTAAGTGCCCTCTTGCATAGAGAGTTACTTGAATAAGTTAAACTCATCTTCCTAGTACATGATCCTGATTGGTTGAAATCAATTTGCGTTTTAAGTTTTTTAGTTGCGTTTAAATACAACTTTTTTAAGCAAGAGGTCAAAGGTGTTTGAAACTGCTCATTTCTTTAAACGGCAACAACAACGTACATGATTGTAAGTCACACAAATATTTTTCTCCCTATCATGAGTTTTAAAAATCAATCTTGTATGTGTGAGTGTGACGATCCACTACATGTAAATAGAATAAACCCTTTAATAGTAATAATAATAATAATAAATTTATATAGCACAGCTTTTATACAAAATATATTCAGCTACGCTGGTTAAGAGCTCCTTTTTACTAAATTCTACAAAATAAGATCTCTCAGTTAAACAAATAAGTTTTTAATACTGAATGTTATGAGACATACTTTCCTTCAAATCATAGCATACCAGTACATGTACATGTAAGTTTGATTTATACCTTGAAATTTGGATTCCCACAACTTACAAGAAGAGATAAATTTTCATTGCAGGATACTTGCAAGAAACCAATCGTATAATTTTTTTGGTGTAAATATTTCCTTGTTTTCTTTCTATTCATATGAAGATCTTCTTAATAAATCTATCGATAGCCAGTTCTAAAAACAGAAACTTAAAAAAATACTCTGCATTCTGTCAACAGGGAAATAGAAAAATACTCCTGGTATATGTTTCCTCATCTGAGAAATGCTTGAAATAATGCTTCTACTCTATGATCATGTACAGTATTAATTTTCTTTCAACAACAAAATATGTTTATTTCAAATCTAGAGTTTGATATCATAAATCTGTTCTGACATCGAAATTAAATCCAACTCTTCTCTAGTCCTTGAGTGCCTGATTTATGGATGCTGCTACCCCCACAAATGTTATGATGATAGCCTCAATGATTACAGCCTGTTGTTTCTGGTCCCTGATGATATTTATTACAGAAATGATTAGGCCTGTCCTCATCAGCTCGAGATTGCCAAATATCAGGCTATTTTAACTATTCCAATCGCCAATTATCCAGTTAATTTGCGTCTTCATCAGCCCTAAGTTGCAATTAGCGGGATATTTGGCCGAGATAATCATCCCAAGATATATTGGGCTAGTTTGCAAAATATCCCGCTATTTGGCAAAATATCCCTATGCGTTTTCACCAGCCCGAAGACTCGCACTATGAGTGAACGCTAAGTAAAATATCTTGAGTTCATTTCTTGAGCTCAAGTTTCGAGTTTTGAGGTCGAGTCTCGAGCTGATGGAGACGCGATTTGTAACTTCGGGATTATTTCCCAAATCAGAAATACGGTAGCGAGCTGTTTGGCAATCTTGAGCTGATGAAAATAGCCCAAGTGAGTCTTCCTTCTCTCTGCTTTCAAATGCATACAAGGGGCATTATCTTATCTTTCGATTGGCTAATGATCTGTTGAGATCATAGGAAACTGATACAAAACTCGTAAAAGCGTTGTCTAAAGAATCCTCATAAGGAGCGTACAGACTAGAAAGCAACACGGTAAAAAGAAAACAAAATTTGAGGAGGTCAGTTGACAGACAGCTGGCCAATCATAAGTGCTCAATCAGGATAAGCCCCCACCCCCCCCCCCCTCCCTGTTATAAAATTTGTATGATGTGATGTACTAGAGCGACCCTGATTCTTCATTGAGTTAAAAAGGATGCTCAAACAGGCGTTTTCGCTATACGTTTCTTTATGACACTCAGACTAGGGAATAATTGATTACCAGTACTTATCGTAGAGCTCTGTGATGAATCCTGAAAAGTCTTTATGCAGGGTAATTAGATTAAAAAGTAGAAATCTATTAAGTCTTTGTAATTTGTTCCTACTAATGTAGTATACAAATAGGAATAAAAACAAGGAGATATTTTGTTTTTAATATTTCATCTACTAGTACAGTACTTATAAATTAATTGAAATGTCAACAATCGTTGTGATATTCTCTTATGGCCATTGAAATTCACGATTATTCTTTGAGAGCAAAATGTTCAATTTGTATCATTGAGCTGAGAGTGTAGACCATCCATTACCCTGCATATATTATCACAATTTGATTTGCAGATGGCATACAGAACTTTGTATTATTACTGGTTGTCTAAAGTGAAAGTTGTTGACCTTTCTCTCTTTTCTCCTTTTTTTCTTTCTCTCCTCTGTCTTTGTCTCTCTCTTTCTTGTTTCTCTCTTTGCTTACTGGTATTTCTTGTATTTTCCTTATAATCTTTAATTTAAAAAGAAAAACATTTTTGGGGGTTTGTTGGAAGTTTGAGAGGTAAAGTAATGGATGAATTTGTACTGTAAGAAATAATGATTCAAAATTCAACGACTTTTTATTCTTTTATAGTAAAATCGAATTTGTTTATAAAGTATGGAAACAGTAACACAATGCCTTGTTTATATATCCATGTCTATTTTGTTGTTCTCCCCATACTTGGCATTATATACAAGAAATTACAAATTAAATTACCTTTTGTTTAAATCAAATAAAAATAAAATAAATGTTCAGGCAGATCAATTTTGCAGTCCAACAGAAACTTGGGAGAAATGACTGATAGATCCATGAGACCGACGGACTGCCAGTCTAGTAGCCTGTCAGTCTTGTGGGCCGTCCATCAGCTGGGATGTCCTCTAGATACAGTCAAACCTGCTTTAGTGACCACCTGTATAGCAAGACCCCCTGTCTACAAAGACCACCTGTTTAGCAAGACCACATTTTTTGTTTCCCTTGAAAATGGTTTCTCATTGAAACACGTACTAAAGGAACCTTTACATAAAGACCACCTGCCTATAAAGACCACTGTTCTTGCCTCCCTTGGGTGGTCTTTATAGAAAGGTTTCACTGTACTTTGATTGATTGTGATGTGTTTTTCAACTACTTGGCAGGTACAATGAAAGTGTGCAGCACTTCAGAATCCTGCAGGACACGGCCGGTAAATTCCATCTATGGATAGTCAAGTTCCCTTCTCTCGATGCCTTAGTAGATTACTACAGAACAACGTCCGTCACAAGAGAAAACCAGGTAAGTAGTTGGAATACTGTAGTCTTATAACTCAAGGTATAGCCATGTATATTAAAGCCCATCTGCACTAGTTTGGCCAAGGGGGATTAGGCGTCCCTGCAAGGTCACTGACAGGTGCTTATCTCGTCAAATCAGCCCTCAATTAACATCAGGAAAAGGGGATCATGGGGGACCAATGGTCACCGATTAGGCATTGTTTGCTATATAGAGGGCGCAAGTAGCTGTAAGTAGTGCAGTGGGGCTTTAATACTGCTTTTCCCAAGGGCCCTGTCATTGTCGTAACACTAGCGATGCAAGATACTCATTCGATACATCTCTGGTCAGCAACTCATGTTGGTAAAACACATCATCTACAGTTGTAAGCGCCATGCAAGGATCAAACGCAGGACCTACAGGGTATTGCATGAAAATCAAGCACCTACACCAATTAATGCACATTGTACCACATAACCCCCACTTTTGTGCATAATTTTGAGACTCCGAAGATTCTTTCCAAGACTTTTATAGCAAAATCATAAATCAAATTTTAAAACAGAGCTTTTGGAACTTTTTTCATCCCATTGTTTTAGATGGTTGTACAAATTGGCAGTGTGCAGTACAGAACTAAATTTTAGAGATCTAATGTACATATACTTGTCAAACAACAAAGAAAAGAACAATCTGCAATTATATACAGGTCTATGAAAGTTTTATGAAAATCTGTGAATTTTGAAATTCTGCCAATCTTACAATATTGTTCTCTTTGTCATGTGAGACTTTTATAACACAAGATGTGTACAGCCCCGGTTTGTGCCAAGTGCTATTAAACAAAGATTTATCAAGAGTTGACGTATGATTCAAAGGTCATTGTTCACGCATTTTTCGTTATGTCAGCTACATGTAGGTTCTTGTTTTGATACGGAAGACAATTTAAGTTATTTGATTGTATCGTTTCCTGGAATCAACGAGGAAGCTCTTACATGCATGTTCAGTTCAAATCCAGATCAACGACTCTTTGCCATGCAGCTGTGTTACTTTCTTTATGACTCAGCTTAACCCTCTTTGCTTCGGAGGAATTCTTTCTTTGTAGAGCTGAACCCTGTATTTTGCATAAAGACAACATGGATATTGATAAAATCTTTAAAAAGTAAGATTTTGAAGTTTTCTCCTGCAATGTCGACATTGATGCTTTTTTAATTTTGTCATTATTCTTGGTTGAGAGTATATTCTCCTCGCAACGAATCCCATTGATTAAAAACTTACTCTCTAACAAAGTCAGTGGGTGGGCCTTCAAATGCTTCCTTTCATACAGACTTTAGGCGAGTGGTTTAAGCACTTGACTTGAATTCAAAGGTCGTGGCTCGATCCCGATACAGCACTAATGTCCTTTGGCAAGGCATTAATCTTTATTTGCCACCATCGGCCCAGGTGAGGTAAATGGGTACCTGGCAGGAATGAATTCCTTGAAATGCTGGAGCGCTGTAATGGCAGCTTAGCTAAAGCCGGGGTAATAATAAATGCGCCTCGGAATAGAATTTCTAGATAGACGGCGCTATAGAAATGCCTATTATTATTATTATTATTATTCCTCTTAGACCCCTGGGGTGAAGGCTGGGAACGTGATCACCCTGGTAGACATGCAGCGTATGGAACAGACCATGCAGACGTTCCCCCACCTTAAGATGCTCAAATCAGACGCAGGTGGAGAATTACCCATGGACAATGGCTATGCCCAGAAAGTTCCCAGCTACATCGGTAGCAATGGTAGCAGCAACGGACAGAGCGGGAGGCACTTCAACAACGGAGGCATGAACCCTCCGCCGCAGCCTGTACACAGCAACAGCTGGGATGTCAACTCGAGGCATTCCCAAAACAACATGATGGTAAGAATGGAGATGAATGCAAACCTGTGTATACATGTATGTGACACCATAAAGTGTCCAGTAGCCTGTTTGCTATTAAAGGAATCCGGTAACTTTGTCTCAGATCCTTTAAAAATTCTTGATTTAGCTCATGCTGCAATCATAATTATAAACCTTTAGGGCATACATGAATCCGATGACATTTACAAGCTGATCGCCTGTCTGATTTTAATATATTTACGAGTGGATATCAAAATCAAATTTTGCATTTTCTGAATGGTTTTCATAATACTACAGTCTATCAGGGAAAATGATATGGTAAAACTGGTCTCTCAGATTTAACATTGTTAAATGATGCCTTTAAGACACATTGAGGCAACCAAATATTCTTTTGGACATGCTTATAAAAATGGAATTTCCTCAGGTGATGATGCATAGTATTCTCTGTGCATACATTGTTTTTTCAAAGGTTAGACAAGTGTATTAGTGTGTTAGCAAATGTAATGTGCCATAGACTCTGTTACCCAAGATAGAAAAAAAGTGTACAGACGTAACTAGTTTGTAACGCCTGGATGTAGCATTGTAGCATACGTAGAAAATTGTCTAACCATGCCACATATTTCATCTAGCTCCACTTTCAAGCCATGGAAAATATTTAACAGATGTTTCAGGCAAAGGCCTGGTCTAGTAATGAGCTATATACATGTACATCTAGGTTCGTACTTAGTCCAGAGGTAGTCCAGACTTGGCAATCAGTTCTAGCTTAAAACTGAAATTCTAGTACTACATGTCAAATCAAATACTGACTCAGACACTGTCAAGAAATCATTATCACCATGTCATGACATACATGTACATGTAACATAGGATTCTTTTTATTAGGAATTCCTGTAAATGTCAGAGCATTTCCAGCCAAATTTGTTCAGGGTAGTATAAAGCAATGTGTCGATGACCAGATGATAAAAGCAGTTGAATAATGTTGTGACTGTTATTTCTTGTCTCGTCTCCTCAGCAATCTTCACCGAATGGTTGGGATTCCAGAAGAAAACAACCTGCAGGATGTGGAACGGTGAGAAAATCATCTCCCCCTCCCTCTCACTTTGTCCCCTTCCTGTCTCTCTCTTGCTCTATTACGTTCTCACGTACTCTTGTTCCCCCTATATTTATCCGTCTCTTTCCTCTTTTCTCTATTTCTATCTCTTTCTCTTTCATGTCTTTTCTCTTTCTATTTATACTTTATCACTTGTTCCCCCTTTATTTATCCGTCTCTTTCATCTTTTCGCTATTTCTATCTCTTTCTCTTTCATGTCTTTTCTGGTTCTATTACTTTCTCACTTGTTCCCCCTCTTTTTATCCGTCTCTTTCATCTTATCTCTATTTCTATCTCTTTCTCTTTCATGTCTTTTCTCTTTCTCACACTCCTCTCACTTTCATACCTCCCTTTCTCTTTCCTTTTTGTCATCTTAACATGTAATTATTTTCATACACTGTATCTTTCTATTTTTTGTTATTCATTCTATAATCTTCATTTCCCCTGCTGCCCTTTGTTATATCTTTCTCTCTATATTCAATCTTTTCTCATACTCCCTTATTTCAATAGTTACTTCCTTTTTCTACTTTCTTTGTGGCATTATGAATGTTGATACCAAAGAAAGTGGTTTTTGTTTTAATGTTGAATAGATCTGTAAGGATATGTGACTGTTCCTCACCAATTATTTGCACCCCCTCCCCCCCCCCCCCCGGTAGATGTATATGGCATGCAAGAGTGATTGAACTACAGTCAAACCTGCTTTAGTGACCACCTGTCTACGAAGACCACCTGTCTACAAATACCACATTTTTGTTTCCTCTTGAAAATGGTTCTCATTGAAACATGTACTATTATAAAAAGGAATTTGTCTACAAAGACCACCTGTCTATAAAGACCACTTTTTGTGTTTCCCTTTGGTGGTCACTATAGACAGGTTTGACTGTATATACAAATACAACCACCCGAGAGATTTCTTTTCATTTTGTTCTACTATCAATCCTCTGTAAATTCTACCGCAAACTCAAAGTTTTTCTCTTCTTATTCATGTTGATAGGATCATAGGCAGCAGAGACTACAAGCTCTTTACGACTTCGACCCAGAAGAGGAAGGCGAACTCTGTTTTCGCAAAGGGGACATCATCACCCTCATCGACAAGCCGACCAAAGACTGGTGGCGCGGCACGGTGGACGGACGCACAGGCATGCTCCCAGCTCCGTATGTCAAGGTCTTATAATAATAAATGCCATCTTTTCCTGCTCCTCGATCATCAATTCTTGGATGATTGAATTTGGGAAGAAAGAGACTAATATGACTGTGATGATTGTTGTCGATAGATGACGTTATCTTTGCGGCGCGGTGAACATGGAATCGGTTTGTTTGAACACGCCCATATGAGAGAACAGTGGATCGATCTGGCTGCGGATCGTTTTAACCCTATGGCCACCATGCCGTGAATGAATTCATTGAAACTTTTGGCTTGCGGTTTTACAACGAGAGGGTTTGATAAGTTGTGTTTCCATATTGTGTTGAATTGCAATGGTGTCGATGATCATGCCCTTTAACTATGTTTGATATGCCGATATGGACTGTTCAGAAATGCTACATGTATTTTAATGTGTTCACTTTTTACATGTATTATCAATCATGCATAGTTGAAGTATAAACAATAATGCCTTTTTTGTTTCCATCCAGTGATTTGAAGAACGTTAAAATAAAGAATCACGTAGGCGTGACTCAATGTTTTACAAATAGGTAGTAAAAATGGCAGTTTATTGCTGGTATCCTGGTTTTGTATACTGTATACATATTCCTGTTTTTGTCTGAGTCGCACAGTTAAGTGAAGTACCACGGTTATTTTATCACAGTTTTTTATTCTGATTGGTATAGACAGATGATTCTATTGAAAGAATATCAATACTGAAGAAAAAAGTGTCAAACGAAGCCCCATTGGTATATTTTTCAAAATAATGTTGTGCATATATAAACCTCGCATTAAAGAGTTATTAATTAAAAAGGTATTTAATGAAAAATACATCGCAGCTCAAAAGCCAAATACATGTACATGCCTTTGATGATTAATAGAGCATTTCAAAATACAATCGATATCTATTCATTGCAAATTCCCAATGAAAACCACAAATCTACATACAAAACACGTCCTTTCTTCCAAAAACAAATTAAAACAAAAACCTTCAGCAAAAAGTCAATGAAAATTAAATAAACTTTCTTCCAAGTGTATTAAAAGTGACCTCTTGAATATCACCTCGGAAGATATGAGTTTGAAAACAACAACTACATGTAGATTACCGATTTCCAGGTGGTAGGGAAGAAGAATTTAGTTGTTTGTCTCTCTTTTTTTAGGAAGAAGAATCATGGTTTGATGTCAAAAACGAAAGGATACAACCTTAATAACAGGAAATTAGGGGGAGGGGACGGGAGTACGATTCGTGCCAATTACATTTGAAGACAAGTTTGAGCAGAAATTAGGGGTCCAATATCCAAACAGGGAAATTGGCCGAGCCAAAAACAGTTTTCAAGGAGATAAGTTAGTTCCCCATTTATTGATAGCTTTGTGAGGTTTTTTTACCATTTTATGCTTGGCATACATGTCCGTTTGTGTAATACAGTTGATTTGGCTTAGAAAATGTTTATGTATTTCACACTTGTTGATATTTCATCTCTTGTATACAATCGTTATCTGATGCATCTGTTTCAGGCAGCGGATTCAAGGGAGAATGATATTTCTTCTGCCTTGCTTGTTGAACAGGAAGGCTGTATGTTGTGGGCTCTCTGCCAAAACCTGATTTAGTGAAAGGAAGTTTGAAGGTTGGCCGATTCTTTAAGCAGAGAGGCACTAGGGAGGGGTAGCTAGTCTGCTTTTTAGACATCCTTGCTGCCTTTTTTGTATTATTATTATAACATTCATGGTTGGATACATCTAGCCAAACTTTCATGACTACTTTAATAGCAACTCCTAGAAACAACCCTTTTTCACTATAAAAAAAACCCTCACTTCTGATCCATTATTAGAAATTATAACACATACGAGAATTGAGTACTGTAGACTTAAAAAAGAAAGTAGAAAGGTAAAAAAAATCAAATTATTAATATTATTATTTATTTTATTTGGGAGGGGAGTATTGCTAAACCCAACGCATTACAAAATAAAGTTAGATCTAATTACTTTCTGAAACTGAGATAGCGAGTAGAAGGCAATATTTTCCTAGACATACTATAAGAATAGAGATATTCTATTGGATTATGTAAATATAAAAAACACTGAATTTATGGAGATATTTTGTAAGACCACATATAATATCCTTGTCAACACCATTTGTATTATTGGACAGTCACAAAGTTGATATCGGCTTCATTACAACAAGAATATTCTCCCCTCATGATATATGCTGACATCAGTTTAAGGTAGCGAAGAGTCTAGGAAGTGCTGACTAGCTGACTATTGGAGAGTAGCCAAGTGAATGTTGTCTTTACGTTTAACAGGAGGAGGAGGAGCCGGAAGGGATGTGTAAAGACCCTTGATTTACTCTTAAAGATGAGATTGAGCTCTGCTGGTAGCAAGGGAAAATAAGCATCAAAATTTCTTTCAGAGGTTTTAAAGCCCCACTGCACTACTTGTACTGTAGCTACTTGCACCCTCTATATAGCAAACAATGCCTAATCGGTGCCTGTTGATCCTCTTTTTCTTATGTTAATTGAGAGCTGAGTTGATGAGCTAGCCACCTGTCAGTGATCACCCTGGGTGGTCTAATCCCTCCTAGCCAAACTAGTACAGACGGCCTTTAATGTGAAAGAACTTTCCATTTGAATCATGTACAATCAACTTGTCCAGTAACGCCTCCAAAGGGAAACACAAGAAGGGCCACTGTATTCAGGTGGCCTTTCTAGACAGGTTCCTCAACCAATGTTTCCTCCTTGGGGAGGTTATATAAATGACCACTATAGACAGGTGGCATTTATATGGAGGTGGCCGCTGAGACATTTGTTTAATACTGTACTTGTAGTATTTGATAAGCTTCAAGGCAACATGGATTATGGATGATTGAATACATGAAATATAAAATCTTGCCTTCATTTACATTCACATGACTGGCATTCAAACCCAATTATTACTTTGGTTGCTTTCTTGTTTGCCACACATGCAATTTTGCACAAAACAATAGGCACCGATTGACAGCAGGATTGCTCTGTGCAGCACAATGGCTTTGCAAAATTTCAACATTTCTGGGGGGCGTTTCATGAAACAATTAGTTGGTGGTTTTCACCGACTAATATCATTTTCACCAACAATTTAGTCAGCACTGACTAAATTTGACCAATTAAAGAGGCCTGGAAAATAGTCGGTGACAATAGAATTGTTGGTGAAAATGATAGTAGTCGGTGAAAACCACCGACTAATTGTTTCATGAAACGCCCCCCCCCCCCCCCCCCCCCCCCCCCCAATTTCAACATTTCTGGGGGGCGTTTCATGAAACAATTAGTTGGTGGTTTTCACCGACTAATATCATTTTCGCCAACAATGGTCTTGATTAGTTCCACGCCAAACCTTCTTTTAAACACAGTTATACATACAGAGTAATCTTGCACTTAAAACAAATAATCAAAGAGGCACGGGAGATCACGTGTGTCGCATATAAAGAGTTTTACAAATGTTGTACTCGCCATTATTACCCACAGTGTGATACTTGATATTCGCAATCATTATAACGTTGGCATAATTCAATGAAAACTGCACTTGTTTCGTTTGCCTGAATTCTTCTCTTTGCTCAACCTATACTATGTACATGTATCAGTTCAAACCGTTGCAATGTATTTGAAATGGGAATACACTTCAAAACTTCACCACCTATTTCTCTTTATGCACAATATTATTATATCAGTTAATCTGCATTTCTCAGTGTTCTGTCTGTCTGTCTGTGTGAATGCACCCGTGCAGAAGTCTTATTAGATATACTGTAAATATAAATTGTAATATGATAATCATACAGATTCATTTTATATTCATTGTAAATCATACAAATACAAGGTGCAAAAGGTTCATCTTTTCTTTATTCTTATTGCTATTATTATATTTTGGTAATATTGAGTCTGTATATATCTTAAAATGTAAATAGACACACATATTGGTTGTCCATGCAGCTTGCATAAGTATTTTCTCCTATAACATGATGCATTTATCAGTTTAAAAAAAAAGGTATATGTGAGCTGAAAATGATTTGAACATGGAAAGTTAGAAAAGAACCCTAGACAAAAACAACAACTGAGGTTCATGCAAAAACAGCTACATGTATACACAGATATATAGTTTGGCTTTCATAATATCACACTTCTTTAAGATAGGGCCTATAAATTCATATGAATTATTAGAGAGATATAACAGCAAATAGAATGTAATTGTGCATATACAACCATCATTGCAGTTGTTTATAATTATATTAAAGTTCCTGAGAGTTGGGTATTGCTAAGCTGAACTTATATTGATACATCTGTATGTACATGTATATCGAAAATATATCGAAAGTATTTGTTTATATACATGTATGTCTGCACAGTTCATCTCAAAGTATGTCGAGAGTCAGGTGATAATCATCTATCACAGCTAATGACGGAGAAATGCCTAAGTACAATAATCAATCATCACATCCTCTACATCGTATTATTTATACCAGCTTACATCATTCTGTATTTGTTTCTTGCCATTTTATTTCAGGTTCAACTGTGCTAGCTGTTGGGACTCATTAATTTATTTTCCTGTGTTTATTTTCCAACCGGTATATGGTATTAACACATGTCTAGTTCTTGCCAAATATTTTTGTTTCATCGTTTGTTTTTGTTTATGTAAAGTATTTTTCTGTCTCCTTTATCTTTTTTGCTGCTATTGACATGTAGTATTGGAAGTACAGTTAACATGTATGTCGTATTTCAGGCCATACATGAACAGTGGTACGAGTCATAGTACAGAACTGCAATATGATCATGTTCATATTTAACAAATTTTATTTAAAAAAGTTTCCTTTATGTCTACTGCATTAAAATGACTAAAATTTTATATAGGGAACTCACAAACTTCAGATCTTTTTTCCACCTCAAATGCTTTCATGCAGGAGAAATATTTTGCAGGAGCTTAACTTTTGAATATTTTGGTGTTTTTATTCAAATATTCAAGAAGTATTCTAACGTATTGTACATTGGCTTGCCTTTGCCTTCAGCATTGCACAATTCCTATATGTTGGTGTCCTTGTATGTAAAGCTACCCAATACTGCACAAGACATATCTTCCTCAGTATTATCACAGAACAGCAACATAGTATCTTAACGTTCAGAGCTTTCAAGGAAAATTCTTCATTTTTTCTTTATTAATTTGCCAAATTAAGTAAATGTGTTTGTCAGTTTTCTAATTGTACCCTATCAAAAATTTATTATTTTTTAGTTCTTGCCAGCAACAGATAAATCCCTGTATTTTCCTGCAACCTTTGCTGTTCGATTCAGCTACTCTTTGAAATACTATATGTTGATGTTAAAATGCTTATTGCACTGCATCCATTTTAAAGGGAAAATCCTTTTTTTTTAAAGTGCCATTGAATGAATATACTCTTTATGCCTGTATTTCTGCCGAAGATTGGACTGTATTTAGAGATGGTGTCTGTAAGATTATGTTCTAGCCAAGGTTTTGACTCGAATTGCATTTTTCACTTGTTATCGACCCAGTTTATTTTCACCCTAAAAATGCTGAGCAAATGAGCGAAAGGTCATTTGAATCGGATTCGCAATACACAAAGACATGATAAATTTGGGATAGCAACATGTTTTGTTGGAAACAGAAATAAAATTGAATTGAATTGAATTGAATTGAATTTTTTTTTATATTTAAGGATTTAAATGCACCCCAAAAAAAAAAAAAAAGTTTCGGCTATTGCTATTATAGGTAAAATGAAACGTTTAGATTATGTTATAATAATAATAATAATAATAATAATATGTCTTGTTTACCCAGGGTAGCCTCATCAGTATTCATACTGTTCTCCCTGAGGGCCCTGCAATCATATTATTGCCAAATTAATGCCTGTTGTTACATGGTTATTGAATTATTATGTTGATATGAAGTGGCAAACTTCATCTTTTAAAAATCTTTTTTTTCCCCCTTCATTTTGTTTACTTGATGGGCATTAGCATTAAGCAGTACATTGTTTGAGAGTATGTGTCCTCTGACAACGAGAATTTAGAATTTATTGAAATAACATCGTCACATTGTATCAACGCATATTTTTTCAAAAATGACAAGTTTCACATTATACTGATAATATCTTCAGCATTCATCACTTGCTTCATATCATGAAAATTATAGAATGTTTTTCTGGCACGAATCTGCAAATCATGCTTCTTTGAGAATAATGTCATCGAATTAAGCTTTCCACAATATGTGTCTAAACAGTGCCAGCAATACAGTCGCACTTTAAGGGGTTCTATGTGTGTCGTTAACTTTCCTTACTTTGTGAAAAATCAGAGGAAATTCTAACAGATCATGAATGCATGTCTGCATGAGTTTGTTCAACATGTATACCTATTATCAATTATTACTCCATTATCAGACTTTTAATTAGGGTATGTTTTTCTCTTTTCAAAAAGTATAATTATCACAATCAATATTTTGTAACGATATCATACTTTCCAAGCTGTGTATCATATTGTGACGATCATGTACCTTGTAAAACTGTATAAATTTGTATTACATGTGCAACTCATGTTTTATTTAAAAAGAAATAAAATGATATAAACAATGCTCAAGACAGCCTGTGTTTTTTCTTCTTTTTATTGTATTGAGCTACTAATCTTTCATCTGTCAATTCTTTTTGTTTCTCTTTTCAAATTGGTTCATGATCCTTTTAAAAATGCTTTATCAATAAACATGTTTTCTTTATAACTCTTCTGCATCATGTTATTAATAAAAAATATCATATGTTCCATCTTCTACTTTTTTTCCTTTCACTTGTTATATGATACATCATCCTTCACCTATTAGAAGAAGAAAAAAAAACCCAGACAAACAGACAAACAAACCTGTAGCTTAAAGCCCTGCTGTCCTACTTGTAGCTACTTGCTCCCTCTATATAGAAAACTTCCCCAATCGGTGCCTGTTGATCCCCCATGATCCTCTTTTTCTTATGTTAGTTGAGAGCGGAGTTAATGAGATAGCCACCTGTCAGTGACCTTGCTGTGTGGTCTAATCCCTTCTGGCCAAGTAGTATTGACGGTCTTTAATAATTTGGCAAACTGTACCCATCTGAATATCATTTCATTTCATTTACATGTAGTTTGCTACCAAGGCTGGCTTTCCCTTTCATTTCAAACTCAATCATGTCCAAATTAAGTGAACAGTGGGTATTAATTGCAATATATATAGAAACTCCAGATATAGATGTCTTTAAGAGGCTGAAATTTGATTCTGAATAAACATGATGCATCATTGTGGTATGAATCAGGATGCGGATAAGGATGTCAGACTGCGTGAAATGATGAAGGAACTATTGAAACTACAGGTTTCATAGCTTTCTTCTAAAAGATCTAGTCGGCGAAGTTTGAAACCACACATCAAGCCACATTTCATTTCATACTTCCTTGATAAAAAAAGTCAAAAATTAGAGACGTTTAATATAGCCAGAGTAATTATCTGAAGCTGTTTTGAAGCTCATCTAGAGCATTACTACATGTACATGGTACAGGCTTCACAAGAGCAGATGATCATTATTGACTGTTTTCTATCTATTAACCTAATTTCCAGATACATATACCAAACCAATCGCCTCATCAATGTGGCAGTATTTTCTTCTACATGCAAGTTCTAAAAAAAAATTCTTTCTGGACACTGCCCAATTTCAAGCTCCTTTTTTTCTCCACACAACCTTTCTTTAAAACTAGATGACAAAGATTTTGGGTTGGCAAAAGAGAAAAATCAGAAAAAAAACATTTTAGCTTGTTCTCATTTATCATTTGACTCCTCAAGGATGCCACTTTTTTTCTATTAAAAACAAAAGTTTTGAAGGCCTTGTGATATTAAGTTTATATGAAGGAGCCCCTCCTCTTCAGCCTCGATCATGATATGAAGTTCATTTTCTAGGCTTCTGACGGCAAAGATTAACCACTAAACATGGTCAAGATGTGTGTGATGGTCTTTTTAAAATTATGGTGTACTTGCTACTTGAGAACATAGTGAAACTGTGTTTTGTATTAGCTGTTGAATTGTATAGAATGTATAAGCCTGTCTCCATCAGCTTGAATTTGCCAAATAATCAGCTATTTTAACTATCCCGCTCGCAAATTAGCCAGTTAATTTGCGTTTTCATCAGCCAGCAGTTGCAATTAGCGGGATATTTGGTCAAGAAATTATCCTGACAAATATTGGTCTTGTTTCTAAAATATCCTGCTTTTGGGGAAATAGCAGGCTAATTTACGCCTGTCCGAGCTAGTTTGTGATGAGCATATCGGTCTGGTGAAGACGCAATATCGAGCTTGGGGATAATATCCTGAGTCTGAAAATAGCGGGAGATTTGGCAAATTCGAGCTGATGAGGACAGGCCTCATGTGAATGCAGGGAAGAGAAAGAATGTTTACGTCTGGTCAGAAGCCAATGTTGTGTCGAGTTTAGACAGAAGTTTGGAGAAGACATTTCGAAATTTAATTGATCAAGCAGAATTATGTTCCAACAGTTCCGATTACCTCTTAGTGACAAGTCAACAATAAACAATACAGGCTTCAGGCCCAGAATTTGTTTTATCAGTTATAACGTTACACATAATTATCAGAAAAAGTTTTCAAATACATCAAAGTAGAGTATTTCAAAATTTTCAGCTGAGTGAAATGAAGAGTCAACTGCAAATTACTTCCAATACTAAAAATGTGTATCTTTTGCTAGTGATAGCATAAGAAAAAAACAGCACAAGCAGAATTTTGTATACCCTTTCAATATTCGCCTCATATTCAGTGAATTGGAAGAGTTGTGTAAACTAAGACATCACCTTTACATTGGTTTTTAATCATCACCATCAGGTATTAAAGTCAGCAATTTTGCTCTTACAAGGTGTTACTGACTTTCGTGCCATGATGACACTCCTTCCCTCCACTTTTTCTTGTCTTGAGCATCCTCTTCATTTATACCAACAATATTGCTTCTTTCTTCACCAAAACTTTCCATGAAATCTTTTGTCTCCCTTTTCCTCTTATGCCATCCATTTCCTGATCCCATGCTCTTTTTACAGATTCATCATCTTTCCTTCTCAACACATGACCCATCAATCTCAATCCACTTCTCTTTAACATCCCACCAGTTTCTTCCAGAACCTAACTTTCAATGAGCTCACTTGTGTTCTCCTCATGAATCAGACATTGTATAAAAAGCAAAATAGATATTCCATTTCACGACTTTCTTTTTATTGATCTCAACATTTCAAGAAAGAATAATCGACCAGCTAGGTGGGATCAACAATTCAAAGTAACGTTTCAGCATTCATACACATTCAACAGGTACATATGTTGCCACTTGGAGTTACAAAATAAATACGCCACTACATGTAGCTACACTTGTGATGTACAGAACCTTGCATTTCATGTAAGTACACATCTATATGGTACAGTATTTTAGTTTTTAAAAGGAGATAATACATCCTTTGCAAAAGTGCTCTGGAAATACATCGATTTGCCTTTATTAAATATAGCCACCAAAAGTTTCAATGTTTGTCTCGATCGTTCCTTTCCTGAAAATTGTGTAAATTAGCACAGATAAAGCCTAGGTTGACATCATATCATGATAGACACATGTCTGGGGAGGAATAAGTAATGGAACATTGTAATTGGTCTGTCCAACTGTCTACCACAAGCCTTGAAGATCTAAGAGGATTTAAAGAGAAGGTTGAGTTCTGGGAAAGGTGAAGAATAATATGTGAGCTCTTTCATTCTTTTCATAGTAGTGTGGAAGAATATAATAGAAAAACTGTCTCCTAAAAAGGATGGCTGTTCAAATGCCTTCATATTCGAAATACAACAAGTAACAGTTTGAGTTTGAAGATCACAACCTCATGCTATATGTGTGTGTAGTTCTATAGACACATTTAGGTGTATGGTCCATGTGAATTTTTAGCAATACCAGGCAAGTTTCTTATCATTTTGATGATTCCCAAACCTCATTTCATACACCAATACTTATGTGCTACATGATGAACATTTTTTTCCAGATAGTTGCTTTCACGATGAAATTGCATGACCTGAACTCAACTTTATCTTTAACTTCAAGGCTAGATTATGCTTCCTGCACTGGACATTGGTTGTGTCACGACCAAAGAAGAATTGATCTGTACACCTTTCTTCTATAAACTTTCTTATTTTTAATCTGTTTTTGCTCAAACTTTCACTGACCTGTTTCTTCTATTAAAACCAACTTAACAACAGGGTGGATGTCCCCTTTAAGTATGCTTCCTTTGATGCTGGCATTGTCAAGAAAAAGTATACAATTCCAAACAGATTCAATTCTCAAAAAATACCTTGCTTAGCCAAAAAATGAAATGAAAACTTAAGCTTCTTCGATGTTATACCAAAATGAATACTTTCATAGATCTACAAACTGTTATAGAAATAGTAGTAGCAATATGTAAAACTGTGTGATTATAGCATGTATATTGTATAAAACAATTTTAGGTACACAATATGTAAATTGTCATATCTGCTTTACTCATATAACCATACAAAAATAACCCAGAGCTTCACGTATTGGAAGGAAACAAAACGAAATTGAAAGTAATTTTTAGACATACTGAAAAGGAGAAAACAGAGGAAGAACAAAAAGGCAAATAGTTTTTCCATTTTTTCCATATAAATATCTTTCGAACAAATTACTGTGTATTTTACAAGTATAAATTCATTTTAACACATTGACCATTGGCATTTGTATAAAAGTGTACATTTTAAACACATTTTTTTATTTCACAATTGTAAACCAAACATGCTCAGCATGTGATGTAATCAAATTATTCCTGAGAACCAAGTCTTCTTCTGCATATCATAATCGTTGTGCCACGCACATAAACAAGTAAATGTATACTGTATTTTTCATAGCAAAGAGAATATATATCATACTGCGAATCCATCAAATACTGATAATAAATAATTGAACAGTTATGAAGTTTAATACCCCTTTTTTGTTATCTCTGATGAGGTTGTGAGATCACCGACTACTAGTATGCAAGTTGGATAGTCTGTATGTACATGCAAATGGCTAAATGCTTCATTGTTTTGTCTATGCATACCTTTTTCCATCTCTACTTAACGAGGTATCAATATGAACACCTACATTCAAACCTGTATGCAAATAAATATTCCAATTCATGACCCAATGAACTGTAATCCAGCACTTCTGAACTGGCGCTGAACTGAATCTCTGGTGCTACATGCATCAGTATATCAGGGTCACTTGGACTTTTCAGAGGCAGCAATTGAATAAGACGTTCTGAGGCATCCCATTCAATGATAAGCCATAGAAATCCCCAATGAAGTATCAAGATAAGGAAGATACATCAAAATATAAAGATATTTAATATAATAATTAGACTAAGGTGTGTGTTCAACAAGACAAATTTATAAGTGTCAAGGATTTGCCAACAAAAATAAGAATGAACAAGCAGACGAAATGCTTGTCAGGTTTCAAAGATTACTTTGTTCATGTAGCGCCAATAATGCTATGTAAAGTTAACAATGGAGAAAAAACAGAAATTGTACACTTCACCTTTTGGTTTAGATATCAATTGCACATATAAAGCATCAGATATAAATATTTATCGATGCATATGAATGAAAAATTTACAGCTGAACAATTTTTGACACAGATTTGTTGAGATAATAAAGGGATTTCAGAAGGATGAATTCACATTTAGTTTAGTCACTTAAAAAACAGAGGAAAATCTACGGTAATCATTTCCCTCACATTGTGGACTGAAATGTCATAGTCAAATCTAAGTTTATTGGACAGCATTATGGTTAATCCTACTCCTTAATGAGGATTGATTCCATAATTGGTTCTTTGCTGTCGCTGCCAAAAAACTGACAAGAAACACATTTCAATCATGGAAAGAAAAAATGACGACCGATTTCTACTACGGAATGCATAAATCCATCCAAGTAAAAAATAATCAACAAATGTTTGTTCGGCTCTCAAGTCCACATTCCATTCATGCCTTTAGAAAATCACAAATTGCATCTCAATATTCAACTTCTGAGTATCAAAATTACAAAATAATTCATCCATGATGCTGATGCAGCTCATATACAAATAAATCCTTAGTATCAAGTAAGTTAATACTTGATATGATACCATTTTCGTCTGACACACCTACTGTAATGTAGTATTTGGTGATAAGTTTTTTCTTATTTTTGGCTTCAACAAATGAAGAAGACTGAAGAATACCATTGTATAGAACGTAAGAGAAATAGAAATGGATATACTTGAAATGGTAGAATAGTCAAGAAGCCAGAACGGCTAGTCTTGTAAATATGTTTTTTTTAAATAAATTTTTGTAATACAATATGTAACTACTTTGTACACACTGAGGAGATGCGGTGGCTCATTGGAAGAGCAGTGGTCTCGTAACCGGAAGGTCCCGGGTTCCAAACCAAGTCGATGCGCTAGTGCCCTTAGGTAAGGCATTAATTCTCGTTGCCAAGTCCCTCAGAGAGGACTTAAAGCCGTTGGTCCTCTGGTTGCTTACTTATAAGCATACACAATTTACACATGCTTTCTTAGCAGTCGGGTAAAACAAACCATCAAACCAATGTATGTGTAATATTCTTTAAATACGTTTTCTTTGTTTGTACTCTCATACCCCGACAGAGGGTCCATAGAGTTAATAAATACTACTCTATACTTCATGTATCCATGAATCCAAGAGAAATCCATCTTTCCAATCCTACAATGCCCTCTCAATAGAGTATCTCAATAAAAACAATCAGTAACAGATTCATACATGTGCAGTCAACAACTAAATTATTTATATCCTTACCAACTTTTGTAATTTATAAGTACCCGGTATGTGAAAAATTGATTTCTCCCAATTTAGGTTTCTTGAGAATGTGAAATATTAAAGCTTACATCTAAAATTATTTAACAAAGGCCCTAATTCAACCAGTCCAGCGTCCATTCTTGAGTTACAAACAACACAAAAGGCATCACATTTTACAAGGGATATGAATAATTTAGTTGTTAACTGTATGCATGGGTTGTCTCAGCTCTCTTTACAATATGCTAACCAGGGACCCGTTTCACCAAGCCTTGTTCAATGACAAATGACCAAAGTCAGTGACAAATCTGCTGATAACCAATCAGAAGCAAGGATTTCAGTAGCTTATAACAAAGACTGTAACTTGTTACCGATGACAAGTTTTGTGAAACGGGCCCCAGGTATTGTCTCTTGGGTGGAGGTGTGAGTCATACCATACTCAAAAGTTTATCGACCCCACCAAAAATAACTCTGATTAAGACAGAGGACAGGGGTCAGAACAGAGGCAAGTTCTTCAAATGGAATGATATATAGTCAAACCTGCTTTAGGGACCACCTGTATAGAAAGACCACCTGTCTACAAAGACCACCTGACTACAAAGACCACATTTTTTGTTTCCCTTGAAAATGGTTTCTCATTGCAACATGTACTATTAAAAGGTAGCTGTACAAAAAGACCACCTGTCTATAAAGACCACTTTTCTTGTCTACCTTGGGTGGTCTTTATGGACAGGTTTCACTGTACTATCTGATGAGGGCAAGAAGGAAGTTATAGCTTGTTAGTGAACGTCCTTCTGGCTCTTAACAGACGATACACAAGCAGAACATGTCCTCCTATACTAATGTACATGCTAAGATAGAGTACAGGTTGCATGAAAGGGTTGTACGCACAAGTTCACCGACATCCCATATAAACGGGTGTTAAACTTAAAGGTATAGACCAGTTATGGTCATGCGATTGCATTTTGAAAGAAACGTTGTGGAATCGAGCAGAAAAGGTTGATCATCTAGCATATAAGTATTGGTGTGTACTGTAAGGTTCTGGAATCATCACAATGATAAGAAATTTGGCGCAGTATTTGTAAAGTTACAAGCACTGTACACAGAAAGATGAATATGGGACTATACGCACACGTGCGCAACACATGCGTTTATCCCTCACAGACCATGTAGATAAACTAATTTACCAAATATATCAATTAGTAGGCGGTTTCCCGGCAAAATTGTTATCATCATGTATTAGTCAAAACATATTCTTTCACATGATTGGTAATAAGAGCTTCCATTTCATTTTTAGAAATTGGGGCGTTTCCAATACTGGTCTTTCATGTATTCCGATGGGATGACGGTTAACTTGTACTTATGATGGTTTTGTGAAACGCTGCCCAGATCATCTACAAGTGAAGGGTTGGTCTATCCTGAAACTATAAACCCGACACTTGACAATTAATCTATTTGGTTGGCAAGTACATTTGCAGGATCTACATGTGTAAATCTTCCATTTCTGCTGATATGAAGTAGCATGTTTATTCTCAAGTGTTTATATGCCACTGTCCAACAGGCGGATGTTCATCCATGTATTACACATGCCCTCTTTCTTCAAATGTAAACAATTGTAAAGTGGTTTTACTCAGCAATGCGAAACTAGCTCAGTCCCGCAGTTTTACTGTGGGTATCACCTTGGCTCAATTCACTTGCGCTCTCTCTCTCTCTCTCTCTCTCTACACACATTCTTCAAGGCTCCGTCTCCGCTTTACTCAAAGGCACCCCTTCTTACCACTTCAGTCCCAAAGGCTTAAATTGGTGTCATCCTCTCTGCACCATTTTCTACAAGCAAATGAGATCAGCCCCATGCATGCCATATTTACGAAATGACTTTCGAACATATTCAGCCATGGTCCCATCCATTCATTCTTTTGCATAAACTCTCTAATTTGACAAGAAAAGTCAGATGCTCTTCCAAACAAATCTAGTTTCTTCTGTCTGCACTGTGTTGTTGCATGCCAAAAACTGCAGCAGCCATGCACTCCACTTTTCATGTACATGTATAACTTGCGGAGAACACAAGTTAGTCCCACTCCTTCGCTTCCACGCATTGTCCTCAACACATCAGCCTGGTCCCACCTGTTCATCTTGACGTTAAGCTTTGCATGAAGTCTTCAAGATTGTACTCGGTCTCATACTGGCTCTCATCCCACAGATCACCGAGGTTGGAGAGGATGGAGTTCATTGAGTTTGGACCTTGCTTACTCTTGCTTCCATTCCCCTCAATGGTTGCCTCCCCAGGTCCGATAGGGCCATTCTATAGAATTAAAAAAATAAACAATAAATAAAAAGATGTTTGATATATCACACTGTCACACGGATATCTTGTTCTACATTAACGTGAATAGGAACAGTTCATCTTTTTTGTTCAATATCAATGAAACAAATGTAAATAGAGTACCATATTTGCTTTCAAGTGTTTACAGACAGTCAGACAGCCATCCACAAATAGATGTACATGTAATATTACATATATAGGAGCAACTAACAATTTGTCTGAGATCAAGGAAACAAAATAATATCAATAAAAATAAGTCAGAATGCTTGTGATCAGCACAAATTATACTGCTTTCAAACTGGCTTCTATCGGATTCACACCAATGAAAATACCGATTAAATTTTCCTTATGTAGACAAAGGTGAAACAGCCTTTTTCCCTGCTGTCGCTTTCATACTGCCGGTGAAATTCACTCGCTGTGGCGAGCCCTTGCCGGAAGTGAAGAATTATTGCGTAATTATTAAGCCCGCACTCCATCTAGCTAGCATGCAGCATGTTCAACCATAATTGAACAAACAAAGCTGGTTACGATAAAGCGCGTGTACACTGCAACCTTTGACCATTTTAATCGGTGTTTTAATCACTGTTTTCTCCCGAATGCATTCATAGCGGCTGTTTCATCGGTGTCACACCGATAGAATGAACATTTCTCATGCTCTTGAGCAGGAGAATTTAATCGCCTATTTCTCTTCTTTTCATCAGCTATTCTATCGGCTTTTTCTCCTCTGTAGCATTCATACTGGCAGTTTCATCGGATGCGTCCGGATGCATCCGATGAAAGTCAGGCCAGTTTGAAAGGGGTATAAGTTCACCAATATTCAAAAGAAGAATTATTTCAAAAATTGTATCACAAACTAGATGAACCTCTTCAGCGATACATTTTTTGCTGAGTGTATAATATACATGTACATTGTATCATGATGTATGTAAAGTTTTTTTTCTTCTTCTTCCTTTGTTCAATGCTTTCTTATTTACCTCATATCAAAATAATAATACATTTGCATAAATATACTGCAAAAAGCTCTTCATCTAAAAACTTGAAAGCTGTTTCACCCTTTAAAAATTAAAGGAATAAGTCACAGCTATCAAGTTCTTTCTACAAACTTTGAATATTCTTTAGAGTTTTTAAAGACAGTGTACACTTAGTTCTTACCGGTATTCACAAACACTGTATCATATTTATTCATTAATGGTGACTCTTTTCAACTTTTTTTGCACTGCAACATGTTTTTATTGTTTGTATCAATGGCAATCAGCTATATCAATGCAAAATCCTACAGAACATGAGCAAATCTAAGGTTGAAGCTGATGAAAACACTTTATCAGGAAACTTGAAAAGTGACACAGGCAGACTTACTAGAACAATTTAAACCCACAAACTACATTTATGTGCTAAGCATATTAATAGGTGATGGTTGCATTAATTTAAAAAAATGTCATTGCTTGTATCACTTTACAAACACTCATGAAAGCCAGTTTTTAAAGGCAATAAAACTTCAATGTGATCACATGTGGTATCATAATCTGTATAGGGAATGTGCAAAATTATCTCGCTAGTATTAATGTGGAGTATGTAACAGGAAATTTGCTTGAGAGCTCTGTAATCGATTTGAAAGTGGATGATGACAGATGAATTAATCTTTTCATTCATTAAAGGCTTCCAACAAAATGTTATGATAGCTTCTGCGGCACTTGGACCTTCTAGTCTAGAGTCATAGTCTGAGAATTCTAAAGACATACAAACTTTTTTTAAATATTTTTTTAAATTCAAACCTAAATGGAAAAAAAATATATACTATTGCTCAGGTAAATAGATCCAGAATTTCTGAGAATTCTGGCAAAAATGAAACAAAGAATCTGAAGACTTGTGGTCCTTTTTATTCAGACCTACCAGTTACATGTATGAAGCATAGTACATGCAGCTACACAGTTGTAAATTGGAAAGAATATCATATCTATTTAAGATGTGCACACCTGGGAGTTCTGAGAAATATGAGAATTGTGGAAAAAGTGAAACTATTTTCTACTATTGTCTATTTGCTTTTGATGTCAGACCAACATGTTCTACATGTAAAATAAAATCATGATAGCTACATGAATCAAGTGTTTATGATGACAAGGGTATACCATATATTAAATTTTGAATATACTGTATCTCATAATTCTAAGAATTCTTGTGAGAGTAAAACCATTTTTTTATTTAAAATAACAATAGCTACATGTATCAAGTGTGTATGATGACAAGGGTATACTATATCTCAAAGTTTGAATTTACTGTATCTCATATTTCTAAGAATTCTTGGGAGAGCAAAACCATTTCTTTATTTAAAATTATAATAACTACACGTATCAAGTTTTTATGATGCCAATTAGGGTCTTAAAGTTTGAATATAATGTATCTCATAATTCTAAGAATTCTCTGAAGAGCAAAACTATTTCTTTATCAATTTGTCAGACGTAATACACGCCAAGTCACACATTGAGGCTTCAGTGACACAAAGACGTAGCTCCATATTTTGCCAAAATGAGTATTTGATATAAATATGTTCAGAAAAATGAGGGCTTTCCAGGAAGCACAAAGACTGAACTCCACCCAACACCGCATTGAAGTCAATGGCTAGTGAAACATAGACTTAACTCCTTAAAGGCCCAAGTGCTCAAAATGGCCAAAATGGAGTTACGTCTTTGTGTCACTGACCCCTCGACATGTCGCTTGGAAATGTATAAATGAAAGGAACATACCATATCTAAGTTGAAGAGGTCGAGGAGCTGTTCTGTTCCCATAGACTGTAGACTGGAGTTATCCTGGGTGATGACTGTGTTAGCAATGTTCAGCTTAAACTTCTGAAGTCTGAAAGAGAAAAATAAGGATAAGAACAGGAATGAAGCGATAATCACATTTCAAATCTAACGGCACATGCATGTTCATGTACGTTAACTGGTAGTTGTTCATTCCTATTTGGAAACAACACAATCAGTTTTGTGCGAGGTTCAGGATATCACCACATATTCCATCGACAGGATTAGGAACACAATTAGTGATAGATAATTGACCAAGGAAAACGATTTAATACAGATTTCTCGACAGACCTGAAGATCTGAAGGAAGACTCTTCATATGAGCAGGCGCTTTAAATCAGGGGCGGGGAGACACTATTGGGCTGTGATTCCAATGGGATGTTAACTAACGATTTGTATATATTCCCCCTCGATCAACTCCCTCCTTCCTATTTGGGATCCATCCAAAAGAGAAACTAGAAACTAGGAATTATTTATCTCACCATTCTCATCTGCTCTCATGATTACAAATGACATCACACTTGAATTATTTGTTCTCTGAGGTGCTATGGTCTAGTGCACAAGTACTACGATTTAGGGTTCAAGTCCCTGCCACTACACAAACATACTTTGCCAAGACATTGATCTTTAATTGCCATACTCAACCCAGGTGAGGTACATGTACATGTATATGTCAGTACCTCGCAAGATTTTTTTCCTTGAAATATGCTATGTGCTGATAACTAGGCTGGCTCTATAGCCAGGGTAATAATTAACATGTAGACATCATACATGCACACACAATGCCATATGCGCTATACAAGAAAATAATAATACTATTGTTATTATCAAGATATTTCTTAGTTCATCAATGGAAGTTGGAAGACCTCCAGATACCTTTAAATCATATCTTTGCAATTAAAAATTCCTGTAATAAGAGATGCCGATCATGAGATATAAAGCATTCAATAATACTTTCACAGACATGGGATCTCTACTCTGACTCTGACTCCAAAAGTAGTCAGATAATCCCTTGTTGAATGTAAACTCTGATAACAAGTTTTAAGACAAAAATAAGAGCAAAGGTTCTGGAGACTTGTTTTACATACATAAATGTATGCAGTGTCAACCTTTGACTTTTCCATGGTGTGGGCAGGCTAGTCATGTTGTGTCTAGATGCTCAAAATAGCATTTTTTCTTTTTAGAAACATAAACAAGCAAGAGCTGTAGTTTGTTCCCATAGGAGAAGGGAAAAAAAAATCATATAACGAAGAAACAGAGAATAAAAAACTCAAAATCAACTCCTTGATATATATATCAAAAGAAAGTTAAGAATTCTTGATTTTGGTACAGAAGAGGTTTTAAAAGTTTTAACAGTGCCGGTACATGTCAAAGGGGTAAAAAAAAAAGGGGGGGGGAGAGTTCTTACACCTGTGAGGATGGAAAATGTCCTGGTTATTTTACTTTGTCCTGGTTATTTTACTTTGATACTAAGCCAATTCAATGTACGTTTGTGTTCTCTAGAACAATGCCCATCATTTGTATTGTTGGAATAAATTGTTTTCTTCTTCCAATTCAATTACCTTTAAAATAAACAAGGGAAACGCTCTCGGCGGTCTCGCCTGCATAACGCAATTCAATATGATAAACCAGAACGTCAATGACGGAGTGCTCATCCGCATCTCGCAACAACAAATATCGGAAATTTTATGTGGTTCACTTTTGAACTGGTCTAAAAATAAAAATTTGATGCCCTGGAAGGGACATAATTTCATTTCATTTGCATAAAGTACCATAAATAATCAATGGAGCAAAATCTCACGATTATGTGTAGTAGTTTAGTGTTCCAAATTTAGCTCTACCAGATAAGGCAAACCAAATCAAAATCGGTCAAGAAATGAGGGAAAAGAAGCAATTTTTGTTATTTTTGGAATAAATTTGCATAAATTACCATAATTAATTAATGGAGAACAACTTCAAAATTCTGTGTAGAAATATGGTGTACCAAAGTTAGCTCAACGATATAAAGCAAACCAAATCAAAATCGGTCGAAAAATGAAGGAGAAGAAGCCTTTTTTGTGATTTCGAATAAATTTGCATAAATTAGCATAGATAATGAATTTCACGATTCTGTGTAGAAATTTTAAATCCCCCTTCTAGCCCTATCATATGAAACAATCAGAATCAAATTCGGTTGAAAAATTTTGGAAAGGTTAAGTTTTCGATGATGATGCTACAACATAGTCCAAGTCTGTTGACCTGAAATGACCTTTGACCTTGACCTTGTGATCTGAAATTCTACTCACATGATTGGGGATACTTGATTACCCTATAGTCAAAGTTTCATTGACTAAGAACTTATACTTTAAAAATTATATCAAAAATTCAAAAACTTAACCTTAGGTTAAGTTTTTGATGTTGACGCCGCCGCCGCCGTCGCCGTCGCCGCCGTCACCGGAAAAGCGGCGCCTATGTCTCGC
Source organism: Strongylocentrotus purpuratus (assembly GCF_000002235.5). Classification (NCBI taxonomy): domain Eukaryota; kingdom Metazoa; phylum Echinodermata; class Echinoidea; order Camarodonta; family Strongylocentrotidae; genus Strongylocentrotus; species Strongylocentrotus purpuratus. Next base: position 8,686,364 of record NW_022145599.1, on the reverse strand, counting down.
TTTTTGCTACGCAGGCGAGACAATAAAATATATATAACAATATATATATATATGATGCTTGTGTGAATGTCATTCTCAAGGTCAACTTAATCAGGCAGGCTTCCTGAAGAAGACAATCTTCTTTCCTTGTTGTTATTGTTGTCATAGTACCAGGACCAATTGACAATAGCAATTACAACCAGCCTTAAAGACTACCAAATTCATATACGGCAACTTGATGAAATACTAACAGTACTTTTCTGAAGCACTTTGGTTAACAAACTCTGTTACTCTGGTTATCATATTCATGTCTGCCAGCAATATGTGCACCATTTTCACCTTGTGGGGAATAATGTTCTTCTTACAACATGGTTTCCCTCAGAGATAAAGTGGAAAATATGATCTTTCCCATTATCTAATTTCAGAAGTAGGTCTATGCTTGCCTATACATATATTGTGGTTCCTAAGTAGATTGAATAATTCGATTTTGAAGCTCACCCCCCCCCCCCTCTCCCACACACACAATTGAACTGAAATGATGATGTGGTCAAACACATTCGGGTGAACATCAACACACAATGCAATCGACATGTACTGCAAATTTATATTCTTGTAAATATTCTTATTAACTATACTTTCAAGAAGTTTTCATTCCCAGACAGAATAATCATAAATGGTTAAAACATTTTTTAAAGATTTTTTTTTTTAATTTTAAAAAAAAAAGGAAAAAAAAATAATCATAGTCCGTGGGAAAGTCAAGCTAAAAAACAAGAACACACATTGCTATCCCATGTCGGTAAACATGGCGGTGGAAGGGAAGTTGGATATTGTTTTTGTCTTGTCTGCAGAGGAAGGGCTGAGCTTGTTAAAAGATCAACTAAGTACAACATGAGAGACTGGCTGGCCACGCCCTGACGACCTCAACTTCAACCTCAAACATGTTGCTCTCATTCATAAGGAGAGCTGACAGTCTGTGCATATACTGCTTGGTTTGATGGGTGAGGTGGAATTTTCAGGGTAAAATCCAGTTTTGGAAACACCCTCCTCTCAAAAAATGAAACGGAAGCTCTTATTACCAATCATGTGAAAGAATATGTTTTGACTAATACGTGATGATACAAATTTGCAGAGAAACCGCCTACTAATTGATATATTGGGTTAAATTATTATATCTATTTGGACCTGATAGATATCGCGCACGTGTTGCGCACGTGTCGCGTAGTCCCATATACCGTTACATCTTTCTGTGTACAGTGCTTGTAACTTTACCAAGACTGGGGCAAATTTCTAATCATTTTGATGATTCCAGAACATTGTAGTACACACCAATATTTATATATACTAGATGATCAACCTTTTCTGATCGATTCCACAACGTTTCTTTCACAATGCAATCGCATGACCAGAACCGGTCTTTAACTTTAATGGGTGAGGTTGAATTTTAACCCCCCAAATTGCTGCACTTTGTGGCAAACCTTAAAAGTTACAAAGGCACATATATATCGCCTGCATTTTAATTGCTAGACAAGGTGTCTATCCTTCTAGAAACATAATTTGTCATTCTGAAACTGATATACAGTAAAACCTGCTTGAGTGACCACGTGTCTACAAAGACCACATTTTGTTTGTTTCCCTTGAAAATGGTTTCCAATTGAAACATGTAATGAAGGAACCTGTACATAAAGACCACCTGCATATTAAGACTACTTTTTTGTCTCTCTTGTTTGCTCTTTATAAACAGGTATGACTGTATTATAGCTATCCAAGTATAGACTACTCTCTGAGAGATACATGTAAATCCACCGACTGACTTTCGTAAGTAGACAATATTGGAGTCGCAACATCATTTGAGGCAGTACAGCGTGAGTGTTAAAATTCCCCCAAATTAATATCTCCAGCCAAATCTACAGGATGTATTCGCGAGAGATTGATTCCATTTCAAGTTTGCTTTGAGAGGAGACAAAGGATAGCATTTTTCAAACTCATCATACTAAAAGAAGAAGAAAAAAAAAAAGAAAGAAAAGAAAAAAAGCCATTGTACCTCACTGCTCTACCATAAATATTCATGTACATGAACCTTAAAATTCTTTTGCAACAAACAGGTTACTGCAAAGTGATGATTCAAGGGAGCTGCGGAAGCAAGCAACAAGTGTCTTTGCCCTTAATGAGCGGATCAGCTGTGTGAGAATAAGACTCAGACAATTCGGGATTTCCTACCCAGCCCGAGGGGGGAAACAGACCCACTTGCCCTGCTTCCTGTTACCCCCGGCAACCAGGAAACAGTCGTATTTATTCAAAGCCATCACCAGCGACAGTTGTTGGGCTGTCTATAGTGGTTGCTGCACTCTGTCTGCACAGTGGAGTTGTACATTACGGTACTGCTTGGTAAATTGCCACTTGGTCTAAACATCACTTAGTCTACACTCATTTCGTCCATCAACATTTCAACCAATAACCAATTTGTCCAATACTCAAATAGTCCAATAGTCATTTAGTTCAATGACCAATTAGTCAAAACCATTTCGCCCACTTGGCATTGGACCAAATAGCAATATAAATGAACCTTCTGTTCATTGTTCTGGTGGGAATGGATACAATGTAAAGATAATTTTCTTCCATAGAAACAGAATTTTTAAAATTCACACAGTAACTAATGCATTAAAAAAAAAATGATAGCACCGGGAAATCAAACAAGTTTTTATCATTACAGAATACAGAGGGAATCAAATAATCCATGAAGTACTGGATGATGAAATATTGTTGTTTGTTAATCCTAAATGAGTACCATCACAAAATAAAGAATTGCTATGAATTTGTTGGGAGCTTCTAACCATCCTATTCTAACCATAGAACAAAAAAAGATTGAAATGAATCAATCCAGAAATATATCACTGCAACTCCACTTACATGTACTTTACATCAAAAAGAGTTGTTAGACTGAGAAAACACGAGTCATTATTGAGTCACTGACATTTCTGATCAATTCAGCCTTATTAGTAGAAGTTTACAAAGAATGTATGCAACCATGAACAGACACCAAAGGGCGTTCCCCTACAGTTGAAATGTACATCACTGGAAAGGTGAGTAAAATCAGAACAACTACGTAAATCCCACCGTTATACTGACGTTCTTCCTGTTTTGCCTCGATTTGTGATTGTCACTTTCACTGGGACTGCTGTTAACTCAAGCTCTACCAATGTGAACACTAATAACAAAACAATCCTTTTATGGTTGACATCTACAAAGTCAAGGATTTGCATGACAATAAAATTGACATTTGCCCGGAAAAGCAGTTCGATTAGGGTGTTTCCTCTGTAGAAATACAGACCAATGACACTGATTGAGAATTACTCATTGGACTGTATTAATTGATTACGAAATAAAGAGAACTCCAATGAAACATACACCTACATCCTCAGATGATTACCTTCATTAAGGTTCATTCACATATGCGATGGTAAATCGTAGGTTTTTTTTGTTATTGTGTGTACTAAATGAATCAGAGGTGGGGATGAAAACAGTTTCTGCATGCAACAATGGTCCTACACATACTGACTTTTAAATCTGTGTGTTCTAAGATACAAAAATGTGAAGTTCACAGTGCTTATTTAAGTACGCTTTAGAAGAAAACACCTTTAATTTACTGCAGTATATATGTGATTGTGAACAAGCCTTTTCTTTTCACAGGATGATGGTAACCTACACGAAGGAAAACCTGCAAATAAAGAGCAACACAATCTTTCACCCAATAGCACATCACAATCTTTCTCTCTAGGCAATACTGAGGTATGTCTGACATAGCAATGGCTATTATGCATGTTAATGTATTTTGCGAGGTGATAGTGTGCAATAGGAAATAGTGTGATAATGATACTTTTATTTGACAAATTTTCCTACTGTAGGCATTATCCCAGTGCTAGAATGGATGTATTACTGTACATTGCATGCCTTTCTCACTTTGGAAAACAAAATTCATGAATAAAAAACACCAAGCCGCAAAATCTGATGTGACATGGACGTGTGCACTAAAATCCACACTGTCATATGACACATTCGTCAGGTGGTATGTCACATGACATGAGGCGAGAATGGGGGTTCCAGTATGATTCAACAAGTGCACATAGAGAGACATGATCCTGGATCGCAAAGGTTGAAAACTTTGGGAGGGGGGCTTAATGATTGATATGATAACAAACATTTCATTAAATAAAAATGTCATATGTACAAGCACTTTCTTTGAAATACAAAGAAAAAATGATGATTTTTCCTCCTCATTCTAGCATCTAGCTAAGGTTTGTATGTACTAGAGGTGGATTATTTCAAAGTTCCGCCATATCACTTCTTGGTAATCTAAACGAAAGGATGTGTGTGTAGTAAAACACTTTTATTACATGTACATGGGACTAATATTATTGCAAGAGATCATTAGTTCACACTTAATCGTAACTAATCGTTCCACGAAGTCCAACTGTTATCTCAGAGTATGCACATGACTTGATTCTCAGTTTCACTTCTCTCATCATCTTTAAGTGATTACAGGAGTTAAAGGGAACCTTTCACCTGAAAAATAATTTGTGTATAGCTAGTACACATATGTATAATAAAACTCACCTCGTCCCCCTCCCCCCCCCCCCCTCCAAAAAAAAAAAATAATAATAATAATAATAATAATGATAATAATAAATAAATAAATAAAATAAAATAAAAATAAAAAATTTAAATGTTTTTTTTAAATAAATAAATAAATAACAATAATATTAATAACAATACAATATATATGTATATAATTTTAAAAGAAATTTAAAAAATGAATGAAAAGAAAGAAAGAAAACAAAAACAGTTCAACATTACATGGGTGATCAGTACAGGAGAATCAACAAAATAAATGAGAGAAAACAGCTGCACACAGTCTACTAACAAATCACTTTTACTTTCATTTTATAGAAAGTACATAAACTTGTAATTTCTCTTCATAGAATATTGTTAAGCTGATAGTTACCATCATAGAACCCAAATCATCATCAAGAGCAAACTTTTCATAATTTTAATGATGAAAGGTCTCCTTTAAGTTCTTGAGAAATTACATCTTTCCTGTTGACAAGAGTTGGATAGGGCCAGACAATTAAAGTAATAGAACTAATATGAAAGTTCAAAACCTCTCTTAACAGGGAAGTATGAATGGGAAAAATCAGGGGTTTCCCCTATGATTATGTAGTTGAGCCTTGAAGAACAAGGTTAAATCAAATTAGGCCACCTGTACCTAGATGGGAGGGCGTTGAAGGAGTAAGAATGCTAGATTCATATCTTGGTCTATTTTGGGGTTTTCTGAGTGGCAGTCTGGCAGATCCTTACAACATTGGATATCTTCAACCGAATATTGATGAAATATTTAATTCGAAAATGTGAAAATGTACGCCAGCTTCACTTCAAAGAGAGCTTATTATATTCACTATCCAAGTCCTTATTTAACAAATTTGCTTGATTCTATAAACATGAAAACCATTATTGGTTTATTCTTGCAAATTTGTCTCTAAAATTCTTTTTTTTTCCTCATAACAAAATAATTCATTCATCTTGTGAGTTTAAAAAAAATGTCAGATATCTGTTACAATGTGAATAACATTTGTTGTTGTGTAAATTGTGTGTGTAGTTAGAAAATGATTTCAAATGTGAACAGAATTTAAAATGTTCAAGACTACCCACTTAGGAATGTTCTCACTTCTCAGTGATGTTTCTCAGGCAAGTGTCTCTCTCCCAACTATTTGAATGCATGTATGCAGCTAGCTTTGCGCAGACATGAACACGAAACTTATCCAGGTTTACAGTTGTTCTCACCACTAACATACTTTCACTATTAAACAAAAAACACCAGTGTCCTGAACACTCACTAAGGAACTTCTTACTCATATTTCAAAGCCATCAAACATGATCATGTATTTCCTGTAAAATGAAAAAGAGTGGGGTTATGAACAGGGAACTAAACCAGAAAACCCAAGGCCAAAGAACCACGTTAGTGAAAGTTTGCGAAAGATCACACAAATATCAACATTGAAAATTTATCATTTTGTTTGTTTGAAGAAAACCAAATTAATTTACAAATCAGTCATATGACAGCGATGTTAAAGCACCATTCTCTACTACTCCACTTGTTTTGTACAAACCTAAAATATACCCTTATCAGCAATTGACAGAAAGTTATGCAATAATACAAGTCCATGATTATACTAAGTATTAAATGTTGAGAATGACATGACTTTAAGGTTAAAAATTTAACTTCAACTTTAAAGGCAAAAGTAATCTCTGATGATGTCAAGCTAGATAAAGTACACTGTTCCCATATTTGTTTTATTATTCAGATTCTGATCAATGGCACTTCCTTTCATTGGGTGTGTCAATGCTAAATTTGATACACTCTTCTTTTTTCATGTATTGAGCTTCAGTAAGGAGTTGGTATATGAGTGAAGTTGAGGGGTTGTATTCTGTAAACTATATCTTTTGTGTAAGTGGAAAGTAATATTAAAGACTCTGTCGAAATGAAAAATTAAATATATGATTTGTATATCAACTGTACGCTAATCAGCCATAGATTCCAATAATATCAATCATATGGTATTTTAGTGTCTGTCAGAGGAGTAACAGCTAAAATCTAACTATCGACTTGATGACAACATCTTACGGTATGTGGAATACGCATACCAGTATTCACAATGACTTTGCATTAATCAAGCACCGTTCATAGCCTCAGTTTCAATACTAAGCGAGCTGATCAGGGCCACATGTTATGTCTTCACCGTAACAGCAGAAAATTTGAACCCTGTTGACCTGTTATTTGGAGGGATGCAGAAAATGAGGTTTAAATTTGCTTTTGTGCAATCCTGAAAGGGGAAATATTTGTCATTCCTTTATATTTGTATTTTATGTTCATTCAGCTTTTTTTTTCTTCATCAGATAGGGTCTTTAAAGTTCATAATTAACTGAAATTTCCATGGAAAAAACACTGACACACATTTATTATTGGTTCTTGGGCAAGTGCTTCTCCCAACAACTTGCGTACATGTACATGTATGCAGCTAGCTTTGTGCAGACCTAACCACAAAGACTTATCCCAAATTAAAGTTGTTATGACAACTCACATACTTTCGCTAACACAAGGTGACATACTCTTCAGAATACTCTTCCGCATGCGCATGTAGCTAGCATTGAGCAGACATTACCACACGCCTGTCCCAAGCGACATACTTTCACCAACATAAGGTAAAATGCTTTTTCAGAATACCTAACCTCACCATACTTTCACTTACACAAGATAACATATTTTTCTGAATACCCACCCCCAAAGGCCCACAATAGCCCTCATTCCCCCTCCCCCGAGAAAGAAAGGGGGATATAATACAAACGATTCATGTATGGATAATCTCTTCCTGACCGAATCAGGCTTTTAGATTTGTCCTGTCCATAAACAGTCCAACATGCTTTAGTCACACCTGTATAGAAAGACCACATGTCTACAAAGACCACATTTTTTGTTTCCCTTGAAATAGTTTCTCATACATGTACTAAAGGAATCTGTACATAATGACCGCCTGCTTACAAAGACCACTTTTCTTGTCTCCCTTGGACGGTTTTTATAGACAGGTTTCACTGTACTTCATATTTTATGAGCTAAGTAGGAAACAAACATTGCTCTAATCTATTCAGGAAGATAAAATGTATGGATGCACTCTTTAAAAAAAAAGCACAGAGTGGCATGGTTTTGACTATGACCTTGTTGAACCAATGGTGAACCATTGCGTGACACATACTAAGACTCACACACAAATCTAGTGAAGAACTTAAAGTCACCTGTTAATCAGACCTTGGGAACTAAAATAGCACATGTCTAGTGATTCAACCCAAATCTAGTCTTTCTCACAACTCTGATTTATATTTCCCCATAAAACAACATACACTTTTCCTTAAGAATAACAATTTGTGACATTAATTGTATCGTCTTGATCCCATAAATGTTCTGTTAAACCATAAACTTTCATGCGCATGTATATACATGTAACTCCTGCAAATTTGGCAATGTTTGAGATTTGCCAAAGTTTCGTGCCAAGAAATAATTGATTAGCAACATGTCATTTTTGCCATTTTGAAACTTCCTTGCTGCAATAAAAGCGTTCCTTAACAATCAAAGCCCAAGTTCAACATCACAGAGTTACTGGTTTTTACGGTAAGAGCTAATTCTCTCATCATTGTTTAAAGGAAACAGGAATATAGGATTAAAGCTATTGGTACATTAAAAATTTAACTAAATGCATTTCATGGTCCACTTGATTATGTTCCTCATCTAACCATGGGTCGCAAGGAAAGTGTAATGTGACAACTGATACCATTCATGTACATGGATACAAAGAAGACTTAACATCTTTGTTTCTTTTCCATCTCTTAATGCCTAAAATATAGTAATTACAAGAACATTTGCTGAAGATTGGCATAAGCCAAGGCTTGTTCAGTTCCATACAGCTTTAAGTCATTATCATTTAAAGTATCTAAAGGAAAACAGGAAATGAGAATCCGGTTGATTAATTGAACATTTTGCTATTCAGCCAGCTGTAGAAGTTTTCAAATTTGTGTCACATAACCAAAGGAGAGGGTTCAAATGTGTTTGAAAGGAAGAAGCGTTGTTGGGTAGAAGTGTTGGGGGTCTAATGAATAATCACCCGACTATGGTCTATTAAAGTGATCTGAATTCTTGCTATGGCACTACCAGTATAGGGCAAGACATTGATCAATATTTACCACTCTTGACTATTAAAGGTGAAGTGGGAACCTGATAGGGAAAAATTCTTTAATGAATGATCATGTTAACAAGAAAGCTTGGCACCCATCCCCGAAGGGCAATCACCTCAGGTCAAGTACCTCAGTATAATTACCCCTTGAAAATAACCCCAATTAAAGGTACCCTCATAAAACTTCCTAGGGGCTATGAAATTAGGCAGTAGGTGTCAAGGGTGTTGGTTTATTGTCGGAAGGATGGATAACTAGGGGTTATTGTAGCTAGCTAGCTGTGCTGGCAACAACAACCCCATGCAAAGAACTGCTTTGCAACCCATATTTATATCGGCAGTTCGGATTGATTCAGGATGAGCTAGAATATGATTGGTAAAACTTAAATACTTAAGAGTTTGAAGATGGATAAATTTTAGTGGTGTGCAAAACTTCAATTTCTTGTCGGGATTTAGTGTGACCGACCAAACCGACCTTTGCCTAAAAGGGACCTGTACACAAAAACCACCTGCCTATAAAGACCATTTTTCTTGTCTGCCCTGTGTGGTCTTTATAAGCAGGTTTGTTACTATTATAATGGTTTGACTTACCCCATGATCTTCTCCTCCAGTGTACCTCTGGTGATGAGACGATAGACGTTCACAACCTTCTTCTGCCCTATCCTGTGAGCTCTGTCCATGGCCTGTGGAGATTGAGCGGAAAGAATGTTCCTCATCACTGATATCATGACCATAGCTTTCATCATCACCAACACCACTATCATAGTTACTACTATCCTCATCATCCCCAACATACATATCTTTACTTTTATCATCATCACCATCACCATCATCATCATCATCATCATCATCATCATCATCATCATCATCATCATCATCATCATCATCATCATCACCATCATCATCATCATCATCATCATCATCATAATCATCATCATCATTAACACCATCATCATTACTTTCATCATCGTCATCATCATCATCATCACAATCTTTTTTATCACCATCATCATCACGATTATTACCTTTCTTGTTGTAATTGATCTTTATTAAAAATTACTTCTTCATAGCCTTCATCTTTTATTGCATCAAAATCCTATCATCACCTTCATCAGAGAGAACCGGGCCCTGTTTCATAAAACTTGTTATCAATAACGATCAGCTCTCATCCAATCAGATGCCATGATTTCAGTAGCTTATATCAGGGTTTTTTTAAACTATTGATAACAAGTTGGATGAAACAGGACCCTGATCATTTTTATCACATCATCTTTGATATTTTGATTTATATTATTTCATGGTACATGGATACAGAGGGGATTACTTGCTAATGATTAGATGCTTGGGTATGCAGTTCACCATAACACCCTTCTTCCATAAGATTTAGGTATTTCTGGTTATTATCCCCTCAGGAGTCAAAAGCATCAGATGACTTGGAAGCAAAAGGCTCATCGAAATATGAAAGAAACCATGATCGATTTATCAAAATCTTGATAGTAGTCCTTACCTGTAAGTCCTTGGTGGGATTCCAGTCGTGTTCTACAAAGATGACCGTGTCTGCCCCGGTCAAGTTCAGCCCCAGACCACCAACGTGAGTGGTCAATAGAAGAATGTCAATGGATGGATCATTGTTGAATCTGGAACAAAACAAAACGAATCTTGAATAATATAACTTTTCAAACCCAATGTAACAGTACTATTAAAGATCAACATAGATATGATATGAGAAGGGAGACGGCTGTCAGATTGTAGTAGTAACAAACTTTATAACTAAACATCTGAGCCCGTCGCACAAAAATTACCATTGATGGTAACTTTGCCATCAATGGTAACTACCATGGAAACCTTGATTTTGATTGGCTGTTGAGCCCTGTTACCATGGTAGTTGCCATTGATGGAAAAGTTACCATCAATGGTAAGTTTTATGCAACGGGCCCACCTATTTTCCATATCATTACATTTGTTCACATAAAGACGCTCTGACTTTGACCACTCATTGGGGGGAAAATATGGGTTTAAATATGCCCCTTAAATAAATAAAAAAAAAAACAAACAATTTTTTTTTAAACACAAACAATTAAAAGAACATACAAACAAATCAAAAAACATACAAACAAATAAAAAATACATACAAACAAATAACAATACATACAAATAAATACAAACAAATACAAACAAAAACATTTAAAAAACTATTTGAAAAAAATACAAACAAACAAACAAAAACACTAACCTGTGAACGAGGTCATGCCTCTGGCCAGCAGGCACACTGCCATCTAGTCTCAGGTAGGCTACAGATGGCATCTGAGATCTGGAAGATATTAATATTGAATATGACATCATCTCAAATGATAACAAACTGAGACAATCCTGATGGACGAAGGTTGGTCTCATTCATACAACTACATGATGAAACAAGAGTTTTCCTATCACAAAATATAGCAGCATTCCATCAAGTAAATGGATCAAAAGTTCTTCTGAGACAGATCACACAGATTTTAAGCTACCTAACTGGCATGTTAATGAGATCATTGTATGCTTTTAAAATACTCAATCATCTGGCACCTGAATATCTTAATGACACCCTCCAAATATATACGCCAACTCTTAATCTTCGTTCAGCAACCGACACATGTAAACTTAACATTCCCAAATCTAGACTCTCAGCAGCTGAAAAACACTTTGCAGTAGCTGCATCAAAGACTTGGAACAGCATCCCTCTTTCCATAAGGGAAATTACCTGTCTTGCCACCTTCAAAAGATCCCTCAAAACTCACCTTTTCCCCCAATGATCTATGTGATATACTTCCTATACTGTACATTTTTGTCCTCTTTTCATATATTTGTATTTGTAAGCGCTATGGTACTTATTGTTTTTAGCGCTCCTAAATATTCGATATTATTTTTAGTAAATCTGATACTAATAAAGAAACATAGTCCTGAAGTTGATCATTGACAGATTAAGAATTTAGATTGAAATCACCTTACAAAACAATCAATATGAAGTCATGCAAACCAATACTACAGTGTACATGTGCATTTGATTAGGTAAACTTTCAAATACATTTACATCAACAACAAGGCAACAAAATAATGTTAACCTGAGGAGGTCTTTCTCCACGATGTCCAGCATTCCCTTGAGTTGACAGAAGAGCAGTACACGATGCTGACTGACCACAGACTGGGTCAACTCAGAACCTGGACTAGACCCTAGAGCATCCACACCAATACCACAGTCCAATAACAGTTGTCTAGTTAGTAACAAAAATGATATATAAACATTTAATTAAAGTTACAGAGCACTCTATATACAGGACAAATTGGCTGTTTTTATATAAGTTTTAATATATATATATTTTTTTGTTAAATTTTATTTATTTATTCACGGTAAAACTCACATCAGCCTAAAAAGACTATAGAATATATGTTATCATTAGAAAAGAATATCAAGACGATAAGAAAATATTGTAATCAACTTTGCCAAGTTTTTGTGTCAATGATGCTTCTTTTAGAAAGGAAAAGAAAGAGACATGAGACAAAATGAGATAGAGAGCAAAGTGAGGCTCTAAAATAAGTAAATGAAACAAAATGTGGGAGTGAAAGAGGGAAAGAGAGGGGGGGAGAGGAGAGAGAGAGAGAGAGAGAGAGAGAGGAAAGACATAGGGAAAGAAAGAGGGAGAGAGAGAGAGAGAGAGAAGCAGAGAAAACAAGTCAACTAAACAAAATGGAGATAGGTAAGATGCGACGGGAAAAGGAAGATAGTGTGAGAGAGGAGCCCCCCCCCCTCTTCCCCTGAACAGTAAACAACACACACAATATAAAAACTGACGAATGCATAATTTTTTACTATACAACTTACTTGAGAGCAATGAGTTTTGGAGCATGGTTGATGTCATGGAGGGATGATTTCTGTACTTTCAGTTGCTTAGTAACCGTCTCATACTGGGGATGCTTGTTGTTCAGGACGAGTAACGGATGGTTGCAGACCTTACGTAGATACTGCAAAGCCTGGAGAGGAAAATAAATTAATGATAATATTAATATTGGTTACTTATATAACGCACATATCCACCAAAAATGGTGCTCAAGGCGCTCCAACTATTACCCTGGGTCTGCTAGGCAGCCAATTTCGGTGTTCACAGCATTCAAGGAATTCCTTCTTACCGGTACCCATTTTACACCTGGGTGGAGAGTTGCAAATGTAGATGAATATCTTGCCAAAGGACAATAGTGCTGTGGCAGGACTTGAACCACAGACCCTGTGATCCACAGTCCAACGACTCATCCACTAGACCACAACACATCTATAAAGCATAACAAAGATGCAACAGGGACTACAATCTTTAGATTTGGAAACAGTGATAAAATATATTTACAATATATTCCAACTTTAATAATCCTGCAAACTACCTTCCCCCATTTCCTTTCATCCCATTCTTGTCCCCTTTTCAACAATTGATAAATATAATCATGCATTTAATTGTGACACCTTCAAAGCCATCAGTAGATGACCAGAAAGACATTCTAAGCTGTTCATATTTTCTTCAAGGCGGAATTACGACTCAATGACAAGTGAAAGATAAAACTGATCCCAAATAGAAATCTTTAATCAAAAATTTTAAAAATCACTTAATTCTTTTAATCTCTGTCATGTTTTAGATGCAATAGATTTCATGTTAAACTCCCTTATTTTTTAAATAATAATTTTACTAAATGCAAAAGATAATTTTTTTTACAGCATTAATTGTCTTATTATCCTTTTGAACCTTAATGTTAATGTCAAAAAACCAATAGTCTTTTTCAAGACTACACCAACAGTCCTTTTCAGGACTACACACCCTACAGAAAGATTACCGAGAGTCCTTTTCAGGACTGCTCAATCCTCCCTCTCTCTCACATGGTGCACCCGCAAGCCTACTGTATATCAAAGAACCTGTTCGACAACTATAACAAACCTGGAATATATGTCCCGTGGCAGCAGCAGGTGCTTTAGGTTTCTGATCCTCAGCCTCAGAGGAGATGGTCTCCACCACTCCCATCTTAGCCCTAGACTTGGCAAAGTCCTCATAAAGTTGAACCTGCAAGATATAACCATAAAACAAAACTCAGAGGGACATGAAAAGATCACATTTAGGTCTTGTGTACCATTCGCTGCCCTCTCAGACATAAATGGTGCAAAATGACCTTAAAACACAACCATAACAAAAATTGATTATCAATGAATATGATAATTTTCTAGATTTATATGGAATTCAAACGATCAGAGAGAGACAGAAGAAATGGCTTGGACACAAAATGCGGCATGATGATGGCTTGATGATCAGAGTCATAGAAGGTCGTCTACAATGTACATGGAAAGAAGAAGGGGGTAAGACCTCGTACAGGCTTTCTAGATGATTTTATCGCAGAATGTGGAGCAACAGGATATTAAATGCTAAACGGATGGCTCAAGACCGAGGTACTTGGTGAGACACGTGATGTAGAATTATGTTTGGGTCACTGAACCTGTCATGAATTGACAGATCACTATAGATGATGAATAAAATTCATATACTAGATGTCTCTGGAAGCTCTACAGATATTATACCCTGGAGATTGTCAACTCTGATATCTCTTAAAGAGAAGAATGAGGTTAATTTTTGACAGGGTTAAAAGAAAATACTAGGTAAAAATATTAATAATCATGGCCCCTAAGTGTACTCACTGATCTAGGTCAAATAAAATAGATAAATTTTACACATCCAACAAATATCTTGCATATTTGATCTATTTGTTTCTTTCTAAGTACAATGCAATCTCCCTAAAAGAATATCAAGGATGGTCTCAAATTCTTAATGAATTCTTCTGGAAACATCAGACTCTCTCTTTCATATGTTGAGAGTTAATTACCTGTAGTGGACTGAGCTCACAGTAATAATCCTGAATGATCTTAGGTGGAAGGTCGTCAAGAACATCTTCTTTGAGCCTCCTCAGGAGAAACGGTAGAACCTGACGGTGAAGAGCTTCCATGGCCAGCGCTCCTGTGTTTGGAAACATTATTCAAAGATGTGTCAATTAACTGCAAATGGATCACAACTCTACTATTTATAAAAATATGCTACAATTATAATACAATCCTTAAAATCAACTGTTTCTCTGTCCCAAAGAAAGCTGGTACCATAAAATCAAAAGGGACCACACGCATCCCTTCCATCAATGCCCCTGAAACTACCATTGAAACTACCTTCCTTAAATTACCCCTGTATCACCTTAATGTGGTTAGATGAGCAAGTGTGCGCTTGTAAAAATGACGCCTGGCTGGAATGATCCCCAGGAAGTGGAGAATGTACATACATCATGTGCGGGTAGGCCTGAATCCGATGACCGGGTCAATAATATATATCTGTAAAGCGCATTGAGAGGGTCCCAAAATGCGCTATGCAGCTGGCACAAAATCAAAACAATGACCACAACCACCACCCTTCGATCTACCCTTCTCCTTCCCCAAATCTATGCCCCAGACAACAACATCATCATCAACCTCGTAACTGACCTGCTTCTTGTTCTTTGGAAGAGCTCTTAGCATCTCTACTTTGCAGGATGGGTTTAGCAAACCTGGCAATGAACTGCTTCTCCGTTCCAAGGAAACCAGGCAGCAGAAAATCAAAGAGGGACCACAGCTCCAGCACATTGTTCTGCACAACATCAAAAAGGTAGGAAAAGGAAAATGGTGACGGTTAAGAAAGCTGTCACATGTGCCAATTCTATAGCATTTTTTCATGTTGAGAGTAAACTACAAACTGTAAGGCAACATCAGGGGTGAGGTACCATGCAACAGCAAAGACATGTACTGAAAACACGTGTGCACGTCTTACTGGCAACCTCCTGAATTTTGAACTGACATTTAACACATATTCAATCCTTAATATTTGATATCTTCTTTTGTGGAATATATATCTACAAGTCTTCAATAATGAGCGTCGCTACTCGGCAAAAAAGGAAGGATTCTGGTGGTGAAAAGCTGCATTCTGAGATACTTTTAATTATCTCGAGGCTGGAGAAGCCGTGTTGTCCGAGCTACGTAATCACTGTCTTGTACACAGTAGGCGGCAGCAGCTACGTCAACATATCCTCTCGCAACAGCTCCGGTGTGCTCGTAGTGCAGATCTGCCGCTATGGCTTGATCGGCTGCACCGCTGCGAGCTGATTATAGTAGCTGCGCTCCTGGCTGAAGAGTTCGAGGAGGCCGTAGCAAGAAGACCCCACCAGACATGCTGGTTACAAAGTCGCGTACTGCTTGAACAATATGGGAAGACCATCTTACAATTGATAAACGATCTAAACGGACTTACATCAACATTATTGTTATTGTATTTGCTTGATTTTGTAGTTATATTTAAGTTTGTAATTTAGTATTTTCTGTGTTGTGATTTTACTTAATTAATATAGTAGATATTTTTTTTCTTCCTAAGGATGGTTAGGAAATTTCCATGTGTTTTATGTTGTAAGTCGGTAATGGTAAATCAGAAAGATCTCCAATGTACAAAGTGTAAAAAATGGGTACACAAATTGTGTTGTGGTGTGTCAAATGAAGGGTATGATAAAATGTTAGAACAGTTTTTTAGATGGGAGTGCCAATAATGTACAATGGAACAGTTGCCTAAGACTCTAGTGGTAGCACATAAGAAGAAGAATGCCCTTTCAAAGAATGCATTCTTGGGAAACGCAACACAGAGGACAGGAAAGCGTTTGATGCAATTAAAGCAGTCAGCCATCTAAAGCAACTAGAAGAAGAAAAAAAACAAGAAGGAAAATCGGCAAGCTTCCAAGAGAAGCAGATTAATGACAAGTTTTGGTCTTTTGCAAAGAGAGCCGCAGAGGGAAATTATCAACAGATCCGGCACGTCCCTCTTTCTCAGCAGAGTATGCCAATCAGTATTATCCCAAAAAATATTCCAGCAGCACGCCACTTGATGTTACAAAGCTAAATTGGTTCTCATTCATACCGACCGACAGGCCTACCCTGTTTGATCTGCTTCATAGTGGGGGGGGGGGGGGGGGGGGGGGGGGGGGGGTGATGCCTTCCCACTGTGCGAGTGGCTCCAGAAACCTTATGCTGTGAGGAACCTGACCAATGACCAAAGGATCTTCAATTACAGACTGTCACTGGCCCCAAAGCAACATGCACATCATAATTCAATATTTTGCATTTTCACTGTTTGTGTCTAAGAACTTCAGATAATCAGTGCACATTACTATTTATACGTTTCACAGGGCCAGGAGCTCAGACAGTACCTTATGCACTATGTAACTGGCGAATACATGATCCAACCTTACCTGTATTGGTGTGCCAGACAGGATGAGTCTATGACACGCATTGAGCTGCTTGATGGCCTTGGCTAGTTTGGTCCGACCATTCTTGATTATATGACCCTCATCAAGGATACAATAGTTCCAGTCTATCGTCCTACAAAGACACATGGCGGGGGAAGAAAAGTGGTGCTCATTTTCATTTCTCTACCTATTCAACTTGCATCTCAATGTAGAACATGTACTACATGGAATTAAAGTCCTTGGGTGTTCAGATCTAGACTTATTATCAAAATTGAAGACTTGGATATCGAAAATCGAATTGAAACATCAAAACATAGATCTCAAATTGTAATTTATCTGAAGACCTCGTTTCATGCAAACTGCCTTTAGAAAGTTGTATAACGTAGAATTAATCTTCTAATGACCTTAATTGTTCTCAATAGTCCCCTGAAGATTTATTGCATATTTAATTAGACAACGCCAAAATAAATTTAAATTTCATAAATTTCATTCAAAGTTTTGCTGTGACTGGTTGAATTAGAACCTAACCAGTCTGGCACAGTTTTATCATTTTTTGGGTGACTTTTACGTGTTTAGCCTCTGTACATCATTACCTGAAGAAGTCAATATCATTCCTGACGATATCATAGGAGACAATAACAAGATTATGCTTCTTTACTTTGCTCCTCAACCTGGAAGAATGCAAGATAAAAATGAAGAGAGAGGAAAAGAGAGAGATAAAAAGACCAAGACGGTAGACAGAGTTAGAGACAGAAAGAAAGACAGACAGAGGTACAGAGAGAGACAGAGAGAGGCAAAAAGAATGAGTGTACAATAATTTGCAATTAATTTTAATATTAATTTTGCATTTGAATACTTAACTGAAACAAATTATTTTAACAATGAAGGTAGTTAACTCTTTATCAGCTATGGGTAAAAACGATAAACTGCCACATCGTTAGAGTATATGGAACATGAAATACAGTTACGTGTTTCAGAGGTTGACAGCGGCAATCCAGTGCTTGTTCCATGAGTCAACCAAAGCCGGGAAAGACTATTTACTTCTTCTTCCTCATACATGTACCTCTTTGTTCCTTCATCAATTTTTACTATTGGATTCTTTTACCCCCTCTTAAAATATTTCAAATATAATTCAATAATCTGATTAATAACTTACAGAGTAAACATAGATGTAAAGAAAAAATGGACATAGTTTATCTCTTTGATGAACTATCAAATAGCAAAATTTGTTGGCTACATAGTTATACTGCAAAATCTATATCACAAAGATCTCACCTTGTACGTTCGGTTGGAGGACCTGTGTAGTGCAACGGATTCAGATACTGACTTGAGCAGAACTTCTGTACCTCATAGACCCAGTGACCTGTCAGCGTCGGAGGACACACAACTATAGAGGGCATGGGTAAGCTATCAGCGCTCTTGGTCTTCTTGTAGGCGGTGCCTCGGTTGCAGTGGTCTCCAGCCATGATGCAGATGGACTGGAGGGTCTTACCCAGACCCATGTCGTCGCACAGGATGCCGTGTAGCTTGTACTTGTTGAGAAATGCCAACCAATTAACACCATCCTAAAAAATAGAAGATATGAATGTGAGAGTAAAAGGGTACAATTTGTTTACTTTGTTGAATAATTTAATAAAAAATTACTAGTTTAACAAGAAATAAACTTCAAGGGGGCAAGAAAAGAAAAGAAAGAGAACAAGCATGATAGGGAAAGAAAAGAAAAAAAGAGAGAGAAACGGACAGTAACAGTTGATTTAAAAGTTTGGGAGGGGGTATGGTGAAGGAGGGGTAAGATTGAGGGGAGAGAATACAATTCATACAAGAATGTATCACTTTGTCATACCAAAAGTCACACTACGTTTTTGTCAATGAAAGTTCAGACTGCAAATGTCAAGGTACATGAGGCCTCTTCCAAACTCGCTAGGGCCCCAGGTTAAAATGTAAAGGCTCATGTGTACTGGGTACCTGTTAGTATGGAGCCTTGTCCAAGGAGAAACAAACTCATCAAGAAATACTCCACTTTCAAAGAAAAGGGTTGATGAACTTACTTGTTGGTACTTCCTGAGTTCAGCCTTGATAGGAACAGGAACCTTGAATGGGTCTATTTTGGATCCATCCAAGAGCTGTTCCAAGAAACAACGTTCCCTGTTTTTCTGCTCAATGAGGGCTTCCGTCATGGCGGGTGGATCAGGAATACCAGCCTACTCAATCAATCAAAGGCAAAGTGGAACATTCGTTACATAATTCAGCATTGTGTTATAATAGTAAATATTTAATATCTAGGGTTGCTAACAAAATAATAAAATATAGAAACAAAATTACATATACTAAAAATTAAGTAGATCACATTAGATTACTTGGGGGAAAAAACTATGTTGTGAGGAAAAAAGCAATCCCTACCCAAAACGGCTTTCATTCCTGAGAACCAAACCTTCAGAACAATTAATTATGGAGAACTGAAGTGATCATTGGTACTTTAAAATTACAAAAATAGCAACGAAAGCAGACATACTAATGCTTTTCATCTTGCCTTCCTCAAAGTAAATCGCAGGAATGAACTGAAGAAGTCGTTTTAACATGCAAAATGTATACAAGCCCTGATAACAGCTTTTGTTACTTCTAGCATCATGGCTGTTGCTAATTTCCTACAAAAACCATGTGGTAATTTGTAGTTTTTGTTAATGTTTGAACCAATAGATTTGTTTTGGCCAAACACTATCCCTATTCATTACCACCAGTGAAAGCTGTCTCACCTCTAGGGGCATGAGCCTGATCAGGGTGGCAAAGCACTGAGTAGCGGTCAGTCTGATGCTGTCCACTTGGTCACTCATCCTGCCTAATAAGGGTACGACCAGGAGGACAATGTAGGGCACGATGTGCATGCCCAGCTGCTCAATGACGCCTGTTAAGATCAAAGCTAAGGATTTATCACCAATAATAAGACTATCAAAAATTAACATATTTGAAGAGAAATAGAAAAAAATGAGGGCTTCAGTCATGGCAGGAATACCAGCCTACTCAATCAAATGGAAAATTGGAACATTGATGACATAATTCAGCATTGTGCTCAATGACACCTGTTTAGATCAAAACTAAGGATTGTAATACGGATAGAGTGAACAAGCTAATAACAAGATTGACAAGGTAAAACAATACATGTACCTTCTCTACTAAACAACAATGTTTCTGTGGTTTAAAACTTAACAAAGTATGAAAGTCACTAGTCGTACCATTATACATAATATCACACCAGTGACCGCAATATTTGAAAATCATGAGAAGTAGAGATTCCCTATTTTGGAAGGTTCTATTTAATACTATATTCACAAATCAAGGCATACTGTATCTTACATTGAAACTGGATAGTTTAGTTCAAAAGCTGTTAACTGTCTGAAGCAGTACTGAAAATAAAAATAAAACTACCGGTATTGGCTTTATCCTGGGCTTGACACCAACAGGCAGGCATGCAGGACATATGGGCGCCCAAAATCTAATTCCGGACCCCAAGATTTGGAATTTTTTACATAGGGCTCATGCGTACAGACTATTCAAAGTTTAATCCAGACCCCCTTCCAGAAAGGTTAGCGTTGAGCCCTGCTTTATTGAAGGATACATGCCAAAGCCTCCACCGCTCCCTCTCGCTTGACCTCATCCTCCTGCGCTCCTAGCATGGGGATGACCTCCATCAGGAGACGGTTCATGGTTGCCGTGGTGATGACCTTGCACATGGTTCCCAGGCAGCGGGATGACATGTGTCGTACCGATGTGTAGGGGTGCTCCAGGCACGTGATGAAATGGGGAAGGAGTTCCTCCAACTGCACGGAATTCATAGGCACAACTGCATCGGTTAACATAGCAGCTTCTGGGAAAGTCTTTTGTATGTCAACTTTACATTGATTATTTTTTGGTGATTCAAAACCAAGCTATTCAAGATATTCAAGATATGTATGAATTATATTCATTATCTTGTACATGTATCCTCTATATTACAAAGAAATGAATAGACATGTAATTAGGAGGGATAAATGAATATCAAACAACAAAAAGTAGAATAGAATTATACATTTCTCACTAAGATTCAAGTTTTGTTCTCTAATCTCTTAAAAAATGTTTAAAGATGACCTGTATCAAAACATTTTAAGTGATCTTATAATTGCATAATATCTGCTCTTTGATAAGAGCCAAAGCTCACATCATATGAGATAACACCTTCATTTCATTTATTTCATTCTCCATGAAAAAACAATATATATACAAACATGATATGCATGATATACAGATAAAGGATCGATTACAAGAAAAATACAAAGGGAAGGAGCAAACAAAATATTTTATGGGAATGTGGGGTTAACAAAAAGGGCAATTGGCCTTATGAACATCATACCTTCCTGGCTCTCATTCCATTACATTAATTCCATGTTTTCATCCAAATTTTGCATGCCTTATTGGTACTACAAACTGGATTGACTGGTAGAAGAATAAGACTTCTTTATACCAACCTTAGGATGATAACAGGAATGTAATACAGGAGCCAGAGATTCAAAGACTTGCATAGTGCTAACAAGCTCCTGGGCCTGATGGTCCTTGTCTAGGAAAGATGCCTGATCTGAATATGCAACAAAAACAAACAATAACAAAGAAACAAAGTCAACACAGATCTTGGTAACTGAATGTAGCATCTGCAGATAACCAGGGCAGCCTTTCACGCAAAACGTCATACATGTAAGTAACATTTTGGCAACTTTCCATTGAAACACATGTATTAATAAAAGTAAACATGTGTTTCAAAAGAATGTTGGTGAACTTGTACTTATGACGGTTTTGTGAAAACGATGCCCAGAAGGGCTTCAACTCTTTGTACAATACTTCTGATTCTCAGAAGACAATGTTAACCTGTCGACTTCTGATTCTCAGAAGACAATGTTAACTTGTTGACTATTGAATTCTGTCATTCACATAGGCTTAATACAGGACCCAGATGGGTTCAGATTTGTTTGATGTTGTGTGAAAGAGGAAAAAGTAGCCAATAATAATAATATCAAAAGTGGGTTCTTGTATAGCGCTCATATGTGTTAGACTTGACACTCCTGGCGTTCCGCAATTATTATTGGGTCGAGTGTGGGGAATGTAGATTAATGTCTTGCCAAAGGACAATAGTGCCCTGGCGGGACTCAAACTGCGGACCTCGTGATTCACAGTCCAGTGACTTAACGACTTGACCCCGATACCTCAAGAGAGATATATGTTTGTGAATGGCATGTAGAGAAGAAAGGTCTCTATACTTATTTTTTTTTTTGGAGGCAATTTACAATGTCAAATAGGAATAAATGAGGCTTTAATAATAATAATAAAAAGTTGCTCATAAAGCGCTCACCATCAAAGTCTCTAAGCGCTAGTGTTCGAAACTCTTACTCACCAAATTTCCCTGGCTTAATCTGCTCTACAAGCTGACCCGTCATGGACTCCCAGACTTTGCCTATCATCTCCAGCAGCCTGCTGCCGAAGTGAGCCGTGATGGTGGTCAGGGCCATCTCCGCCCCTCTCCTCTGGATCTTTGCCTGCTTCATTGCTTCCGACGACTCCCCTCCGGGATCGGCGCCCAGGCCCAGCGCAATGTCAGGCATGCTGCTGTCGCGGCTGCGAGACTTCATGAAGGCTGCTCGTCTGCTGGCGGCAGTCCAGACAGCTTGCTGTATCGGTAAAAGATAAAACAGGGCCCAGTCTTACAAAGAGATAATATTAATAAGAGATAGGAGACTGCAAACTTGCGATTGATAAGAGGACTTGCGATTGATTCAAAACAGGGCCCTGGTTGTCCTATTTTAATTTGAAGATGTGCAGGCCAAGGTCTTTTGTACCTTGCCTAAGATCTGTGGTGTATAGACTGTCATACATGTAGTAATACACACAAAGACAAAACATTTATATAAACAGACATCATGAAGAATCTGCTGAGAGCCAAACTGTGAGTTATAAATCTCTAGTAAAATTGTAAGTCTGGCTACAGGACAGGAATCAATATAATTATCTTTTCGTAACCTGCAGTGTATGTTGTATAAAGATATACTGATTATTTCTATTTTTTTATTCCAATCATGATAAAACTCCTATTGTCTATTCAAGAAGAACAAAGGATAGTTCAAACATTACCTGCTGTTGTTTGGACAGCGTAAGAACCCCATGAAGCTTATCACAGGGGATGATCGCCTGCAAGCTGCTCCCCTCCCCGCTCCCGACCGTCATGGGCGAGGACGACCTGGACCCCCCTGGGCCCGGCATAGGCACCCCCAGGGTGTTTGATGGGGGCTCAGTGGTGGTGGAGGAGAAGGAGGACCGGAGGGGCTGGGAGGCGGGAGGGGTGATGGAGGAGTCGGAGCAGAGACAGGTGCAGAGGTTCTTGATGATCTTGGGGTTAGGGCAAGGCTGGCGGGATGAGCAGAGCTCCAGGAGGCGGGCCAAGTTTCCTGCTCCTCTTTTCTATTTAAAAAAAAAATAGTCATATCAAATTTCGATTTTCAATTTTCAATCTGATACCATTCCTAAAACAGGAAGATATTAATAATAATAATACAAAACATTTATTAGGCTCTTAATACGGTAGTTTACCAACCAAAACTATTAATAAACACACAAATTATATTGATTCTCATTTAGCTTACCAAACTTTAAAATATATTCAATATATCAATAAATCATGATCTTTCAGACTAGAAGGGGGATTATAAAAATAAACTAGATGGAATTCGACTGCGCGCAGTCGAAAATGATGCCTCCGTCATAGAGCAATTTTACAAACCAAAACAGAAGAAATTTTTCAAATTCAAGTTCAATTGTAATCCATTAACAGGTTCTCAGAATATCGTGATTACAAACAATTTCTCATATACATATATGACCCTTTGAACTTTGACCTCATGATCCTAATATCTACTCAGCTCATTGGCTCTGCAAGATATCCAGAGTTAAATAGTAATCCATCTGTCAGTTCTAATGAGAATGCGTTCACAAGCTATTTTTGCATACATAATGAGCCCATGACCTTGGACCTTATGAACCAAGAATCTACACAGTTCATTGGCTCTGCAAGATACATAAATGATCTAAGTTTGGCAGGAATCCATCAATCTGTTCTAATGATAACGCGATCACAAGCTGTTTTTGCATACATAATGGGCGCTGTGACCTTTGACCTTTGACCTCGTTACCCAAAATCTAATAAGTTCATCGGCTCTGCAAGTAACATACATGACCTAAGTTTGACAGGAATCCATCAATCGGTTCTTGAGATAACGCGATCACAAGCTGTTTTTGCATACATAATGAGCCCTGTGACCTTTGACCTTTGACCTCGTGACCCCAAAATCTAATCAGTTCATTGGCTCTGCAAGATACATACATGACCAAAGTTTGGCAGGAATCCATCTATCGGTTCTTCAGATAACGCGATCACGAGCCGTTTTGCATACATAAAGAGCCCTGTGACCTTTGACCTTTGACCTCGTGACCCCAAAATCTAATCAGTTCATCGACTCTACAAGATACATACATGACCAAAGTTTGGCAGGAATCCATCCATCGGTTCTTCAGATAACGCGATCACGAGCTGTTTTTGCATACATAATGAGCCCTGTGACCTTTGACCTTTGACCTCGTGACCCCAAAATCTAATCAGTTCATCGACTTTGCTAGATACATATATGACCAAAGTTTGGTAGGAATCCATTGATCCGTTCTTCAGATAACGTGATCACGAGAACGGGACGTACGTACAGACGTACGTACAGACGTACGGACGGACGGACGGACGGACGGACGGACGGACGGACGGACGGACGGACAACCCGAAAACATAATGCCTCCGGCTACTTCGTAACGGAGGCATAAAAAATCAACAGTGTATTGAAACTTTTTAATGAAGTGTACATGTACAAGGGCAGGTGATATATTTTCTCTCACATGGTTTAAAACGACCTCTAGCACATTGAAGGCTCAAAGATGACAATATCTAACAGGAAATTTGGGTATTTCGTATTTCAACTTTCAAGAAAAATGTGTATAGACCAGGGTGACATTGATTGTATACCCTTCTCTGCAATGAAAAACATGCATTTTGCAAACATGTAGGTTATTCAATTTCTATTTTCTTCGATTTGTTTGACATTCTATGAATAGAATAGCCTAGATGCAAGCATATCAACAGATGACCTAGTCACTCTGGTATTAAAGGCATCGGTTATCAATTTTAAATCTGAGATGCATGGCCCTACGTGTTATCAGTGTCTGTGATATTGTGTAATATTGAAGCCCTAAAAAACTTGCGCTTCAAAATGATCATGAAGTGCCTCAAAAAAGTAAAAATCTTTGAGTGACCGGTTTTACTATGCTGGTTTTCCCCAATAGACCGTAGTGTTACGAAAACCGTTAGGAAAACGCAAAATTTGGTTTCGATGTCCAATCATAAATATCTTGATAATCAGACAGGCCATCATTGCAGCATGAGCTAAATCCAGGATTTTGTTTTAGAATCTGAGACAAAGTTACCCAATCCCTTTAAGACTTACAACTTGATGCATCTAGAGGGTGGTAACCCTACCTGCATAAGAGGACTCTCTTCCTTCTTCACAGCGTCCATCAGAGGTCTGATGAGTGGGTTCAGCTTATCGGGTAAGGCTTGGAGTGAGACGAGGGCTCCTGTTACGCAGGACTGAGTTCTAAGAGTAGGATGGGATGAGATATTCATGGCAATAACATGGTTTAATCACACAAGAGTAAACATTGTATGTGCCAATTCCTGCATAAAAGTGGTTGAATAAACTACTTAGCAAAAACAGGTTAAGGGACATCCACAACTATGAAAAATAAAATAAAAACTATACAATTGCTTTGCATCACCTTTCAAGTTTTCATGTTAGATTAATCTCTTGAAGTTATGAGTAAATGTTGGTGAGGTATTTGTCCAAACACACCACAAAGAAATGTTCCTATGTTGAATAAATGTTTTTTCAGTTCAGTTCAGTCTTCGTTTCATTCTCAATAAAAACAACATACATGTACAAAGAAATAAATACACAACAGAGTAATACCAATAGAAATTGATACAGAATAAGTAGTACAAAAACAAATTATGAGAATGAGGGGTTAACAAACAAAAAAAATTCTTATAGTACGTTGACCCCAAAATTAACAATACATACATAATTATAACAAACAAACAGACAAACAAATAGTAAACATTCACATATTTTTTTACCTGATGCTGAGTTTCTGCTGCTGTTCATTGATTTCATTGACAGATGCCAGCACCTGTCTAGCCTTGCTCTGTAGGTCTTGATTGCTATCGCTTCCACCGACCGTCTGGGATAGGTGCGGCTGGACCGAGTCGTACAATGACTTGGCCTGGTCTACTGTAAAGGCACTGAGCATGGAGGAAGATGAGATACAAACACGGTTCTTGCTTTAACAAGGGTATGATTTATTAGAGGCGTTACAGACTTTTGTAACCACCAAAATGTTGTATGGAGAAGGTGGTGCCATTTCTGAACAAATTATTATATCCGTTGATATGTGCTGCGGGACCGAGTTGTACAATGACTTGGCCTGTTCTACAGTAAAGGCACTGAACATGAGAACAGATGAGATATAAATACGGTTCTTGCTTTAGGGTATGGTAAAACATATTTTGAACTCACTCCTAGATCCATATCACATGATTAATCATAAGTGGTCAAGTGCGATTTATTTGAAGCTATCAGACTTTTTTAATCACCAAATTGATCAATGGAGAAGGTGGTGCCCTTTCTGAACAAATTATTATGTCAGTTGATATGTTTTGCTGGACTTGGCCTGTTTTGTGATGGCATGTTTTTAGGAGACGGACAGGATAGAAAAAGCGGTTCTTACTTCAGGATATAATATACATGTACATTTGGATCCACAAGGTCATTATAAGCTCTGTCGTAAAATACATAAGTCCCCAAGTCACGTTCATGTATATTTGGAGTGAACTCCAACAAACAAAATAGACGGGCAAAAGATTGCATTAAAAAAAATACAAGTTCAACACACAGTGGCATGCAATTGTTGGATTGTCCAATTCTTATTTAAAGATGATAAAGTAAAAAAAAAAGGAAAGAGACATTTGGTCAGAGAGGACCTTTTCCTACATGACTTACCTTGGGAAACTTGTTTGCAAGATGTCAGGTCGGATTGCTCTCCATGACACGACAAGGCTCTATGAGTGAAATACAGATTCGCATAAAATATTCTCCTTTCTAAATGCATCATCACCACCATCCATGTCACCGTCGCGATCAACATCATAGCCATTACTGACATCATCATTGATAATGCAATATCAACATCATATCAAATCAATTGATTCATAATATATATATATATATATATATATATAATATTTTTTCCCGTAAAATGAGAGTAATTTTAATTGTTTCATACTTTTAATTAAATGTAATGTTAATTGTTATTGTATGATTGTTTTAAATGGGGGCACGCTACAAGAGTCCTTATCTCGCAATCCGGGCAACGTGTCTAACACGGCCGGTTGTAGCAACTACTCCGAAGATCAAGATTTAATCTTGATCTAAGGAGACACGAACGAACAAACGAACGAACATCATATATCTCTATGCACTTCCAAAGAACTTTGGATACTAACACTTGGCTACAGGTTAGCCCCTACAATAAGTGTCACCTTTGCCATTAGCATTTTTTCTTATTTCTCAAAGTAGGTGGGAAAATACATTTCCTTGATGATCATAATGATTTTTGCTCATACTCTCCAACCCAGTTTACAGACATACATTACAAATTCAAAAACCAATCTTGAATTTCACTGTAAGAGACAAGCTCTTGCATATATTCAACATATTCAAGATTAAACTTTGGGCAAGATTCCCACCTACAGTACCACAAGGATTAAATGCTTACCTTGCATTCTAGCTGTAATTTCATAAAAGGATTGGTAACCTCTTCAAAATAGACTGTACTGGATAAGACTTCTACCAGGGTTGACTTGAGGCCATCAGGGCATTTGCAGTTCTTTGAGAAACAAACATAATAGTTTTTAAAGTCATTTATTTAAATAACTCATTATGTATTAAATATAGTAAATCTATCATAAAACACACGTCTTTAGTAGAATAAAAGATGGTTCCTAAAGTTGATATGCACTACACGTTATTTGACAATTTGACAACCAGACATGGGCTCATCTTCTTCTTCTGGGGGGTGTTTCACAAAGATCCTAAGTAGAACTTAACACTAAGTTGGACTTAAAAATTATGGACAGCCATTGGAGCCTTAAAATGAAATATATTCAAAAGCAGAAATTCAAGTATTTTAGACATTTTAAAAATTCCACATCAAGAACATAGAATCTCCCATGATAATAGAAAATATGAATGATTTGAATCAACATTTTATGCCTTTTAAAATAACTTTTACAAAATGTTTTCAGGGATGCTAATGGCTTTCCATAATTTTTAAGTCCAACTTAGTGTTAAGTTCTACTTAGGATCTTTGTGAAACACCCCCCTGGTGTCACTACGCCACAACTTTCGCTCTTGGTTGAAATTGTCCCAATCCAGAGTCGGATGCACTGCATCGCACAGGGGGGTCAGATCATCCAGATCTTCAGCGGTGCAAGGGTCTGGGAGATGTGGGCAGGCTAGGAGATGTTGCATAGTCTCCCCTTCTCTCACACAGACATATCGTGTCATCATGACATGGAGCGCGTTTATCTAGGCTTGCCACTAGATATGTACATATCGTACCCCACTATCGAACCCCACTATCGTACCCCACTATACGATCGTGATTTGCGGGATGTCGCGTTTATCGACCCTTCACGATTCAAAATAAAGGCCTTGAGTCTGCCCAGCTGTTTTGACCCGGGAAGCAGACAGTTTCTCGGAGGTCAACTTTACACGTATGCTTGTACACAACACCTGGGTGGTCATATTTGTATGTGAGGTTCAAAACAGCTTTGCGTTTATCGATCTCTCAGAAACGTGATTCTGGCTGTATGTCACATTCAAAACGCACCTTTTTGCGTCTTTAGATATGCCCATATCTAAAGACGTTTGAAAAAGGCCTTGCGTTTATCTACTTCTAAATTTGCCTGAAAGACGTTTGAGAAACCTGATTCTAGCCAAAAATTTGCTAGATAAACGCAACCATGGACTTATCTTGCATCTAAATAGTGATGAAGTGATATGCTATATACCGTAAATCTCCATGTATAAGGCGCTATTTTGGGGAGGGAAAAAATATATATATATATATATATATAATTTTTTGTTATGTTGTTGTTGTTTTGTTGCCGAAAACCCAAGGGGGAAGGACCTTCATTTAACATCGAGGTGCAGTTAAAGGCGCTGATTTGTGCTTGTAAACTTGTCACAAATAATAGTAACAATGTCGTTTTTAGAAGAATGTGTAAGATCAATAATGTAAATTAAAAACAATAGAGAACCTAGGTCCTAGGATAGAACCTTGTGGTACACCATTTGTTATATAAAAAAATTGAGGAATTATTATTATAAACTACATATTGAGATCTATTAGAAAGATTACTTTCAAACCAAGATGACAGACAAATTTTAGTGTTGTTTGTAGTTTCCGAGTGGTGAGTCAACACACTGATTACTGAGCTGGGAGACATTGGCAGGCATAGCGCCATAAATCGAAAACTAAAAAAAAACACTTTTTTTTTGTACCTGTGTATAAGGCGCACCCCTGACTTTTAATTTTTTCAGCGGCAAAAAAGTGTGCATTATACACAGAGATTTTTACGGTACACCTTTTACATAGATGTCATGCTTAAAGAGAAGGTTGAGTTCTTGGAAGAGGTGAAAAATAATTTGTGAGCGTTATCATTGTATCATGCAAGTGTGGAAGAACATCAGATAAAAAATGTTCCCTGAGAAGCATGGCTCTTCAAATGCCTTAACATTCTAAATATGGCATGTAATATCATACAAGTTGGGACAGATTTTTATGCCACATGTTCATGTAGTCCCATATACATCTTTTTGTGTACAGTGCTTGTAACTTTATAAGGACTGTGCCAAATTTCTTATCATTTTGATGATTCCAGAACCTTGCAGTACTTATGTGCTACATGATCAACCTTTTCTAATCGATTTCAAAACATTTCTTTCACAATGCAATTGCATGACCAGAACTCAACTTTATCTTTAACATTGCGCAACAAGCGCTTGAAAACTCCTGCAAATGATGTTGTACAACCTACCTGTAGTCCTGCTTTGGCCCACTCTTCAATCACCATGGCAACCTGCATCCGCTGCACTGCATTCTTGGTGTTGAGATGGAACTGGAGGACCTGACTGAAAGGGTCGAGTCCACCATCCTCACTGGGAGCTATGGTGAGGGTCAGGTAGGGAGCTAGTCGCCCGAGGAGTCTGAGGAGGAGATACAAAATAATAAATGGTGATGATGAATGTTTTTATACTGTGCTTGTAACAGTTACACACAATTGACCAAAGCGTTCAGAGTATTACAACCGAGTTTAAGGAAAATATTGAGATGTATATTAAAGATGTAACAAGTTATATTATATATATATATATAGCTAGGTAGGGTTCATTATTATCTGAAACCAAATTTACAAAATGGAGAGAAAAACAAAATTGTGCACAAAGCGTGATCACAAGATAAATCTATTTCTGTACAGCAAACATATTTAGAACTCCACATTACAAAATGAATGCTGTTGTTTTTTTTGCTTTTGCTGTATTTCCTGTTTTCATTTACCTTGCAGCAGTTGCCCTTGCAAGCAAGACAGCTTCTTCCTGATCCAGCTGAGATGCTGTCATGGAGATGTCCCCTCCGATGTACTCCACATCATCTTCAAGTATCGTCTGCTGGCACTTCCATGAAGACTTCCCGGGTGACTTGCTCGTTTCCTGTCAACAATTTGATTTCACACTTGTTATGAACATATGATCTTTGACCTTTGAACTCTTACACACCTCTGACTCTACTGAATGCATCCGAACATGCTTGTGCATACTTGATCCATTTACAGTACTAACATGTTATTGTAGTAAAGAAAAAAATGAGATGGACAGACAGACGACCTCGAAAACGTGATGCCTCTGGAACTACAGTGGCCATGGCTTTTATTATCATTTTGTGAAAGTTTCTGGTGTTACAGCAGTTACCATCAAATCTCTAGACTTTGAGCACATCGCACTTTGGCTATCAATTACCTTAGGCTTGTGCTTTGCTTCAATGATCATCTGTGGGTCAATGGCTACTCTAGCAGGTTGCATGGCTAGACACAGCCAGGTGCTCACCCAGGGGAAGGCCGCTTGAACCACAAACTCAAATGGAGTTTCCTGAAGGAGAGCATCCCAGACCTACAGGTGGTTGGATAGAAAGTATGTATCATTAATGATGTAAAAGTAAACCACCAATATCAAAGGTCATTTTCATCAAAAGGTCATCAAAAACTTAGTAAGTATTAAATTCAAGTCATAAATTCTGCTTCCATTTTGTAAAATTTAACTTTTGTTTAAACAACGCTACAGATAAATAAACCTAAAATATCTATGCTTTGATAAAGTTTGATCAAAGCTGGTTTAATATGCCTGTACATCTCAAATGAGCCTTTGACTGAAGATCATACATTATGCAGACACATGCTATTCCAGCACAGACTAAAGTATTTTCCATTCAACAAAGGTGAATGTTGTTGTGTATCATCATCATCATCCTGAAGCCTGGTTATATTTTTTGAGACAGCAAATGATAAAAGTGACAAAGGATAACACACTAACCCAACATTGTAGATCTGGCAACAATTTGTCTAGGCTTTATTTCTTCAAAGATATCGGGTTAGACACCCGAGTTTTACTTTAGGTTTAGGGCTAGGGTTAGGGTATAGTATTCGGTCCAGATTTCAACTTGGGAATCGGTAAGAGGAGGATACTGACCAAGGAGCAATTGTTACTATGGCATGTATTGTAGAACCATCATACAATATGTTCCCACTAAGGAAAGAATTTGTTTACACCATGTGGTAGGAGTTGATCTGTTACCTTTTTGACAAGTTCTAGGATATCCCTATTGGTCTCCAAGATGCATCTCTGGTAGACATGTCTCAGCATGTCAGTCAGGATAGAAGGAATCCAAGCTGCTACAGGCATCTATTATCAGGACACGATGAGAAAAGAGAATGTTATGAGGAATGTTTCAAAAAAACCTTCATTTAAAGATTGTATACTTAAATGTCTGACCATAAATGGATTATGAGAAGTTAAGAAGAAATGCCCCAAAAATGGACAAATGGGGAATATCACTAACTTCTCAAATGATGATAACAATAATTCATAAGACACATAAAGAGCTGTTCATGTTGTTAGCTAAAGGGAAAAAAGGACTTTGAGTCTTGGAACATTGAGTTAATGCCATGCATGCCACAATTGTATGGGTTTTATGGTTTCCCCCAAGACATATTTGATATTGTTTGAATCATTTGCTTTGTACAGTAGAATTATTCCATTACTAACAATGCATGAGAAGTAGATAAAAGTTTAACAATAAAGACATGAAGTACAAGAGACAAAGCAGCAGAAGGATTCTGTGCATACCTGTGGATTCTCTGTACAGAGCAGTGTGTAAAGGGTGTCCAGGACGGCCCTGCGGACTGAGACGATGTTGTGCCTCATGAAGGGCCACAGCCTCTGCACCATGGTCTCTAGCGGCTGACTGAGACTGGACTGGATACAGACTGAAGGATGAGAGAGCAGGGAGGCTAGGAGGTTCATGATGCTGTTGGTGGAGGCGGTCAGGTCGTCCAGCTCGACCAAGGTCTCCCAGAGCGTGTGCAGGATCTGCATCACCTGGAGAGAGAAAGGGGAGAAATGGTTGCCATGGTGATGCTATGGGATGATTTCCATAGGGTTTCAGAGCTTCATCAAATCACAAGAGGTACAGAGTGGAATACAAACTAGATGTCCTATAAACAGGCTATATGTTTAAGAAGATTAATGACAAAATACAGGAGCTATTGCTTAACAATGCAGCAATGATTTTTTGAACGAAGCAGGGTGTTAAAAAGCTTAAACAGTCTAATAAATTCTACATAATATTGATTACACACAAATAATAGAAACGCATCATAACCTCCAGAGGTTTATTCTGATTAATGAGATACTGAACATAGAATTATAATTTTGTTTGTTAATTTAAAAGGTTCATGGAAACTTCTTCTTTTTAAAAAAAATCATTGGACCCCCTTTTCTGGAAATGTATGATTAATTACTAAAAAATGGTTGTCTGGAACTGCAAGTTCATAGCTTCTATCAAATGATCATAAAGTTGATCAAGAGCTTACCTGTTGTGGACTTGTCTTAATGAGTACATGAGTGACAGGTAGCAAGGCCGCAGCGGATACGGCCCTCACGTCATCATCCACATCCTGAAGGCCTTGGATGATAGAGGGCAGCACAGCAGGAAGAAGAACCTCCGTCATTTCCTAGTTATCACCATAGAGACAAGGCAAGATATATGCATGTTTCTAGCTCGTGATAGACATTAGCAAGCTACGTAAAGAATTCAATGTGGAGAAACATTCATTTTCATCCCAAATTGTGTCCCAAATCAGATTCCTGTCTTAGACAGTTTCACCGGTACAGTTGAAACTTAGCTACCGGTAGATACAAACACAAATCATTGAGAAAGGTTTAGCAGAAAGTTTATAATCCATTTAAATGTTATGAAATCAATCATAGTCCAATGTAAATCACTAATGATTTATAACTTCTATTTCATCTCACATAATAAAGGTTTACTTAGTTTCAAATTTAGTTTTCCTTTTTTTTAAACTCTTTGCTGTGGAAAAAAATAAAAACTTTAGGCTGGTTATGTCCAGTGACTAATGTCAGATGAACAGATAATCTGCTAAGAGTAAATACCAATAACATCAAATAAATCTTAAGTGTTGGGAAACAATTTATCAATTGTTTCTTCAAAAAGTCTGACATATTTGAGATCATACCTTCCTGACCGCCAGCAGATACTTGAGTCCCAGAAGCCCACCATGACGGACCTCCCACTGGTTCTGGGCTAGGAGCTGGAGGAGGATGGTACACACACCATGCACAGCCTCGGGGGTCATGTGATGAAGGACCACCCCCAGAGCTTGGGCACACGTCTCTCTGACCGGGGCTACCACCTAGGAATGGATGTGAAAGACTTGGTCTTATAAATCATTGGTACTTTCCTTCTGACACTGGTATAATTTAACATTTGTTTGAGCTAAGGGACACCAACAAAATTATACTCAATGATCTAAATGTTACACTATAAGTTTTTGTTTCTTCCTAAAAACAAAAAGTTTTCCAATGTGAATTATCAAATATTCAACTTTAACAACACAAGGACAAAGACTTCAAACTTAAAATTCTGCTCTTAAAAGGGTCCAGGTTTGGTCCAGATTGGTAAAAAAGAAAAAAGAAAAGAAAAAGAAATTGATCAGTTCATTGTTCACACATAGTACCAAGGACTCCAAATATTCAAAGATCTCAGAATGATGGAAAGGTGCCCATTTTAGAACATCCACTCCCACATTTATGGAGTCACTTCATTACTTAATTGTTTTTTAAGCTTTGAAATGAAAACTCTCGCCTCTATACCAGAAACACACTTTGGTGCATAAAATGATATTATATTACTGTTATGAACGCCCAAATACTACTGATCTAAATGGGATTTACAATGAGGTACAATGCCTCTTCTCTTCTCATTCTTACTAACTTGCTTGTTGAGATAAAAACCTACCTCATCTGAGACAAAGTCTCCAAAGCGATCAAGGGCAAGCACACAGAGCAGTCGAAGTGACATATCTTCTAAAAACATCTGATTTAGAACATCCTGCAGGGTGAATAAAAATCATGAGACAGTGTTGTTGACAGCAATGAAATCAATTACAAGACTTGATATATATTCAAATGCTACATATGTTCAAAGGCACCTTGGAATTATTACCTCCTGAATTGATTACACTCTACAGGATCGCAAGAGACAGATGCCGATAGAAAAGTCTCATCACATGGGTCACAACGGGTCAGCCATGACCTATAGGACGATAATGACAACAAATTGAATTCACATTTTCTAATACTTTTCTCCTTGGTTGTCCAGGGCCAGAATATTCTTCATTCAACAGCAAACAATCACAGAGTTCTGAAACATCTGTTAATACAATTTACTCATCATCCTTTATTAGGTATATCAGCTGGTTTTACCCAATAAGCCTGAAGAGACCAGGGGGGTGTTTCACAAAGACTAAGATCGACTTTAAGTTCTATGGCAGGCCGTTCATGCCATTGTTTTCTCTCACTATTTACTGGCATCGGTCTCTCAAGGGACGTACAAATCATGGTCACAAATCTACATTTTTAAATAGTTCATATTTGAAGAAAAACATATTATCTAAAGATCATAATTGAGAGACAGATGGTGAGAGCAACCAGTGGCATGAATGGCCTGCCATAGTTCAGTCCAACTTAATTTAATCTTAGTCTATGTGAAACACCCCCCTGGACATGTTGTACTCTCATATATGTTCTGTACAAGAAAAACCTGAAAAAGCCAGAAACTTTGATGTGACTTACAGTACCCGATATCAGGCAAAACTCTTCTAACTGGCTCCTGCCAGCACCCTTTATTTGGGAGGGGGAGGGGATGACATTCCTACCTGGTCTACAGAAGTATCAGCTGACTTTCCTGCACTCTGTCCATGGGCCTTGAGGACCTCTCTGAGCCCCGTAGCTGCCCCATGCCTGATCTCCCAGGACTGGTGAAACAGGTCGTTAGTCAGCTGCTCACAGAAGGATGTAAATGACCAGTCTCCAGGCTGTCAGTGAAGACAAAGTTGTTAATCTGATGTTGTAAACAAGTGCATGGTATTAACATTTTCTGTGACACTTTACCAGTGTTTGCCAAAGAAATCAAGGTAACACAGTCTGTGTACAGCTACCACTTCAGAAGCAAAAGGCAAAATCAGGAAATGAAACCACAATAAATGCCGTATTACAATATCAAGTGAAAGAGCAATAAAACTGATGAAACTTTCACAAAGACATTATTCCGTATGTCCTGTGTCCTTTCAGATAAACAATTCACCAGCTTGGTGAGTGCTTAATACCTCTCAGTCTAAGAATTCCCCTGAACATACTACAACCAAAAGTGCTTTGGTGACCACTTGTCTATAAAAACCATCATTTTGTTTCACTTGAACAGTGATTCTCACCCTGTATAGAAAGACCACCCGTCCATCAAAATCGCTTTTCCTGTCCCATTAGAGCAGTTTATAAATACAGACTTCAATAGACTTAAAAATCCCCCTTTTCTTCCTCTCTCTCTCTCTCTCTATCTTTTTTTTTCTCTCCCTCCCTCCCTCCCTCCCTCCCTCCCTCCCTCTGTTGCTATTACCTCTTCCAGGAAGATGGTATTATCAAGGCTCTCTACCACCGCCTTGTCAAAGGACATACTGGCTTGGCTGCCGAAGGTACTACCGGCTCTCAACCGCTTCTTGGTCGGCTCCTCCTTGTCCATGCTGGAGGGAGAGATAGAGTCAATCAAGAAATGTCACTCTCAAATAAACTGGTATAATCATACAAAGAGCAGAGGATTTGAGGTTTACAGGGGAAAGCACCCATGAGATACTTGATAGTGCCTGTACAGAAACAGCAAAGTTTCAATCATCACTTCGGTCTGAAATGATCACGTTTATGCCTCTAGAAATCTTTCTAGCAAGTATTAAGCACTCTACAAATATTGAATTAAATTAAATCAAGTTATCAGGAAACCATACAATTTGTTACATTGATCAATTATCATTTTAAGACCTTTGGGTAATAAGCAGTAACACTCTCTTCAAATGCTCCAGACACTAGAACACAACACCCTTTGTGCATTTCAGCAAAATAAACATATTTTGACAGGCATCTTACATCTTTGCATTTCCATTTCCCTATATTCATGGCCTAATAAAATTTGTATTCTGAAGATTGTTATTATTATTATTATTATTTATTCGGCAACACAAAGTTTATATAAAAGAATTACATAGAAGAACAAATCATACAAAATAAAGGTTGAAAATCATTAAAAGAAACATTATCGTGATTCCAATGAGCATTTACAAGTTGCCAGGAATGGGGCAGGCAAACTAAATCACCGAAACCGTGAATGTCCCCCATTTCGACTTGCAGTACTCATGGGAGATCACTACATTAATAAAATGTAACAACTAACAAGAGAATAGCAAAACTCATTATGGCAATGATAAAAGAACAAACTCTAATTATCAAATTAGTCAATAAAGTAGAAATTATTTCCTGTTATTTAACGAAAATTATAAAGAGCCAAGTTATCAACAACAAAAAATATGTCTTCATATTAGACAATTATGAAGTGAAACAAATAAGAACGATGGACTCCATCTTGGTAGCAAAATACAGGCTAGGAGAGTACAGTTATTTAACATGGATATTTTATGTTCCAATTAATTAAAATATACAAATGTGCTTTGTGTTGTACAGTATATTAGATAATTATTAAGGGGCAGAAATGCAGATGTTTGGCAAGAGTTGTAAAGTACAAACTATTCCTTTGGCATGTTAATTTTTAAACCAAGAATCGAACAAAATCGAACAAATTATAGAAAAACAGGTTGTAATGTACTTACAAGGCAAAGAAATTACGGAAGCTGTTCAATTGATGATAGTAAAATTTGTAATTTTAGGTTACTGTAAATAATCAGGTTAAGCAGGAGAATACAAGTATCATCATCTAAAAACAAAAGGTAATATCTGATCATCCTACAATAAAGTAAGCAGATAAAACACATGTATATATACTAAAAACCTAATAAAACTGACAGCAGATTTGGCTCTTCAATTTGGATTGCCAAGTTTGATATTGTGACAATAGAAAGTTATTACGAAGTTCTGCAGGGAATTAATTCCAGAATCGAGGAAAGAGATACAAAGCAGTATTATTCAAACACTGGGTTCGGGCAAGTAGGTGATGAAACTTCAGTTCATTTGGGCGGTGTGTTATCATCAGGATATTTTGTATAACTACATCACAGTCAATGAATCTGTAAAGTGATTTACAAATGAATGACATCAGCAAGTACTTTCTACGAGACTCAAGTGTATACCAGTTAAGTGACCTTAGACGCTGATTGTAGGGCATCTGTTGTCGGAACTGTTTTAGTGTCAGACGAGTTGCTCTACGTTGGATGCTTTCTAATCTGTCACATATATTACGATTGACAGGGAACCAGGCTGGTATACCATATTCAACAAGCGGAAGAACAAGTGCTTTATACAGATAAAGTAGGGCTGGTGGTGAGAGACCCCAAGAAACAGAAGTGATGAGACCTAACATACGATTTGAATGTGAGACAACATAATCAACATGCGAATCCCACTTCAGGTTACTGGTATTAATTATTCCAAGATATTTGGTTTTCTGGACAACTTCAATTGGTTGATCATTCAAAATGTAAGCAGGCGGGTAAACCCTTTTGCGCGCTGCGTATAATCTCATCACTTTCGTTTTGGAGACATTTAGAGACATACGGTTAGATAAGCACCAATTAGAGACTTTAGTGAGATCGTTTTGCAAGGTAATTGAATCAACAATTGATCTTATTGGCCTAAATATGATAGTGTCGTCGGCGAACAACGCACTAGGAGAGTCGACTAAAGATGTCAAGTCGTTTATAAACATATTAAACAAAAGCGGTCCAATCACACTCCCTTGGGGGACACCAGCTGGAACTCTAGCCCATTCAGAGACAGCACCTCTATAGATTACTCGTTGGCGGCGACTGTAGAGTAGATGGCGATGCCAGAGATTACCACTGATGTTGAACTGAATGGCTAACTCCTGCAACAACACATTATAAGGCAGTTTATCGAGGGCTCGTGAAAATTCCAAATATATTACATTTTTTTTACCTGGTTCCTTCTAGACCATCTTTGGACCTCTGTTTAGCTAGCAGCTTAGCCTTTCTCTTAGCCCTGTTCTTCTCTCTAGAACTCAGGCCAGGACCAAGGCTAGCCATTTCCTGGGCTACAATGTCAGCTGCACTTGCCTAGATATTAGAGTGAAGCAAAATTATGATAACAAGATATTAAACATGAACCAGTAGCTTTGTGTCTCATAAACAATCAAAGTTCACGTAAATGTCTATTACAGAGTATCATACTTTTAAGCTTTTTTTTTTTTACACACAACAAAATATTTACATTAATTCAAGAAACTAAGACAGGACAAAATTTTGAGGAGGCCAAAATGATCTTCTGTATAGATTTGCAAGATCTGATATTTTAGTGATCTATGTTTCAGTTGGAAAAAATGTATAACATGTTTTGAAAGTAGTAGGTATAACCTATGACTATATTATGAAATGCCCCTTAAAAAAAGACAAACACACAAACAAAGGGCCAGAAGAACAAGGAAAAATATGTTAGATTGGAGAAGCTTTTCATTGACAGAACAAAAAGAAGTTTTTAGAACTCACTGGAGGTTTCAACAGATTTGAGCTCATGGGAGTCTGAGGGAGGGTCTTCAGGTCATCATCGGTGAAGAGGTCATCCGTTTCAACGCCGATGAGACCAACATCTAAACCTAGCTTCTTCTGTAGAAGTCTCTTCTGCTTGGCCAACCTTTCTTTAGGATCACCACCTGCAAACACAAACAGGAAAACAGCATTATGGAAACAAAAAAGCTTATAATTATTCCACATTTTCCACAATTGCAGTAGAATGAATAGCCAATTTCTAGATCAGTATCACAATGAAAGATGTTGTTCAACAACATTTTTTTCTATTTTTTCTATCTTGATACCAACAACGCTCCATGATACCAAACTCTATGAACCGGTATTTGATTAAAAGAGATGCAAGGTTTCTTTGTCCCAAAATTTAATAAATGTAAAATATTGTAATCTGCAAAGGCAGAGAAAGGGTTGTACCCAAACCTAGTCAAGAATAATCCCTGTACCCTTTATAATACCTGGGAGGAACAACTTATTTTACATGAAGCTAGGGAAAAGATGAACCAATGTCTGAGGAGACACATAAATGTATCAAGATTTGGCTTCCAAATTGAGAGTAAGTTGGTCTTGTAGTATGGTAAGCAGAGCAGCCAGCTATCTGCTTTCACCTACAAACTGTCTCTGACATACCTAGGTTTGAAACTGAATTACATCTTCAGGATGGCAATGTAAAATGTTGGTCCCAGACTTACGTAATCATATCTAATTGAAAAAACATCAGTCTGTAATGACCCAATCATACACAAACAAGTGAAACTGAGAGAAGTTCTAGTACGTACCAACATCAACTTCAAGCTCATATTCTGATCCTGCTGAGCCAAGGAGAGAGGCACCTTGTTCCAAGACCCGAGCCACATCAAACTTAGAGAACTCCAGACGACTGGCCTCACGTTGGGCCTGGGCAGAAGTTACGCCGATACTGGGTGGACCATCTACGCCTGGTTCTGAGAAAACGAGACAAAAAAGTTGAAGAGACACATAATTCATCAATATTTTATGCTGGTGTTTTAGTCTTTCAGGCAAATAGTATGTTGTGGATTGGAGCATATACCACATACTCACACATTGTACAAAAGATACAAATAGAAGCCAAGGATGACAGCTTGCCTTCATATAAACCTTCACATAAAAAATTGCTATCATCGCACCACACAACCATGTGTACTACATGTATCACACAGGTTTGACTATGATTGGTCTGCATATATTTAGAGGGGTACTCTGGAGAACTGGATTCCCACATACTGCATTCTTGTAGTTTAAGAAACTAATAATAGGGTATACATTTCAAGAGACTTTGAAGTAGGAGCTACCTGGTTTGATGGGGTTGATGGGATGATGTGATTGTGGTACATTCTTAGCAATGGCTTCCACAGCTTGCCCTGCAGCTATCCTTGTGTCCCAAGATCCACTCTTCAGATACCCATGAACCTGTCCAGTTTATTAAAAGAAAGGTTGAGTACGGGTTAGGTGAAGAATCAAGTGATTAGCATTCTTTAAGATTTGGACTCACCTAAAAACTTACCATTTGAACCAAGTGTGGGGATTTTTCGAGTTTCAAAGTAATTTGGATTTTGCATTTACAATGAGTTAATAAAATCTGTCATTTCAGAAAATCTTATCGAAACTTTGTTAGCATCTATACAATTCATTAAAGAAAAGAAAAGGTTTGCATTAATGATAGATGCCAGAGCTCAGGGGATAATTTCACAAACTCAAAAGTACAAGTTCACGGACATCCCACTGTCGAGTAAACAGCAATATCATTATGTGGCAATGTGGGTGACAATATTCATTAAAATCTAGGTTTGTTACAATTCATGACCAGAAATAATTCTGACCTATGAACACACAGAACAAGACCATCAACATCACTACAATTCTATGATCTGATTTCTTTTTTATTTCTACAATATCCTTGCGCCATACTTGTGTAGTGAATGTTATTCATTTAATTTCCTTATCAGCTTGGCTGGATTGTCAGCAGGAAGTCTTTCAAAGTTGCACCACCATCATTAATTACTAGTACATTTTCCTTCCTCATATCACATTACAAAATTTCCCCTAATCTTGTTTCTTCTCCGCATATTTGTTCATGAATTAATAATTAATCTTTATTTTACTGTAAGATGAAACCTGTTAGGATTAGATTCAAACACAGAATACTCGCCCAGCCAAAGAATGATGATGTCATTCTCTTATTCATGTTCTTGTATCTTCACATTGCTATTTTAGAAGTATATGAGCTCCCCAGTATGGTAATGCCTTAACCCTTCCTCTACGACAAGCTTTATAAACTTGTATAATAGATTAGTGTTCATCGCGATAAAACTTTCCTTAATACCATTATTTCATGATAATTCTGTGATACAAACTGTTATGGTTCTTGAATGAAAATAACCATACATCTGATTGATACCGGTATGTTTGTAACAACCAAGTTCCCCATGTTGTGATAATGTTAAGAACTTAAGATCAATCAAAATATATACAAAATAGCAAAATTTGCTGAAAGCCTCAGATCCTGAAAATTGCCAACATACATGGAAACAAGGGAAACGCTCTCGGTGGTCTCGCCTGCATAATGCAATTCAATATGATAAACCAGAACTTCAATGACGTAGCGCTCATCCGCATCTCGCAACAACAAATATCGTAAATTTTATGTGGTATAATTTTGAACTGGTCAAAAAAAAAAAATTGATGCCCTTTAAAGTACCATAAATAATCAATGGAGCAAAATCTCAAAATTCTGTGTTGAAGTTTATTGTACCAAAGTTAGCTCTACAATATAAAGCAAACCAAATCAAAATCGGTCGAAATATGAAGGAGAAGAAGCATTTTTTGTGATTTTTAAATTATTTTTGGAATAAATTTGTATAAATTACCATAATCAATCAGTGGAGTAAAATCTCAAAATTCTGTTTAGAAGTTTAGTGTTCCAAATTTAGCTCTACCAGATAAGGCAAACCAAATCAAAATCGGTCAAGAAATGAGGGAGAAGAAGCAATTTTTGTTATTTTTGGAATAAATTTGCATAAATTAGCATAGATAATAAATTTCACGATTCTGTGTAGAAATTTTAAATCCCCCTCCTAGCCCTATCATATGAAACAATCAGAATCAAAATCGGTTGAAAAATAAAGAAGAAGCATTTTGAAAATCTTGATGTTGATGCCACAACAAAGTCTAAGTTTGTTGACCTTAAATGACCTTTGACCTTAACTTAGTGACCTGAAATTCTACTCACATGATGGGGGAGACTTGATAACCCTATAGTCCAAGTTTCATTGACTAAGAACTTATACTTTCAAAATTATATCAAAAATTCAAAAACTTAACCTTAGGTTAAGTTTTCGATGATGATGCTACAACATAGTCCAAGTCTGTTGACCTGAAATGACCTTTGACCTTGACTTTGTGATCTGAAATTCTACTCACATGATTGGGGATACTTGATTACCCTATAGTCAAAGTTTCATTGACTAAGAAGTAAGAACCTATACTTTAAAAAATTATATTAAAAATTCAAATACTTAACCTTAGGTTAAGTTTTTGATGTTGACGCCGCCGCCGCCTTCATCGGAAAAGCTTCAGACATTTAACAGCATGCTGTATTTACTTATTACTTAGCAATTATATATTCACTTCCAGAAGTATTTTGCATATTTGTATTTATTCATAAATATATGCGGATATATATTATAATTGTGAAATGGATATTGTTTGATTTTTTAAAATTTCATTTACGGTTTTCACACCTGGTTTTTTGGGGGGGGGCTAACAGGGTTTTTAGCTCTGCAAGTTCCCGGCCTAAGCTGGCGCTGCTCTCGAGTAGGGTTAGCGTGGCAATTGCGGCGCTAGCTGCGCTTAACCCCGCAATTGCTAGCTGTTAACCCGGGGATAATTTACCAGGTGTGAAAACAAATTTCTTAGCCTGGGCTATCCTTAGCCTGGTTCTTAGCTCGGGCTAAGGATAGCCCGGGTTATCTGAACCAGGTGTGAAAACGATAATTGTTACTTAAACTAAATGTTTTCTTGAATTACCTTGGAGAGAAGGATATGGAGATCATGAGGATGTAGTTTCTGAACTTCTCCGAGCTGTTGTGCAGCAGCCCTTCTTGTGACATGGGTAGACCCTGTCTCCAGGAGAAGGAACAGTCTGTCGAGTCTGGAGAAAAACAAACAAGGAGGAAAACATTTGAATGTTCATCTCTGGTCATGCCAAAAAATAAACAAACATTTAACTTTAGAAATATGTTTATGAAAATATAATAGGATTTTTGTTTGCATTTTAGTCATAGTGTTTCCCTGAAGAGCATACGATAAGATTAATTTACAGCTTCTGTCAAAAGCACACTTTTTTTTCTTCTTCCAGTTATCATTTTGCCTGTGTTTTTTCTGATTTCAACTCTGTGGCTTAGTGTAGGCCTAGATGGACCATAAATAAATGTGTTAAAGCTGAGGGATGAACCTATTCTTTCTAATCATTACTTATCTTTTTTTATTGACGTTTGTAATACATGTTTCACAATCTTGAGCAATGAAAAACAAGGAGAAACAATGATTAAACAAGTTATCTACAGTTCTACACAATGATTTCCTAATGCACACAAATTACAGAAAATATTTGCACATCATGCTGCTTATAATATCTTGCAATAAAATGATAACTTACCTAGTAGCCATTCTAATCTAAATCTTCCTGATCACTGAGACATCAAATTAATGCAAGAAGCTTTAATACCATGGGTTTCTATCAATGAAAGTAAAACAAAACACATTTAGGCCTACATTTGAAATGGATTACCAGTAAGTAAACACTCATTAC
Source organism: Strongylocentrotus purpuratus (assembly GCF_000002235.5). Classification (NCBI taxonomy): domain Eukaryota; kingdom Metazoa; phylum Echinodermata; class Echinoidea; order Camarodonta; family Strongylocentrotidae; genus Strongylocentrotus; species Strongylocentrotus purpuratus. The sequence goes on along the minus strand of NW_022145599.1, from coordinate 8,641,846 downwards.
AGTTTATACTGTGTAGTGCTGTAGTCTATATTTTTATTTTTTAAGAAGTTCACTCATATTTATAAAAAAGGAATGCAAATTATTGTTCTCATCAAACAAATAGATTCAAAAACTAATGAGGATATTATGAAAAGATAAAAATGTTATATTCAACATCACATTACATTCATAATCTGCAATGTACATCGACAATACAAGTGAAGTAGTCTCGGACATAGACCGAAAGCTCCCGTCTAACCAAATCAATCCAATGTCTCTGGTAACTAGATCTACTACCGTACATGTATCAACAGTTGTTCTGCTAAGCTGAGCAGAGTCTATGAATGTCTGGCATATGAATGTGTGTATGGGGAAGGTTGACAAATGTCAGTTTTATTTATACAATTCCCCATACCAGGCGGTTATTACTGTCTATAACGCAGCTCAGCTCAGACACAGCTGCAGCACAGACAGTGCACAGCCACACACATCCTGCACATATCACAACGCAAACTTCAGTCACAGCGTTAATCTCTCTTCACAGCCCCGGGAAGCTTAGGGGAACCAACAGGCAATGGCATGCCTATCCCGATCCGGGAGCCCCACACACAGACAAAGGTCACCGTTCAACGGAGTGAAAGTTTGAGGAATAATTGAGAAAGAATACCTACTTTAATAAAGCACACTTCCACTCCATCAAAAGCAGACAATCATATCATCACACACGAACAATTTGTTTAGCGATATTAGCTAATAACTTACCCAAATATTACGTCTACGTCCGAGATGGGAATGCTAATTCGCCATCGCTACCGAGAGCAAACTCAAGCTAGCGATTGAAAGGTCAATCGTGTAAAGTTGACATGCGAAAGGTCATTTCAGCTACACACACGTGGTTACATCGCAGGTGTAAACAACAGTTAAAAGTGCATGCATTTTGCATCGCCTGACATTCTTGGCACATTCTCATTCTTGTCGATTGTGTTTCGTGATTATACTTGATTTTTGTTTAACCTGCATAGAAAACTATTACTGCTAAGAACTGTATCATTTCACACTGTATAGATCTAGACTCTATCAAACAGGGGTTTTGTCTACACCACCATGCCAAGTGACAAGTACAGGCAGAAAAATCCAAGAAATAAGCAGACTAAATTTCGACTGGAATTTGATGAGACCAGCAGAAAGTAAGTAGACCCCTATGTTTTCGTATTAATTAAAGTTAACATGTTGAAGAATGTCTTAAATAAAAGTTGATAAAGAAAGGAGAGAGAGAGTCCACATAAACATGATACAAAGTCACCAATGAAGTCAATGCGATTTTGATGTAGACTAGCTAGGCTAAATCAGTTAATGAATGAAAATGTTATGTTTAACCAATAAATGGCAATATACATTACAGTAGGACCTAGGGGCACTGGTCCAAGAATAAGGTACAGAGATTTTCACGTTATGAGCGATAATCTTTGGGAAGATAGACACCTCATAAAAGTAGACGGTGAACTGGGGTTATTATCTTATGCATAATCTGTTTTTTCGCATCACCGCAAAAATGTGGACGATCCTTATTTTTTAGGACGCAATTATTTGTCCGCGATAAAGAGGATATCCTTGTTTATGATTCCCATGCATTCTTTTACTGATAAAAATAGAGGTTCGGGGACAGCCCGACCAACGGACAGTTCGACCCTGAGACCTGAAGTTAACTAGCCTTAAATTAAGGGCTATACATGTATGTAGGTCGATCTAAAGCAATATGATATTGATATCACCTAGCATTAATTGGCACCCATACCCCTGAGTAAGACTCTTACTAAGACTCTGAGTAAGATTCTTACTAAGACTAAGAGGCAGCTACATGTAAACAAAATCACCCCTATAGTTCCTGCACCTGACGAACATCGCACACGTACTTGCTTTGGAGTTCGCTAGTGGACTCTTCTTTCTTCTCATACAAAGCACTCTGAAATCAGTCAGGAATTTAATTTAAAATATCTGATTTTGATACCGGGGTGATCGTGATTTGCTTACGTACGTACCTTCGTAACAATTAACACCCAAGTCTGTTAAATTCATATGTCTGTAATTATCCTATTTCATATATGTCATGATTTTGTAAAATGATATTTATATGAATATATTTCATCACTTTCATGACAGTTCAGAGTAAAATAAGTGTCATAAGTTCATATGAAAACCATGAGAAAACAAAGTTGGTTGAATTGTCCGGAGAGACACCCCACTAAGTGCACTAACTCGACCTAGCCAAGGTGACCACAGCTAGAAGTTGGTCAGGTTATCCAGGGAACCTGGTTGTCTGGACCCCATGCAACCTCAATTTATTGTCTGATTTATGCAAATATAGCCTTTTTAAAAAGAAAATCTTAATAAGAATATTTTTTATCCTTTCATTGGGGGGAGCTTTTTCTCATTCAATGCCCTCTAAAAGTTACGCACATTGTATGGATTGCAGGATTTTTTACATCGCCCATAAAGGTAATATATGTAGCGTGAGAAGCTTTTTAAATCTGCCATTTTAAAGAAGAAAGTGACCCAATATGGAGACCTTGGTGGAGAGTGCCAAAGGATGTTACTAGTGCTGGGCTGGGATTCAAACCTTTAAAACATATGATTGAAATGGAAAGTCAAGAAAATCAAACTCTGTAAAACTGTACCATATTGTCACCTTTATACTAGTCAAAGAACAAACATGATGCAACATAAAATCACCTGGGGCATCATTTTTATGATTTTATCTAATGTTTTATGTTGCTTTGACAGTGACTTTCTGACTGGCTTTCGGAAGAGAAAGAATGCACGAAAGAAGATTGCTCTACAAGAAGCGGACGAGAAGAGAAGGGAGGGGAGAAGACAAGAGAGGCAGCAGAGAAGAGAGGCGCTAGAAGAAGAGCTGAGTAACATCCGACTCCCAGGTAAGTTGATTTTGATTACCGGGTAACGTCTTTTGATGGGTTGAAGCTCAGCATGAACAGATTCTCATACCGAGTTCACCCATTGAAGACTGATTTCTCTTACCGGTATTCAATATAGGGAGATCATGTGGTTCCTGTAGGCAATGGCTTAATTCTGGCTGTATATGCTAAATGGGATGCTCAATCAATTTTTAACTGCATCAACTAAAGTCGAACTGTACAGGTGTAGATTAACATTCTTTTTATAACAACCGTTTTTAATCCAAAGTATATTTTTTGCCATAATTTAATTGAGGTTATTGGAAATATAGTCACACTTTGTGAAAACATCAGGAAAAAGTTTGGGCATCCTATCTGGCACTTCATATTTAAGTCGTTCGTAAAGTCATGCGTAACTTTACGAACTCTTTATGAAACACCCCTGAAGAGTTTGTAAAGTTACGCATGACTTTACGAACGACTTGTATATGAAGTGCCAGATAGGATGCCCTAAGTTTTTTCTGATATTTCCAATAACCTCAATTAATTTATGGCAAAAAATATACTTTGCATTAAAAATGGTTGTTATAATAAGAATGTTAATCTACATCTGCTCAGTTCGACTTAATAAATAATAATCAATAATTTGGCTTTTCATATACAAGTCATTCGTAAAGTCATGCGTAACTTTACGAACAGCTTTATGAAACACCCCCCCCCCCCCAGTCTTATAAGAGTTGCCATTGATCTGGATTGATTGGAAGTCCTCCGATCAATCTGGACATTACAAACATTTTTTTTTCTAGAAATCATATGGTAATATTTATTTATAATTTTTGTCTGAAAATGTGGAAATCGTTTAATCTTGCTATACATTTGTTGGTCTTTCAGAACCAGCTACTGAATCTCAGAAGGAAGATGTGGTGATTGATCATCCGGAACACACAGTAACCGTGACGACCACCCTGGATCTCCAGAAAGAACATGGAGGAATAGGAGAAAATCAGGTAACTTATTCACTTCACTAACATCATTTAGAAATCAAGAAGCCATGAAACGATTTTGTTTTTATTTTCAAAAAATTTGATGGCTGCTTGGAAAAGGAATATGATGATGATGGTGATAAGGATGAGATATGGATGTTGGCCATTTCTACTTTAGAGGATTTTTTTTTTTTAATAAATATTTTGCCTTCAAACTAACGTTATTAATCCTAGTTTCTTCCAATTTTTGACAATTTATGTGTAAAAGGTATACAAATTAGACTTTATCCCTAATATGGCATTGAGAAATTCCTAAATTTTGCTGTGAAAGGTTGGTATACATTATGGTGATCATGATGCAGGAATTCTAAGACACTGATTAAAGTCATTACTTTAATTATATACTTTTTACTTATTGCGCTAGGTTGACTACAATGAGGAGGAGGAGGAGGAGGAGGGAAAGGAGGAGTTCATCAATGGAGAGGAACTAGATGACGAAGATGAAGATGATGATAATGCAGGGATTCGAAGACATACCCAGGATGACGATGAAGAAGAGGAGGAAGCAAGTGAAGATGAAGAGACTATTAAAATGAAAGCAGAAAAGAACAAAAAGAAGTAAGAAACTTTGTAAAATGCCATATCGTTGATACAGAGCTGCCAACCTTTACGTTTTTCCTGGAATTATTCTGTTTTTTCCTCAAAATCCTTTTTTTACTTCATAAAATACATTGTTGTTGTTTTTTTTGCAGATACCGCACATCAACTAATTGCCCTAAAATGTTGTTCAATAGAAAACTTCAATAGAGATTTATGAAGAGTACGAATTTACAAATAGTAAAAGAAAGAAAGAAAAAAAGTGATGGGCGTAAATATACTCATAAAAGAATAAAAACACAGATAATACCAAAAACACAACAACAAAAAAATACCTACTTGTAAATAAACTATTGGTCCTAATATGGAAATATCAGTATTAGGAATGGACAATTCTGCATTGGAAGTGTGTCACACATGGTTGTAAGTTTTGTTTTAATGAATTCCTTTTTTTTGCCATCATGATCCCTTTTTTTGGTCGCACAAGGTTGGCAGCTCTGTTGATAGACACCCTAACGAAATATGGAGCCTGTCTTTCCACTGGCTTGTTCCTAGATGCCACAGAGGATTGTTCAGGCAATGTCCATTGTTGAAATGCCCATCATGTTCTTCCTTACATGTATACTTAATTTAGATTTTTGATTGACGCCCTGTCTCTCTGTATGTGTTGTTTTTTTAGTTTTTATTGGCGTGTATCATTCATTTATGAATATTTACGCCTTTGTGTTTTCTTTAAATCCTGTCTTCCCTCCATCCTCACATTCTCTCTCTCTCTCTCTCTCTCTCTCTCTTTCTCTTTCTCTTTCTCTTTCTCTTTCTCTCTTCTCTCTCTTTCTCTCTGTCTCTGTCTCTCTCTCTCTATCTCTATCCGCCTCTCTCCCTCTCTCTCTCTCTCTCTCTCTCTCTCTCTCTAGCCCTCTCCCTCCAGCCCCCTCCAGCCCTCTCTAGCCCTCTATCTTTGTCCATCTTTCTGTCTTAAACTATTTTCCTCTTTTTCATTCACTTCCCTCTATTTTCTGCCCCATATATAGTGGCCCTCTTTACTTTAATCCACTAACTTAAAGGTACTATGTCCCATTTGCAGGCCAAAAAATTGAAAAAGTTAAATTCCAACTGCATTTGAAAGATAATACTAATTTAGAACTTCCCTAAAAAAGGTGGGGCTTGAAAATGTCTTCAAGTGGGAAAATAACGACTATTAGTTGTCAAATCGACTTTAGGGCTATAGAGCCCAAAAGTAATAGTCTTGATTTTCAGACAATTGTACCGAATGGTCATATGTTTTATGCTGCACAAAGATTCAATCAGTTTAATCTTGGCCATCACAAGAAGTGGGTTATTGATGTAAACAAATGCTCATGTACCCTTTACAACTCTTTTCATGTATGTTATTACCAAAGAAGAAAAAAAGCCAGTCAGTCACTCAATAGTGTCTGACAGTGAAGTCTAGCAAGTAAACGGGTTTCCTTGCATAATTTGAATATGAGGACACTGCTAACGTTTAAATTTCACAGATAGGACATACATGACATATTCATAATTCCTGCAAAGTTCTACAGCATTTGAGGTTGGCTGCAACCTTTAAACCTTAAAAGATATCATTTTAAAAGGATGGGGAAAAAAGTATTTAAGTCAAGAATATTTGAAAAACTTATATTCTTTATCATTCTTTATCATTCTTTTATAATCGTCTTTCAGAGAGATATTCAACAAGCGACGACAGAAGATCAAGAAACAAATGGTGAAGAAGAAACGAGGAGCTTCCCAGCAGACGGTCAAAAAGATGAGGAGCATGAAGAAAAAATCATTGGGCAAATTCATCAAACGAGGCGAAGCAAATAAATCAAAACGGTGACAAAAGCCAATGTATTTTCTTTTCTTTTTATATTTAGTATTTATCAGTAAATATTGTCAATTTTGAAGAAGGTCGCATTAATATCCTGGCCCAGTTGTGTAATCAATTCAAATTGATTGCAACTTGATATCAATGACAAGTCTGTACTCAAGAGATAGGAGTTTGCGAGTTTGCCATCGATTGGAGGACATGCCATCAATTCAGATCGATTGCAATGTCCTGGTCTTATTTGGTCAGATATTGGAACCACGTTATCCTTTTGTAAAAGAAAAAGTTATTTTTGTTAAATATCAGCTGCATGTAGAGTGATATTGATGTGACCCTTTATTGAAACATTCCATAAGTGGAATTCAAAGATAAAGTTGAGTTCTGGTCATGCGATTGCATTGTGAAAGAAACGGTGTGGAATCCATTAAAAAAAGTTTATCATGCAGTATATTATCCGTGTGTACTGCAAGGTTCTGGTTTCATCAAAGTGATAAGAAATTTGGCCCAGTCTTGGTAAAGTAGCAAGCAATGTACACAGAAAGATGTATATGGGACTACACAAACATGTGGCATAGAAATCGGGCCTCATTTTTATGCTGTTACTTGTCATATTTAGAATATGGAGGCATTTGAAGAGCCATGCTTTTCAGGAAACATTTTATCTCTGATGTTCTTCCTCACTTGCCTTACAACAATGAAAACGCTGACAAATTATTTTTCACCTCTCCCCAGAACTCAACCTTCTTTTCGCTCTTCTGCTTTATTAAAAATCCCAAATAGGAAGCATTTTTAATTAACTTTTTTTATTGTGTTATCATTTCCTAAGTATATTTGAATTCTTATAAGGACCATTCTCTGTAATTTCATGGAGAATTTTGTATTCCTTTTATTATTTGTCATTTCACTATTGGAGAATATATAGCTTTGTGGCAGCTTATAATTGTATCTTGCTACTCACAGTGAAGGTAAAGAAATCTGATTTTTTTTTTTTTTTTTTTTTTTTTTTTTGGGGGGGGGTGTGAGGGGGGAGGGGGGAGATGGTAACACAAAATGTAAAACATGATACAGGCTTCAACTTCTTATCAAAATATAGAATGGTGATTTCACGAACTGTGTGTCCTGGGTGACTACATGTGTGTTTAATCTGTTATTTTATCCCCCCCCCCCCCAACAAAAAAGAAAAAAAGAATGAGACATGAAATATTTCTGGCTTTCTGGCATGGCTATATGATGACCACAGTCACCACACTACAAGTTTCATCACTTAAATGTAGTCAGTAGGCTGGAAGTTATTGTTCCATTGTGTAGTGTCTGTACAATATTACACAGAATGATTCAGAATTGCTGTTGAATTGTTCATACCCCCCTCCCCATATTAGGTTTTATTCCTCTTTATTCACAATTTAAAAACATATTTCAACAAGCTGGTTTCATCATACTTTTTCTTCAAAAACTGACTTTGTAAAAAAAGTTTAAAGACTTTTTACACATGACTCTCACTCTGTGGATAACACAAATATACACATAAATCAATTTTCTAGAAGTTTACTGCAAAAGAATTTTATTGGGAATAATACCACCGATAAGTTGAATAATAGATACATGTAATACAAAGCTGCATGAATAAATAAATTATAGTGAAGCACCACATGTTTCTCCACTAAAACCAAGATATTTACAAAACAAAACTTTCTTAAGACCTACAATCGATCAAAAATGGATTTCGTTCAAAAATACATGTAAATATGCCAAGTAAAATAGAGGCTTCGTCATTTTATTTTACATATCTACAACTGTTCTCCTTTTTGTGTTTGTTATTTCATGACTGGTCAATAGATAAGCATTACCCATTAATGCAATATGTATATTGGAAAAGTATAACTTTACATCCACACTGCTTGATATTACTTTGGGGAGTTATTTCAGAAAAGTAAAGCGTTTAATTTTCATAATAAGCTTGTTGGCATATAAGTGACAAACATAACAGGGAAGTATTACCAGATTAGAACTTTATGGTTGCCATATTGAATGCAACTTTGAGGTATGAAAAATAATTTGTACGTTTCAGTATTGTTATATCACCGTAGTTGTTACTGAGCCTTCAAATGTTTGTAGGAAGTTGAACACTATTGAGCACAAACAAGCTAAGTAATACAACAGTCTCGCCAACTAGACCAAGACAAGAACAGAAAGGGGCCCATTCCCCTCAAAGACTAGGAATACGTCAGTTTGAAATTAGTTTCGGATGTGAGAGTGATGTAAAAGTTAATAAAAAAACTTTTTGGTTGTTGTTGTTAACTCTGTCATACTTTGTGTCTTGTTACAAATTATTTCATTCACCTGTTATAAATACATGTATTTCGATAGTCAGAATGCAAATTGCATACATTACATGTTGCTAGGTAGGGCAAGTTGTAATGTTTGTCCTACCTAACATCAACTAATGTATGCAATTTGCAATCTGACTATTGAAATACATTTATTCGTAATAGGTGAATGAATATTTTGTAATGATTCTCAACAAATACTTGTGCATTCAATTTGATTAAATTGCGAAAATAGCATATTGAAATGTAACAGCATCACAGTATATTTAATTCACTGTATATTTACGACTACAGAATGTTTCACCACTTCAGGTTATGTAAACCTGGATGTAAAGAAAGTGGTTGGTTCTTGTCATATCCAGTTTTATTTCATATTCAGAAATGTAAGTCTCCTATTTAATGAAATAAAGCATTTCTATACATATACCTGTACATTGAGAACTAAATTTGCTTATTCTTTTAAAGTATGCATTTAAAATACTGAACACTTTTAATTATCGGAACTGAAAATTTGGAAGCTGGAAAAAAGGTTGTGGATGTGATACTTTCACCATTTAAATATTGAATCTTTATAACAAACGGTCTTAATACTGCGAAATGAAACTATTTGGTAGGTTCTTATAATCCTACCTTGAAATCATGAATATATCGCATTGAATTCATGAACATATCACATTGCCTTTATGAGCCTTTCTCTCTTTAACGATTCCTGTTTGATGATGAATAATATTATCTTCCATCAGGAGGGGCAAAGACAAATAAGGCACTTAACAATACAATCTGAATAATACACTGTAGTTCCTCAATAGTCAAAAGATAGGTACCAAAAGTTGCACCCATACATGATGCAGTGAGCCACATCCCCAAAACCTGCATGGCAAAACACAATCAACTTATAAAGTGAAGTGTACTTCACATGTCTACTTTTCTGTATTTCATTATCATAGAATAATCTTGATAAGGGGTCTTTGTGACCTGCTTCTCTTTTTATTCTTTTTTATTCTACTTGCCATTTATTTACATGTGAACTGGTTTCATTTGTTCAAGGAAGTGAATTTTTCGATGTTGTTCACCACATCGTGTGTGATAGGGGGTGAAGAGGTAGATAACGAGCAATGAAGAAACTTTCATACTCATGAAATGAGATTGATCTCATCAACAAAAAAAGGATTCCTTTTGTGCGTTTTGACCTTTATACATCAAAAAATACAAACAAATATGAATCAATCCCTAAATTAATACTTATTTTAAAAAACTTGTTCAGATTTATGGACTGATTTGGGCAAAGACGAATAAACTGTACATGTGTTCATGCAAATATGATGTACATTTGTAGTAAGTTACTCTTTAAAAACTTTCTGAGGAATTAGTGAATTACAGTTCTATACCACTTGGATGACATTTCAATAACTAGAATTGAAGTGCTAGAGAGAGGGAGAGAGAGAGAGAGAGAGATAGAGATAGAGAGAGGTAAGTTTATGGTTATGCCAAACAGGAATAAAGTCACACAAATGTGAGGTCAAGGTATATACATCGTAAGCGAATCTCTCCTTAAAAAAACAGTCGGGGATTAGTAAATTAAAGCCCCATAATACTTGGGTGACATGTCAATAACTAGAATGAAAGAGCTTCAGAGAAACATAAGTTTATAATCTTTGAATATTAATAGGAAAGAGTAAAGGAATGACCATCACCTGGCCCCCGTTTAACAAAACTTGACATCAGTGACAAATGACAGTTTTTGTTAATATAAGCTAGTGAAATCCTTGCTTCTGATTGGTTATCAGCAGAGTTGTCACTGTTTTTTGTCAGTTGTCATTGAAAAAGGGCTTTGTGAGACGGGTCCCAGATATTTACCTTGTGGGAAACTGATAAGGATGAGTGGGCAAAATTTTTAATACCTTAGAGGAAACCAGTAAAAAGATTCAACGATTGATCTTAGTAGTTAAATGAAAAGTACAAGGTCTTTCTGCAGGTTTACACAGCCGCAGCAGTCAAAAGTTTCAAGTAAACATGGCAATGGTTGTAAATGCAAGATTTCCTTTCTGCGTCTGGCATTGAGACTTCATTTCCACGCAAGACAAGAAGTTTCCAAGAATCTCAGGAAACCGCTTCCTCTGTAAAGTTTTGATTCCTTGAAATGTTGACCTCCTTTCCTCTCTCTGTTGACAGTTTCATGTTTAAATGGAAGCAACTTTAAAAAGAGTTTTCTTGTGTTGAAGATGCTTAACTGGTGAATTTCAAATTCTCAGGAAAACTGCTTCAGCAGAAATTTGATTCTTTGAAGTCTTAATCCCTTATCATCCTACAGTCTCACAACTAAATGGATGCGACCATCACCCGGCTTCTCTTCTTGAAGATCCTGAACTGGTAACATTCCGAAACTCAGGACAAATGCTTCAGCATTGCAGTTGGAATTCCTTTAAACCTCCACCCCTTATTCTCAATACAGCAATATCACATTTGAAATAGATGCAACATTTAGATTTCAAAGGAATTGTTATCTTGTTATCTCGTCGAAGATCGGAAGATGCATTATTGATGATCTTCCAGAAGTCTCAGCAAATCTCTACCCCTATCCTCAATATACAGCTGTGCCAGCCTTCACCCTTCCAAATGAATGTTCTCTTCTTGAAGATCCTTATCCCATTGCATCCAGGAACCAATCGGATCCTGTACCAAGCCTATGAGAAGTACAGAATCCAGTGGTCAACTGGTTAACGTTGGATGATCCAAACCATGGACTCATCTCTCATTGAGAAAGTCAGTTTCAAAACTAGATTGTCTGTGCTTTATACAGTTTACGATCCTCTACTTGTTGGTTTAGCAGAGCGAGAAGGGTTAATATGATTGTGGAGGAGTTGTAGGAGGGCAGCCAAGAATGTTTACTCCAAAGTTTCTCTTCCCGACATTGGCCACGTTATTCGCCACATCTGCCTCGTAGTAGTCGGGTCCATCAACAAGGAATTTATGACCTGTTGGAGAAACAGAAATGATGATTAGATTTGCTTTACTACAACTCTAGAATATTACTTATGACTATCACAACAATAACTGACTTTTATGTAGCATTTCACATTTTCTTCTTAGAGTGTTACATACACATGAAGTAATGCAAGTTATACAGAAAACAAATTATAAAGAATATACTATTAGACCTGTATGAAATAACTTAAGTAGCACAACTTGGAGAAATATTCATACATGTAGCAATATTATAGAAATAATAAGTACATTTACAGGAAGAAAGACAATTTTATGACCGAGGTATGTTAATCTTAATCAGTACTCCCATATAACTGCGGAGGCATTAACAGTACATCATTTGCTATCATCTTGTTTTAAATGCAGACCATAGACTATATTATCTAGCACTTTTATCCCCCCCCCCCCCCGAAAGGAACTTACCATAGAACATGAAAGCACTATTAACTCTGACTGTAGAGTGTAGATCCTTGAATTTCTTTGTTATCGATGACCTTTGAACCTGCCCTGTGAGCTCGTCATAGAGCCAGACCTTGCTACCTTTGAACAGGTACGTCTTGCCATCGTCCTTGTTATAGAGGGCAGCATAAACAGTGAGGGGGTAGCCATCTGGACTTGGACTGACACGAACTGGGCCTTCGTAAAGGGTAGTACCTTGGAATATCCACTTCTTGCGTGCTGTTGGTATGTGTGAGGATAGTAAGGAGAGGAATACAAGATTTCGTTAGCGGTGCATGTCCGACAGAGTTTTAGATTATTGTTGAGGGCACACATTCCCATCCCATCCTTAAAGCCCCACTGCACTAGTTTGGCCAGGAGGGATCAGACCTTCCTGCATGGACACTGACAGGTGTTTATCTCATCAAATCAGCTCTCAATTAACATAAGAAAAAGAGGATCATGGGGGATCAATGGTCACCAATTAGGCATTGTTTGCTATATAGAGGGCGCAAGTAGCTATAAGTAGTGTAATGGGGCTTTAAATTGGATGTGCAGGACATAATATCACATTCCAACTTTCCAAAAGAAGATGCAGAATTTTTTTTATTTTTTTTATTTATTTTTTTTTTTTTTTTTTTTTTTTTGGGGGGGGGGGGGATGGGTGGATAAAATTTTCTTGCTAGTGATAAGATGTACTCTGATGGTCTTGGAGTCTTGAGGAGTACAGTACATTAATTTGTAGGCTCTTAGGGTATGACAAATTGCTCCTCTACATCAGCTGGTATACCGTCCGTGTCACAAAGTATGGAAGACAGAAGGGCTTTAAGTCTGTGTCAAAGTATACAAGTTAATGCCCTTCTTGCTCTGAACAGATAATACATGAGTGAAATACTGGTATCTGGAACATCCAATGATGCATCAGAGGTGTTCTCTTTAAGAAATTGTGATGATCCTTGAGCGTTAGAGCTTCAACCTTCCACCTTAAACAACGTACCTTTGAGGAAAACGATGCGACCATCTTGCCTCTCGTAGACTGCCTTCATGCCTTGTTTGATGCCCCTGAAGAACTGTTCAGTCAGGATTCCAATGTCTGGATCAACGGGAACGAGAGGGAAGGTGCGATCGGGGTACCCCTCAGAGTTGTAGTTGGGACGGAACCTCCACATGTTCTCATCCTGTTCAAAGAGTGTACAGAAAATGGATTTTGAGAAAATATTAGAGCAAGAAATACATCCAATAATAATGTGGATCAGAGTTAACCACTATGGTTGTATACAATTTACTCTTTGCAATAATTTCTTTTGTTAAATCAGGAAGATTAGTAAGATACGAGGACAAACATGAGGCAGTCTTTTCCAGACTAGGTTGGGGCATAATGCCTGCCATACTCTGCAGGATATGCTTTTGTTTACAATTTTTGAATGTCGGACTGAAATTGCTGATTTAATACACCGATCAAATTTTTAAAAAGCAAATCGACCTAATCATTTTGTAAGGATTGCTTCAATGGATAGGCAAAAAGAAATAAATGAAACATAAGTTTCTGTATGTCTTCTTCTTATAATATTATATAAAGAATTATAGATCAATTTAAATTGATTACATTCGTAGTCCTTTAGTAAAAATGAACAGCACACAAAGAATTCAATTTGATTAGAAAATTGATGTGTTTGGTAGGAAACATGCATAACATTATGCCCCTTTATCTACACAAATCTCCACGTTTTATCAATACACTCCTTTATCAAATTTATAATTTCCCTCCGAGATTATCAGATACAGGAAGATGGGGTGGGGTTCGGTATTTACCTTGAAAACCATGAGATTACCCCTGATATCAGCCACAGCATCAAGGGTGGTGTTGCAATATGGTGGTATCAAGATAGGGGGTTGGGTGGTGGTGCCCGGGGTGGTGGGAGGGGGGTCAGTAGACACCTGGAAGGGGTTCTTTCCTGTAAACAAAAAAGGGGGAAATGAGTTAAGAAGTTTGGAATAATATGGCGGAACTTTGCAAATTAGCTTCTTCTCTTGTTTTTGCTTTCTTTGCCCTGCATGGTTTTAAGTTGAGGATTTCATTTGTTAATCTTGCGTTTTCGTCCTTTAAGTAATCTTAAACAGCAGCTCATTTTTATCTATGCTTATTGTGCGACCCTTTCTCTCTCTACCGGTATAACATTTTGTTTCACAGAAAGCCAAATGGGGATGGGGCGATTCTTAAATGCAAAATTGTGGTTCTGGGTTTGAACAGCAGTGCGTTTTTTAAACAGTGCCAATAGTTGTGATTTAGCAGCCGCAGTCCATGCAAAGCATTTGTGCCAAAAAAATTAGTTGAACGGCATTTGTGCAAAGAATGTGCAATTATATTAGTGACATTTTGTCCTTTGCTATACCTTCGGAGTAATGATTATTTGATATAGTGGGCCAATTGGTATATGTCTGAACTTGTGGAGTTGGTCCATCTTCGAGGAGTTCTTGCCCATCCTGATCTTGCATTGGTGCGGCGGAATTCGAGCTGCTTGCGCTAGTGGTCTTGTTTTTGGTGTTGCCCCCTGATCGGTTGGATTTGATAATCATAACAAATTTGTAATCAGACCATGAATGGACAGAAAATGCAAATTTGGATAGAGTTTGAAATATTTTTGAAAAAATGTTGAGAAAGAGGAAAGCGTTTTTTGGCCTAGAGGAATAATCAGGCCGTCTTTGGGGTATAAACAAAAATACAAACTTAAACTTTATTTAAAACAAAAACAAAAGGTATAGAGAGGAGAGAGAGAGAGAGAGAGAGAGAGAGAGAGAGAGAAAGGGGGAGAGCGAGAGAGAGAGAGAGAGAACGGGGAGAGCGAGAGAGAGAGAGAGAAAGGGGGAGAGCGAGAGAGAGAGAGAGAGAGAGAGAGAGAGAATGAGATAAACGGGAATAACGATGACAATAAGAAGAAGAAGAATAAAGAGGAGATGGCAGGACGAGGAAGAGAAAAAAACAGAAGAAGGGGGAGGAGAAGAAGAAGGAGAAGTAGGAGAAGAACATAAATGGCATGAGTATCATTTGACCTTACCGTAGACGACCTGGATGCCGAGTTTGTCATCGAGAGGAAGACGGAAGTTTGGGATGTAACCCTTGTCCCATGGCCACATGAGTGAGTTCCTCTGATCGGAGTGATCGAGTCCCAAAGCGTGACCGATCTCATGGGCGGTGGTGTAAAATAAGTTCACTCCTGTTTATACAAACAGAAAAAGAAATCAAAAATCGTTATTCACATTTTGCATGGCATGCATGCTCGAATGCAGAAAATACGAAGACGATTAATTAAACGCGCACAATAAAGTTGATAAACGGTGGCGAGAGGGGGGGGGGGGGTCCTCTACTCTAATACAGGGGCAGTGGTGAATTGCTCCCTCCCAAGACGGGGGCAGAATGTACCTGGACAGACCCGCATGTTGCAGATCCCCTGTTCTTTTAATTTTCCCGAGCCTAAACGCCACTCTGAAAAGTGAGAGAAATAATACTTTCACGGGGAAAAGAAGAGGTCTTCACGAGTTGATAAGTGAGTTTCCTTGAAGTTGTTTCTTTTTTGGTTTGAACGCTTCTCGCTAATGGGTGCATGCACTATAATTCTATTTGGATTAAAACCGTTTACCCACATTTTACTGATGGTGAACTAATTTACTCGTAACAATAATTAGAACATTTTTACATTAGCATTTACGACTCAAAATTTGCGAAAATATTTCATGAGTATTGATCAACTCACCAGAATAAATCTTATGTGTGAAATGTTCATCGTCATCGAAATGGACGTCGCCGTTTGTTTTTCCCCATCCGCTGTTCGGTGTGAATGCATGTGCCAGTGTACCCCCTTCACCATCAAAGGCGGGGTCGCCGTATACGGATGTATGAACACGGCTACCGAATTTCAGCTCAATGTCGACTTCGACTGTGTCATCATGGACTTCGATGAATCTGTTTAAAAAATAAAATAATGATAGGTTCGTTTTATTTGTAACAATAACATCTGTATCATCATAAGTGCATGGGGAGTGGGGGACGATGTTGCATTTAGTTCATATTTTATTTAACGATTATTCTCGTCTTGATCTTTCATGCAGTTTCTTTAACCTTCTCCTGACTAAGTTTTATTCATTTACAGTCATGCTTTAAAATGTACAATAAATCTTCACGGTGATAATTAGACCTGAAAGAAAAAAGTTTTGAGAAATTCTATGTATTGCAACACTGCATACAATCATTCAAAAATGATTGCCATTTCAAGAGAGAAACAGGAGCATTGTGCATGGGGAGATTAAAATGAGAAACTTCTTGATAATACATTGTAACGCCCCTATATGCGCTTCCAAAGAGCTTTGGAAATTATTACCCTAGCTTTAGCTCCGGTAGTCGTTATCAGCGCACAGTGCATTTCACGGAATAATCCTACCAGGTACCCATTTACTCACCTGGTACCCATTTACCAAAGGACTGGAGAGAAAGTTCATCAAACCACTCACGATAATCTATTATCTAAATGCAGTCAATCCTTGATTTGATTAAAATGAGGTTAAATGATAATAGCCGAAAATGAAACTGTATTTTGAAAGATCCGAGAGACTGACGTTTTTTCTCCCAAATTATAAACCACATAGGATGTGGGCATCCACCACCCGCCAACTGAAAAAGGTTTGAGTCGTGTCATAAACTCTTTCGTCTACACATGCAGTGGCGTAGCCCGGGTCCATCCATTAAGGGGGCACTGGCGTCCGATATGATGAATGAAAGACGAATTGATAAGGACACTGATTGGAGGGGATCCTCTCGTCATCTTTTGTCATTTTTATTGTTTAATCATTTTCCTCTCTCCTAACCGTTCCCCTACCTCGCTACACCCTACCCCCTCTCTCTCTCTCTCTCTCTCCTTCCCGTTTACTCAATGAGGGGGGGGGGGGGGGTGCTGCTCCAGTGTCCCCATATCTAGGCCACTGCGTCTAGATTTATACCCATAAACTTTACAAGAGTATAAAAAAGTGCGTTCATAAACCACTACCAGATTTTTTTTCTCCTTCCGTCCTATATTCTTCAACTGAATGAGTCATGATAGTGATTATCTAATTTTTAGATAATTTTATTACCCTAAATGATCATGTGACTTAGTTTAACTCTAAATTTACTATTGTTTCCTTTCTGAGAAAATAATCATAGTGCAAAGACCGATAAAATGGGCCGAGAAAATGTATAACCCGCAACGAAAACATAGAGAGGAAACAGGATGAAAATGTCGTGCTCCGACAGAAGTAGAATGAAGGACGGGGGTTAGATGTTAAAACACTTTAGGTCTGTATTATTTTCTCGGTACTACAATTAGATCTGAAATGTAAATAATGACACATTCAAATCCGAAAAATAAACATTGGAACTCTCTGTGAGGATAAATAGTGCCTGCCTACAAAAGAGGTGATGACAAAATAGGTTTTTTCGATTTAAAAGTGAAATTATGACAAAAGAAGAAACCTAATGGTGATGAACTTCAAATGGCTTTTTGTCGGGGCAATGACTTCTTTTTTTAAATCTCGGTCACGCGAAGATAACTGCTTGACAAAGGTGAATGATTGCGTTTCAAAAACATGATTGTGTAAAATCTTAGTCAGGGAAAAAGATAGTTGAATGTCTCATCCAGTATATTCCATCGGGATTCTCCTAAACGATCAAACTTTTCAATGAAAACTAAAGATATGCTTTGAATGGGCTGAGGCACGTGCCTTCGTGCCCCCTCCCACCTCCCCCTCAAATTGAGTGATGAAAAAAAAATGAAAAGAAACAAAAAATGAAAAGGGGAGAAGGAAAAGAAGAACGAGAGAAAGAAACGCCTTGACCACCTCGCAGCACCCCCCCCCCCCCCCCTCCTTACATCAAAGCCTTGTAAATGCGCACTTCATTTCCCGAGTAAAATAAGCCAGAAGCTTCCCCCATTCGTCTCAGTGACCCAACGATGGCTGGACTCACTTTACACCACTTTTCAGGTATTGAACCCGTTGCCTATACGGAAATTGAATTTTCCCCCTGTATTAAGCCTATGAAAATGAGAGATTTTGGTAGTCAGGGGGTTAAATTCAGTTCAAAATGGATCTACTGGTACATGCATTTCTTCCTTTTTAATGTCTTTTGTTTTTTGTATTTTGCAGACTCTTTTCTTTGTCCTCCAAAATACTACCTCGAAAGTGATAGCCTTTAGGGCATTGATTGGTCATAATGGACTAACCTTGATATGAATTCTTCCATGACGTACCGTAAATCCTTTTCTTTGTTATTACATGTTTGCATTTATTTTATGTCTATGGCTTGATAACAATAATAATATTAGTTGTATACATAAACACCACCGAACAGTTCACAGACTGTACAAGGAATGATAACGTTTTTGTATCCCAACAAATTTCTATTTCTAGAGGCCATTGTTGTATTTGAGAGCATATTGGCTTTACATATCGATCTGATGGCATTACTGATACCACAACCACTAAAAACCATCACCTCAGAAAAAAGTGCAGGAATAATTACCGACAATTATTGTGCCATATTATCATAGCAGCCAATGCTACGTTTTGAATTAGAGAGGGTCAAAATGATAATATGTTTCAATCAGTTCTGTCAAATACAATTTATCTTCTCCAGACCGATATGACCGAAATAAATTCAAGCCTCTAATTGACCCCTACCCCAACACAATTAACCTCCAAACATCTTTGTATTCATCCACTGCTATTGTGCTAAATAAAACACCTTGTCAAAGATAATTCGTCAATGCACGCGTCAAAAACCTGTTGCGGGATAATTTCATTATTTTGAAAAATGGGATGATTGAGCCATTAAAAGTATTATATTTTGGTCCCATTATCTTCATGGAGGTCGTTATTGAATGTATATGAAATTTATCATTTTGAATGGAGAATAGTGAAAGAGGGGTAGGAGCCTGAAGATTATCTCTTCTCGGGTCAGGCTTTTCAAGACGATAAAAAGATGTGGTCAGCAACTCCATAAAGTTTTCAATGGAAGTCAAGTAAAATAGCAGTTCAATTACTTAGTCCCTGTAATTTTGGACAAGCTGTATAGCGGTCACACCTCGTTTGTGATTTAAAAGGGGTTAGAATACTTCGTAAACTTTGACAAGCATTATAATCGAATGTAATAGGTTGAATATGGTGAATTGATGGCTGCAAGCCTAAATTCTAAAGCAGAAGAATTCTGAAAACGGAAAGAATATAATTATAAAGTATAGAATATCTTTAAAGTACTTGATAGTTTTCTTTAAAACTAAGGCTCTAAAATGAGTATGGTTATCTATTCTGGCACATTATGTCTCAGTCATTTATATGAATATTTTATTTATTTTCTCAGATGAATATACAGTATTGGTTTAGATGCTTCTCCAAAATATACGGAGAGGGGGCGAATCAGAAAAGATGAAATCTCACACTTCAGTCTGACTTGGCCCGATTTAGTTAAACATACCCGATTAAAAGTCCCATTCAATATTCATCCTTCAAGTTAATCCATAATCCGTTCCTGGTGGTCCTCTTTTTATCTTTTAATTCTTTTCATCTCCGAAAGTGTATCAGTCTCGATCTCGGGCAGTGTGTTCCCCAAAAGAAATGACTCAATTATTGATTTCATGTGTCGCCCTTACAACTGGCTTATCTAAATGTATCGACATGACTTCTGCATCAACGAACATTAACCACGGAGGTGCGAAACAGAGCGGGTCTTTCCTGGAGATCGGTAGCCATGCTTGAAACCGACACTGATAAAATGGTCACTGGACCGAAAAGAAAATACATAAGAAAATAGAGAATAGGTCCACAATACTGACAGCCAACAAGACCGACAAAATACAGAAATACATGATGTACATAACGGAAGATCGAACAATTCGGGCTATATATATAGGGCTATAGTGTAGCCTCTGAAAATCAGCTCAAGAACCCTCAATATATGTGTCATGTTGGTCTCGTAGGTTTAACCTTCAATCGATTTGACTAATACTATTTTATCTTTCATTGATAGTTGCAGCATTGATGACGGAGAACTTTTGTTGAATTCCGCTGTGGTCCACGCCAACGTATGAATGTGGTTGATCTATGATAATTATTATGTCCACCTGACTGTAATATTCCCGCTTTGTTTGAACATGATTCAATGGCATCTTCTTTCTATTGACTCTGCTCAATAGTGTATGACAAATCGTCAGAATACGTGAAGTAATTGTATGTTAAGATTTCAAGAGCACTTCCCACGTAGTAACTGACACACATAGCAATGCTGAACATCAACAATACACGTGTTAACTGTTAATCACTTCATATTCAAGGATAATTAAAATAGAATCTAGCACTGTTTGACATCACCAAATAATCTATCTGGTATTCTCTACAAACTCTCTGAATGATAAAAAGAAGCACTTTTCAAATTCTCATTTTTATTATAGTATTCAAACATTTTTTTATTCAGGGAAAAGATGTGCAAGCGACCCCACCCCTACCATTTTGGAAGCCCAACAAACAAAATATCGTTTTGCAGTGGCCGCGGCCGCCCCTCCCCGTTAAAAATGTCTGGATACGCATGTCAGATTTGGCTCTATATGGTTCTATAGTTCTCATACTGCATGGTCAATCCCATTCGAATCCAGGTCAATTTTCATGAACAGAAGACGGATTGTATTCTATTCTTCAATAATGATTAATAGTCCTGTTATAAAAGTTAGACAAATATGAAAAGGGAATATTTCCTTGTTTTCGTTGAAGAGAGATGTGACCCTGCCTTTGTAACCATGTCAAGAAGACTAAGATCATTAAAATCTAAACTGGACAGAATTATGAAAAGAAGTCTTTGTATATCCCTCAAAAAAGTTATGAATTTGGTCAAATCATGACAGGACCCATTGAAAACCAACACGACTATAAAGATCTCTATACAAGTGGACAAGGACATTGTGTTGGTCTGTGTTCTACCGCGTTTAATCGTAATTATTACGTTTATGAGGTAAGATATTATTATTACCTTGTGTGACGTACATCCTGTATCCTTCCTTCAAGTTCATCGATTATTTTTAATAATTTAGTTCTTTGAAAATAAGAGAATGAATGCTGGTGATAACATTTTCAAAGAAATTTCGAGATCATAATTGTCTAATGTACTGGATACAGGATTGTTGTAATACGAAGGTAGACATAAATACTAATTCTAAGAACCAAGCTTCCAAAAAAGCGAGTTAAAAAAAATGCTTCCAACTGTTAGGCTTCGAAATAGTTGATGTAATTATCACACAAAATGATATCATTTAGTTTGTACATCAATAAACATTACAATGGTGGTTCCATGCTTGGTAAAGCATAAAATCGTCTCTTTTATACCGAAATATTTTGATTGACATTTCAATTTCGTTCTGGGGATGGTAACTGCCCACTCAAAATACCCGTACACAATATGAACAAACATTATATTGTTTGAGATTAGAAAATCTATTTGTCAGATAGCAAAAAGGTATGACAACTTGAAGTTAGTTTTGATCCCGATACCCATTTAACTGGGTCCATTGAACAAAAAGAAAAAAAAAGGAGAACGTTGTTTTCCTTGGTGAGGCTCGAACCCACAACATTCACGTCTACATCCAGACCGCGTGGTTTACTAACTATCTATAGAACAGGCCGGTCCCAACAAAATTTGCGCCACTGGTGATAGTTAAATTCTAATTTTGGTTAAGACCATGCAACACAGATCCCCCTAATAAAAAGAAAACCGCATTCTCCAGGTGAGGCTCGAACTCACAACCTCCGCATGCCTACATCGTAGCCAGACGGCGCTGGGTACTGTCTATAAGTACAGCGCGCTAACCAATTGCGCCACTGGAGATAGTTAATCCTTAAAATCGCTTAATTGATTAGGACCCTGAACCACATTTCCCTGTAATAAAAAGACAATCTTTTTCATCAAGTGTGGTTCGAACTCACAAATCCTCCCCATCTCCCTAAGCCTATAGTATAGCCACACGGAGTGGGATACAGCGCGATACACCATTGCACCACTTGTGACAGTCGAATTCATAAACGCCACAGTTTCCCCTTATAAAAAGTAAACCTATTCTCCAGGTGAGGGTCGAACTCACAACCTCCGCATGCCTACAGCGTAGCCAGTCGGTCGCTGGGTACTGTCTATAAGTACAGCGCGCTAACCAATTGCGCCACTGGAGATGGTTAATCCTTAAAATCGCTTAATTAATTAAGACCATGAACCACAGTTCCCTCTAATAAAAAGACAATCTTTTTCATCAAGTGTGGTTCAAACTCACAAATCCTCCCCATCTCCCTAAGCCTATAGTATAGCCACACGGAGTGGGATACAGCGCGATACACCATTGCACCACTTGTGACAGTCGAATTCATAAACGCCACAGTTTCCCCTTATAAAAAGTAAACCTATTCTCCAGGTGAGGCTCGAACTCACAACCTCCGCATGCCTACAACGTAGCCAGTTGGTCGCTGGGTACTGTCTATAAGTACAGCGCGCTAACCAATTGCGCCACTGGAGATAGTTAATTCTTAAATCGCTTAATTGCTTAAGACCGTGAACAAAAGTTCCCCCTAATAAAAAGACGATCCTTTTCATCAAGTTTCGAACCCACCAATCCCCCCCCCCCCCCCACCCCTCTGCTCCGCATAAGCCACAGGGAGTGGGATATAGCGTGATACACTATTGCGCAACTTGAGACAGTCCAATTCATATGAACGCTTATTTGAGACCATGTATCACTAAACCACATCTCCCCGTAATAAAAAGAAAAACATATTCTCCAGGTGAGGCTCGAACTCACAACCTCCGCAAGTCTACAACGTAGACAGTCGGTCGCTGGGTACTGTCTATAAGTACAGCGCGCTAACCAATTGCGCCACTGGAGAGGATTAATTTTGAGCTGCAATCAAAGATATGAAACCAAAGACGGCATTGGGCATTTTTTGCTTTTTTTTCTACGTTATTTTCACAGAACTACAGCAAATCAATGAATCGCAACCACAATTATTGTTTCATTTATAATAGCGGTTATCTGGAATTGCTTGTTCTACACTAACGGTACTAAATATATATGTCTTATTTAATGTTTTATTTTTGGCTATAACATCATTATGTTCGTTTTTCATATGTCTTCCATAATGTAAAACTTTAAATGAAAGCCGAAATGGTATAATAATAATAATAATAATAATAATCCGTTTTTTTATATAGCGCTCAATACACCGATCCAACGATGTGCACAAGCGCTTTACAGATATATTAGATATCTAGATCTAGATCTAGATCTAGATCGAATCACATTAAATTAATCGATATGAGATGGAGAGAACAGAACATGCGTCAGACAGACAATAGATAACATTTCTATTTGAATATTTTAGAAAACAGTGGCGACACAGAACAAGTTTTCTGTCGGAAGTATACTTTTTTGGGGTGACAAACCGCACAAATTAATAATCTGACTTGTTGTCTATTTCTTTTTAAATCTGACAAATAGATTTTAACCTAAGCTGGTCGGGAAATTTGAGAATCTGATTTTGGTTGCTGTGTTATCATTCCTTGATTAAAAATAATTCAGCTAACTACCCCTCCCCCATAACAATGCTATAGCGATGCGCTCCTGTGCCCTTTTAGACTAATCATTAATTTAGGGTGCGAAAATGAGTAGTTTCAGTATTATCAACGGCATCTCGCTCATTCCTTTCACAGTGATCTTTTATCAAAATGTTATTGTATGCAAATCAGCTCTCCACATAATTATATCTATTTTGGATTTCACCGCTCGTATATAAAGTTGCGGTATTTTATCGCCATTACTGCGCAAATCTTACAACATTAGTCTGTAACTATTTATATCAGAGTATATTATCCAAACAACAATATTTGTACATGCAGTGATATTAGACTGATAAACTAACGAATCGGGGTTAATTGGTATTTGCTCGAAAAGCAATACAGAAGATGCTGTCTGTGTGATGAATTTACAAAATAGGGAGCGAAAATAATAACCATGTATTTATAAAACGTGACTCATCATCATCATCATCATCTTCTTCTTCTTCGAAACATGTTGACGGCTGGTTCGTAAATTGAATTGTAATTGGGACATTGTAAATGCAGCGAAAAGAGAAACTACTTGAGCATGTTCTAATAGTAATATTACACTTTTAATGATAATAAACATGCTCCTGATCGTGTTTTTCTAAAAAAAAGTTACACCGTCATTATTTTTCTTTCGCACCGTCGCTGAATCCGCCGTTACAATGACAACAGTTTGGCAGCATTCTACTCCAAAACCACAACACCGCACGCATCAACTTGCGCTGACACCAAATCGAACTTACCCCAAATGAATGAAAGAAACTATTGACAATGGACAATGGGGGTTTTAAAACCAGTTAATATTTGAGCCATTTCGATCGCAAATGTCTCTTTCTTAAACACTTGACGTCGATTTTGGCATACCTTTTATGTGAAATCATCATTTAACTTCTATTTATATGTGCATTAGCTTTTAAAGAGGAACAGGCAACTTGTTGTTTGGTGTCTATTGGTATGACAGACACCGCAAGTGCCACTTAGGATCAATTCAGAAATGATAAAGTTTACAATCCGTGACGTGGGTGGAACAATGCAAGCGATACAGTATGATCATTGATAGCTGTGTTTAATTTTCAACGTATTCCGAGGCAATTTACTTTTCAATAGGGGGTATAATTCTGTGGTTTTTAATTTTATCTTTTGATCAAGTATCATAGCGGGGCGTAGTTTGTAATGAAGCAAAAGACTGCATTAAGATTAATGTTTATGTGTCTGTCAATCGTATCCAGTGAATTGTCAAATCTGTTTTTATGTTTTCATTTTTTTCTACCTTGAATTCTCGAAATTTATAGAAAACGTTGAGTCGAGGTAGACCACGACAATCGAAACAATTGTACCGTAACCGTTTTATGTTTTCTTGTTTCTTCAAGGTCCGCAATATGAATCGCCTGTTGTAAAGTGTCTATATATTTTGATTTATTGAGAATGGCACATTCAAATGTGAACTTCAAGATGAGTTTCTTGTTTAAAAGAATTATTATTGTTGCACGGTTTCTAAGTAAACGCAAATTAACTTATTTCATGAAGGAGGAAAACTGGAACTCTAAACATTCAAACTTTCAAAGAAAAGTACATGAGTTGCCATCATTTAAAACATAATTATGAGTGATGCCTGTCAGAGTCTCGATAATGACAACTCGACGCAATCAGAATCACGGGAGGGGGGTCGTTCTATAATTTTTTTTTCTCGCTTTTTCTTTCCCAATCTCCCTTCTTTCTCTCTCATGTTTTGTTTTACTTTTATTTCTTTAGCCTTATTTTATTTTGGGGGAGGAGGGCATAGACCCTATTGCTCCTCCGTATATATATGCCACTACTTAAAATGTATTTCTTTTTCTTCTTACACGCCTATATACTATAAGAACAACGTAATGTGTCAGCACAACATGATTACCACACACTATAAAAGGAAGGAAGCAAAACCACATCACTCCTCTCGGTATTTTTGGTAGTGACCATCAACTCGTTGTTCTTCTATCTCTTATCTGTAATTTCGCCCTTGCATAGTTATGAATGCACTTTCACTGAAAAAGATATCTTATATAAACGTGTCCAAACCAAGGATTTGATAAAACAATTTCAAGATGTCATTGAAAGATATATACAATAGACATGCTAATTAGAAAAGATAGGAAGACATTTACAGAGGCGTTGCTAAGGGGGAGGAGGGTTAGGTCACCCTCATTAAAGTGTGATCGCAGCGCCCCTTCTTTATCAAAGGTCAGTGGCGTATCCTAGCCGGCATACCCCCTTTTTCTATTTGAAGTATCAGACAAAAGCAAATAGCATCCTTGCCGGTTAAGACTCATGTACCCACTCCAATCTGGGGAGGACCCCCCCCCCCCTCACCTGTTTATCATTTCCTGGATATGCCACTGCAGCTGGATATTAGGCATAACATTAATGAGCTTTGTTACAGTCATCTTATAGGCATGTATTTTTTCTTATATGCATTGTTCGGGCAGTATTAATGAGTAAAGGATTCGTCCTTTATACCATGCTGTTAGTTTATTCTTAATGTTCGCAATGTCCACAGTGATTCGAATTCCTAAACCCACCCGTCATCATCACAAACTGTAAAAGAACATGGTCAGTGATGCCATTGAAAACCGAAGATCATTATTTCGTAATTTCCTGGACTCCGTTTGTATTTGTCTGAGCTGTCCCTTGGTCATACTATTGGTTGATTGGCATATCTCTGTTGATATCGCCCAAATCGACATTGACATGACAGTCATTACACAGTTACTGTGACTTGTTTCCCCGTAGCTCTCGATGGGTTAAGCAGACAAAACCAATTGGGGGATGATTGGTCCTAAACTAGTTATCTAGTTAGTCAGAGCATAGACCTACCACCAACTGGACAATCATCGAAGCGTTTGGGCTGAAAAGATGATAGTCACCGCGCGTAACCTGATCGCAGAATGCGACAGCTGAGAAGTCTCGCGAGAGCAGTAAATCATTACGCAATTATCCAGCTGTCGAATCGAAATTCATTCGCTGCTTCTTCAATGTCTACGTTTCTGTGTAGGTCGCAAGCGGCAGCGAAATTCCGCATACGCTGCTTCTATACCGTATGCCACGTTGGTGTATTACGATACATCGTCTCCGAATGGTCCTCGGGAGCAGCGTACGCCTGAGATGCAATTTACCGTGCATGTACGAGAATATATATCTAGACTAGATCAGCTGTGTACGCGATAGTCATGGCAATGCCAATGGCCTTTCCGATGGAAGATTTCTCCGATATTAGTATTGAAGAGTTAGAGGACTGGAATGATCTTGTACTGAATCCGCATGATGATGAGATTGGCATACATACAGTGGATGATTCCGCTAATAATTCGAGTGAACTTAAACGGAGTGCGTCATCAGGTAACCGGCATTATTAAAATTATTTGTTGTGTAGTCCCATCCATTATTGTTGATGTTGCAAAATAATAATGTTTAGACTCTAAACGTTTGTGTGTGGTGGACACGGACGATGCTGCGGATGATCGGAGCTGAAATCAAGAATCAACGATTGTGTGTAATAATCTCTACACTTAAAACTCAAAAACACGAAAAAACGTAGACTAGACCCTATGTAACTCTAAAATTACATAATATAAACAAAAGAACTCTAGAAATCTAGACCTAGCTAGAGCCTAGACTAGTCTAGAGATAAGCAGATAGATCTAGGCCTAAATCTAATCAGAATAATTAAATTATTGTTAACACGAAGGCGAACAGCATTTTAAATTTAAAAAAAAAAAAAAATTGTCCTAAAAAGTAGATTTAGTAATGATTATTTTATTAACTGTACAATACTTTGTTTATATATGAAGTCACTCTTGTCAAAATTATGAAAATGATATAAATGCAAATAATTGTTTTCCCCATGTCTGTACAGATCAAGGACCAGGCACAAGTCGTCATCTGGATTTGTTCTTCACTGTTTTAAAGAAGTCCTCTTGAGTGTTGACTTTTGTTTATTTTTTCTTTCTTTTTTTAGCCACAGCTTCTGAAAGTGGAGGTGCTTCAAATGACCGTCCAACAAAGAAGAACAAGGCAACATCCAAGGGCAAGGCAACATCCAAGGGCAAGGATCATCCACCAAAAAAAACAAAAGGTATTGGTTGTAATCAATTTCTATCATAAGTATTTGTACATTTAGTTAAGTTAATTTGTATTGGCCTAATTTACTCAGACTATAATATTTACCAAGTTTGGAGATGGTATGTGCATGGGAATCGGTAGAAGAATGTTAAATGCGTATTATTATTTACTGTAATTTCTGTCAAAATACTTTTTTTTTTTTTTTTTAGACTTTAAATACATTCCAGCCCTGATAGTTTCATCTAAATTGGTGGTCCTACTAGTGTAATTTGTTTGGCATAGTTTAATACTACATCCCTAATATTGATGAGACATTATTATAGTTTAACTTCAAAGTATTTTATTGTCAAATATCTCTTTGTAATAAAACGAAATTAAGTTTTTCCTTTTGTTTATTATTTTGCAGCATATTTTGTCATGACAGATGAGGTTCGTTGTGAACTACAGGGTGCGTCGAAGGAAACTGTGGCAGAGATTTTAGATACCGTGTCAAGTGCAGAACAATTTTCAGGCGAGCATGGCTATGGTTCAGATGTGCGGAATTTAGCATGCCAAATGATAGCCAGGAAAGGAGATGCATCTTTTGCAGTACTCTGTGCCCACACAATAAACAATATTTTAGATATGGTTCAGGATTTGAACAAGACTCCCATTGGCTCAGGTTTACAGGATGAGACTTTCAAACGGTTCCATTCATTGAGGACATGTAAGGAGCAGAAAGTGGAATGGAACACATTTCTCCAAGATAACAATCTAGATTCTTCCAAAGCAATTGTCGGTACTTTGTTATACCAATTTGTCCTTGAGACGGCACTAGATAAGGTAGTATTAGAGGTAGGGAAACGGCAGGACTCATCCTGTGAAGACACGGAACGTAAGAAGAGCCAAGACGATGGTGATCGGGAAGCGCAGATCCTTAGATATATTTCTGGGTTTATACCGTACGCCCTAGGAAAGCGGTATCAAAGATCCAAGCAGACACTTGCCAAGGAGTATGTGGCGATACTACAATCCTGGAGATCAACCAATGACAAACAGACAATGGCCCCATCATTTTTGTCATACACAGTGGCATGGGTGGAGATGCAAAACAGAGGAGGGCTTTTTACAGTCACTGATGATGTTTTTAGATTTTTTTGGGCTTTGGAAAGGATATCCAAGGGTTATCTTAATCAAAATATGTGTTCGTTAAAAAATAAGAATCTCAAAGAAAATCTAACTGCCAAATGCCGCAATAATGAAAATGTCTTAAAAATATGGAAATCCTTGGTTCAATCTTGCTCTGTAAAAATTGATGTTGAACCCCTTTTTATATCAGTTGTTAATTACTGGGTTAAAATCCGAATATTTGCCTTTGTAAAAGCATACAATTTACTTCGTAAAGATACCAAAAAAACATCTCTTAAAGGGGAGAAGAGTCTACGTAAAGAACTTCTGAAGAAATAAGTAATAACCGCTAGTAGAACCGCCGCTACACTGCCTGTGATGTTGTATTAGGTCTTCATTTGTCAGAACAGTTATCTTTAAAGTTGTCAGAGCCCGTTGTTAGATTCTCAGATGAAATTCGAATCCACCTGTATGAATGTAATATTTCTAGGAGACACATTTTCTTTTGGTGTACGTTGTGCACATACAGTTTTGTTATAGTGGTTATAGTTATTAACATGCAAATGTGATTTGTAAGCTGAACCTTTACTTTATTTTCTTACATCGTATGTGAAATGTGCGTTATAAACTGTTGTGAATTATTTTTCTTAGTTACATGCGCGTCATAAAATATGATATTCTTTTAAATAGTATGCTTACATTTTAGTGAGTATAAGTGTTCTAATGATGTGTACTTTATGACTTGCTATTATGTTGAAGTCTATCAGGTGTAGGGAAAAGGAAATGTTTTTTTTTAACTGAATTTTTAAAAATTATTTTCTTTTGTCCTACTTTTGTCCTACATGTAGAATAAACTATAACAATTACAAATTCATGTTATATATATTTTTTAACTCGAGGTATTTCAGTAACCCATCAAGGACGATGGCCCATTTATTCCTAGCTTGGTAGTCCTACACTTCGGCAAGATGATTATTAATTATATGAAGTGTACAAGGAGAAAAGGCTTAAATTTCCCTTTTTATCCCTACATGTATTTTGATACTCTACCAGCTTTGATTATATTTTAATGATTTGTATTTATTGCCAATTTGTTCTGGAAAATAATGATCAATTTGCCTTGAATTAGCTCTCGTCCTTAATGGGTAGATCTATAAAGGTAACATTGACATTAACATTATACAGTGAAACCTCACAATAAGCAGATCGGACCAAGTAAATGACCTCATTATATCGGGAAACTCACAAAACAGCTTGTTAAAGAGGTTCGACTGTACATAATATTCTAGGATTCTCCATTTAACCAGTTCAGGACTGGTCCGAAAAAATAATTGGGTTCATGGAGAATACATTTTGTATAAAAATCTGTCAGTCGTTAGCAGGTTAAGAAATTTTGTATATAAAAGATATGTGCAAGTAGATATGTCGCCAAGAAATCATCTTTTCATCTTTTGAATGTGTGTTGGGGGGGGGGGGGAATAAAATTCATGAGAAGTAACTGAAATATACTGTGATTGTTAGTAATGCACAATATGCAGTTCAAGAGCTAGCCTGAGGTAACTTGCATATACCTTTTAAGTTTTAATGGACTTTAATAATAAATTACTCTCAACACAAGTTTTACATGATTGTCATGATTGAAAGGCTTTTTATTAACAACTTTTTAATAAAAAAATTCCTCTATAAATGTATATGCTGTTTCATGTATTTACTTAAAATTCAATACAACATCTCATGGGAATCAGTTAAAAAATGAACAAGTCATATCCATTTGAAATTATCACACATCTCAAATTCTCAATAAAAGTAAGTGATACATTAATTTACAAGATTTTCCCAGAAAGATATTTGTGACTTCAATAATATACTCATATAAGATTCTTTGTATATACATATTAAAAACAAAATGGAACAATGTTTACCCAATGAAAAAATGGTACATTGATTATGTGTATCCACAAAGTATCACCTTTCTGATAGTAATTCTTCTGTCACCACAATCTGAACAAGAGCAGTGTGAAAGCTCCAAGTGCTTTTGGTTGAATTTGGCAAAGTTAATGGATCACTTTAACCCTTTTTTCCTTCTTGGCCTGGGAGAGTTTCACATGGATCCTAAGTTGAACCATCAACTTTATTTCTATGGTTGAACTAAAATTATGGAAAGCCATTTGTAGCCGTATATTACAAAACATTTTTTTTTTTCAAGGAAATTAACGGCTCTCCATTAATTCTAAGTCTAACCTCAAGTTAAGTTTCACTAAAGATCTTTGTGAAACACCCCCTTTGTCTGCTGGTCAAGCAATTATGGCCTGAAGTTAATTTAAAACACCTCCAAACCATTATGCCAGTGGTAGTAATACATGTATCGAGCACTGTCTCAATAACTGGGATGTTTGTAATGTAACCTAGTTCATGATAAAGATGCACAAGAAAACATTCCGTCAAAATTCGACTACATTAGGTAATCTGTGGTCATGAATAACATTTGTTGTAGAGATGAACAAATAATTTTGATTGTTTGTATAGCACAAAAATGTTTTCCAACTTATATCATGGAAATGTATCTTTGATCCACTTTTGTGGATATATTGCAAAGCAGGCCATCGTCAAGAAAAAGTGGCCAGTACTGGGTCCCATTTCTAATCGTTGTTAATACTTTAAACACAACTACAATATTCCCTGCTGATTGGCAACTGACATAGTAATTACAAAAATTTTACATTTACACTTGAGAAAGTTATATGAAACAGTAATCTTGTGAAATTTCCTTAAGGTGATCTAATCAAGAATCATGTATTAACGTTTCAGCAGCAACGTTGATATAATAAAAAGTTCCAATTTAAAGGGAACAAGTACCCCATAATTAATAATATTATTATATAATAATAGGTAACATTTTTAGTAGTCCTTTCCACCAACAAGTTCAGAAAAATGGGTTTTCAAACAAACTGGAAAACACATTACCATACTAATAAAAGCTTGAGTTCATGTGTCAACATCTACAATTTGTCTAGGACGAAGGCATCTTCCACGATTACATTGTCTCCAAACGAACACATGAAAAAGGCTTGGTGCAAACGGAAGCATGAGGCCATTTTGGTTCCCTACACGGTGATAATAAATTGTATTGTTTATAAATTACACAACCTTTTACAGAATGTTGGGCAACTATTTAATATAATTCAACGCTACCAAAATGTATGTGTTCTTCTTTGCCTGGTGATTCCCTTTAACATTAAAACGACTCGGGTTGGCACATCTGGAAGACGTAAACAGACTTTGTTTCAAATCTTGATGTCCCTTTCTATGGAATAGTCTTTCAAAAAATGTCATTGTACACATAGATGTACAAGCCAAAATGAATGAAATCAAAATGACAAGAAATCATCTTCAATCATTTTCTCTTTTTACTACCATGTTCCATGTTGCCAACATGTCTTTTCCTTTTGGGAAGTGGGAGTCCTTGTACATCATCAGTCCCATCACTCTTGGTCACATTCCCATATTTTGATGCTTTGACAGCAGCACCTGCAACCTGCAAAGTCAACATGTTATTTGCTACCTGCTGAATAGTAGGGTTGTCATTAGAACCTCCTGCACCTCGCTGTTTTGAGAAGTATTCCTCAATAGGATCTTGTGAAAATTTCTCTGACAAGACGTACTGTACACCTTCTTCCACCAACAGCTCCTTAGTCAATTCAACGAATGAATTCACTGCAATCATAAACAAACAGAAATGAACACTCAATAATTTTTTTTTAATATCAAGTGGGATTGTATAACAGAATAAATCAATCAATGGTATCTATTTAAAAATCTAGCAGATATTTATGGTTTGTATTGCACTGCTAATCACTGAAGACATTTCAACTGTGATTTTCAAAAAGATACTACTCACTAGAAACACAATGATTTTGATTTCTGGCCCCCCAAAAGAAACAAATAAAAAGGTTCCTTATGTTAGTTAGTAAATGTATCTACAATTAGTGGCCTGGCATGACTTTTGAGTCCTGGAAGGGAGACAAGCAACTCTTACCAGTTATTCTCAATCCATCTCGTGTCTCTTTGCTGATGCATCTTCTTTCTCGTTCAATTGCAGACAGGTTGGGTGAATCAGCAATTGCCTTCTCCCAGTCAGATAGGTACTGCAAGAAAACGTCTCTCAGCCACTGAAATTTAAATTTGAAAAATTGATTCCAAAACATTTAACAGAAAGTTGGCGTAAGGCCACAGTGAACTTAAAATATTTCAAATATTTTTATCTAGCACAAATCACAATTAATGCCACATGATAGGGTGAGAATAAGGGAAAATGAAGTGAATTATTTTTGGAGGGAGAAATTTTGAAGCCTGTGTGAAAATCACACTCTAAGATCGCTTTGCATTGAACTCTTTGTAAATTCAGGGGGTTCTTTTGGGGACAGAATGCCCATAGCCTCCCTGTTTTTTTCGTTTTTTTTGCACTGGAATAACTTTATATGGCCACAAACATTTTTGAATGTTGTATGTAAACATAAACAATGTGTCATTTTATAAAGACATATTTATTAACATGAATAAGACTGCCAGTGCCTAGAATTATACTACTTTATATACATCGTACCTCAAATCTGCTATCGTCAACATCACGGTAGGGCAAGAGATTGGGATTTCTCTTCCGTTGGCCTTCTGATGCAGTGGACACGTTCAGACAATCGAAGAACTTGTTGAACATTTCAACAAACTGCCTAGTTCCATCGGTAGAGGTATCCCCGGTGTTGTCACTCCTGAGTTTCAGTGCGTTTGCAACCGATTTGCTCAACACCTGGAGAATAATTAAACAAGAATGTACAAAAATAAAAAATTACTGTGAAAAAACATGTGACAACGTAGTTGATAGATATATACATTTATTTGCACATTTGTAATATGTCCATGATATCGTTAACAGGGCGCAACCCCCCCCCCCCCCCCCCCCGCAAAAAAAAATTTAAAAATTTAAAAAAAAAATTAAAAATAAAACAAAAATGTAATACTTAACGATTATCAAATTCTCAGTCATCTCTGTAAAGAAGTGTGGAAACCAAATTTGAATACTCACTTGAGTTGCTAATTTGACTCTCATGCGGAGGGAAGGGTTCAAGTACAGGTGTTCATGCGATAATCTAGGTAGGAGTCGCAAGTCCGAGGTGCAGTCCCATTCATAAAGCTGAATTAGATGTGTCCAGCGCATGTGCTTCTCGCCAAACTGAAATCAAACAAAGATATAGCATGAATTATTTCATTTTATCAAGCTGTAATACAGATAATAAAATTTGATACTTGTAAGGCTTTGTTATATGACAGACTATATGAATAAAGAGAGAGAGAGGGGTAAATGTAAATTTAATTTCAGAATTGAAATAATTGAAAATACAGTACAATTTATAATCTGTTACAAATATGTTTGAGCGAGTATTGGGCAAAGGTACTGTAGGTATACAATGTACATGTACAGGTTGTAGGTGTGTGTGTATTGTAAGGAAATAAACATGGAATAAAATATTTTAAAAAATCATGACATGAACATGGGACGCACCTCCAATATGGATTTCTCTATTTTCATGTACACTAACATTTCCACAGGTATTTTTTCTTAATTTGAAGAAAAAGATTAAATAAGACACTGCTCATTAACACACTTACTTGCAAGTTCCTACTTTTGCGGTTGAATCCAGAATTCTCCAGGTTGTTGCGTGCTGTTTTCAACAGATGCGGAACATCGCAGAAGAAGTAGATTTTTCTGTCCTGATCAGCGGGGTTTATGGTGTAGTAGCCGTGAACATCATCAGTGCATATCCGAAAAAATTTCCTGTTACACGATGCCCCATCCGCCACAACAACTCGTACCTTCAGCCCCGCTGTCTCGACGGCCAAGACTGTTTTCATGACACAGTCATAGATTTCCCCGCTGCGTAGAGATGAAGTTGGGAAAAGGGCTACAGCTTGCTTCGCGGGAGAAAACAAGCCACGAACCATGATCATGAATGCATGGCTTGCAAGTTCATCTGTGTCCTCCTTTAGGCGCTTTTCAAATGCACGCAACTCATTATTTATGCTGCCTACATCTACAAAACCAATGAGTTCTCCAGTCGAAGAAGAGTACACTATGCCTGATTTAGTCTTCATTTCATCACAGATGAGTGATACATTTCTTTGGAACTCGTGCTTCAAATTCATCTCTTTGATAGTTTGCTGTATCATATCGTGATGGACTCCTGTTTTCGGTTGTGTGTAATGTGTATACTTTGTAAGTGTTCCTATTGCAGGTAATATCAAAAACTTACTGTCTTTGATAAGTTTGTATGCTGCGGGGGACTTGCTGTGCACAGCAATTGCCCATCGAATAACCGATGGATGCCATCGCATCTGTCTCCTGTCTCCTGTCTTCAACGCCTTTGTTTGCTCCTCCCACAACAGCTTTTGTGCCGACTTATCCACAAGATTCTCTTCAATCACCCCCGCTGCACCTTTCACCATCTTTTCAATCTCTTCCGTGTCTCCAACCGGCACACTCTCCTCTCGAAACATTTTCCTTATTTTGTCCTGAAGTCTCCTCTGGCTACTCTTTACCTTCATTCTGTCCTTCTGTATGTTCCTAGCTCTGGATATCAGTTGCTTTTTCGACAGAGATTGCAACTTGGCCTTTGACGAAACACGTGCTTTCATAGGTGAAGACAACCTATTCCTATTCTTCATAGATAATAAGTCACTCCTCTGGATGGAACACACGCTGCATTTACCATTGTCCTCGGCCACAAGTTTACAATTAATGCTGCGGACTGTTTCCTCCGAGTTGGTATCGACTACGTACCCTCTGATGTTTTTGTTTTTAAGAAAGTCAACAAAGTCCTTGTTTCCAACACATACCTTGGACTCGGCTACAGATCTAACAAGTCCCTTGACAGATTCTTCATCCAGAAGAAGAGGGATACCATGCAGAATATTTGCTGAAGGTGCTACTTTCTTGCCCACAAAGGCAACTTCCCATGTCCTGTCTTCAAATATGGCGATGCTTTTTGGAACGCAGACATTGTGCTCCTTTACAATGACTGAGAAGATCAAAATCCGATCATGTTGCTTGCTGAACGACAGCCCATACTCCTCCGCTGCTTCCATCCCTGCTTTTACAACATTTGGGGTCGGAGCAATTCCATCCACTTCTTTACACATCTCACATGTGTCATCATGCTGCTTAAACTCTCTCAAAGGAATGTTGACTGTAAATACCTTCTTCTTCCTTTTCAAAAGTTTGAATCGTGCCAGCTTCCTTTCGCATGTAAGGCAAATAAAGGGTGGAAAAACATCCCCATCTTCCTCCTTTGTATCGATATGAAGTGCCTCTTGGATAGTCCTTTCAAACGCTTCCTTCTTGTATGGATTCCTGTTATCAGCTATTGCAGTCTTTGTTCCACAGAGCCGGCAATACTGTTTCAGGAGCTCTCCGTGCCTAGATGCCATCATCAATCTGTTTTAGCACACACACAAAAAGGGAAATGGTTAATATATAATTCCATCTTGATTGTATCATTAAAATTGGTACAGAAGAAGTTAAATAAATATTTCTTGGACACCAAAACTACAATAGATATAAATTATTATTATTGTTAAAATAAGATGACACCACTCATTGCCAAGTAAAATATAAAATATGTAATTTATTAAATTAACCAATTTTAATTTTACTGGTGCGAAGCAGAAATACATGTAGATGTTCGCATTCATATTCAGGTGTCATGAATTATAATACAAGCATGAGTCAATCACAATATCTAACTTCATGCTGAAATTTACATAATAAGGCTTTAATTACATTTATCCCAGTTATTATTATTATTATTATTATTTATTCGGCAAAGGAAAACATTACATATCAGTGTACACAATACAAAATAAGACATAATTATCAACCATTGGAACGCCAGGGACAGAAAAAGTTAACTAAATTAGACTCTACTGTGGCATAAAGCCTCCTGTCCTGTCTAGTCTCCAGAGAATCTGAAATCGAACCAGAATTGAGCCATAGTCGACATAGACTCTTACTTTTACATTTGTTTAGTCTTATCATTTATATGCGTTGCTTTGAAACTAGTAAAAAAAAGTAAACCGTAACCGTTGGCGTTACCATTTACATTTTCAATCACTCAATCAGTCAATGCACTTTACACACACTGGCCTGGAAGAATACTGGGCTAGACTTTTCCCCGGATATCCCCACATGTGGTTATTTATGTAAGTAAAAATCAAGTCTTCCATATTCTAGTTCAATTTTCTTTTATTTTTTAAATGACAAACGAGCAATGGGAAAGCTTGTTATTATTTGTTTGTAAATTGTAATAGGCCTAGACCTAGTTTACTTATTGTTCTACCGGTGGTTAGCATAATCTATAGTAAACATTACATTTCGTACTCGTACGTACGCTTGCATGTGATAAGCAACACTTTTCCGTAGAAAATGCCCTGCAAAATGCGTAGGCGTGACGTAACCATTACAATTTTCACGAAAATCGGTGAAATAAGCCTCAAGTTTAGTATTTTTTTTCTGAATGTGCAAACAACTGCACATCGCTAATACAACATTCAACGTGAAGACGGGAATACAAAGTATACAAATACGAGATGTAAACGATGGAGAAATGTGCGGAAATATCCGAAAAAACAGGGAATCTAAGCAAGTTTTTGAAAGGTGAAGTCGTACCTACCTTTATCGAACGGTTGATCTTCGGATTGATGTCAAATCAAGAAGGATTGGTGAAATTCAATCGGATTTTTTCAGGCTTGTTCGGAGTATCGTAAAGAGAAACTGCACATAAATACTGCTATACTATGAACACCAATGTTATACTGCGCATGACACTTTCTTCCGGGTGACGTAGTATGGCTAACACAAAATCGAGTTGATGAATGCAAACTATAAGCGAATCGTCAAAAGAGGGCCGGGGAGATCGCGGTGACCATCATCGAGCAAAAGGGTTTAGTGTAAACATTCCCCGCGGCGAAAAGTCGTAAAACTGAGTAAAGTGCAAGTAAAGCATCGGTCAGCGCGCTATCAGCTCGGAACAGGTGCAATCGATCAGTTTTCCAGCGATGATTGTCCAGTTGGTTGGTGGTAGGTCTATGGTCAGAGCGTGTCTTGGAAATGCACTACCCACCGTCTTTACGGGTTATGTAAATGTGTATGCTTTCCGCTCTCTCCCTTTCCATCTCACTCTCTCACTCACTTTCTAAAAAGCTAATTATTTCTACTGAGAGTTTACAGAGAGATCATGTCAATGAGAAAATGACAGCGATAGTAGAGATGATGAATAATTATTGAACACTGATACAAAGAACAACATAACCCTTTATAGTATCATAAAGATTTAAAAAATACCAATAACCAGTGACAAATAATGAGAAATGTAGACTTTATCCTCGCCACGCCCATCTTATCAACAGATGCGTGTCCCTCGATGTAAATAGTATAAGGCAGATAGGTTTATATTTGTATCTGTTTCCATGACTACAAGATGGGTATATGCATAACATTGCATAATACTACAATATCTTTGATTTTCACCAACAATTTTCAGCAAGTGATCCATCATTTTCATGGCATATTTATCAATGAAATGTTTGATTTTCTAGACCACAGCTATTCATGGCATTCCAGTTGTTGTCCGCACTGATATATATTTGGATGGATGTAAATAAACGGTGAGCAGTGCAGCAGAGCAGAAAAACAAACTTTCTATTTCTTCAGAATTTGTATAGAATTTAAGAGACCTCATCCATTGGCCTTATCAATTTTTAGTCAAACTCAAGGGGTAAACTATGGAACTAAATGTAGTTGAAATGGCATGTTGCTATAAATCAGAAAGAGCTAAAATCTACAACCCATTATTTTAGTTTAACCCGTTTTGTGGAAAATGGGTCATGGCTCATTACGAAGCACGGTTTTTACTATATATTTTAAGATAAATTTGAACAGGTTTATAGCCAGAATCGTGACAGGGTGGCATGCAAGATTATGGGTTAGTTTACAGGATCACAACGCAAAACAACCCTTAGAATGAAGGAAACAAAAAAGAAAGAAAAGAACAGTACTTACACAAGTGGGGTGACGTCGCTCCACAACTTAAAAGCCATCCGGACGTCGTGACGAACTTGGACTTCGCTGACTGAAGAAGCTTTACGCATGGTCGGGAAATTCACTATCCTATACGTCAACGTCTCTTTATTCCACCGGTAATTACCGCCCGCGACGTTGTAACGTCGCACGCGGTTATTCGGTTGCGTGTCCTTGTTACCGCAGCGCGGTTTTATCATCATAACTCTTGTGTCCTCCGTAATGGTTCCCGTAATGTCGATGTTGGCGTAGCGTTGAAATTCGCTGACGGCGCGTTGAAACTGTTCGCTGCCCAGCGTCTCACCTGGAGTTTTTCCTGGTTCGATGTTGCTCGTAGACAGGTAGCCGTACTTCTCGAAAAAGGGCTGTAGTGATCCACGAGATTTGGAGACAAAAAGGTAAAATGGTAGTTACAATATGAGACTGAATTCTATGTACGTCGAATAACAATTCATTGACTTTGATATTACTTAACTGTCTCATTCTTGTTCATAACTTGACCTTCCTATCTTGTAAAACAAAGCATGAAAGGGCTAATGGAGCATAGTATATAAATGCTGATTTTTCCCAGTTTTATTGAATTAATAGAGACACTTTATATAAAAGTGGTTGAAACTACAAAGGAAAACAATCGTACATATTGGGCACCAACAACGAGATGGAAGATAATAGAGGCGAGCGTCAAAAACGGACTAAAAAATTTAATCATTTATACCGGAAGAGGAATTATAACAGAGAATGTGTGAGAGAGAGAATGCATCAGAGAAAATCTCCCTTTCAAATGTATTTGGAATAAAAACTTAACTTACCAAACTTAACCTGAGGTCCGCTAGTTCGTTGTCTGATACTGGTGCGCTATGTGCTGGGTTTAACATTAAACATGAACAAAGAACCAACACGATGACATGTCTTAATGATGCTTTACTCCTCCTGTATCCTTCCATGATGAAATAAATATCTACCGTCTCTCTTATGAATACGAATCTCTTGTTAATTTGATTGTTCTAAGATTCCCTTGTGTCCAACTCACAATATCACCATGAATAAAAGTTTAATAAGTTGGGCAGACGTTATCTTGAAGATGTACTTATGCCACACGAATGAATTAAAAGCTCGCTCTTGTCCACTCGACGGAGCTAATGTTTGTGTGCCTTCTCAAATAATCACTCGATTCGACCTTGTTTCTACTTTAGTAAGTCAACACAATCAATAATGCACGCTGAACTAAATCTTCCAGTGATGAAGTTGTTATTTGCTTTTCTCCTCACAGGGCTCTCGACTGAATGTTTTTGTTGTGACTAAATCTGCTGCTGAATGCTGTGTAACTTGCGAGTTCACCCGTATTTATGAGCGCCTTTTTGAGTGACGTCATGGTAAAGTTATCGGCGGGGGTAGCGATTTGTAAATTTGATTGTTTAGTTGGCTCGATCGTCTGCTTCACTAACCGTTGCGCAGACCGACGATGCGCATGTGCGGTTGACTCATCACGGACGAGGAATACCGATAGCGAGAGAAGGGTAATGATTTGATTTGATTTAATTTA
This sequence comes from Strongylocentrotus purpuratus, assembly GCF_000002235.5. Classification (NCBI taxonomy): domain Eukaryota; kingdom Metazoa; phylum Echinodermata; class Echinoidea; order Camarodonta; family Strongylocentrotidae; genus Strongylocentrotus; species Strongylocentrotus purpuratus. The sequence goes on along the minus strand of NW_022145599.1, from coordinate 8,601,252 downwards.
GAACATAGTATAACAAAAGTCTCTCCTTTTTTCTAGGTTTCTGTCTCTTTTCAAAGAATAAAGCTGTCTGCTTATCTCTCTGCTTGCCTCTCTCTCTCTCTGTCTCTGTCTCTGTCTCTCTCTCTCTCTCTCTTACTTTAATGTTCGTAAAGATCTTTCTCGTACATCTATCAGGAGAAGAAGAAAACAAATAAGAAAATGAATATGCCTAGATTAATATATCAAAGTAAATCTATTTTAATCTATTCAAATCTTCATATTCGAACGAACCTGATATTATGCAAACATTTTCCAGCATTTTGTAAGTCAACTGTACATTTGTTTTTCTTCACTTTATCGAATCTTGTAAATATGTGATTCTCATGATTTGTTTAAATTAATAAAATATACAAAGGAGAAAAGGAGGGAAAGACAACTGTACATCATTAGTTGCATTAACAGAACCACCTATCACAGGCGGGTAGGGGTAACGAAGGGACTTACTCAATTTTTGAGTAATAATGGGACATAATTGTTTCTCCTAGGCTACCCCTCCCATCCCCTCCCGCCCTCCTACACCCCTCCCATCCATTTCCACCCGTCCTCTATCAGGTAAGATTGGAGTGATTGATAAAGAATTGGTCTGAGAAATATGAAAAAAAGGTTGCCCCTAAGTTCTGACAACCCTGGATCCGCCCCTCTTGTTAAAGCATCATTATACCTTCCCTAAACCCTATCACACGTCTTACACGTGTTGGTGTTTACACGATGATAATGATTTGTTTTGATTCAGACGTTATACTACTTTGGTAACAAAAATAATGATGTATGCTCTTTCAGGGGCGGGTCCAGGATTTTGTAACTGAAGGGGAGAGGGGACTCAATTAGAGGAGAACCATCGTCAATTTTTTTTAAATCACAATTTTATGTGCCTTTCGGGTCTAAAAGTTTACATTTTTTTTGGAGTGTATAGTGTGTATGCACGAATGGGTTTTAAGGGGGGGCGCAAGAACGGGGTTCTACACCCTATATCTTCAGCGGTTTTGTTTACCTGCCACGCTGCACATGACTTTGTATACAATGTATTACGTCAGAGCGACCGTTTTCATTCCCTTTGTTTATGGTTACTTTTAAGTTAATTGTTTCTCTTTGTTTTTACAACCCTGGTTAATTACCTCTTTATTAATTCCTGTCAAAATAATTAACAGATGAAATATGACCATCATCGTTCCCAAAATTTCCGGTGAAACTATTCGCACGCAGCAGCTTCATTCACGCGGCACACGCAGCCAAACCGGCAATGGACAACTTCCGAAATTAGGTAACGGTTCGAACTATCCGGACACAACTACATCCTAAGTCTGATCGAATAATGGATAATCTGCTTAGGAAGGACTGGTAAAACCATTTGATGTCGGTTTAACTGATCCGTCTTAGTAGGTAGCAAGACATTTTTAGGTTCTTCCTTTCACACGCTAACTTCTTCCTGCCAGCAACTTACTCTCGATGTTTATTACTTGATTAATTTTTAAGGATAAAAAGTTATGAATAATCAGTAAAAACAAAAGTCTTAAAACTGCAATTACGTTATAAGAGTGCCATGTTTCTTTAGAAATCAGAAAATGAAAGTACGGAAGTTAGAATGGTTAGGGGGGAATGAAATGATTCCAAATAAGGAAAAATAAAAACTGAACGACACTTTGGTTTTGCATAATGTGGTAGGCCGCTACTTGGAATAAAAAAAGAAAGAAGATAAATAACTGTTTTAATTGTAGATGAAACCCTGAAGGAGACCCCAAGAATTATAATGGTTGTTGATAATCCTGCATATTACAGAGAAAATTACGAAGATTGGAATCTCATAAAATGCATTGTAGTCTGCATGTATCGTAGCGTTAACAAAAATGTCAGACAGATAGCCCACCTATCAGGGTTATTATTTACTCATCTATTCAATATGCTTTGTTTATTTGTTTTTTGTTTGCTGTTTATCAGCGTAGGACAGTTACGGCCCTCCCGCCTCCAGGAGCCACCGTCGAGGACACTAAAGCGTCAAAATGAATTGATAAGCCTACTCCAAAAATAGCAGACGACCAAATAGTCGGTACATGACTGATGATATCGATCGAGCTATTGATACAGTCATACGCTTCGCTTGATTGATCGTGCACGAATACAGTGTCGACCATATTTGGTCAGCATCTTCAGACAACCTTCGATCTTGGTCGTTAGAAAAGTTGACCAATTCTGTCCATGCAGGTGGTGCCAGGATAACAAGTTCTTGTCCGAGGGGCAAATCGAAACAGAGGCAGGTCCGGAGGGGAAATGAATAAATAAGAGAAGGGAAGGGGGGGGGGGGCTCAAGAGTTTACAAATATTTGAAAGTGGCTAATGAAATCCATGTTCTCAACCAAGTTCAACCCAGTTGGTTAGTTTTTTTTTCTCTCTTCACCCCTTTAATCTTGGTCCTTTAATCTCTACCGTCTGCCTTACCACTTAATCCCCCTCTCTCTCCTTTTGTCTACCCCCCCCCCCTCCGTTTTCTCCCCCTCCCACTGAGTGGTAATTAACCAAGCCTTCGGTCACGGTTAACGGTCATCCGTAATATGCTAATTCGACGTCTTGATCCATCCGTCTTCCCAGTTCCTCAATAGTTCCATATCTTATTGCCATACATGTACATTTGTTTGTAATATCATTTTCACGTTCTTCCGACTTGTGCATTCCATAGATTTCTCTTTTTCTTAGTATCTATCGCAATATAGGTTACTTTTAGCGTTTAGAGATAGAATGTGACCTTCAGAATGCATAAATGACTGATTTTACGGAAGTACCGGTGTCATGAGTACTATTGAGCATTTACCCGAAGATCAATCGATTAAAGCTGATTGTGACGTCATCAAACCAATGATGCTGCATTAGTGGGTTGATGTGATACATTTTTAAAGAGTTTGAATGAGAGCGATTGACAACATTCCTTCAAGTCTCTCTAAATTTTTGGGAGCCAAAAAAAATCTGATGACAAAAATTCACTTCACTTGTATAAAGAAGTGAACGAGGATGTCATTATTTTACCACTGACTTCTGCAAGGATTTTCAGGAAAAAAATTGTTTGAAGACGAATATTGATGAAAGAATACACAATAATTTAGGTTTTTCATCAATATTCATCTTCAAACTATTTGTTTTCTTAAAATCAATATTCGTCTTCAAACACACCCTTGATTTACCCGTTTTTTAATATTCAATATAATGGTTTTGATCGCAATTCGGTTTTGCCGCAATAATGTTTGTACAGCATTTTACAAATAAACGATTGATCTATTATATTAAGTCTCGATATTTTGCGTGTTCCGTTCTCTCTCTTCCTCTCTCCCTCTCTCTCTCTCTCTCTCTCTCTCTCTCTCTCTCTTCACTCTCTCTCTCTCTCCCACCCCCAACACACAAATACGCACCTCTCCCTGACCCCCTCCCTCTCTCTTTCACTTTATTCCATTTACCCCACCCCTCCTACCCCTTCTTGTTCTTGCCCCCCCCCCTCCCCTCCTAACAAAAAAAAAAGAAAAGAAAAGGGGGAAAAGGACGCAGTCTCGACAATGGCAATGATGTCAGAGCGGTTGTTATGTTAAACTAGATGTTTTAGAGTGAAATACAAATAACATTATTGAATAAAAGCCAGCAGGTGGGATTTCAATTTGAGCGTTGATCATAGCAGGAGATTCCTAATCAAGGGGAAAGACGAGAGATATTATGTTTAATAGACCACAGGATTGGCATGAGGTGTGATGATTAATGTCAAGTCGATTACCCAATCGGTTCTTCCCCTCGATATTGATGAAGCCATCAGGTAACACCCACCCATCTTCCGACATTGGTCATACCAAAGAGATCTCTCTTTGGTCATACAGACTAACAAACATTAAATACAGCGGCATATCAAGAATTGATAAGTGACAGCGGGGCGTTGGCAGGGGGTGATTCCTTCCCACACAAGAGGTAAATGGGTGTATACCTCATCCTCATGATGTGTGAGCCATTGCAAGTCTTATTGCTTTGGGGGATTCAAACGGGGGTGGGGTGGGCTCCTTGCATCCTATGATGTTGATAGTATTCATTTCCGCCACCCTGGCTTTTTCTTCCTCCCACTTTATCTCCTCTCTTCTTTTGTTTTAACCTTATAGTTTCTCTTCTTTTCTCTTTACTTCTCTACTCCTAACACTTCATTCATTTCTCTTATTTCGTTAATTTTATTCTCCCTTTCCTTATTTGCTCTCCTAATATTTGTCATGTCTCTGCTTTTTTTTCCGTTATTTCTTTTGGTCTTTTCACTCAAATAAAGTTTAAGCTCTCCGTCTGATCCCGATTTATATTTTTAAAACACTTCAGAACTTGTCCAAAACGCATACAGGTCTATCATAATATTTAGGAGTATAATTTAGATGATATCTGCGAGTTATATAAAAATAAAAATAAATAATTTTACCTGATATTTGATTTAATGGTTTATTGAGTAAAATTCGTGATTTTTTTTCACATTAATTAGTTTTGCCTTGTTTGTTTTTTAATACTGAGAACAAGAAGGGGTATGAAAATCTCCCATTAAACTCAGTTCATTCGAAGTAAATACAGAGAACCGTGAACCTATTCTTCTGAAAAATTTACTGAAAGAAAAAGAATTACAATAGGGGAGCTTTTTTTGTAAATATTTCAGGTGAAAAAGATTGCTTGGAATACGACTCCTCTTCCCCCTTTACCCCCTGCTCGCGATATTCCACAATCATTCTCTGATTAACCGTGATAACCCAATCAAGGCGAGCAGTGGTCACCACATACTGTGATTAGTGCTGGCAAACTGTCAAAGTATTCTTCGTGTTTCCAATAGGTTACTGACCTCTAATTTCGAGGCAGAAAGACTCCTTAAATTCAATTTAGTCTGGAAGTCAAAACTAGATAAAACAATGCAAGAGGTGATGATCTATTGCTTTTATCTTCTTCTTTATTTCATATAAACTGGAACCGTTTAAAACCATGAACCTTTTTCTAATACATTGTTATATTTACATTGTTATATTTTTCGTGAATTGCCGAATAAATAATAAATAAATAAATAAATAATAACTATTTTAATCAGTGGGACAACAGAACTATACATTATGATTTCGCTTTCCGATCCAAACTTTGTTCTGTTAGACTTTTCCAAACTTCTTTACTATGTTCTACAAAGAAACTCACTGCTTTCGTGTTGTTTTCATTTGTCGTTTTGTATTCGTCGAAAACAATTTATCCCTACAGAATGAAGGTCGCTTTTTAAATAAAAGAAGATTCAATACACATATACGCATGTTTAAAGATAATTATGCTTGATTTGTATTTCTTAATCCGTATATTTTGACCTCTACATAAGACGCCCAAAATCCGGACATACTTTACAGAGCGTGGTATTAAACTACAGTGATGTCCAAATAACAAGCGTTTAGTACATTGGAATAGGATTATTTAAAACGGGTAAGAAAGTGTGAAGGACAACTCGAACAAAACTAAAGATTTATCGTTCCTTGTTTGTTGTTTGTTGATCAAAAGAAGTTTTAATCTTGAGGACCTATGACTACGCTAACAACTGAAAGTCAGTCAATAGGATGAGGGGGGGGGGGGTAATACAAAACAAGAAAAGACAAACTGGATGACCCGCAAAGTTTACCTGCCTCACACTCCTCGCCCTCGAGTTGTTAGGTCGGGTAAGGTACGTTTGTCCTACCGAGGAACAACTCATTTTGACTTTTGAAATACTTTGAAATTTTTGTATCGAGGCACTTCACAAGGCGTACACATTTTACAAAAATTGCCAATTATCTATTGCTTGTTGTCCTATAACCAGAGTTAAGTAGCGATGGGCCCGGTCAGCAAGTTGATGGAAGACTGCCTGGATAAATGTCTTTCCAAAATGTATTGTTTTGTTTTTAATTAGATGAGTCTGGGTGGATCAAAATTAAATTCATGATGATCCTTCTCTTTTGTGTGTTTTATCCGCAATACGTGCCTCTTGTTTTCATGTACTCTCTGTATTTTTTTGTTGCACTTCTTCACTCTTTTCTCCTGTCTCCGAGCGCGGTTATAGAATTTGTTTGGGGTGGCTTAATACTTGGGTTGTGAGGAGCTTTGGGGATTCAGCATTCATTTTCTACGTGTTCCTCGCTGATTTTGGGGCGGGGGGGGGTCTTGAGTCTCACAAGCCCTCTACAACAGCTACTGTGCTGTTTAACCAAACCTCATGTTTCTTTTTAACATGAACTTTCAATACTCATTAAATTAATAATAACAAGCATAAACTTATCCGAGAAAAGGCTACCTCATATCTATATACTTCTCTGCAAGGGACTTTTATGAACCCTCTTTCAGCCAGTTTCAAAGCAGTTACCACGTCGTGCTCCCTCCTTGACAGGAAATTAGTGAAGACAACCCCAGATAATGTGATTTTCTCGGAGTTGCTCTGTTTCGAGGTAAACCTACATCCGAAACTTTCATGTCGTGGACATGTTCTTTTTGAACTCCGCATGCCGTGACATCGTTTTGATCTCGAACCATCTGCACAATGATAATACAACCTTGAAATTTTGCGATATCTTCATTTCTGTTTGTTTTTGTCATTAATCATATTAATGATAAATACTGATAGGATACAGATTGTTTTAGAGTGCCTACAATACATTCAAGTATCGTGAGTGGGATTTGGAGAGCAGATGATATTATGACGACTAAGAGGGTTCGAAGAAGGTTAGAGTTTAACTTAAATAATGATGTCATTATGCAATGCTCAAAATTATTCAAATAATCGACTACTGACGAAATAACAATACAAAATTTAAGAAATTCGATCAGAAAGGGCGAGGTCCAGTTATCCTCTCTCTCTCTCTCTCTCTCTCTCTCTCTCTCTCTCTCTCTCTCTCTCTCTCTCTCTCTCTCACACTTCCCATGACCTATAATTCAGAGTTTATCAAAGCTTGTATGACAGATGAACATTAGGACGATCCTCACGACACTCTCACATTTCTTACACCTCCAAAGTTTACTATATATATACAAAATCTTATCGCTTACTAGAGTTCTACTATTTGGAGATAAAAATAATAGGTTACTGACAGGTGGTTATCTCATCAAATCAGCTCCCAAATAACATAAGAAAAAGGGGATCATGGAGTACTAATGGTCACCGATTAGACATTGTTTGCTATATAGATGGTGCAAGTAGCTATACGTAGTGCAGTGGGGCTTTAAAAGCATAATCATCTTTGTTTCGCTACGGGCAGATTGTGTACACTCCACTCACTCAATAAATTGTAAGTTAATTGCATAGACTTTCAAGAATTGAACATTTTGGCAATATTATATTAATGGCCTAGGGCATCACCTTTTGCGATGTGCAACCATAATAATGGCATATTACATAATCCGAACGTGATTTCTAAAAGCAACAATGGAGAATTGAAACTGTCCTTGAAATGATTTTGTGAAAGTCTTTAAGATCTTGTTTTAGTTACAACTCTATTATATGCCCAATTTATAGTTATTAGAAACGTCTTCTTCGAGTGGAGTAGGAATGAGATTAGTCTCCAGGCACAGACTCTTATTTGACACTTAAACACAATTCCATAAAGTCTTTAGCAGAGCCTAACTCTGTCAGTCTCTGGCTGTGTCAAATAACGACATAAGAGCTTATAACCGTGCAGTCTGCATCTGGGTCTGCATAATAGTCTTTTCGTTCAGACACCCTGTTACGCATTACGACTGTCACCCGTTTGCGCCTGCAGACAAGACTAAGATTGCCACACATTGAGACAAATCTCAACACTTTGATATAATTTGAATTGCTCAATATTAGCCCAATGATTGGTATGACCGCACTTGATTTGATTTGTGAATGACGTATCGACAGCTCCTGAATCACTGACCCAAAATCGTTCCGTAACGATTTAATGACTTTCACAGTGATGCAGGATGTGCACAATGAGGGCGCTAAGAATTTCTTTAATACGGATGTCGGAACTTCGAGAAGAACGAATTCTTAAAATCCATGACATCAAATAGACCAATGAAATTCCTTCTGACTGGGCAGGACACTTGGATAAACAAAATACACAATGGTCTATTTTAAACTTTTAAAATGCCAGTGTTGTGTACAGGCTGGGCTTCTATCCATTCAAGGAATCACAACTTTCCATAGCAACCGGGCCATAGGAACGTTTAACGATTGCATAAACACTATGAAAAATAGTATTTGTTCTTCATGATTTACGATTCGCCGCCCCCACCCCCCCCCCTCAATGGATTATAATGACGGCAATGTTCTTTTTACATAAAAGAATTGCCGTCGAATGTAAAAATAAACACTATGAAAAATAGTATTTGTTCTTCATGATTTACGATTCGCCGCCCCCACCCCCCCCCCCTCAATGGATTATAATGACGGCAATGATCATTTGCATGCGAAACAATCATCGTGTAATGTTTTACTACGATAGAAATGATAGGTATGTTTAAAATTTTATTCCGACCTTGCCATATCATTTAAATTCAAGTTAGCTGTTGTTCTAAGTTAACTATTATTATGATATATACATGTATAACTTATCTGCCATTCTTTTATGTAAAAAGAACAGTAGTACGTAATGACGAAGATAAGTGTATACATGTGACTTGTAAGAATTTATGTTCATACCTTGTTCAGGATTGTTTATTTTTCATGTTTCTACAGAATATTGATTTCACTGAAATGAAAGAAATAACAGAATATTTAAAACAACAACCTACAAAAATAATATCGGAGACGCTATGAAGCTGGGCAAAATGCCGAGTTGTTCTTCTCGGCTAACACCATTTATTAGAAGAAAAAAAACTCCACTTCCCCTACGAGCATCTATTTGAATATTGGTAGACTTGATGTATATTCGCATTTGCTGTAATCCACAGGCGAAAGATCTTGACCGGATTTTATAAGAGTCCTTGCAAGCTTTGACATTAATAATCTCTTTGATAAACTCTTATTTATAGGTCATGGTAAGAGAGAGAGAGAGAGAGAGAGAGAGGGAGAGAGAGAGGGAGAGAGAAAGAGAGAGACAGAAAGAGACAGAGACGGAGAGAGAGAGACAGACAGAGAGAGAGACAGACAGAGAGAGACAGACAGAGAGAATGACTGGTCCTCGCCCTTTCTGATCGAACTTCGTGAATTTTGTATTGTTATTTCGGCGTAGTCGATTATTCCAAAATTCCTGTATGGAAAGTTTTAGGTTATTGCCTTTTTAAAATTCTGTCAATCACAAATCCGAGCCCCAAGTTTATCACCTTTCGATGGCAAAATAATGATGGACAAAACTCATGACATATCAATTCTAGAATGGAAAAAGGGATTTCCTGTTTATGACTTATATGAGTCATCAATCGGATGACCGTTTGGGTGGCCAAAACAACTTCATCAAGAGAGCATTCATCAATATGGCATGCGTCTCAGTCTGTGACAGATGGAAAAATAGAATCATCGTTATCCTGATTCTGATGTTGAATTGCTAAAGAGTTATCTTCTACTCATTATTTGTCCATTTCCTTTTCCGCTCGTGCCATCCTCGCGACAACAATCGTCGAAACCCCAGACAATCTTTCCTATAGCTCATCGCTTTCTTTTTCATCTACTTTCGCCGTCCGAAATAAAGAGGTTGGTTTTAATCGTAATTGAATGATCATTAGTCGTTTCCTAGAATTTCTACAAATATATTCGAAGTTAAAAGACTTGCGTTGCTGTCAGTAGCGCATTATTACCATTTGGAGGGGGTTGAACTGGTCAAAAAGTCAAAATTCTCTCTCGAAGCGCCAGGAAAGCAGGTGTACTAAGAGAGGGAGAGAGATAGAGAGACAGAGAGACAGAGCGAGAGAGAGAGAGAAAGTGAGAGAGAGGAGAGAGAGAGAGAGAGAGAGAGAGTGAGAGAGAGAGAGAGAGAGTGAGAGAGAGAGAGAATGAGAGAGAGAGAGAGAGAGAGAGAGAGAGAGCGGACAGCAAACCCCTTTACTTCCCCTTTTTTAGCAAAAAGATTGTTTCGAGTGTCACTCAAGTGAATTATACAGGTTAAAGAGTCGACATTCTCTCTCAAAACGACACAAAAGCAGGTGTATCAAGAAAGAGAAAAAGAGAAAGAGAGCGCAGCAAATCGCTTTCCCTTTCTAGCAAAATATTGTTGGAGTGTCGCTCAAGTGAAATGCAGAAGAGATTTTCGAAGAATCTCTCTCTGGCAGCGAAAATATTAAATGAAGCCCGCCCGCTTCAGTATTAAAACAGACAAAAATAATTCGACCAGGGTGAGAAATCATCATTTAGACAAAAAGGGTCACATAATATAACACAAAGAACATTTCTTAGTTTTTGGATTTGGTTAGTAGCATATTTACATGAATTGTCAACTCTACCTTTAATACAAGATGTGATATTTTTTTTAAATATAATTATAGTGAGAAAAAATATAATTTTATTTTAATCATCATGACGCCTGTTATTTTTCATTATAAACAAATGCATTAATTCACCCAAAAGCATAATACTTTAACGACCTAAGAAAATATAATCATCAAATCTAATCTAAATTTAGAAATACGATCATGATGTGTAGTGGAATAGGTATGTAGGAGACAGTGACTCTTCAGTAAACTTTAATTTGCAAACGCAGTATGGGCTTGTTTCCTGTTTTGTACCGATACAGCAAATTGGATTATTATTTTCGTCTCACCGCTGGACGCTGTCAAAGAAATGTATTATTTTGACAGCATTTCCGAGAAAAGATCATTTTGATCTCGCTTGATGTATCCTAATTTCATTGGTATCGACATTGAAACCATCAGTTTTAAGGTCGGCTTTCATTAGAAATAATTAAACAAAATACAGAACTTGAACGACGGACGGGATAGGAAATTATTTTAGACACTGGAGAATAAGGGAATAAGTATCATCACTAATGAAGGTGAATACAATTTCCTAAATTAATGAGGACGGAAACATTAAAAGAGTTTAAGTGTGGGACAAAGAGAATGTCATAATAAGTTTACATTTTATCAGCAGATCCATCCTGTTAGCGATCGATCCTTTTTTCATCGGTGTTTTTAATAGCGCCCTCTGTCAGCAAAACCCTTGTCACATCTGTAGATCTTAGCTCTGTTTCTGTTTACGTTTGGCATCTTTGTTATTCCTATATCATTTGATTTTGAAGAGACGTATAAAGTTGGGGAACAGGGTCTTTACCCCGACAAGTTTCGAGACGATTGAAATCTTTTTTCGCTGGTTTCCCTCCCTTGAAAAGTTCACAACATCGAAAAGGAAGATTATTTTAGTCAAGAGACGAAACACTGCTCGTATAACCATTATACAGTATATACAAAAATTATAAAAAAACTCAATAGACGATAGCGAAGACTGTCGAAAAATCAACCTATTAAACATTTCAATAGACCTTTCCATTACCTTTTGAAATTTGCAAACATTGACGATTTCAAAATAGCAATAAAACAAGGTATTAAAATTGCAATTGGCTTGATCCTATAAAAGTATATGCGATCGTTGTTTGTGTATTTATTTCTCTCTCTTTAAAAAGAATTCCTCCTCAGTTAATTAATTCATTATCTTTTCTTTCTCTGTTCCCTTGTTTTCCTTGTTTTCCTCTTATAAAGAGTATGCATTTGTTTAATTGCGTTTGCAGTTTCTGCTAACGTCACTAAGGAGGTGCATTTCGGAAAATCGCAAGCATTGTCTGAACATCTTCAAATATCTTAAACTTAAAGTTGAAGTATCAGTTTAATACTATACGTTTATGCTTCTTTGACAAGTTTCTAAACCCTGTATGCAAATTAAAAATTATTAGGACACTTCTTTACGTTACTGTAAGGGATTCATCGATTTGTTGTTGTTGATTTTTTTCTCCTGGGGGGGGGGGGGGGAGCTAGCAACATTACATCAAAAGTGGTATAGCGCCACCTATTGCTATGATCCTAGTTTTCATTCGCAATCCTGTTTAGATTTCTTTATCTTTTTCGAAAAAGCTTTTAAATATTCATAGTATATGTATCCATTTGTGCTGTTGGATGGTTATCACTTTTACCCTCGGATATACTACTGGAGGTAATTGTCCGGTGGTAGATTTCTGATGGGGATAGTTGTCCGGGATGATAATCCGAGTTGGGGGGGGGGGGGCTTGAATCGTTCTACTAATAATCAAGGATGTATTATGTACTCAAATGATGTGTTTTACAACTTTTCTTCGGAGATTCCTTTATCTGTCGTTTATAATGTCCTGTGCCCTGAGCTGTTTTTTTTATTTCACTATTGACCATGACACTACAATGAAAACATCAACTGGAGTGCATCTTGCTCTGATGTAGAAATCTTTTATAACAACTGCTTAACAAACAAGAGAAGAAAAATACGAAACAACTGGGGCAGTGTTACAGGGTCCAACACAGACACAGCTTGATCTTATCACTCATGAATCTTGACCATTAGAAGGCCATTTTGTTCTATTTTGTCACAATTTTGGCTCAAATTATAGCGATTAATGTCGTAGAGAGCACCCAGCGGCATAACGGCTACAAAGACACAGCTGTTTGTCAAGTATGAACGTATATTATGATAAATGCAAATGAATTATGCTGACTCTGTCATTTGTTTGAAATAGAAAATGGAAATTTTACAAAAAGTTTAGAATTTGAAGGAAAAAAATGGTGATGAAAATTTATCCAATGGTTCGATGACCTCAATTTTTCCCGAATTCATTTCCATTTGAGAGAGACTCAGTTTGAAATAAATGTCAAAACCTGATCATGTCTTTATTGTACGAAGGGAAATCATGATTTACGGGGGCTTTGTCAACAACCAAGGATTTAAATCGTACCGCTTGTATTGACGATATAATAACAAGTTCTAAATATAGAGAGATTATTGAAGAGAAGCAAACAATAGTAAGAGAGAGACAGGTAAAGTAGGAGTACAAAGTAGGCAGAGATGGTTAGGATGGTGATCATGAGGAGGAGGAGGAGGAGGAGGTAGGAGGAGGAGGCAGGGTGGTGGTGGTGGTGGTGATGATAATGGTGATAAAGATGATGACGATGATGACGATGACGATGATGGTTATGTGATGATGGTGATATGTTTTCAAGAACAGAGGTGTTGAATATGGTAACATGTCTTTAAATTCTAATTTAACTTTGAGAAGCTTAGGCTTTTCGTGTAAACCATTCAAGTGCAATATTTGTCCTCATTTCTGTCAACCTTGGTCTTTCAACACGAAGGTCTCGTGAAGGTCAAAGACAAATCACTCTAGGCACAGGCATGGAAAGAATCAGAGAGACGCTAAGAGAGAGAGAGAGAGAGAGAGAGAGAGAGAGAGAGAGAGAGAGCTATAGGGAGAAAGAGGAAAGAAGTAGACGATGAACACGATGAGGAAGCTGGAGATAAAAAGTGAGGTGCAGTTTAGAATGGAGAGAGAAAGAGGACGGGAAGAGGGAGAGACTGGGGGAGAGAGAGAGAGAGAGAGCATAGAGAGGTAGAGATACATATAGAAAAAGAGAGAGTGTGTAAGAGAGAAATGGGAGATGGTGGGCGAGTGGAAGGGAGGGGAGAGAGAGGGAGAGGTGGAAGAAAAAGAGTAGAAACGAGAGAGAAATAGAAAATGAGCGAGAGAGAAGAGAGAGAGAGAGAGAGAGAGAGAGAGAGAGAGAGAGAATACGGATAGGGATAGAGATGTAGGATTTACTTAAATCGACCGAAAATCGTTCAAAACAAATTCACTCAAGAATTAACAGTCGGTTATCATTACCATCAATATAATCCTACGTACCGATTGGATTTACCCCATGCACCCCAGCTAGCGCCTCGTAAATTGATTCTGATGCGAACGAGGGGCGGTGTTTCAGGGGCGTGTGAGCTGAAAGGGCCATGGGGGGGGGGCGTTGTAGAAAATTTCGATATTTACATAAACGTGAAGATAAAATTACGATACAGACAAAACGGAAATATAAAGATCAACTGGCTGAATAAGTAAGGAGGATTTATAGTTTTAATTTTTTGCATTTTTTTAATGAGACTTGTATCGAAAACACTTTTTATCCAGCAAAATACCGACAATAATATTGTTGGAAAAGATAAAAATTATTAGAAATTTTGATCGAGACTTTCATGTTGTTCTTAAAAGCACGTACAAAATGTCACCGAAACTGCTACTGCTACACGTCAATCATGGTTAACAGTTATCCCTTTCTAGGGGAATTAGTCCGTCACCAGGATAATTAGTTAAGGGAGGGGGTACAGGGGTGCGCATTTATCGGGGGCTTCCACCCCATCGTGGTTACCAATGCCTCTTGCCTTTGAAACGGACGCTTAGCTTAGCCCCCTTTCCCTGGATACGCCTTCTCAACCTTTGATCGTACTCTGACCCTCAAATCCTTCCACTTTATAGCTACTGGAAACGTCCCATTTTTTATTTCAACCTTTCTACCGTCATATATCTCTGCAAGGGAGCCCAGGCTTGCAATCAACATCAACAACTTCTTAACTTCTAGCCTTGTCGCTGGGCGTTCCGTGATCTCAACTCTCTGACATTCGGGATCAATTTGTTTGCCATCTCTGATCCACCTGGCACCGTTTTTTGCATCTCGTTCGCTCTCCCTTTCGTAAACAAAATCTGATCGAGCGTGGATTGAAGCCCTACTTTTAAACCAGATTGAGGTCGTTGGTTGGTGTGAATTTACAGGGTTTATGCAGGGTGCTGATTGAGATCAATTTATGTTGGGATGGTGGAATATATATCCATATTTTGGCTGCCAGCTTTTCGATTGATTCAGGATGCGCGGGATAATTCGGGTCCACGTTTTGGGGGTGAAAAATAGAACAGTTTCCCAGAGAGTTGCTTGTTGACAACCGAGATGAACTGATGAGTTGCTCCGATCATTTCAAATCTGTTTGCGAGTTTAACTGCATGGGTGCCTTCTTTCCTGTTAAGTTATCCGTTGTACTTAATTGGAGCATATCCGAAGCAAACGCAAGCAGGTGAAGACGAGCGAATAGATACATGAACGACCAAGCTGTCAAGTATGGATTTATTTATTGATTTCGTGATTCGACTTCTCGTCTTCCTCATCGGCGTCGTGAGTTTTCGACCACGGTTGATGACGATGTCGATGCCTGTTGTCAGCGACAATGTCGGATTGTCTGTGCCGTACACCGTCGCTGAGTTGATGGCGATCGTTGACGTCCACAACCAGGAGAGGGGTAACGTCTCTCCAACAGCAGCCGATATGGAATATTTGGTGAGCTCGAGATGTTTTCGGGGAGTGGGGTGGAAAGAGATGGTGTGATGCAGTATGTGTCTATGACAGGGACGGATCCAGGTTTTTTGTTAAGACGGGGGAGGGGGGCACATGCAGTTCTGATAAATCTCTAACAAGCTGAATAACAAACAAATCCTTGTGTATTTAAGGAATTTAAGATTTGGTTTAAGAGAGGGCACCTGCTGTGCATGTCAGGCATGTACTCCTTTCATCTCTCACTGTACAGTTTCTTAATATATTCAAAAGGGATGGCATGATAAGATAAACGATTATATTTTAGAATGTGTGCAGTTATTCAAACATTCCGTTACCATGGTTACTACGTTGATGTATAGCGGGATGGTTCTTGGGACTTAGATTGCTCTGTTCTTAACTATTATGACGAATTTAAAGCCCGTCTGTAATAGTTTGGCCAGAGGGGATTATACCTCCCTGTAAGGTCACTGACAGGTGGTTATCTCATCAAATCAGTTCTCAATTAACATAAGAAAAAGGGGATCACGGGGGACCAACAGGCACCGATTAGGCATTGTTTGCTATACAGAGGGCACAAGTAGCTATAAGTAGTGCAGTGGAGCTTTAAACAGGAGGTGTTGGAGGTGAAATGATACTTGATAAAATGAGAATAACTTTTCACCTAGTTTTTGTTCTATATAGAATGGGAATAGAAAGGAAGTAGTCTATTCTCAAAATTAATGTTATCACAAATGATAATCAGTAAGCTTCCTGTTATTGGATAATTCTAGCATGTTGGATGTTTAATGTAATTGAAATAATTAATTGCTTTTTATTCACTTGTTAGTATTGGGACGAAGAGCTGGCAGCCGCTGCAGACGGTTGGGCTGTCAAGTGTACCCTGCAACATGGTAAGCCTGAGAACTCGACCATCTCTCGATTCGGCCAGAACATTTGGGCTGGTTACGGCCGATCCAAATGGGCGCTACCCGAGACCACCAGCTCTTCCCGAGCTTGGACCAACGAGGATCGATTTTACGACTACGAGACGAATTCCTGCGAAGAGGGCCGAATGTGTGGCCACTATACACAGGTGATGATTAACTTTTGAATCGGGTGTAAATCTACAATTAATTCAACAACTTCGTCTTTGATAATCAATCAAATGTGATTCATAGCTATATCTCCTCGTCGTTATTAATATATCAGCAACAAAGCGCTACACACTTACCAAAGCGCTTATACAGCTTTCAGTAATTATTGTACATTGTAAATTGCGCTATATTGTAAAATGAACGCTATAGAAGAAAGATATAATTATTATGTACAACTCGTTATTTGACTAGGAGATAATAGATACATATACAAATCCGTATTCATTCCTACAATCAAACTGACTTTCGTTTGTCTGCTTGCTTCTTAAAACAACAGCCAATGAGGAGATCCTTTTAACAAACTTAGTATTTAGACTGGGTTCTCCCCAGGAATTGGTTTCGATGTTTTTGTTGTTGTTGATATATATATTTATGTACCAATATTTTGTTTTTAATTATTATGTTTTCAAGATCATATGGGCAACAACTAAGGCGGTTGGATGTGGGCGAGCTTTCTGCAGGCAGAATGAGAACATCACATTTGACCGATGGATTGTCGTCTGTAACTACCTATCCGGGTAAGGTGGGACCTTCTTTACATTCAAGAAAATAAAAAAGAACCACATATGAGTTATCGCTATATAGTTCCGTATTATAGTGAGTGGTCGTTACTAAGCAGGAAATAATTGCAAAGCTTCGCTCACTCTTATAAATTCAGAAACTGTAAAGTTAACATTCGAGCAAGCAAATTCAGCCCACTGGCATATTTTAATAGCAGAGGCACTTCCGACCCGTTTCTTTTGAAACCCTGCTAGCGTATCTTATGAACACATACCTAAAACTGTACCCCTTCAAAATCTTCGACCCCAAAAGACATTTTATTCTTTAGCGAGAAGGCATTAAAATAAATATTGTTGAAGTTAGAAGGCACAAAATCCTAGAACCAGTCCAAAACGAAAGTAGACCTATATACGCTTACAAGAAGCGATACACGAATTACAAGATTCACCCTCTTCGTTAAAAATATCTTGCAAATTCATCGGAACTGATTTCAATTAAATAATTACCTTTGCTCATGACCTTTTTACAACGTGTCTAAATGTTTACATTGAATCAGCTTATGAAACTCTTGGGACCTCCTAACCGGGGAAGAACCCCTAGATAAAACTCCTCCGGAAGGAACCTTAGCCTAGGAAATGTCAAATAGATAATAATCCTGTTACCGATTTTTAAAACCGCTTATATAAGCCAAACTAACGTTGTTTATTCATTGAGCGGAGTTACGTATAATAATGATGTATTGATATCGTGGTTCGTTATCAGTTCATCACAATTTCGTTTGATTTATATAATATTAGTTACTTCTTCTTGAGGGGGGGGGGGGGGTAGCGATGTGATTTGATTTGATGTTTATTTATTTTCCAGATACATCAGCACACACAACATGTATTTTTAACATTTATGGTCACTTAAAATGTTACACACAAAAAAGGGGTCATCATAATATTGAGCTGACGTCATAAGTAAAATGTTCATACATACATGTACATATTTAAACAATGCATAGCGGAAAGCGAAGGCCAACAAAAAATTAAGAGAGAGAGAGGGGGGGGGAGAGGGTGTGTGATCACTGAGTGCTCTATTGATTATAAATAGGCCTATACTTTTCAAAATTCATATCATATTTTATCAAGGTGTGGAATTATCGCCACATTAAAAGTACAATACAGACGTAAAACAAAACATTTGAACTGTAGTACTAGTAGACTTGGTGAATGTAACAACTCTAATATGTATTTACTTTATATATTTGTATATTTTTGTGTGATTTTAATTGATCCAAAATTTGTAATTCTTATTTTTGGGTGTATTGGTTATCTTTAGGGGTAACATACGAGGAAGGCAGCCATACATAGCTGGACCAAGCTGTTCAAGGTGTTCCTCTGGAAATGGGCAGTGCTATAAAAACAAATGTCGTAAGTACATTAGAAATGTTTAATAGTAAACCCCTCGGATGATTTATTCTTATTCTTTATTCTTAAGCAATGGATTGAGAATTTCCTTAATTGTCCCATTTGATAACCCACTGTTCTACGAACTGTACTTTGATGCTTTAATTAGTATTCATTAGGGTCCATGATTATCACGGTTTTTTCTTTTCTTTCTTATATGGGGCGCCCCATATAAATGCTTCCGCCATTGCTGGGGATCGCTGTGTATGCATTTCCTGTGTTACGGGAGCATGAGGATATTCATTTAATGAGCTTCTTGGTATTATTCCAGTATTGAAATTGATAACAAGAAAGATAGAAAATGACAAGTTTCATCGATTTTAATAAATGGCACAGAACGACTGAGACGAAATTTCATGCAAAGGCATTTCTAAACATTAGCCTTCATGCATGAAGCACATTAATGTCCAAGGAGTTACATTAGTAATGACAACATTTTTTCATTTCTAATTTTTTAGGTCCATGTTCGGAGCATACAGACCCCTGCGGTAAGTTAGAAATGCATCATAAATCATTTATTTAAAAGACTTTTCAAGATTAAAGTCTTTTCATGTTGATAAATATTTAATTTCTGATATCTCGCTCTTCATTTGTTCTGCTTTTGTATTTGTAAAATCTATTTAAAAAAAATTGTGTTTATGATGTCCCTAGACCCTAACTCTCTTCATTTCACTAATAACCCGTTATCAATTTTCTTTCGTCTTTGACCATGTTGAAAAGTGAACGCTGTGAAAATGGTAATAAGAAAGAAAAGGAATAGGTTAGATTGTCATTGTTGCAAGAAAAATCATATCTATAACTTTGTAATAGCGAGAAAATGACAAAGTTAATTTCAAGTGTGGACATACGAGAGTGGATCGAATAGAATCAGGGGTCGGGTTTGACCATTAACATGTTTACGATGTTTTGTTTCCACACAGATTGCAACCTTAAATGTCAAAACTGTGGAAAACTTGACCGTGAAAGATGCACCTGTTCGTGTCCAAAGGGCTGGCATGGAAACGAATGTGGAAGTAGGTATATTTTTAAATACAATATCAGTACAGTATTTAATGCAATAAGAATCCAAAAAAATAAACAGCTCTAATAATCCGTTCATCTGAATTCAGCTATATGATCAGACGAAACTGCATGTGCAATTTGTGATGTGTGATGTGATAAATTTAAAAAAGTGTGAACTTTGGGAGCGCTGTGTAGTTCAAAAATACGTAGAACTATATATATTTAGGAGGTAAAGACATCCTGTAAAAGAGTCATGGAAATTATGCGCAAATAGTTTAGAGGTAAGGATATAGCTGCAGGAGGCAGGAGAGGGGTAAAAGTGATTGCAGTCTCCCTATCCCCATCTCCGTAGTCTCTTTCTGATTGTTCATATCTTGTCTATTATACGTCAATGGCAAACTTACTTTGATACGATGTTGTTTAATTATATACACTTCGAGCGGCTGTCACAACAACAAGAACACATGAACCAAAATCTCTCTCGATTTTCTTGCTCGCTTAGTCGCTCGCTGATTCGACTCTTTTAGAAACTGGATAATTGATATTCACATAAGACTCACTATATACGCCAATGGCAGAGGTTTACTGAATCTGAACAAAACTCACTAAACTGTGGATATCACAATAGCATTCGATGCTCATACTCACTATCATTTAAACTATACGTCAAACTATTTTCATTTCCAAATAGAGAAGAATTCATCTTTATGCATATTTTATTCTTATATCACGTAACGCACATAACACATTGAACACAATACCGTGTCAGATATTATTTCTAAGCGATTGATCAAATAGGCATTCACGAACGTACATTGAGACTTTTTGAGATCATGTTCATTGTGATTCCAACGTATCAAACTGTCAAACACATTTCCAAACTCTTTGCCTTTCTCAATATTCTTTTTTCATTGCTTTTAGTTCAAGCTAAACAATACTTTTTGGAATATACATGTCCGTAGTTCTGAATTCATTCGCAGACCCAGACAGTAACACGATATGAAATAAACCGCGGGCAGACACAATCTTCTGCTCATCAACGCAATGATCTCGCGTTGCCATGGTTACGAAGTATTTAGAGAAATCCCTCTAATTGCTGCGATTTCCACTCCTTGACGGGGAGCAACAGACTGCCAGAAACCACGTGATATAAACTCCCGATTATGTTTCAAGCAATTACGATTGTACATGATAATGAAAATGCTACCCTCGAAATTATGTCTTTTTTAATGTTACTTAAGAGCGATAATGTCTCGTCTGTTGAACCAAAGAAAGTATACATGACACAAGGGTAGAAAAAAAAACATGGGAGTGAAATTTCCAAATGTCAATAGTATCGTCAAGATGTTTAAAAGTAAAGTCCCTGTTCTTAAAAATAAAAAAAAGTCATATAAAAATGCAACAAGAAATAACGAGACTTAGGATTCAAATTCATGTACAATAATCTCCAAGAATACTATAGGATCATAATTATTTGACCCACAATGTTATTGGATTGGGTATCACTTACCGGATTTAGTACATCCAGGGGAGTGTTTCACAAAGACTAAGATCGACTTTAAATTGGACTCAACTATGGCAGGCCATTCATGCCACTGGTTGCTCTCATCAGTATGATCTTAAAGGTAAAGACCAGTTATGGCCATGCGATTGCATTGTGAAAGAAATGTTGTGGAATCGATCAGAAAAGGTTGATCATCTAGCATCTAGCATCTGCAAGGTTCTGGAATCATCAAAATGATAAGAAATTTGGCCCGTTCTTCGTAAAGTTACAAGCACTATACACAGAAAGATGTATATGGGACTACCCTATATCTCTCACAGCCCATGAGAGAAACAAATTTACCAAATATATGAATTAGTAGGCGGTTTCCCGGCAAATTTTTCATCATCATGTATTAGTCAAAACATATTCTTTCACATGATTGGTAATGAGAGCTTCCATTTCATTTTTTGAAATTGGGGCGTTTCCAATACTGGTCTTTACCTTTAACTAAATCCATCTCCTCCTAGTTTTCGAGACCAAAGCTGTATACATCATTAGGCCATACCGTTTATATTCATGTATCTGCTTGACTCCCATTTCTCTCCCAAATGAATCATTCGCACTTCGAATTCGCAATAATAGGGAGAATATTTCAGAAAAGTATCATATACATGTATATATATATACTGTTGGTCATAATGGTGGAATATTATTTTTACCCCATGGAATGATTTTTACAATGATTTATTCCTAATAGATCTAGCTAATAGTATATATTCTCAGATGTTATTGAATATTAATTTGCGAGTGTTTGTTGTGCGTGACTGCTAAAGCATTAACAAGGGTCATAACTGACAGTAATGAGGATTAATGTCTCACAAAGGGGCACTAATATAGCTGATCGACACGGTTTTGATCCTGGGGCCTAACAGTTACGAGGCCATTGCTTTGCCACTGAATCATGACTGTACGCAGCGAGGGCCAGGGTACGGGGCAGCCCCCACAAATAAAAAAAAACACAAAGAAAATGCAATAAATTATCAATAAATCGTTGCGTTTTCCCCCGGTCCCTAGCAGAAAAAAATCCTCTGTGTGACCATGCATTGACCCATAATGCATTGCCATATTTAGTTTATGAGACATGAACTTCTTCCTTTCTTTTACTGAACCTCGTTTTAAAAAATTAGCAATGACTTTTACATGAAAGGCTAATTCGTATTTCTTATTTGTGTTTCTATTCATGCAGAGCCGTGTGTGGACACCCATGAGTATTGTGGAAGAAGCCCCGGATGGCCGGCGCGTTACTTCTGCCCATTCGCTCCCTACATACCTCGATATTGTCCACTCATGTGTGGTGTTTGTGGTAAGAGATATAACTTTTCTCTGTAAACTTTATCAACTAAATAGGCCTTAATTTTTTTCATTTTCATAATTTCAAATACTATATTACTATGGTAGGTTAGGCACGGCCGGCCGGTACCCCCCCCCGCCCACCCCCCCCCCCCCATTAAAAAAAACTTAGTGGTAAAGCTTGTGTAGAAATATTACCTCTTAATACATTTTTCCCAAAGTTGCGCCGCCCCTTTAACACAATCCTGGATCCAACCCTGGTAAATACATAGCCCTTGGGTGCTGATTGGTGTAAATCTCTTTTTCATATAATTTTAAAGTTGAGAACCCTTTTTTCCTCTTCACTCCCGTACGCTCCCAATGGCTTTAGGCTTAGCTGGTGTCATTAAAGACTCTAAGGGCTATTGTCCAGACCTATCTAAACCAGAGTTGTTTCCTTTCTTTCACAGAGGCTGAGGATCCTGATTTCGTTTGTGAAGAGACTAGCTCAGGTAGGAAACAACATAAATTGTTGAATGTTTGTGGACGATGTAACAAACAAGCATGACAAACACAATATTGTCAACGGTTGCGTAGGTGGGTCCGGCCATAATACAATTTGTTTACCCATCAGGAAGGTCTCATTAGCATCAATGCTTTTCTTCCATAGGGCCCTGCAATTATTATTACCCCAACAATTGCCAGGTACCCATTGACACCTGGATGGAGAGTGAGAAAAAATGATTAATGTCTTGCCAAAAGACATTGGTGCCGGGCTGGGATTCAAAACGTCGACCCGTTGATTGAGACTTAAGTGAAGAAATCACTATACCACGACATCATCACCAATTTACAGACATCAATGGGTGGGCATTGGTAGATAAAATGCGAATTACCCAAGTCCTCGACTGATGTGAGGTGTGGGGTATTACAATTTTCTTTCTCGTCCTTTCACCTCTTCCATCCAATTCCTCACTTCTTACTTTTCTTTTCGTAATGCTGTGATTGTGACGCCCCCTGTGCTTGTCCCTGTAGCTTATCAAATAAAAATTAACTCCGTTACATGCTACTCGGCAAAGGGGACTTCTTGTAACTCTTTGAAAAATAGAAATCTTCCTGCAACGTTGGAAGACACTTTTTTTTTCTTTAAATAATTTTACTTTTTGTAACTTGACGTAAGCTATAATATACACTGACTGACAAATTAATAATTTCGTTCCATTTTACAGATGGTGGATGGGAGACAACAGATGCTATGACAACTGACAACACTGAGGTTGGCATGACCACCGACAGAACAACACTTGATGACATCACAACGGACATACCAAGTTCATATAATGACATCACCAAAGGCATAACCACATCATATCGTGACGTCACAACAACACCTTTTCCGACGACGACGCTTGATGTCGAAACCGCCAGCCAAGAAATACCGTCTACTCAAAACCTTGACGAAGTTTCAGGAGAAACAGAAGGAATTGGTCTAGATAATGTTGTAACGACACCCTCAACGGAGGGCCCACATTGGGTAGAACAACTCGAACGAGAAATTCTTGATCGAGGCAAGCAAGTGAACTACGCAGCGAAGAGTACTGACGGGGAGTTTTCCAATCAGCTAAGATCGTTGATAACGAATACAAGCTATGTTGATTTGAAGGAAGGTGTAGAAATATCGGCGCAGAATGGAATACATGTAGAGAGGATAGTAGAATCTTCTGGTACAGACGGTGATGAGATGGAAATCATCTCAACAACTCAACTACCAGTATTATCATCTTCTGTAACAAGGAGTTCCAGTGGAACCGATTCGGCGTCCTTGACAAAAGACATGGTCATGACTAGAACGGAAGCGTCTGAAATGATCATACCAACACATGCTCTCAGTACTAACAATCACCTGTCTACGTCAAGTGAGGAATATAGTACGGTGTCGCCCGATTCATCAATCTCGCACCGACCAACAACATTTGTTCCAGAACTACAAAGGACAGAAAACACTAAATCAAATTCGACAGTGGGAGCTACGATTACTGAAACTAAACGGCCAATAGAGACCTTGCTGGAAGCAGCCACCTCCAGAACCACTGTACAACAAGTCACACCAACAAACAGGGTTAACGACGTGTCAACCCTTGGGGTCTCGACTGAAGCAACGTCTGCAAAGTATCTTTCAACTTTAAATTCAACAACTGATCTCTCAAAAACCAAAAATGAAGGTGTGAAAGTCCAATCCATTACAGGTGCTTCTGGAGACCTGACGAATGTTCCAGTGTCCCGAAAACAACTTGGTTTCATCTCCAAAGATCTTTGCGGGAGAACTTTCACAGCTGTTGCAGCATTGGGTCCAACGCTCTTCCTTTTCCAGGTGAGAAATCATGTGCTCTTGAGGACAACTCAAATATTTACCCTCTAATGCCTTTTGTCATTGTTTAGAGGAAAAACATCATCAACAACATCATCATCTATATCAACAACAACAACAACAGCAACAATAACAACAATAAAACAATACAAATTATAACAAAATTGTAGGATCATGTAGGAAAAGATAGAGTTCTTTTTAACCGATTTCATCTTCTTAGTATTTAGTTCATATTGTAGCGAAATGTCATTCAGTCTTCGATATTTTACTCTACCGTGATGACATTATATATCACATTGTTTACAACAGTTTTTCATTTTCATTTCATTAATAGGTGAGTCAAAGCCACAACGATCATAAACATAGTGGCATCAAATGTTATTCTTGAACCAATCTGTATAATCTTTGCTTTATTCCTCTCCCAGGGACAACATCTCTGGCGTGTCAATGTATCGAGTGGACAAACTTTGTCATCTGAGAAGGAGACTGTACAATCTTACTTTGGCCTCGACGGACAGAAGGTGACGGCTGCTTTCTATCGTGAAGCAGTGGATGAGTGGACTATTTTTACATGTAGGTTCCCGTCCTCGGCTTCAGCATAATAATTTAAGCAAATATAAAAAACAGAAAATTATTTCTATTAACACTACCAACCCTAGAAAATTTAAAAGAAGAATGGATCTTATCCGTAATCCTTCGTGGATATTAGCAATGATTTGTTTTTGTAATTCAGATGTTAGTTAACATGGTAAACGCCCGGTATGACATTGCGACATTGGTAATGCCTTTATTGTCCTAAATTGGGTGAAATGAAATGATGGTGGATTTTTCTTCGATGAAAACAACAATTTTTATATCTCAGACGGAAAAATGTGGAAAAATATAGATGCTAAAACGGTATTTAATCCTTTATTGCCTCTCGTAGACTCGTACTTTTATTTTTTCAACAAAGGAGTGAATTTGACTTATTTCATTATGTCGGATGAAATCCCGAAGGGATGTTGATGCATACAAGCATTAGTATGTTAAATGTTAAAAGGTCAAATGTTTTGTTTTAAAACACTTTCAAAATCACTTTTTGTTTTTACGACAGATTCATATTCTTTGACGCAAATATCATCAGCTTTATAGCACAAACGCTTGTTGACAAAGAAAACACACATTGTCACTCAAATATTATTTGCCTGTCCTTTTTATCAGACATCGATGTCTTCATCATCAGAAACCACTCACAATCACAGAAAACCTCCGACTTCCATCGAATGCGAGTAACCGAGCTCGGGATACCTTTCGGGGTCGTCGTCGACGCCGCCTTCCACGACGACAGTCGCAAGAAATCGTACCTCTTCACGAACCGATGGGTGTGGAGGTATGATGACGAGAGGGGCGATTTGGACATCGGCTACCCAAGGCGAAGCCATCATGAGTTTCGTGGACTGATGCAACATCGCCCGTCAGCTGCGGTAACTTTAAATGGTAAGGTTTCTTATAAACACTCTAATTGACCCATCTTCGGAAGTTGGATTTTCACAGAAGAAAAAAAAAATCAATTCGAATTAAATGAATCAAGTCAAATTAAATTAAAGAAGATTGTTGCTTCGTCCCCCCTCATCGGCAATCATTTTGTTAAACTTTGTATGGATCGTGCATACGATCGTTAATCTGTTTATTATTCGAAGTCTTTATCAAATTTGTTTAGTTTATGATTTAATTATTTTTCAATTTATATCTCTTCATCTCCATCAGCAATATTTAATATCATCAACAATATTATCGTCTTCGTCATCTTTATTCCTTCCTCTTTGTCTCTATCCCTCTTCTCATTATCCATCCTCTTAAAAATAATGCTCCTTCATTTTATACTAAAACATATTCTCATATTACATTACGCAAATTAATCTTTGCTTTTACGTATTCATTATCTAATTATTCTTAATACTCCTATCCTTATTTTATGCAGGAAAGCACTTCATCTTGTACGGAAAGAAATATATGGAAATCGATCGAGATACACATCAAATTGACGAGCGGAGAGGGGAACACTTTTTCGAAGATCATTTCGATTGCTTAATAGATAATTGATAACACATGACTCCCATCAGCATAAGTACAACTTTGGAATATTTTTGTCAGGTGCTTTCAGATTCTTTGAAGCTTATTTTGTTTAATACCCTAAATTATTATCAATTACTACATGTGGTTTGATTTTATAAGGAGAGTCTCTGAATGTAGTTGGTTGGGATATACTTACATTTGCATTTCTGTCCCTTCCTTTCTTGGTCAAACTTTGCATATTTCTGAAGAAAAACAAATCAGAACCCGAAATCCTGATCATGATTGGTCTTTCATGTCGTAAATGTATTACTTCCCCCAGCAGTGCCTATATGCTGTGAGAGAGCAAGTCGAGCGCCCGATGGGAACCCGAAATCATATGGTTTAGAAAGTAATGTCGGTTGAAATTTGCTTCTCATTCTTGACAATGGATCCTCACGTCCAAAGTAGAGGTGGATCACGCAGGACTATGAGAACCGGTGGGGGGGGGGGGGGGGTGGGGTGTTTGTCGTAACATGTAGTATAGGCGTATTTATAGCTGAATGAATTTTGTATTGATAGTATGAGTATAGTGTAGTTCTAGTAGTAGAAGTAGACTAGCAGTAGTAGTAATAGAAGTAGAGTAAGTAGTAGTAGTAGTAGTAGTAGTATAGTAGTACACTTATCGCAACCCTCTTCTCCGGCCATTAAGGCTGTGCAGTAAACATTTAACACATTAAACACTTTTTTTCTCTCATTTGATTTTCAGCATTATGTATAATATGTGTATATATTATTACTACATCCAAAGTCTGATCGAATGACTTTTGCTTCATATCAAGGTGTACACTTGTAAATATCATACAGGCCTAGGTCTACATGAATTGCAAAATATATAGCTTCATTTTTTGTACAATAAATATCTTGTTTCTTTCCAGATTTCATCCTTTCTAAGACGATATCAAAGGAGGAGAGAGGGAGGGAGTGAGAGAAAGAGAGAGGTGGGGTATGGAGGGAGTGAGAGAGAGAGAGAGAGATATATATATATATAGAGAGAGAGAGAGAGAGAGGGGGGGGAGAGGGGAGAGAGAGAGAGAGAGAGAGAGAGAGAGAGAGAGAGAGAGAGAGAGAGAGAGAGAGAAGGGGGTGGGGCGGGAGCAAGTGGCACAATAAGATACTTCAGTTTTAGATTTGGTTGCATACTGCGTGACTTGCAATACAATTTTGTGATATTGCCTTCCACCCTTTCCGCCCAAGTATCGGAATCCAAGAATGCGGTTACAATAAAATGAATGAAGAATAAAAAGTACTGCTCTAGCTGGGAAGATGATTTCCTTTTTTTTCAGAATATAACAATTATACATGAGACCCCTTTTCATGAAATCCTTTTTTCATGGGTCTTATCTTTAGAAAAAGAATTCATTGAACAATGACCCTACTTTCACGCCTGCTTTTTTGGTCTGATATATTAGGACTAGATTTTTCTTTAATAAATCTAAACCACTCTGTACTATTAGTTTTACTGATGATTGGCTTATATCATGGGCAGCGATTTCTGTTTATGACCGGGGGGGGGGGGCGAAATGCGAGAGACGAAGGAGCAGTGGCGTAATGACGAAAAACGTTTGAGGGGCAGAAAAAAAAATCCGCATCACCACTATTCTTACATGTTACATGCAGGCCCTCCGGACTGTTTTTCAAAGTAGGGGGGGGGGGCAAAGTATTTACGATCAGGTAGAGCAAAGCAATTGGAGCGTAAATTGGGGTGGGGGCAGGGGCGAAGCTCATGAGGCGCAGGGGTTTTAGGCATTTCATTAAGGTCAGATGAGCATCCAGAGGCCCGCCTTATGGCCCTGGTGGGGTGGGGCGAAGCCCCGAAAGCTCAGGGGTTTTAGGCATTTAATAACGGTCAGATGAGCAACCATGGGTATGCTTTTGGGCTCTTGGTAGGGTCCAGGGGGCAGAGCCCCGCAAGCTCAGGAAAAAAAATCATCATATCGAATTAGATAAACCACGTATGATTTTTTTTTTTTTTTTTGGCGGGGGGATGGGGCAACTGACCCCCAGCGTATAGTGAACGAGAGGGTGAAGGTTTTTGAAGTTTTGTTGTACTAAAAAATTATAGTGTAAAAACAAGCAATATATTTTTTTCACACTTCACTTTTCTTCACTCTACAATATCTACTTGTACATTTTGAAGGATATTGAGAAGATTTTTGCATTTGTATTTGTCTAAACGCTGCACTCTTGGGTCCTCCAGAACCTAAAGGTGTGTTGCAGTCTTCAGCCAGTATTTGCTATCCTTTTTATTTGTTGCGCTTTTTCAAATCTTCCGGGGATTGGGGGAAGAGGGTGGGGGGGTACGATCCCCCCTAAAAAAAAATCGAGGGGGAACGTGTCCCGTCCCCCGGGTTCGCCGGCCCTGGCTCATATTATAGTCGACACTGGCGTATTGACGGGGGGGGGGGGGGGGGGGGGGGGAGGAACTCAAATAAAATTCAAACGTGGTTTATTTCCAATTCGATACCAATGATTAACAAATGTTGCTGAATTAAATATCATGATTTTGCCAGGGGGGGGGGGGGGTGGGTTTTCTCTCACTTTTTTGTAATTTTTTTTTTTTTCTTCTTTATGCCCCCCAAAAAAGTTTTTGCTCATTAAGCCACTGATAGTCGACATTACTTTGTAGTACACAATTTACTACATTATTGATTAATTAATTAATACATCGCTTGGTATCATATACATTCCCAAATGGAGTAAGTGAATAGAAGTAATATAGGAAGATCAGAAAAATAAGGGAGGGAAGGAAAGAAGAATGAAGAATGGAAACGCTTCAGCAGTTTTCTCAATAATGACGTCATATAACAATGACGTAATTGAATTTAGAAGTATTCGACGACGATCTTCCTGAAACTCATTTCGTAAGCCTGCCTTAGAGTCTTAGACGACGTAATTACCGCTAAATATGACATTGAATCAAGCAAACACGAAAGATGGATCCCTTGTGTTGCAAGGAGACCGGTGAGTTTTGTTTATTATTTCCCAAGTCTCAGACTTTCAGCTGGGTTGAACATATTTACAATCACAGAGAGTGAGATGGCAGTCCCACATATTGCTATTTATGTTTGTTTATGTGTGACCGTTTAAAAAAAATATGTTGATGTTTTTCTATAATTTTATTGGGTTGTGGGTGGTTTGTGAAGTTTTTTACAGTACGAATACTAGTAGTGTATCTAGGGATGGGAACATGGTGGTGTCACTTCATATCGACTTTCTGTAATTAATGTAAGCAATTGATATTTAAAAATTCCACGCCACGGAATTGGAAAAGGATATTTTTTAGGGATGTTCGCCAACATTGACCATTTGATGATTCAATGAAATGTTTGAAATAAACGCTCCTACATGGCAAGATGGCAAGAGGTCTAACCGTAAAACTATTATTATTATTATTATTGTGTGCATTTCTTGGTCACAGCACACATAGGAGCATCACTATCCTGGCTGTGTAGTAAACTTGAAAAGAAATATTCAAGGCTAGATATAAGAAAATACTTTTTTAGCAATAGAGTCATGGAACTGTGGAATGGTCTCCCAGAAAACATTGTGGCAGCTGGGTCGGTAAACTCATTTAAGAATAGACTTGATAGTCACTGGTCAAAGAATGCAAGCCTTTTGTATGAGTTTAGGTGTTGTCTATTGTCTCATGTTATTACACAACCTCCTCCCTCCACAAATAGCAGTAATCATGGAAGAATCCTGGATCGATGAACAGGCTTAGACCTACAACATTGTGTATTAAAGTAAAGTAAAGTAAAGTAAGTAAAAGCTGTGCTTTTGATTCTCAACATTTCAAACACCATTGTACAAAAATCAACTGATTTC
Organism: Strongylocentrotus purpuratus; assembly: GCF_000002235.5. Lineage (NCBI taxonomy): Eukaryota > Metazoa > Echinodermata > Echinoidea > Camarodonta > Strongylocentrotidae > Strongylocentrotus > Strongylocentrotus purpuratus. The sequence goes on along the minus strand of NW_022145599.1, from coordinate 8,570,757 downwards.
ACTCACAATCGGTACTTTAGTGACAATTGATGACACCTAAATAGCAGTAAAATACATTTGTTTAACTTAGTGATCAATGTTAAAAAGAATAATTTAAAAATTCAAATTGTAAGTCTACTGTCAAACTTTGCTTACAGCCGCATCGGCATGATTGTATGCAGTCTATGCAATATTGTGTGGTGTGTATATTTGTGTATAGGTCTAATAATACCTGCCTCACAGCAAGTATGTAGTGCTAGAGGTCAATACGCATTAGCATTGACTCTCTATGCTTTGCTGGAGTGGGTCACAGCGCGAGAGCTGAGAGGGAGAGTGCTCAAATCTTGGAGGCAAATCGACCGCAACAAAAATTAGCCACCAAGTTCTAATTGGAGAGTTCCTTCTAATATACTTTATTCCCAATAAAAAATGCCTCGGTATTTATTTGTAATATAATTTAGATTGTGGTCTTTGAAATAAAAACAAACATATATATATATATTTTTTTAGTGTGATCATAGTTCAGGATGGAGTGGAGGCCTCCTTTGAAAAGAGTCCTATGATGGATCACTTTAAAGGAACAAAGAAGGGCAAAGTCTATCTCACGTCACTTGTGGTAAGTAGTCTAGAATGTTAAGGCTTGTTCAGAACATATAGATATGATACGTTAAACCGCCCCCAAAATAATACGCTGTGGTAAGTAAATAGCAATAGGACAAAGGTCCTATGCATATCCACTTAACTCTGTGTAAGAAGATGCAGAAATGTGAGGCATATAACACTTGCGTCATTTGTGCGGGTTATGCATTGTCTGCAGATCTTAAAGGTAAAGACCAGTTATGGTCATGCGATTGCATTGTGAAAGAAACGTTGTGGAATCGATCAGAAAAGGTTGATCATCTAGCATCTAGCATCTGCAAGGTTCTGGAATCATCAAAATGATAAGAAATTTGGCCCATTCTTCGTAAAGTTACAAGCACTATACACAGAAAGATGTATATGGGACTACTCTATATCTCTCACAGACCATGAGAGAAACAAATTTACCAAATATATGAATTAGTAGGCGGTTTCCCGGCAAATTTTTTATCATCATATATTAGTCAAAACATATTCTTTCACATGATTGGTAATGAGAGCTTCCATTTCATTTTTTGAAATTGGGGCATTTCCAATACTGGTCTTTACCTTTAAGCAGAGGGTGAATCTTCTATCAAAATGCCGCGCCCACTTTTCTATGAAATGCGTATGAATGGGACAACCTTGCTAATTTTATGATTAGTTCTAGTTGTTGTATTAGTAGTAGTAGTGGTGGTGGTGGTGATAAAGGTTGTTGTGGTGGCAGTGGTAGTAATAAAAAGAATGGGCAAACTTTCACTGGGTAGACTGGTAGAGGACCCTTGATGTGGTTCATTACTGACAACATACACACCACAAAGGGCAGGTTAGCATCGTTGCAGATAAAAAAATTAATAGGGAAAGGTCATTTGGCAGCAAGTAATTGAAAAGAGATTGAGAGCTAACTGCAAACTGCAATACTCTTTCTGTCTCTTTGGCCATTTGGCTTAAAAACTGAGTCCTTTTCTGACTTGTGTCTTTCTTTACAGATGGCCTTCGTCCCCAAGTCTGGTCTGATGAAATCCCTGGCAGTCCCATTTACCAACCTGAAGAACCTTGAAATCAAGCAACCCATGTTTGGAGCTAACTATCTCGCTGGCAACATTGTGGCGCAACCTGGAGGTAAGTCGGAGACCCCATTCAATCTAAAAAAAAAAAAAAATGATAATAATGACTCTCTCTCTCTTTCCTTCTTTCTCTTTATCTCTCTCTTTCTCAGTGTTTCTCTGTTTCTGTCTGACCCCCCCCCCCCCCCATTATCTATTTCTCGATAGCCTTTCTCTCTCTCTCTCTCTCTCTCTCTCTCTCTTTATCCCTCTCTCTCTCTCTCTCTCTCTCTAACTCTCTCTCACTCTCTGTTTCTGCCTTTCTCTCTCTCTCTCTCTCTCTCTCTTTATCCCTCTCTCTCTCTCTCTCTAACTCTCTCTCACTCTCTGTTTCTGTCTTTCTCCCCTACCCTCCCACAATCCCTCTTTCTGTTCTTTCTTTTGATTAATTCTTGGTATTCTTTTCATTGGCTTGCAGGTGGCTTTGAAGGTCAGGTCAAGTTTAAGTTGGTGTTTAATAATGGAGGTGCTATTGATATGGCACAGGGTCTAATGAGAGCCGTCAAACGAGGTAAGTCTGTCCTCTGACAGACAGATGTTGTGAGATTTATGGAAAATGTCCTTTTATTTCTTTTCTTCTCTTTCTTTTCTTTCCACAAAAATTTATCCCATTCGTTGTATAAATGAAGCCCTTTGAGTAAAAAAAAATTAGATTAGTGCTGTATTGAATTCAGAACCAGTTTAGCTTTGATAATACATTAGTCTTTGATAAATGTTGAGGTGTCATTTTTTATTAATTTCTGCCAGTGGGAGTAGTAATTCATCTCTAGAGAATTTGGGGCATATGCTGCATACGGTATACTTGCTTTCATAGGCATTCTAACTTTAAAAATCAGACAAGTATGATTAATCAGTAAATAAGATCAGTAACTCTTTTCTAAATCTTCTAACATATACCTGTACCAATCAAGCATTGGTTATGATAATGATAATCAAATTTGTTATAATATGTTGTTTTTTCTTCTGGACTTTCTTCATTCACAGCACAAAACGCCCCTCGCCCTGCTGCCACCCCCAATCCACAGCAGCAGATGTACCCCGCCCCTTACCCAGGGGGTTACCCCCAGCCGTCCATGCCCCCTCAGCCTCAGCCTGGCTACCAGAACGGTGGAGCTTACTACCCCCCTCCTCAGGGTGGGATGTACCAGCAACCGACCGCTCCCTACCCCTCACCAGGTACCGCCTACCCCCCAGGTATCTATGAGTTCCACTTTTAAATTGTCTTCCTTAGACATTAGTAACCCATTTCATTTTGATAATGATAGTTGTATCCATCACTTGGTATGAATTTGATTGTTCTAAAATTTCCAATCAACGTTATCAGAGTAACGTTGTATGTTGAACATCTTATTTCACATTGATAGTGATATTATAATGATTTTAGTTGGTATGCATTCGATTGTTACAACATTTTCTTTTCAATTAAGACATCAGACTTTGTTGAATCTTTTCATTTTGAGATCCCCATCAATTATAATACAGTTGCACATTTATTTATTTTTTTCATTCATTAAATTAAATGTACATCATAGCACTTCAATTTGAAAAACCACTTCAAATAAACACTCAAAATTAACAGCTCTCCCAACAAATTCTAATTACCTTGTTAACTTGGAATATCCAGAAAGAATCAATGCATTTCAACAATTCAATCATACATCCTTGCAATTCTGACAAATATTACATTAATTAATATGTGTGTTACATTGTTTGCATTCAGTACTTGTCATGCATTTGGCTATTGCAGAGTATTTTGTTTTTGGTAGCATGAATACGGTAATCATATTTTTTGTTTTTTGCCACTCATCATTTAGGTCAACCTATGCAGCCGCCTCCACCTTACTATGGAAGCGCCCCTCCTAATGGTATGTATCCACTGAATTATATTGTGTACTGTGGGCAGTACGCCTCATTGGGATTTTCAATATTCCAGAATTAAACAATATTCTCAATGTACCGTCTTTGTTTTAAGAATCAAAAAGTTATCATAAGCAATTTTGTCTGTATAGTACACAAACAACAATATATCTCTGGACAGTTTGTTTCACAACACAGTTGTAACACAGTTGTAACACAGTTGTAACACAGTTGTAACACAGTTGTAACACAGTTGTATAACCCTAATTTACATGTACTCCTATTTTCTATGTGATAAACTTATCAGAATGCCTTTTATAAAGGACATTTTTCTTCAAATGCTATTTCTTTTTCACCAGACCTTGAAGTTGTTTTTTAATATCTCTTAACAGATATTTTACTTTAGAGGTCAGTCCTCATGATAACAAACAATTTAATCGTACTCTTTGAATTTCTACAGAAACTTTTCGAAGCTAAAAAAAAAGGATATATAATTCCCTTCTTCAAAGATTGCAAATGACCTCAATATCATGAGTAAGTTTAGAAAATTGCACTATGGAACGTAATCAAGCTTATATGTGCATATAGTACATCTGCCCATTGTCATGTTTTTTTCTTTTCCCCCATTTTTTCCCCTCAGTTGGAACAGCGCCCCCTCAGCCAGCTTATTGGGATCCTAACTCACAGAATGTCTACATTCCACAAGCAGAACCGGTAAGTTATACAATGTAGATTTCTGCCATCTGATAGATTTTATTGCATGAATATGGCATAAAATAATGATGATTGTTTGCAAAGATTTGTAGACAAGTGAAGATTGTTTATGAAGAATGTTGTCAATTGCAATGCAGATTTAAACCTTTCGTAAGAATTTGTACTTCAGGTAATTCTTGTGTAGTAAGCTTTGTGGATGATATTCATTAAATATTTTGAAAATGTAAAGAGCATTGTCATACAAGTTGCAAATTGGCAACCCATATCTGCACTTCATTCATGCTGTAAAGTGAATAGGTATTTTACACATTTGCTCTTTTTACACTTTTTCCTTGAAGGGAAATACTTTTTTTCTACTTTTGTTTGTCTTCTTTTGTTTACTTACAGACGGCTCCCCCTCCACCATACACAGAGAAGTCGAAGACGGATTAAGCCATCACTATCCAAAACAAATCTTTGATTTGTCATCTGTGATTCTACAACTCAGTGGTGATTATTTCATCTTCATTCAAATTAAACACTGATCATGTTTAGGAAGGCACCATCTTGTATTGAGCTAGACCAAGTTCAATCTTGTCTGATGATACAAACCCTAATGTGACATAGCGTCTGTTTGGAGCTAGAAAGGAAGAGTAAATGCCCTTCTGGCCTAAAACAGATAATATTTTATAGAGTGCTGGGCTAGTAGGAGATGGATGCTAATATGAAGCTTCTACATAACATAGCAGTGGCAGCTGTAGTCTGTTGCTGTTGGAAACACAGTTATTGTATAAAGTAAGGGTGTTTGTTAACAAAGTAAAAAGCCGAACTTGCATGTTTGTATTTCAGGGAAGTAGTCCTACATTTAGTTTAAGATCACTCGAAAATGAAAACATGCACATTTGCCATTTTGATCAATATATATTACATAATTCTTTATTTCACTGTGGATGCTAGGAAATCATTTATTGCATTGATTGGTTGACCATTAAGGGTTACCCATAGATAGGTGCTCCTGCTTGTTTCATGTGGGCCACATGTTATGAGTTATAAAGCTCATAAACAATGATTATTTTGGGCAACAAAAAGCTTTAATGTTTAATCATACAATTTGGTTATATACATTTCATGTACAGATATAATTAAAAGAATCTGAAGCAATGCTCCATTTTCATTTAACGTGTTGTAATTTGCCCTCAGTGCAGTTGCTATTTTATATGTATATAATGATAGTAGTGTCATATACACACAAAGAAGCTATGTATTGAGGCAGTCATTTTAAATATTGTTTGTCTGCCAATGCATGTGTCTCTTCTCTTCTGGTTATATCTCTCTCTTACTCACTTCTCTCTCTCTCTCTCTCTCTCTCTCTCTCTCTCTCTGTCCCCCCATTCTCTTTCTTTCTTTCCATGCATGTATCTTCATCCCTTTATGCTGTTATTTACCTCATTCTATTTAGAGTTGTATTAGGAATCCATTTATTTTAATCTTTGCAGAGTTTTATCACATCTTCATATATGTTGATTGTGAAAAGTATTTCTGTATACTGATTTATACAATACCATGATGTATAGAGAGTTTCTATTTAAAGTGATAAATGCTATTCAATTATGATTTAACCTTATTTATGTTAGAACATAAGACTTGGCGATACTCTATATAATTATGTGAGCTATACTCTGTATGTACACGGCTTTCTATCTATCCTGATAATGACAAGAAATCATAAGTCCATCTCTGATGTTTGAATCATTCCTGAACCCCAGTCCATATAGTGTTGTTCTTTCAAGCTGTCTACTCATACATATCAAGGCTTTTAATTAATCAACTGCTCACAGATATGGGAATTGGTAGTAATGTATGGTCAGTTGCCATGTTCGTGCAGTTGTGCTCTGTGTATAGGGGAAGGGTATATATATATGCACTTGGATGCAATGGTAACTGAAGAAAGGCTATTGCTTCATCTGTTTATTCTGGTGAATGTCCACCAGCATCTAGCATAGTTTTGTTTCCTTGTGTATGATGAAGTAAATTCCATTTTATGAAAGAATCCCATAATTCAAGATATATATACAAAAATTAAAATATCAATCAAATTTGTAATATTAGAAAAGCATCTATATTTTATTCATTCTATAAGTTTGGTATATTCTTGTGGGAGCTCAAATTATCAGAAGCATCAAGATCTTGTTGAGAGTTACAAACTTTTGAGAGTAATATCTCCACATCTTGCATCCTTGCGTAAATTTGAGTATTCATGAGCAATGTTAACACATCTATATTCCTCCTTTGAAGTAATGAAAAAGGCCCTCTAGTGGCCTTTTGCATGTAGTTTGGTATTTGATGCAGAGGGGCACGTTGGCTCATGCTGTACTTTTCCTTGAAGTGCTGCAGATTTGGAATTAGTGTAGTTGTTGTGACAGATAGTTATAATTCCGCATATTAGGTTCTTTATATTTACATTATTGAAATGTGGTACATGTTTATCATTTTCAATTTTGCTATATTATGTGTTCATATAATATGTATAGTCCTTATATTGATCCAATAACATTCAATGCTTTTAATGTAGGCTTCACTTGACATATTCAATCTTGTTTAATACATTTAAGTGATTGGACAGGGTTTTAACATTGAAACATTGCCACATTTTTATTGGAGTTGCGAAAATTGATGTTAGTTTTATTGCACTCAAGAATGTGATGGGTTTCATTGTAAAGAACTAATAAGAAATGGTCAATCCATACTAATGAAGCTAATTTCACTTTGTTTCATAAAATTGTGATATCTATGAATGAAAAAAATGTTAAAGTTAAAATTGAGTTGAAATTCATATTGGTATCCGAACAGGGCATTTGAGGTATGTGAAGTGATTTTTTTTTTTATGCAAAGGTATCTAATTAAAATGAGAGTAGTCAAATATGGTTGCAAAAAGAAATCCCCATTTTAAAGGTAAAGACCAGTATTGGAAACGCCCCAATTTCAAAAAATGAAATAGAAGCTCTCATTACCAATCATGTGAAAGAATATTTTTTGACTAATACGTGATGATAAAAAATTTGCCGGGAAACCGCCTACTAATTCATATATTTAGTAAATTTGTTTTTCTCATGGTCTGTGAGAGATATAGGGTAGTCCCATATACATCTTTCTGTGTATAGTGCTTGTAACTTTCTGAAGAATGGGCCAAATTTCTTATCATTTTGATGATTCCAGAACCTTGCAGATGCTAGATGATCAACCTTTTCTGATTGATTCCACAACGTTTCTTTCACAATGCAATGTTTCTTTCGCATGACCATAACTGGTCTTTACCTTTAACCAAAAAATAACGTAATGTGTCTCCAAGGGGAATTTGGATAGCTAAATAAAATTTGTAATATTTATAAATTTACACATTGCATTATAAAGGTTCTTATGGTATTGTAACCTGCTTTGGGGGAAAGTATTTGCAACCTTGTTGTTGATTTAAAAATACAAAATAAATATATATCAATGGTTATTAAGAATACAAAACAATGTTGTTTCTATCAGATGTACAACTTTTTTGTTGGTGTGTGTCTATAGTTATGTAGACAAGTATGATTGTTGTAACAATTTTTTAGGGTACAAAAAGACTTAGGATTTTATTTTTGAAAAAGAGGTGGCGACCGGTGAGATTAAATGGATGTAACAAGTAACATTTATTCCATGTTATTGCATATGAACAATGAAAATTAAACCAAATTATCATGCTCTAAGGTATACTAGGAAATACTACTACATTGTAATTAATGGTGATGGTTTAGTGTAGATCATTATACATGTATATTTATAGAGCGAATGATTTTTATATGATACTAATGATTTATATTTGTATTATTCAATAAAGTGCAATTTGTAAATTCATCATAATAATGGCTCTTCTTTCTTTCTTTTTTGGGGGTGTGTTTTTGATGCCAGAACCTCTTGTTCTAGCATGTATTTATGTATTTCATTTTCTTATTCTTATGAATCATTGGTTGATACTAAATGTTTTGAGGAGAAGTAGGATTATACACTGAATTACACATATTTATCAAGCAGCAGCAGAGCCAGGATTTTGAAAATGATTTGGAGGGGAGGGGGGGGGGGGGGAGCCAAACTCCAAACACATGCAACATCGCAGTAGTTGGCTACATGTGATCGGAGTGAGCACCTTTTGTGCGCCAGTCAGTTTCCTCTGCTGCTCGTGCTCATTCATGATTTGAACCATATTTTTCATTATATCATGAAATGCTCTTTATGTATCCCGAAATTTTCAAGAACATACCGTCGATATGTATCAATAATCCACTTAATTACAACTCCCCCCCTCTCTCCATCTCTCTCCTTTTCAATGCGAGGAAACTTGCTGCCGATTTGCACAGGCGCTGAAATCGTTTGCCTTCGCTCAATATGCTATCGAGCATTCTGCTAAATTAACCCCAATTTAAGATCGTAATATCCTTTTACTTTTTCAGCTAATAATGAATGTCTAAATACTACGACTGTGAGACCTTGAACCAATTTAAATCTAGAACACACATTCGCTATGTTACCTCGTTTGAAAAGCATCGAGTCTGGCTGCGTTTTCATGTATCATTCTTATCAATCATGTTCCAGATCATTTGATGGAAAAGGATGAGAACATAATCTTAGGGGGGAACGCGATTCTTTCTATCAAGTACATATTAGCGTGAGATAGAGGCGGAAGCGAAGATGGATAGCATGCAGAGAGACGGAGAGTGTCGGGCAGGCAAAGAGGAAGAGTGAGAGATAAAGAAGCGATCGAGAGACAGAGGAGAGAAAGAGAAAGAGAGCGGGAAGAAAGAAAAAAAAAAGGGAATTTAAAGAATAATGTAAAAAGGAGACGAAAGAGAGAGAGAGAGACGAGAGAAGAGAAACAGAAAAACGAAAAACGAGAGAGAGGGAGAGAGAAAGAGAGAGAGAGAGGGGGGGGGGGAGAGAAAGAAGAGAGAGAGAGAGAAAAAAAAGAGAAAGAGATGCCGTAGTCAATCAGGGATGCGAATCATACAAAATGAATACCTGCCAATATATATTTAAAAAAGAGGATAATTGACACATTAAGTGGAGATGCAGAGCACTTTATTTAATAATTGCATTTCGTCACAGGCATATGTCATAATTATGATATATCATCATTCTAATTTCTTTACCTCAAGCGAGAAAAAAATATTGCCATTCGTCCGTAAGGAGAACAAATTATGACTGAGAGATATCATGAAAGACAGTTTGTCGTATTAAATCATAAACTCGACAATCAATTCCAGTTTAAAGCGATCCAAATTCCGTCAAGTGTTATTCGAAATGAAATGTTGTTTTCAAATCTGTTCCAGTCTGGAAAGTAAACTGAATGTTTAAACGATTATCTTTGAAATTATATATCTTGATTCAATGAGAGTATTGAGTTAATTTAACTTGTGCCATTTCAATTGAATGATTAACGACTTGAAACGTAGTTATTTTTTTCATTTAGAATGAATATCTACTCATAACCTATATTAAGTTGAGCGATATACAATGTGATTTGATTTGTATCGGTTAACTTATGAAGGAAAAAGCAGATCAAATAAATTTCGCTATTTTGTTTTCAAAAGGAAAAAGCAATTGTTCCTTTTCTCTCTTTTATTCTCCGGATCCCTCATTTTTTAGTTTGTCGTATGACATCATAACCTCGACTATCAATTACAGTTTTAAGTGAGCTAATTCCGTCAAGTGTTATTCGAAATGAAACGTTGCTTCAAATCTGTTCCAGTCTAAGAAAGTAAACTGAATGTTCAAACGATTATCTTTGAAATTATATATCTTTATTCAATTACAGTAGTCATCTAATTTAACTTGTGCCATTTCAGGAAAACGATTGACGACTTAAAACATGATTATTTCATTTAGATCCGTGTATGAAATAACTAATGAAGCTCTTTACGTAACCTTTATTAAGGTGAGCGATATACGTTTCGATTTGATCTTTACTGGTTATCTTTCTAAAGAATAAGCAAATCAAATAGAATTCACTATTATCACCTACCTATCACCTACTTTCTATGTTCAAACTATTTTGTAATCGAAACATTTGCCAAACATAATCGCGGAACAATCTATTCTATTTTTTTCTTCTTTTTCTCTCCTGCCCCCCCCCCCCCCCATTTGTTATAAATCAAAGTACAGTACAGTACAGTGCAGGATCTGATAGAAAAGGGTTGATATTTACGTTATCTCAGTTTCGAAGATGCACCTGTAAAGTCTTTGTCCGGGGGAATAAACTCAGCTCACCTATGATCGATGATTTGTCGAGACACATTCTTCTGCTCCGTCACTCTCAATTAGCCACGTCGATCCAATAATATCATCATGAAAAACAAAAGGAGGGACACCCTCACTAATTGCCAGTATTTTAAGCCGTGTCGTTTTAAAGGTTATCTCGAGTCGTGAAAACAAAATCTTTTCATCGCACTTGTGGATATCAACTGACATGTCTTATGGCAATTCTGAGATGCTGAGAACTTCATTTCTTTTGACAAAGAAATGTGTCATTGTGTCTTTCAGGATTCTATAATTTTGCATTCCCGAGATTGAGGTTGAACATCTTGAAGTTACTGTACATACATGGTTTAATTGTTTTCATGACACCTTTCAATACAATGTACTTAATTGTAAGTTTGATCAAAATTATTTTACAAATAAATTTCTAGTATTGCTCTTTATTGCAGAGGCACTAGATTTTAATCCCAATGACAATATCTATTTTTGTATCTCATTAGAAAATGTATTAGACACTTGCCTCGGCTTAGTTCAGAAAGGAAACAATCAAAAGACACAGATAGTTGTCTGATATCTATCCGACGTAGCAACAGCGCATTCAAAATGGTTATCGACAAAAGATAGCTTCTATAATATTGTAGATTATAGCTGACTAAAGTGACTTCTCGCTGAACATTATAGCACTGGCATGATTATAGCTTGCGGTGTGTGTTTCTTTAAAGGATAACTATCATTTACAATGAGGTAAGCGCGGCTATATCAAATAATAATTTTGACATTTTTTTTGTTTACTAAGAACTCGATCCAGACATGGGAGATGAAATGATGAACCAAAGGCTGGCTTTGATGAGAAAATTGGGTAAAATGCACAATAAACAGGATGCTTCCCCCCCCCCCTCTTTTTTTTTTTTTACTTGCCATAGCATAGTTTAAAAGCTGAGACCAGTCAACAACACACATAATTAATTATGGTGTATGTCAATTTCCTACTATCGGCAAGTCGTATTATGTACTCAGCCATTATACATCTATCATAATTTTGTGGGTCTCATTTTAGTCCTGAAGCGGTTTCTTGTCAGGTAAGAAGAAGGCAAAGATAGATCAGTTAAAATATCATACTTCGGGTCAATATATCACCACCCGCCATTTTACCTCTACCTTGTCGATTATTTATGTATATCAGAAAGTGAAAGTTTTCAACCAGGGAATGACAAGTCATGTAATCAGTGCCATGGCACTATATCTTGAAAGTGGGCGATGGCGGGGGGGGGGGGGGGGGGGGTGGGGGAGGGGGAGGACTGAGGCAAGGTAAAAATGTTGAAGATTGAGAGGTGACAATTCAAAGACTTTTGTAATAGAGCAGACATGGTTGGGGGTTAGGTGTCCACCAGGGGCAGCTAGAGACTGGGACTGGGACTTAGACCGGGGCAAATCTCCCCTCCCCACACGCAGACAAGTTTAATGCGGGGTTTAATGATGTAATCAAATTGTATGAATGTTTATTGAACAAAGGTCACACCTGTTTATTGATTTTAAAAGTTTCTCTTGACAACTGAAAAGGTTTTCAGAGGCTTCCCAAACATAGCAACAACTGATATATGCAAAGTAAAATCCATTTATAAGGATATCATTTTCCAAAGCGTCTTAATAAAATCGTTGGTAACTAAGGGTCCGGGAGAAAAAAACATGCATAAATAGGCCATTTCGTAATGTAATCAAATTTAATGCACACATCTTTGTTAAATGCCTCGTTACAAATTATTTCATTCACCTGTTAAGAATAATTATTGCACTTCAATTGTTAGAATGCGAATGGCATACATTACGTGTTGTTAGGAATGACAAGCCTTAATGTTTTCCATACCTAGCAACAATTAATTTATGCACTTCGCATTCTGACTATTGAAATGCAATCATTCTTAATAGGTGAATGACATCGTTTGTAACGAGGCATTTAACACAGATTTGCACTAAATTAGAAAACTGTACGAAAATGTCCCATACGCTATTAAACAGGTCTATTGATACATAGCTCACTCTTAATTTTGCAATGGTGTTATTGGGACGGACTTTGTGAAGATCAAAGACAATGAGGGGATCATCTCAACATTTTGAATGCTGTGATTAATAACCTGGGAAATGTTGAACGCTGTGACAGGTCAGTGGAATTGTTTTAAATCAGCTTATCCTTTTCATCAACACTAGGGATTGTTTGTAAGTCATGTGATTAACTGTATGTCGAGTGCATCGTTGATCTAATTGATATTAGGTCAACGGAAATATGGAAGAATGAGTTTAAGTGGTATAGGAATAGTCTTGCATGAGGAACAAAAACGATACTGATGACAATAAGAAAGAATTACGGGAAAGAAACTTAAGGAAGAAAGAAAAAAGACTGGCGATGAAATAAAAGGGAAAGTGAAACTCAATGAAATCAAATTGTAGACCGAGACGAAATGAGAGTTAAGAACTAGAAAGCATAAAGAGATGAAGAAGGCGACAAAAGAGTAAAGGGCTCAATAAAAAATAACCAACAGCAAAACAGGAAATTAAGCAGAAAAGAAAATATAGGTCGGATACATCAGACTAAGAATTTAATGTCTCCATCATTATATTCAAACTCCCAATGAAATGTTATATTTCTGGAGGCGCTTTATCAGCGTATGTATACGTGGGCGTTTTAATCGTGACGGATATTTTTTGTCCCTCGCATGGCCATTTCTAATTATTATTATGATAGCCCAAATCTTCAACTACGCCCCGTCTCTCTCCGCCCGCTTCGGGGCTTCGTCATACTTTGAAGTTGAGAACATTAAAGTTACCAATAAAGAAACTGTCTGTGTCATCAAACGATTTCATTGATTGGAAGTCTTGAGATCATCATCTTTCTCGTTACAATCATACATAACGTTCATTTCTTAATGCCCTTCGACCCTCCGAGATAAGTTGATTTTCACCAAATCCATCAAATTTCGCATGTCTTCATAATAGTGACGACAACTTTGTTTTGTTCATAATTTGCACATTTCCTTCCACAAATATACACATGACCAATATCAAGCGTAGTTGTTTATTTTCTATATCGTCATATTTCATTATTCTGTTGTTTTATCTTGGAATTTGCGACAAATCCACCAGGTATAACTATTTGATTAGATTTGAGACTTGATTTAAACTTGAGTTAAACAAGGTAATCGCTTCACTTACATGAATTTGCTTTCCGAAAGAGCCCATTAACGCCAAGCTAAATGCTATAGATGCTATTTTTATTAATATGATTACATAGGGTATGCAATGGGTGCTTCCGGAAATTTGTTAACATGTAT